>NW_006399751.1:600616-629672 GCF_000299155.1 Elephantulus edwardii
TGGCGGCGGCGTTCCCCCGGTCTGTCGGGCGGCCGCGTGCGTTCCCCCGGCTGGCGGTGTGCGTTCCCCCGGCGTTCCCCCAAACGAATTCTTTTAAACCACCTGTTTACCTGATAGTTGAGAGCTGCTAATTCAGGGATCTGTTGAGACTAGTTGAGGTTGAGGACATCCTCAATCCTGTTGTGTCCCTTAACTTGATTCCTCCTTCGCACCTGGTTTTACACCAGTTGTATCAGTGACAAACCCCAAGCCGAGTGAGAAATCTAGAAACAAGCCGTAATTTCATATTCTTAAGGTGCTGTGCCCACAAAGAGTGTGTTGAACTTTGAGTAAATCCTTTTCCTGTTTGTTTTTTCTCTTGAACGTCAAGATCTCCATACTTAGTAGCATAAGGATATCGTTAAGGTGGATTCAACTTGTCTGAATGCTGTGTGTTGACTGGTTTCCACAGCAGCTGATTCACATTTTAAATTGCAGCATCATGACAATGATAACTGAAAAGGTGCAGTCGTGCGAGGACCCTGCCGTCCGTGCGGCTGCTGGTTGTTCCTCTGTAGCCTCTGTGTGTGCTATCTTCACCTAAGAAGCGCACCTCTGAACCCCTAGACCACTTTTACTATTTTCTCCCTTAAAATGAACTGCTGTGACCGAGAAAACCTTAGGAGCAACTGGTAGGAGAGTTCCAATGCAAGAGCAGCAGTTAGGAAACAGTGACTCATGGAGGCTCTTTGAAGCTCGAACCAAGTTGGGATCCACCTACATAT
This sequence comes from Elephantulus edwardii, assembly GCF_000299155.1. NCBI lineage: Eukaryota > Metazoa > Chordata > Mammalia > Macroscelidea > Macroscelididae > Elephantulus > Elephantulus edwardii. Next base: position 601,381 of record NW_006399751.1, read on the forward strand.
TGTTTTTACAGTTTCCCCTTTTTGCCATGGCAAAGGAAAAGCAACAGAAAACCCGCCACAATTACCTGTCAGCAAACCCCCTCCTGGTGCCTCTGCTTTGTGGAAGGAGTGAGTCAGGAGCACGCCCCGAGGGAGTGCTCGATCCATGCTGAGTCAGGCTTCGCTCAGTCAGGCTTCTCAGGTCTCTCCAGGACTTGGCACTTTCGCTTAGAGGAGCTGCTGGAGTCAGTGGCTTCTGTTTGCTAGCTGAGCTGCTGAAAATGAGACACCGACCTGTGAGATGAGTGCAGGTCTGCAGGTGCATTGCGTTCTGTGAGCTTCAGGCAACAGCTTTGTGGCACGTGCCAGGGATTTGTCTGTGTGTTCCCCACCCCCAGTCTTCAGTGCTCCCCAGAGCCCTGACTCATATTGTTCTTTGGCAGGACTTTGCAAAGAACTGTTTCTTGCTTGGCAAAGAGTTTATCTCTGCTTGCCCCCCGCCCCCAGCTAGTTGAAAACTCCAGAAACGGTGAATTTCAAGCCCATTTCTTTTGAGTCAATTCTAACAGTAACCCAACAGGACAGAATGGAGGCGCCCCACGGGCTCTGGTGCTGTATTACCTAGTGAGTTGTGTGCTGGCCTAAAGGCTGCAAGTCTCCAGTAGTTCAAATCCACCTCTCCTGTTTCAGTTTACAGCTTCAGAAACCAGATAGAGGATAGCTGTGTGTCAAAACCAGCTCAAAGGCAGTGTGTTGAGTTCAAATCTTTAAAGCAGCAGACTGCCACCTCTTCCTCCTGGAGAGCGAATGATAGGATCAGGTCGCCAGCCTTGGCGTTAGCACATGGGTGCTCTAAGCACTGCACCACCTGGGCTCCTTCACATTTTCTGAGCAAGGAGGACACTTTCAGGCCATGTGCTCCCGACTCAGAAACATTAGTACAGGAAACAGGCCATTTTTGAAACGAAATTTTGAGAGCCCAGCTCTTCCTGTGTTGTCTTAGGGTGCAGGGGGCCTTGTCTTGAGCATGCTCCTTCCTTCATATGAAACCACTTCCCTGTAACGTCTCCCAGGCTGACATGCACCCTTTGCTTCCTCAGGAGATGAGCGTGGGCTACGCCAATGGCATCCGGGTCATGAGCATGACACACACAGGGGAGCCAGGCTTCATGCTTTACATCCCAATCGAGGTGAGAACCTGCGTCCCACTGGGCCCCCGAAATCGAGCAAGGCTTTCTTAAAGAGATCATGAAATATTTAGCTGAGTTAATATATATATGTGGGTTTAAAAAAGAAAGAAAAAATTATTCTGTGCCACCATCAGTGATAACAGTATTCACTTTGCCTGCTTTATCGGCTTTATGTAGAGAAGTAAGCAATTTCAAAGACATTCTTACTCCTCTGTCTTTCGCCGCATCATTTTCTTTTCGGTGAAAATGGGCCCAGCTGTCATACACCTGTGCAGCAGTGTCTCTGTGCACAGTGCAGTGACACAGTCACTCAGGTACAGTCCTCAGGTGGTATCTCCGCTCTCACCCCTTCATCCCTGCTGCTTTCATCACCATTGATTCATCTGTGCACTGGGATTACTGTTGTCGGTTTGGTGGGACAGAAATAATTCTCAAAAAGAACATGATATTCAAGGCAAGCTTTCATTACTGATCCTGCTAATCTGTAGTTTAACTCAAGGTGACTTTAGGAGACAGTTGGGGTTCAAGGCTCAGAAGTTTTCTCAGGACCACAGATTCAGGAGTTCTTACAGGTTACCCCCTTTTTTTAAAACCCCACAAAATGGAAGCGTACTGCTGTTCATCTTGATGTTAGTTTTGGTTTAATTTTTTGTTTGTCCCAATCATTTCTCTTAGAGAGCTTCTCATGCCCATACATGCAGAAAAAGAACTTCGACTTTATTTAAGCATTGAGCTCTGTTCGTCACGTGGTTGAGATGTAATTTCTTTGGCCCCAGCTCTTTGCTCTTGGAGAGAACTGCTTAGTGCACAAGATTACCTCTTCTAGTTCATTCCAGCACAGAGCCATCAGACCTCAGGCTTCCTGACAGGATGATGTGCCCCACTGCTCCCGGCTGTGGAGGGGGGAGTCATCCTGTGAAGGCAGACTCCTTTGAAATGCTGGCTGATAGGCCATCCACCACCCCCAGACGTATTCTGTGTCTGCTTCTGAAGTGACTCCTGCTTGCTAACCTCTTTCTCTCCCTGTAGTACGCCCTGCACGTGTACAATGAAGTGATGAGTGTGGGACAGAAATACGGCATCCGGAATGCTGGCTATTATGCTCTTCGCAGTCTTCGAATTGAGAAGTTTTTTGCCTTCTGGGGTCAGGATTTAAATACCTACACGACACCCCTGGAGTGTGGACGGGAGTTTCGGGTGAAGCTAGAGAAGGTACTGTTTTGTAACTGTGTCCCAATGTGCGCTCAGACTCCCATATGGTGAAATCGGCAGAAGGCGGGTGTAGACAGGCTGGTATGTGAAGAAAAACAGATGAAACAAATGAGTAGGAAACCAGCCAAAGCCCCTGCGGTGGGTCCATCCCAGTGCACAGCACCGCTTCAGGACAGGCGTGCGCCTGGGCTTTCCGGGTGTGGAGACAAGCAGATGACCTCATCTTTTTCCTGAGTGGCTGGTGAATTCAGACTGCTGGCCTTTCAGTTAGCAGCCCCACACTTAACGCTCTGGACTCCCTAAACAGAGGAGCACATAAGTTAAATAACACATTTTTTTCCCAGCATTTGACTCTCTTTTACACTTCTGAGGGTTTTCTAAGCTGAGTATGGTAGTTACTTAATAGTCATAAATGTATAATTGGTCATTTTCTAGTCAACTGTCCAATTTTCTGTTTTAAAAATAATACGTAACACAAGGTTTGATTAAAAAAAATGTAAAGCAGAAAGCTGCATCCAGCCTCTGCCCTCAGCCCAGGTGCACCGTTCCCCCTCGTGTCTCCTTCCAGGAGCAAAGGTACATGCCAGCGTGGCAGCGTGTGCCCTTGCCGTCCATCGAAGCATTTCTCTCCCCTAGGGCATGGACTTCATCGGCCGGGACGCGCTGCTGCAGCAGAAGCAGAACGGGGTGTACAAGCGCTTCACCATGTTCATCCTGGATGACCACGACACAGATCTAGACCTCTGGCCTTGGTGGGGCGAGCCCATTTACCGAAATGGGCAGTATGTTGGCAAAACCACCAGCAGTGCCTACAGCTTCACCCTGGAGCGCCACGTGTGCCTGGGCTTCGTGCACAACTTCTCTGAGGACACCGGGGAGGAGCAGGTGGTGACGCCGGATTTCATCAACCGGGGAGAGTACGAGATCGACATCGCCGGGCACCGGTTCCAGGCCAAGGCCAAACTCTACCCCTTCAGCTCGCTCTTCACCCACAAACGCCGGAAGGAGGACATGGAGTTAAGTGACTTCCACGGGAAGTAATCCCAGGAGTCCCTCCTTCGCACAGGAGGACACCTTAGAAGCATCTCTTCCTCCCTCCTTTTCTGACCTTCACCTTCCTCTTCATCATTTAAAACTTTACTTATTTTAAATCTTTTTGCTTTCAAGTCTGTGTGTACGTCTGCTCCTCCTCTCTCTGTCTTTTTCTGTCCTGATACTTGGTCTAGGCTTCTCTTCCGCCTTTCCCTACAACCGTTGCACGTCGCCATGATAACAGAAGTCTGTCCGACAGTCAGGACAGGAACAGGCTTCTTGTGGGAGTGGCTTCAGATGATGATTGACTTCAAATAATGTGGCTCCCCCCAGGGAGGAATGCAGTCTTGGGACAAAAGGTCCTCTCCTCTCCGGCCAGCTAACCGTCCTCAGAGTCGCCTGTTCATTTGGCGGGGTTGCTGGTGTCGGCTCAGGCCTGTAGAGGAGCTGTGCCTTTCAGCAGACAGGTGGTGCCCCTGTGCCATTGCACTATGGGTTCAGCACTGGACGCCTCTGCGAGAGGACCCTCATCTACCTCACTGACAGGCGGCTTGGCGTGGACGTTACCTGGTCAGCAGCAGAGACAATGGTTAACCTGGACCCGTCTTGTCCTCTTCACAACCAGTTGTCTGAGCTTTGGGCAAAGTCAGTCCTGTCTATATTTCTATCATTTCCTTCATCTCTTGTTAATCTTTATAACAAGTAATTCTTTTAGCTGAGCAAACAAGTAAGCTGCAGTTTTTCAAAAGGAAAAAACATGTTGCCTTTTGTGTTACTTTTTCCATTTGAAGGGTCTCATCTCAGAAAACCCACCACCGCCATCCGCACTGCTTTTCTTCCACCAGTACAGAGTTCTACAGGGCGCTCTGGTGGTTTAGTGGTAAGAAGCAGTGCTGCAATCTCAAAGGTGTGCAGTTTGAATCCTCCACTTGCTCCTTGGGAGAAGGATGGCCAGTCTCCTCCCCTGCAATTTCCTGCCTCTGAAAACCTGCTGGAGGGTCAGCTGTAGCTTGGTTCCAACTCAGTGGCACTCAGCAGCCACAACATACAGGTTTCAAGTGTCCCTCTCCTGTTTCCTCTCCTCCAGGTACATCTGAAATCACTGAGTCACCCTCACCTGCGCCTCTTATTAGTAGAGGACAGGGACGGGAAAGTGGGCAGAGTGCCCCGGTTGAGTAAACTTTGGCCGTGTTGAGTCCAGTTTACTGCTAGAAGCCCAGGATGGCTTTCTCTGAGACAGCAAATGCAGCCTCAGGGTGACCCTCAGCTCTCCCAGAGCAAGTGCAGCATGGAGGGAAAGGAGGTACAGAGGCCTAGAGAGGCCACCCTGCCCTCCTGCCAGGCATTTCCCTTCTCCCCAAGCATTCTTGCCTCTCCTTGTGGAATAGAAAGCAGTGTAGTGTGCCCCAGGAGAGCCCTGCGTACTGTTGAGTCTCTTGTTTTCTGAAGGTAACATTTCTATTTCACAGACTACGCAGACTACTTGCAACACTTCATTTTCTCTTGGGTCTAGACAGCTTCAGTGGCTTCGATTTTTCTTTCTCATTAGAGCAAACTGTGACATCATGCTGGGTAGAGTGGAAGGACGGTGCAGGAGGGGAAGACCCTCTATGAGGTGGATTGATTCAGTGACTGGGGTAATCGGGATGGGTGTGTCAGGCAATGAGATTGGCACAGGATAGAGCAGGGTTTAGGGCTGTTGTACATAGGGTCGCTATGAGTCGCAAACGACTCGACGGCACATAACAACAACAACATGTTCAACTGAGCCTTGTTGTCTTCCTTTCTCTGGGACTGTACAGTATGTTAAAGAGAGTCCTTTGATTTTATTAGTGCAACTTCACATTCTCAGGTGTTGGCGTTCCCTATCATTTGTTTGGGAATCTCGTTTTACCCACTTATGCTGGCACCTCTCCCCCTCTAGCCATTTCTTGCCATTTCCTCAGCCAGCCCATCCTACCTGAAGACTGGCTGTAGTGTCCAGCCTTTTAGGGATCTCAGCTCACTTGTTAAGGGCCATATGATTAGAATTCTGTCTGCGAGCCTAGCTGTTTTGGATCAAGTGTGTGTATCTGTAGCTGAGAAATCCTTCTCTGGTTGGAAGGGAGAGACAAGTGTCACTTCCCCAGAGAGCAGAGCAGTGACTGAGCTGTGAAGGACTTGGACAAGTGGGGCTGGACATTTGACCGTGTGTAGTAGTTACACCAGCAGGGAACCTGCTCTCCTGAGAAGGTGGAGGCCCAGCTGGCCTGGGATGTGCCAGGTACGTAGACAGCATTTGCACCAGCCGAAGTCGTCTTTGTAAATGAAAGCTGATGACTGAATCCAAAAGAAATTCTTACCTTGTGCATAGATTTTACTCTTCCAGCCCTAAATGTGACAGTGTATTTAATGTTTAACTGTAAACTATAAGAGCGTTCTATTATTCATAAAGTCCAAATTGGAACACTTTAAATCCTTTCCCCAGTTTAAAACTGGGGTAGGCCATCATTGGAGTATGTAACTTAAATAGGGGTTCTGTCAGAAGTACGTTAAAAAAGCTTTATGTCTTTGGAATCCTCTTTCTTGCTCTCACTCATCTCTAGCTAACTGCGGTTTTCTAAGAAATAGGAAGTTAAGCCACCGCTGTGTCCAGAGCCCTGCAGTGACTTTGTGGTGACCCAGAACTAGAATTCCTGACCTTTTCCTTGGAGCCATCGACACAGTTTGTCTCTTGCTGGGAGAAGTGGGTGGGGCAAGCACCCAGGATGTGATTTGAAAACATCTTTTCCATAGTGTCATACTCCTGAGACTGTGGCAAGAGTCATTCTTCAGCCTACTTGTTTCTCTCTTGGCCTTTAAAATCCATCCTGAGGTCTCTTGGTTCCTGGGCGTATGGGCCATGTGAATCTGGTGTTTGTGTTTTTGGTCCTGGTGTGAACGCTTTAAACCGGCAGAACTGAAGGATGAGCACCTCCTGCCCTGTCTGGTGTTTGTGCTTCGGAAATGGCAGGGAAAGAGGTGAGGGCGGTTAAGCCCCCTGACCCACTGGTGTTGCAGGTACTCTGAACTCCCCAGGAGCCCTGAGGAAATAGGGTTGCCGATAGGCAGGCTAGGTCCAGAGGCCTGGCTGCAAGTCCAGCAGGAAGCAGGGACATTCGGAGCAAGCACACTCACTTAATGTCATGTCCATCTCCTGGGCAATAGGGGCACAGATAGGACAGCTCATCCTGGAGAGCCAGCAGGGCTGTCCTCCACAGATTCACAGGCTGGAACTGAATTTCCGATGACTGGATCCTTCTTTCCTCTCTGAAATTCTAAATCCTTTCTTCTGCTCTCCATGGTGGAAGGCCTCTGCATTCCTCTCCTGTCTTGCCAAACACATTCAAGTAAAGAACCTTTGTTGAGTCAGGGACAGACAGTGAGCTGGTCACAAGGAGGAGTGCTGTCTGTCCTATGTGAGGCTTTGTGTTCTTGGAACTGGCTTCTGAGTACACATGTCACACAGCCCCGGGCCTCCCTTCTCCCCATCACTCGTGCTGCATTTAGATCTGTTTCCTGAGTCTGCCAGGGTCTTGTGACATTGTTGTGAGACTACTTCAGAGAGCTCTCTCTGTTCGGTAATTCATATTTTCACCGAGAAGTTTAAACAAGGAAAAAGCCCCCTTCCATGATGCTGGCACTAAGGTCCAAAAGGTTCTGTCATTCAGAGTGTTGAGTGTTTGAACTACAGGAATCATCGGCTGCCAGCTTCTGACCGGGACTGCAGTCAGGTGCACCAGGCTCTTCTAGTGATCCCTGAGTCCCAAGCCCCAGGGACATCAGGGCACAGACACCATCCAGCCTGGTGGAGATATATTTTCAAGTTGGTGCCAAAGACTCCATTCCTGCTCAGTCACCTTGAGTTTGGTTTTCACCAGAGGACAGGCTTCCTTACCTCCCTTCCCAGGCTGTTTCCAGCAAAGTCACTAAAACCTGATAAAAACTAGGAATCCTCCATTCTCACAGCACATTTCCCTGCCTTTTCATGCACTTGAAATTTGGCTGCATCTTCCGGCACCACTACCACAATGTCTGTGGTAGGGGCAGGATGGGAATAATAATTTCCCAAGTGTTGACTGCTTCTCTGAGATGAAGACCCACAGCTGTGATTTCTGGCTCTGCTGCTGTGGCTAATGGACATAGTTTTAGGCATTTGAGCGAGTTCGCCATCCTTCTATGACGTGGAAGGCAATCTCTGACCTGCTGACCCTGGAACATGGCATCCTGGTAGAGCAATGGCTTTGACTTGCTTTGAGGGGTAGCTGCAGGGTTCGTGTTCATATGCCTTTACTTCTTCTTAACCAGCATAGTAAACAAGGGGCTAGGGGAGAAGTCTTGGTATCAACCTGAGAAGGACCATTTTCTCATGAGTAAAGAATTTCCATCTTGTGCATGCCATTTGCGAGCCCCTGGGTTTAGGAGAAACACAGCTGAGGAGAAGTGGCAGATGAAATAACAGGATGTTTGAGGCATCAGCTGTGGCCTGTGCACGTGCTTATTGTGTAGTGGTAAGAAAGGGGCGAAAGGTTCTGTCTGCGCCTCCCACCCCATCACCACCAATGGCCTCCACTTAAGGTGCTGCGTTGTATGGGCCCTTCGTGGTCAGTATCAGGCTTGTCATCCAGAGTCCTCTGTCGCCACCTGGTCACTGTGTCCAGGAGGACTCTTTTTTTTTTTTTTTTTATATTTTGCTGTGTCTCTGTTACACTCCAGAGTTATTCCTTGTAAAGGAGGACTCACAGAGTCTGCATCTCTCAGAACTGAGCACTTCTTCATGGATCATTTTCCTCATGATGTTTTGGTGCATCTATTTTTATCCTTTGCAGACTTATCCTCTGCCTTCTTGTTTTCCTGTCTCTCCAGGACAGGGATGGCAGGAGATGGGGAGGATATTTTTAGCATCCGTTTTAAAAGATCTATGCCAGGATTTCCTTTGCACACCGCGAACTCAAGCTTGGAGCCCCTCTTTCCTCTAAGCCCGGTTCTAGTGCCTTAACCTGCTGAATGTCAGGTGGTGGACAGGCACCGAGGGAGGAGCTTCAGCAGGCTGCGAGTCTCCATCCACCCCATATAGCCTCTCCCGGAACAGATGGAGCTTCAGAAGCCGAGTTTCCATGAAGGGTTTTCTAGCAGCACAGTTAATACTTAACTCACGGCCAACTCTCGGGATGTATAAAATTGCCACTGAAATTATTGTTAAAAGGACTCATCAGTTGCTTTTTAAAAAAAAAAAAAAGTACAATTTAATCCAGCCCTTTCTGTTCATGTTTTAATTGGAATGTGGCCCTGAAGACGGATGAGGCACTTTAGTGAAAGGAATCTTTTCTCAAGAGCCAGTGACTTTAGACAGAAAAGGTGGACTGAACATTTCTGCCCTCTGTGGACACTGTATTAACATTGTGCATTGTATTTATATCAAGCAAGGTTTGAGTTCAGATTTTTCTTTCCATGTTACTAGCTTTGTAAATGAATAAACAGACATTTTGATTAACTTGTGTCCGCTCGTGAAATGTTCTTCACCTGTAGGAACTTGGTCTTTGTATTTGCCCTCACAAAGGATAAACATTGTACGGGAAATTGTTTCTGCCTGTGTTACATCAGAGTGGGAGATGGAGTGTTTAAGCATGTGTAAAGACCGTGCAAGCTTTTTATTGTACCCTCCTCAAGAAGATGAATTAACAGTGATTGACAGTGGGTCCTAGTATGTCAGGGAATGCAGACGATAGGGCAGGGTTCATGTCCGTTGTTCAAAGGGTCACTATGAGTAGCAGCTGTTTTGGCGGCCTCTTAGCAGCAGCGTGCAGTGGTGGCATGGTCAAGAAGAGAAAGCCTCCATTCCCTCTCTGGCGGTTGCAGTTGCTGTGTCTGCACTTGGCCTATCACTCCTGTACACACAAGCCCCCATTTTTGCAGAAGACGAGGAGTATGTGTATCCTTGCTCGCACTTCTGGGAAGGGAAGATGTTAACAGAGAAGCAGCCAGTGCTTGTATTCCACACTGAGCTTCTAGCCACAAATTTGATCAGTGACTTTTATTCGCTTTAGTTAATTACTTTTTTAGTAGGTCCATTGGTGAATACAGTGTTGCTAGGTGCCAATTACATAGATTCATACCAACCCTGTGAACAACATATCTTAATCCTGTCCCCAATACACTTGGGTCCATTGTTATAGTCACTGTATCAATCCCTCTCATTTCCTCTCCTTCTCTGCCCTTCCACCCTTCCAAGCATGATGTCCCTCGCAGTTTGGCTGCACTTTCTTCAAAGCATATCTGTGCATTCTTTTGACAGTCCATGGGATAGTCAGTGTTGTGCTCCAACACCGTAACTCAAAGGTTTCTATGATTCTTCCTTCCTTATTCATTGTCCAGCTCTCAGATGCATAGCAAATGATTGGAGAAACTGTGGCTTGCATCAGGAGCACTTTAGTCTTGAAACTGACATCACATCATTGCTCTTTGAGATTTTGGAGAGGTCCCTGACAGCAAACTTCCTAATGCAGTAGATCTCCTGATCGCCTGGCTGCTGGTACCCAGGATGTTGATTGTGGACAGTACCATTATCTTGTCTTCCAAGTCTCCTCCTTTCATTTCCAGTTTCATGAATGGCCACCCAGAAACTAGACGGTTGCCCACTCAGCCTCTCCTACCTCCTCATCACCCGGTCCAACAGAATTGGACTCCTCAGTCTCTAGCCTCTTTGGACCTTTTCCTCATGTGTTGCTAGGTCCCATCAAGTTGACGACAGCTCATAGCGACCCCGTGAACTAGACATCTGAACCTTGTTCTGTCCTGCACCATCTTCAAGATCTCTGCCATGCTCAGACATATTTGTTTTACTTACTTAGGGCATATTCTCAAGAGGAACCCGTCTTTGGAGAGAGAGATCGTGCTGGGAAAGGTGGAGGGTCAGAAAGAGACAGGAAGAACCTCAACAAGTGGGCTTTCTTGACTGCTGCAGCTGTAAATTAGTTTCCATTTCCATCCTCACTTCAGTGGTAATCCCTGAAAAGATTTGCCTGCCTATACCATCTTATCCTCACCCTGTCAGGATTGTCTTTCCAAAGCCAAAGTAGATTCCTCAGTGGCTTTAAAGCCCGCAGGTGTCACCGTTTGTTGATTGAAAAAAGGCAAAGACCTTGACCTGGAGGTACCCCAGGGAGCTGCGGACCACGCTGCTGTGATGTGGCCTGAATCCTGGTCCGGCCTCCAGCCTGCCTGTGGCTGGATCTTTTAACTCTACCACCCTGGAATATCACATCAGCGTCCTGTGCTCACCAAAATGCCTTTCCTGGCACTTACCCCGCTGTGCTTGTGTAAGACTTCGTAATTTAGAATCAAGTCCCCCACCCACCCAAGACTCAGCCCAGGGTCGCCTGCTCTCCGGTGAAGCGTTTCCTCTCCACACAGATTGGCTGCCTTTTGGTCTCCATTATTCTTTGTTCAGAAAGGCTTTGTTTTCGTCCCTTCATGGCTCACCGATTCTCTCCGAGTGGCGTTTGGCCTCGTCCAGTCTGTTGTGCCTGTTGTTTAATAGATGATTGATTGAATGAGGGAAAAGGCTTTGTTTGACAGTCTGTAAATTGCCAACTCAAAAGTATGTGGTTCATATCTACCAGCTGCTCTGCAAGAGACAGATGGGCAGGCTCCTTCCAGAGCGATGTACTGCCTTTGAAAACTCTGGAGAGTCAGCTATGGGTTGATTGCAACTCAAAGGATACAACCACTTTTGTTCATAGAAGCAGACCGGTAGGTGGCGCTGTAGTATATGAGTTGAAGTTGCCTGGGTTTAAGCCCCACTGAGTTGATTTTTCTGACAATCCACCAGTTTTGGACGTTGTAAATCCTTATGGAAAGAAACTGCCCACTTAGGTAGATTTGAAGTGCTGACTTTTAGGTTAGAAGTTCCCTGCCCACCAGGGTTTGCACAATTCATATTGATGGCTGTCACGATTAGTTTGAAACCCAAGTTGGACCAATGTCCCTGAGGAAGTTAATGTCGTGGTCTTTATAGCATATGCGGCACTGAGAAGATGCTGCCTTTGGGGTACCTTGGAAGGGGTAAGGGATATGCCCTTTTCATCTGCCTATGTATTCACATTGAAGGATATATATAGTTAGGGACCCTCCAACACTTCAAATCTGGGCAGCATCTGACTCAGGCCCCTGCAGTTAAGAATCATTAGAGAAACTGTGGTACACACACACTATAGACTGTGAGGCTGAGCTGAAAAGACAATGACCTTGTAAAACACTACACAACATGGATGAGTCGGGAAGACGTGCTAAGTGAAATACCACAGCCCCAAAACGGCAAATACTGCATGAATTGATAGCTTTTGAAGGTGAGTTTTCACTCTCCTTTCCCAGTCATCTTAGTACTGGAGCTCAGGGTCTGGTAACATGCTCACTTGTGGGCTCCACCTCTTCCCTTTGAAATGCTTCATTAGAAATATCCAATCCCCATGTTCTTAGTAAACGCTAAAGCCATTCTGTAGGTGATAAAGCAGACCACAAACTCTCACCCTGTGACCTAGGGACGCGCTCACCCCAGAGGTAAATTTTCTTTCCCTGGCCAGGCCATGCTTCTCTCCCTCAGGTGGACTTCGATGTGACCACCCAGCCTGTCAAAAGTCGAAAGGAACAAGAGAGGCCAGCGGGGTGCAGCCCTGGCCTCCTACGGCCCCCAGCCCTGGCTGAGGCCGGGCCAGGATCCAGAGCCTAGAGGGCCGAGGACCCCTCCCACATCCTCAGCAGCCCAGAGCCTCTGCAGAGAAGCACCCCACCCCAGGGAGCCAAGTGGGAATAACTCACTGTCCAACCCAACCTAAGACCTCCTACTCAGGTAAGGTCTACTGGCTGTTTTTCTTGTAGCTTAATAGCCTTTTTATGACCAGTTTTTAGGGTTTCAGTTTAATTTTTGTCCAAGTAATACCAACAATTTTAAATAGGATTGTGAGGTTTACAGTCATGTAAATTTTGATCCACCCCACCCTGGAGACTGAGAGGTCCTGAGGATCGGTCACTGAACTCTTTTTTTTTTTGTCCACTGAGGCATTTTATTTGCACTGTTCATTACATCTCTAGAAAAAGAATCCCAGGATTTTTCCTCGTGTGTGTTTTCATCTTGTTTCCTCATGGTCCATGATGCCAGCTGAGATTGTCAGTACAGTGAAACCTAACTGACGGGACTGGAGCAGATTATTCTGCCACTTTTCTAGATCTTTGAGCTGCACATCAAATCTGGGGCTGAGAACGCCACACTTGTTTAACCTGCCTGTGAGGTTGACAACACTTTTCCCCGCTCTGTGATCGTCAGTGATTTCAAATTCGCCAATGTAGCCATGTTTCATCAACATGGTCAGGAACCGAATGATGACTTTGGAGCACGGCCTGATGAGAGCCTGGCGCTCGCCTCTCTTCTCGGCGTTGTTGATGCTCTTGAGAGCGTCGGCCAGGACGTTCATGCGCGCCATTGTGGCGGCACGGAAAGATGGTGGAAAGAGAAAGGGTCACTGAACTCTTAACAGCCACTGTGCCTGGTGATTGCTCATTACTTAATTCAACCTCACCCTGCTACATTTTAAGTTTCATATCTTCCCTACTAGGTATGAAGAAAACAGCTCTCACCCCACCTGCCGTCCAGCCTTTGATTTGGTTTATCTTCTTTTTGGGGATTAAATCTATACACATTGTTTTATCCAAGTGATGGTTCTTTAGCTGAGCCACATCACATCATCTCCTTCTCCAAATTTTTTTTGCTGTAAGGAGATAATTTTACTGTGAACATCCGACTTCCCAAGACTCCCAGCTTCTACTCTTAACATCCTACTAAACTTCCTTTGTTCCACGCCTCCTTTCATTACTGTTATCTAGGCATCTTCTCATCCTTTCATCACTGTGTGATCTAGTAATTCATTTTGTTTTGGGTACATTTCAAACTAAAGTACAGTCAGTCATAGAAATTGCCCATGATTTAATCTTGCTTGGATCCACAATCCTTAGCACCAGCAGTCAAGAAATCAGAACATTAATTGCATTGGGTAAATTTTCTGTCAAGGATCTCTCTGTGATGTTGAGGAGGAATAATGTCAACTTAAAGACCAAGGTGCATCTGATTCAATCCATGGTCTTTCCAGTTACTTGTTATGCATCTGTAAGTTGGACAGATGACAAAAGAAGAATTTTGACGCCTTTGATGTGTTGAAGAAGAGGACTGAATATCCCATGGACTGCCAAAAGGACAAATATGCCTTGAAGAGAGTGTCCCTTGTTTTAGCCACCCAGTTGCACCTCTTCTAATGCTGCTGAATCTGGACATGCCTTGCTGCCCTCCTATGATGAACCAGCAGAAGGTGCTTCATGCCCAGAAGACAGGCATGGGAACAGGAACACAGCTGTGCACCCGGTTTCTTTGCTTGCACTACTTTTTACAGTAAGTAAGAGGGGACAACCGAATACCTGCCATCAAACAAGAAAATGAACAAATGTGGTACAGTCCCTCCAGTGGGGTCTCACCCAGCCATAAAGAGAAGCAGAATCCTGATGCATGGCCCAGCATGGATCAACCCAAAACCACCACATGCTGAGCGAAGTCAGGCAGTCTCACAAGGACAGATACCAAAAGATGTCACTGAAATAAGTATACACGTATATGTGTGTATGCATGTGTGTATATATGACGAGATATTGTGTGTATCAGTTGAAGGCTGAGGTGCACTTGATTCCCACCATGGTTTTTATGATCACTTGCTATGCGTCTGAGAGCTAGCTGACAGAGGAAGAATCAATGCATTTGAGTTGTGATATTGGAGAAGAGTACTGAATATCGCATGGACTGCCAGAAGAACAAGCAGATTGTCTTGGAGAATATACAGCCAGAGGGCTCCCTGGAGACAAAGATGACAAAGCTTTGCCTCACAGACTTTAGGCATGTTGCTAGGAGGGCCTGTTCCCTGGAGAAGGACATCATGCCTGGAAAGGTGGAAGATTGATGAAAGAGAGGAAAGTCCTCAAGCAGATGGCTGGACCTGGTGACTGCAGCAGTGGGATCGAGTGTGTCAGGAATGATGAGGCTGGGACAGGATCGGACAGGTTCAGATCCATTGTTCATAGGGTCACTGTGAGTTGTACTCGCTTCAGTGACACCTAACTATAGCAACATACATATGTTTATATATAGCTAAACAGATACATAAACATATTTACACACGCACTAAAGATGCTTCGTAGTTATCAGAGACGGGAATGGAGAAGGGTGGAGAGTTTCTGTTAATGGTGGTGAGTAACTGGGAGAAGGGTCACAGGAATAGCAGGACAGCTTGAGGAATGTACGGAATCAATGTCATTTCATTCTGCATGTCAGAATTGTTGAATTGGCATCTATTCTGCCAGGTGTATCTTTTTCACTGGAGTTTAAAAAACAGAAAGTTGTTCCACCACTGCTGTCTCCTGTGCCCGGTCTTGTGCAATGTGGAAAACTAATCACATGTGTCACCAAAGCCCAGGTCGTCCCATGACCCAGCGGAGCTCGGGCCTGTGGAAATTGAACCCAGAAAGATGCACGATGTGAACTGAAGGAGGGGCACGTGCACACGGAAACCCACACTCACAATGTGGCCTCCAAACAACTCATTTAGACACGCATCCACGACACAGACCTCTTACCAGAGACCACACACAGTTACTGTAAAGGTGGCATTAATGTGCCCCCAAAATAGTAGACTGTCTCTGCCACAGGCATTGCTGAGAGCTGGGTATGGTGACATGGAAGTCACGAGGACTTTCCATGTCAGAGAGGCCACGTCTGAGGTCGTGGGCATCACGGGGCCCTACAGCACCAGGTCAGGGGGGGTAGTTTTGTGCATGGCTTTGCCCCACCCCATGTTCTCACGATGACATCATGGTCCCATGTGTGTCCCCCAGGCTAAGCCAAAACCCATTGGCATCTCAGCCGTTTCTGGGGAGTTGATGTTTGGCTACGAAAGGATGTTGACTCAGGGGTCAGAAGTCACGCAGAGGCCTGCAGGAGAAAGCAGCTGCCTTGCAAAGCTGGCTTTCAGGATGGTGGAGTGACCTTTGATCTGTAGGCATCTGGCTGTAGCCTCCAGAATGGCCTGCTGTCTCAGGAGAAGCTGGACCAACCATGGTGTGGGAGGCTCTGGCCAGTGCTGGCAAGATTGGGGTTCCCCGGCCTCAGCAGGGCCCAGAGCACCCTGGGAGCTTGCTGGCCTCCAGCAGTCTCTCCTGTTTGTCCTCTCTGCCCACCTTGCCTGCTCTTGACCCAAAGTGAGACGAGTGAGGGTGGGTGTGCCAGGGCTGCCGGAAAAGGCACTTTTCTCCTGTCCCAGGTGCAGCCTCCAGAGGCACCTGCCTGGTGTGCTGTTACCGGCCAATGTTTAATTCATAGCTGGAGGTTGGGAAGAGGTTCCCAGGAAAGGAAAGAACTCCCCAGAGAGCTTGCCTGGATCTGCCCTGTCTGCAGGGCACACTACCGGCTCTGGAAGGACTCAGAGGGCCAGCAGACCAGGCCCCACTAATCCCAGGCCTGGAATGTCTGTGGGCCAATCAGCAGGGTCTCCAGGGGCTCCCCGAGGGTGCTAATAATCCTACAATGATTAGCAGGACTCGGGTCAGTGCACACCACTCTGCTGGGGATGACTGGGCGGGCCAGAGGCCAAGAGAGGGAGGTGAACCTGGGAGGAAGCTGTCGGTCCCTTCACAGGCCAGCACCACAGACAGGAGGCTGTTTGGACACTGCTTACTCACCATCCTCCCCCTTTGTCTGCCAGCCCAGCCCAGCCTGACTCCTGGAGGCAGTGAGCAGCTCCAGCCTGCGGGCCTGGCAGCACAGGACGCTGAGTCCCCAGCACCCAGTGGGCCATGCTGCAGCCAGCGCGAGCCCCTGGCCTGGGGAGCTGGCACTTGCTGAGCCTCCTGCCCGTGCTCCTGGTTCTCCTTGGCATCACCTGGGCAGAGGTGCAGCCGTTCCAGCTGCAGGAGAAGCCGGCTCTGGTGAATGGAGGTGAGGAGCCCCTGGGTGAGGGCGGGGAGACTGGTCTGAGATCCAGCTGTGCTGGTGGCTTTGATGATGAGGCCCTCAGGACATCCAGAGATGAGTAGACAAGGAAGGGGTGCGGGCAAGGAGGTGAGGAGCACAGCTGGAGCCTGGGATTGGGACCCCAGACTAGACTCAGTGGCCAAGGACCAGCCCCCCTCACACCAGACCTTCTGTTACCCCAGGTCCCTTCTTCATCCCTGTCTCTGTCCAGTCTCTCTCCGTCGCTGTCTCTCTGTCTCTCTCTCTCTATCCCTGTCTTTCTTCATCTCTGTCTCTCTCCGTCCTTGTCTCTCTCCACCCCGTCTCTCTTTATCCATGTCTCCCTTCATCTCTGTCTCTCCCCATCAGTGTTTCTCTGTCCCATCCCTCTCCAGGTCTCTCTCATCCCATCTTTGTCTTTCTCTCTCTTTTTCTCTATCCCTGTCTCTCTCCATCTCTGTCTGACTCCATCCCTTTCTCTTTCCATCCCTGGATCTCTGCATCTCTGTCTGACTCCATCCCTGTCTCTTTCCTTCTCTGTCTCTCTCCTGTGCTTCTCTGTCCCTGTCTCTCTCCTCTGTCTCTCTCCTCTTTCTTGCTTCTCTCTGTCCCTGTCTCTCTCCTCTGTGTCTCTCCTTCTCTGGCTCCCCATCCTCCCTCAAGCACCCACCATCCTTGCCCCCCGTGCTTTCAGCCTGGCCCTGGCCTTGCCAGGGCTCATGACCTCCCCCCCTCTCCCACCCCAGCCATGAGCCGGAAGGAGGACTTTTTGCTGCTCTCGCTACACAACCGCCTGCGCAGCCGTGTCCACCCGCCTGCAGCCAACATGCGGAGAATGGTGAGTGAGGGCTCTGAGGCCACTGCAGACACCATGCCTCCTGGGGGAGGCCTCTAGCTCAGCCTCACACAGGCCTGAAGAGCAGAACCTGGGCCTGCTCTCAGTCCTGTTACCACGGAAACCCAGAGACACGCAGGAGCGGGGTCCCCTCCTTCAGAAGAGTTTCACAAAGAAGTCCCGGCAGGATAGAGGACAGGAGACTGGGAAGGAGGCATCCAGCTTGGGGGCGGGTAAGGGTGGGGGTGACCCAGGCCTTCAGGAGGGGCCTCTCCTGAGATCCTGCTCATTCAGCAGTTCACACTCCACAGTGGGTGCAGCGCTGGGGGTGGGTTCCTGCCCCCCTCCCCGACTAGGGCTGCAGGGTTGAGAGTGTTGCTCTGGGACTAGGAAAGGCCACCGCTCTAGTCCAGGATCCCAGCAGGCACCAGCCTGGGAGTGGAGGGCAGGCTGGTTCCCCATGGCTGCCTCTCAGAGCCTCCCCCAAGGGCCTGGCGGCTGGCAGTGACCCTGTAAATCCCGGTCAGTTTCCCAGGACATGGGGATAGGGGCATGGGAAAGGGGCATCTCTTCTCCCACTGTCCCTTCCCTGCAGCTATTCTGCCCCTCCTCAGCCCAGCTAGGAGCACCAGCTAGGGTCTTCCACCTGCCCATTCTCCACCCCCCAAAATCCAAACCCTCTGCCATGGTGTCAGTTCTGATCCACAGAAACACCACCACCACCACCACCCCCCAGGCTCCAAGTCTTTGTGTCAGGGGATGCCCATCTTTCTCCCATGGAGGAGCTGGTGGATTCAAACTATGAGCCTTTTGGTTAACAGCCTGATAATATGCCACCAGGCTCCCCACCCGCCCAGCTCTTAACACCGCAGATGTGGGAGGCTGGAACAGAGACGCCTGGCTGATTAGCAACAGTCTTAGGAGATGGCATTTTAGAACAAGATACACATGTGTCCCACCTCAGGCTCTGGCCACCCCTACTGACTGCTGGGGCTCTGGGGGAAATCTGTCCTTTATACACAGGGGGGCTCAGGGGCCCCGGGCTCTTCATCAGAAAGAAAATCACATCTGCCTCAGGCCTCCCTCCGTTAATTCCTCCCTCCCACCTCCACCCTCAACCGTCTTCCTTCCGAGGCTCTTCACTGTCCCCAGTTTACAGACCAGGACATTGAGTCTCAGGGAGATGAGGGGGTCCTGGAGGTGACAAATGGGGTGGCTGGGCGGCAGTGAGGTGACTGTCCCCGTGACCATGGAGCCCCTGGCTTTAAAAAGCAGCAGGTAGGGGAGCTCTGGTGGCCCAGTGGCAAGGAGCTGCATCTACAATCCCAGAGGTGCACGGTTCGAATCCACCAGATGCTCTGCCTAGGAAGGAGGGGCAATCTCCTCCTGTACCAGTCAGATCTGATTTGACGGTACACTCACACAAAAAAAAAAAAATAAAAAGCAGCAGGGACTGTTGTTGGGAGTGTGGTGGGCGCAGTCAGCAGGGGTGGGGATGGGAAAGTTCAGGCCCTGCTCTGGAGGGCTGCCTCTGACAGCCAAGTCCTGCAGCAGGGGGTTTAGGAAGCCAGGCCTGGCCAGGAAGGAGCAGAGCCTTTCTGACAGTGTCCAAGGCCAGGCACGCTGCAACAGAGGGAGAGGCTTGTCCAGGGCTCCCAGCTGGGGGAAAATCCAGCAGAAGGAGAATTTTGCTAAGTGGGCCAACTCACTCTGTCCTCCTTCGAGGTACCCTGGGCAGGGAGTGCCCACAGTAGGGGTCAGGAGGATGGGGTCAGCTGGTTGGTGCCCACCTCCTTGGGTTTATCAGCACACCCACACCTCCTCTGACCCTCATTGTCCCCTGGGAAGTGCGGAAGCCAGTTCAGTGGTGGTGGGGCGGCCAGCCCATCCTCATCTAGCCCCCACTTTTCTACACCCGGAGGATGCTGGGCTGAATCTTGAGGTCTGGTCCACCAGGTTCCTCCCCTTTACCCAGAAGTGCCTCTCTCTCTGCCACCAGGACTGGAGCGAGAGCCTGGCCCAGCTGGCTCAGGACAGAGCAGTCCTCTGCGACGCCCTGGCCCCCAGCCTGGCATCGGCCCTACGCCATGTCCCTCAAGTGGGCTGGAACGTGCAGCTGCTGCCCGCGGGCTCAGCGTCCTTTACAGACGTGGTCAGCCTGTGGTTCGCAGAGGGGCAGTGGTATAGCTATGCAGCAGCGGAGTGTGCCCCCAATGCCACCTGCACCCACTACACGCAGGTGAGTATTCACAGGCGAGGGTGGGGTGAGGTACTGATGCCAGGCCCCTGAGGCCAGTTCTGAAAGATCCGTGGAAGGGAAATGATGGACCGGAAGGAACAGGCACCTGTCATTTTATTAATCATGGCCAAACTGACTGCGCCACCTGTACCCCAGCAGCGAAGCAGTCTCCACTCCCAGGCTCCGTCATTTTTGCCACACTTGAAAGGGTGATATGCCACGGGACAGTGGCTGTGTGTTTGCCATTTCCTGGGGAGCTCCAGACCCCAGCTCTAGTCTAGCACTGTTCAGAGTGCAAGCACCGGGGTCCTGCTGGTTAACAATGTTATGTATGACATCTCTTTACTTGGCTGAGATGTGAAATCATGAGTGTGTATGTATCATTTTAAACTCGTTGCTCAGTTTGGCTTACTAAGTATTGCTTAAAGGAGCTCTGCTGGCCTAGTGGTAAGAAGCTGTACTATAGTCCCAAAGGCACACGGTTTGAATCTCCCAGCTGCTGCACAGGATTTACTCTCCTCTGACATGGTCTCTGCCTCTGAAAACTCTCTGGAGGGTCAGCTATGAGTCAGTTATGACCCAACAGCACACAGCACCACCAACACCAAGTATTATTTAACGGTGATATTGTCCTCTGCATTTTATCTTACACTGGCTTCCAGAGCTGCTTTTCTGATTTCACAAAGTCATTTGGGAGCTTTTTTCTCATTTTCTGTCCCCTAGAATGACTCCTTTTCTTCTTCTTATTATTATTTTTTTAAATGTGCTTTGACTGAAAGTTTACAAAGCAATTGACTATTCCACTGAGTCACTAGTAGATTTGAACTGCATGCCTTCAGGTTGGCAGCGCAACTCCTTAACACTAGGTCAGCAGAGCTCCATAGCCGTTGGCTTTCCATTCAGTCATTCATGCAGATTTTACTTCATGAAGTTACTTAACGTTCTGCACCTTGTTGAGGAAGAATGTAGCAGTTGTCCACAGGCCTCATCACTCCCTGAGAAACCTGATAACATCTAAGGCAACCAGAGCAGGGACCAAAACAAACACCAGACCAAAAACTAGGCCAAAAAATGGATCCAGATAACAAAATGGCCTGATCACAAAAGCCCAAACCTAAGTTAATTAACAGCCCCAAATTCTAAGAAAAATATCCTCTTCCTTAGTCCTCCCTAAACACCTCTATTTAAGGAACCCACTCTTGACAGCCATGGGCCATTTTGACTTTCTCTGCTCCTGGTCATGTGGCGTCCCTCTCAGATTATGTAATAAAGGCCTGCTCATTTCTTGGGACCAGTTTCTTTCTTTCTCTCTCGCCCTCAATCAACTCTTTTTCTGTCTTAACACCTTGTGGTAGCACTCATCCTATTTCCTTCCTGTGACTCGTGTTTCCTTTCAGCCTTCTAGCCTAGCCCTTTCTGCCTCCTGAGCTTTCTCCCTGGGCAAATGGTGCCCTTTTGATTTTGAATGACTGCGTTTCCTACAGAGCCATTGCCTCCCTGGTGTTACTGTTCACCCTAGAGACTTGTGAGCCACAGGGGTGAGATTGGTTCCAGGCTTATCTCTGAAGTTCTCCCAGTCTCTACTAGACCCACACTTCCAGACAGTTTTGTCCTGAGTATTGTTTCATATTTCTCACTCTGTCCAGGATCCCATTTAGGGGGTAGTGGTTTCACTCAGTGATTCCCACAAGTCTCCTGTCAATTGCAGCTCGTGTGGGCCACGTCAAGCCAGCTGGGCTGCGGGCGGCATCGCTGCTCAGGGGGCCAGGCCGAGATGGAGGCCTTTGTGTGTGCCTACTCCCCGGGGTGAGCCTGCTTCCCTCTGCTCCAGTGACTGTGGGCGCGGAGGGATAATTCCACAGCACCGGGCTCTACTTGTCCACCCAAAAAGCTCTGACCCTTTGTCTGACCCCTGGTGGAGTAGGAAGAAAAGAGAAGGGAAGGGGGTATAGAGGTGGACAGCACCCAAGATTCTGACCATGGAGAATGCAGCTTCCCCTCCAAAGCCCCATCTCGGATGTGCTGCCCACGTTCAGGGAATGTGCACCCCCGTTAGTCTGGGTTGATCTTTTCCTTCCTAGAAAGCCTCCCTATCTCTCTTGACTCCTGGCTGGGCCACAGGGAGCTAGGGGAGGGGGGATGGCCACCTCTGCCCTCCCCTGGGCTCCTCTCCCCTCCCCTAAACTCTCACGTTCTCCTCTGTTCTCCCCTCCCCTCCGCGCCCCTGTACTCTGTCCTCCCCTCCCCTGTACCCTCCTGTCCTCTGTCCTCCCTTGTATTCCCCTGCCCTCCCTTCCCCTTCCCCCCTGCCCTTCACTGGCCTCCTCCCACCTCCCTTCTTCTGCCTTCCCCTCCTCTGCCCTCCCCTGCCCTCCTCTGCCCTCTGCCCTCCGCCCTCCTCTCTCCCCTTTCCGAGGCCAACCTTTCCAGGCCCTGGTTCATGCACTCACAGAGGCAACTGGGAGATGAATGGGAAGATGATTGTCCCCTATAAGAAGGGCACCTGGTGTTCACTGTGCACAGCCAGCGTCTCAGGCTGCTTCAAAGCCTGGGACCATGCTGGAGGACTCTGTGGTAAGCACCCCACCCTACCTGCTTCCTCCCAGGACAGTGGGTGGTGTCCTGTGGAGAGGGACTATCCTGGAAGCCCTGGCCCTCCACACTCTGGGGAGGCCCCTTCCCAGCCCCCGCTGGGAGTCCCCTTGTCCTCTGCCCAGAGGTCCCCAGGAACCCATGCCGCATGAGCTGCCGGAACCATGGATACCTCAATGTCAGCACCTGCCACTGCCATTGTCCTCCTGGCTACACTGGCCGATACTGTCAAGGTGCGGGGCTGAGGGACGTGGGGCGGGTCCTGAGTAGAGGACCAGCTGTGTGCAGTGACACAGGCAGCCACTGGAGTAGGAAGGAGACCGAGCTCTGAGAGAGTGTGTGTTATGTGCATATGGATGGGAGTGTGTGGGTGCCTGATGTGTGTGTGTGGTGTATGTTGTAGGAGGGTGTATGCATATATAGGGTGTGTATTATTACGTGCATGTGTGTATGTGTGATGGAGGTGTTATGTACGTATGTGGGGGGTGTATAGGGTGGGTGAGTGTATGCATGTGTGAGACTGGAATGTGTGCTTTGTGCATATGTATGCATGTGTGGCATTTGTGCAGCTGGTGTTGTGGGGTGTGTGTTGTCAGGGGTGTGCGTGGTGTGTTGTAAGGAGTATGTGTGCAGGGTGTTGGAGAGTATATGTATATGTGTGTTATGAGCATATGTATGCATGCTGTGGTGTGTCTGTGTGATGTGTTGGGAGAGTGTATACATGTCTGTGAGGGAGGTGTGTGTAATTCTGTGTGTGTATATATATGCATGTGTGTGGTGTGGAATGTGGGCGCACTTGTGTGTGGTGTGTTGTGGGAGGGTACATGCATGTGTGTGTATGTTATGTGCCTATTTGTGTGGTGTGTTGGACAGGAGCTGTCCCACTCTGCAGTGTATCGGAGTACTGAGTCTACACACTATACACTTTTCCTTACAGTGTTCCCTAAGCTGGGCTTTAGAGGGTTAGATCTGGCTCAGAACTGAGTTCTTGTCCCACTGTTCCCTCTTCGTAGCTCTGTAACCAGGGGCCTGAAACCCAAACCTTCATTCACTTCTCTCTGCACTGGGGATCATATCAAAGATGTCTGGCAGAGAAGCCACTGGGCGACCCTGGTGGCTTGGGTTCTGACTGCGGATGGTCAGACACGGGTGCCAGTCAGTGTGTCAGTGCAGCAGGCTGAGTGCGCCCTGTCCCCAGCAGTGCGGTGCAGCGTGGGGTGTGTGCATGGCCAGTTCCGGGAAGAGGAGTGCTCCTGCGTCTGTGAGGTCGGCTTCGGAGGTGCCCAGTGTGACAGTGAGTCCTCCTGGGACCCCTCCAGAGGGTAGGAAGCCCGTCTGTCTTCCCAGCTCCACCTGCACTCATATCATATTGGTGACTTGAAGTTGTGATGAGAGGGTGTTTATACAACAGCTCTGGGTGAATGCTGCAATACGGCTGTTGGTATTTAGGGCTGGTTACTACACATTTTCCAGCACTGTCGGCCCCCACCTGCTCTCCAGCCTGGAGCAGGCACAGGGGCTTTGACCTCAGCGCTCCGCAGGGTGGGAGGGGTGGTGATTCTGAGGCCCACTCTACAGACCAGCTGTCTCCCCAGCCAAGGTGCACTTTCCCTTCCATACCTGTGACCTGAGGATCGATGGGGACTGCTTCATGGTGTCCTCGGAGGCAGACACCTACTATGGAGCCAAGATGAACTGCCAGGTGAGGGGAGCTCCCCAGGATCTCAGGTAAGGTCATTGATGAGGGAACCTGCCCAAGAGATGCTTCTTTGCTTTCTCCTGGCCTCACTGTCTCAGAGTACAAGGCAAGGATAACAAACTCAGGGCCACAGCGGCCAGAAGGCCCCATAATGTCCAGCTTCAGGGAGTCACACAGGACAGAAGTTCAGGGTGCAAGCACAGCGTTTGTCCAGAGTACCATCATCCAATTTTCCTACAGCCCTTGTTGATTTATTAATGTTAGCAAACAACTCAGACAGCTTTAAGACATGACACAAACACAGCTAAGCTCTCTCCCAACCTGGATACTGACCATCTGGGCCCCCAAGCAGGAAAGAGAGGAGAGGAGAGGAGAGGACAGGGACTCCACCCACTCTGGGAAGCAGGAGACTGTGGGCTGGTGGTGTGCACATGTCCCTCCCTGAGGCATGGCTGCAGGGTGCTGGGAAGGGCTGCCTGAACCCAGGGCCCTGCCTTCATGACCTGGGATGGGGGTTCCAGGCAAAAGGCGGGGTGCTGGCCAGGATCGAGAGTCAGAAAGTACAGGACATCCTCGCCTTCTACCTGGGCCGCCTAGAGACCACCAACGAGGTGACTGACAGCGACTATGAGACCAAGAACTTCTGGATTGGTGAGTACTGGGGGCACAGTAATGAGGCTGAGGTCCTCACACTGCTCCAGGAACCCTGGGACGGGGAAGCCAGAGCATCTACCAACCAACCTGAAGGGTCAGGTGAGGGCTCAGAGCTCAGGATGGAGTCCCCCTCCCACCAGAGGCTGAACTGCTGGGGTGGGGGGCTCAGATGGGGGCTGGAAAGGCAGGAAGTGCAGCCTCCTGGGGACCTGGGTTCAGGATCTCCTTTTGGGAGCCTGGGCTCAGTGACTTCAGGTCCCGGGCATCGGGGCTGATGGCTGCCTGTCCCAGGACTCACCTACAAGACCGCAAAGGACGCCTTCCGCTGGACCACGGGCGAGCACCAGTCCTTCACCAGCTTTGCCTTTGGACAGCCTGACAACCAGGGGTGAGTCTGGGGTACCCCCTGGGGTCCACATCCTTACTTGCTTGTGAAGCCTTCGCACTATACTGAAGACGCACCCCTCAGACTGCTGCCTGGCTCAGCCCCAGAAAGTATGGGCCTTACTGGGGCCTGGCTGCCCAAGGAATCCAGCCACAGGTGGACACAGGCCCCGTGCTTGGTGAAGGGGTGCAAATCAGAAAGCAGGGCTTCCAGGAGCTAACCTAAGCTAGAGGGAACCCACAGTGGAGTTAAGCTATCTGTTCCCATCAGCCCTCCAGCATGGACCCACAGTCACCCAGCCCTCACCTCCCTGGGGACCTGCACAAATGCATTCCTCCAGCCCTCCACCACTGGACCTGCATCCATTCACACATCCAGCTGCCTGCCAGCCAGCCATCCTGGGGGACTCGCCCACAGGGCAGGGATGCAAGTGTCAAACTGTGTTGCCACCAAAGGTCTTAAATATCCCAGTTCCTCCTTCCCCTCCTTCTCAGAAGCCCTCCTCAGCCCATGGCCCGGGGTGTGTGGGCCTGCCATGGCTCCTGCCAGGAAGGACAGAACAGGACAGGGGCTCGTCAGTGCCCACTGCCCCGTCTGGGGTGGCTGAGTGCCAGCATTGGCCAGTGGTTTGCTGGAGACCTGGGGAGCAGGGCAAGGACTGTGGGAGCAGGCAGGGAGTGTAGTGCAGACCTCCCCAAGTCCTCACTTCACTTCCCCAACCTGACCACCCAAAATCTTGGCCTGGCAGCTTTGGCAATTGCGTGGAGCTGCAAGCCTCGGCCGCCTTCAACTGGAATGACCAGCGCTGCAAAACCAGGAACCGTTATATCTGCCAGTTTGGTAAGGGCCGTCCATTGCTGTCCACTTCAGCCCCTTGCCCCTCCTCTGCCACACTTCTGGGTACCTAGGAGCCGCTCCAGGATGCTAGGGTGCCCAGGTGTAGAGCCGGTGTGAGGACAGCGGCTGTGAAGGAGGCATCCGTAGGCCCCAAGGTGAAAGATGGGCCTGGCATTGCATAGCAGGTTCATGCACAGCAGGACTGGGGAGGTTGGCCTACGATTTCTCCAGAGTCTCTGACCTCTTGTCACTAAAGCAGCTGCTTGGGGACCTGTCTGGTCTCTTGGTGCTCTCAGATTCCCTGCACTCTAGTCATTTAGTCATCTGTGGTTTGGGGCAGAGGAAGGCTAACCCACAGTCCCAGAAGTCCCTGCCGCAGTGGCCTGGAGCGCCCACGTGGGGACGCCGCTGGATGGGATGCAGTAGCGCCTGAGTCAGTAAGCTTGGGCCACCCCAACCCTCACTCCAATCTGCTTTCTTTCCAGCTCAGGAGCACATTTCCCGGTGGGACCCTGGGCCCTGAGGTTCTTCACCTCCTTGTCAACCCCTGGACATACCAGCCCCGCTAACCTGTTGGTCCACTGCATGGTGCACAGGCCAGGCGAGGACTTCAGGCCTCTGGGGACTTCTCAGACCAATGCAGTGGGGCTATTTGTGCAGTAGGGCTGTAAGGGGAACCGGCCCCGGTGGAGTCTCCGTGGAAGACACAGAACCTCAACTTCTTTTGACTGGGAACATGGGGCTCAGGAAGCCCAATGCAGAAACCAGCCCAGCTGTCAGAAGAGACCCCGAGGCAGACCCTCCCAGGCCGCCAGGGCTTCCTCATGCCCCTCATAAAGGATTAAACTAAGTTATGAGTCCACCTGGCTTGTGAGTGCTCCTTCTGAAAGGAAATTCCGGGAATCCAGGACGAGTCTAAGGGGTGTCCTAGGCTTTGGGGCCCAGGGTCTCCTACCCTTCCCTGCCGAGCCGCACGACCCAGGCCATCCTGCAGAAGTGAGGCCGGAAGCCGAGGGTCTCTGCATCATTTTCGGGGTCCCTTCCCGGTAACTCCAGGGCTGGGCAGGCAGGGAGAGTGACTTCAACTCCTGGGCAGTGGAGTGTGCCCCGTGGCTGGTTTCCCACCGCCAGGGCCGAGGGTGGAGTCAGGATCTGGACAATTCCAGCCCTTGTCCGGCTGCTCAGACCTCTTCACTGCCCCACGCAGACGGCAGGCACCTCAGGGCACCTGACACCCGCCCTCACCGTTTACTGCTAAAGAGATCACACGGCCGGACATCACCCTGTTACTCTGGCTACAATCTAATCTTTCCATTTTCTTTGGGCGGCTCAGCCTGTTTAATGGAGGCCGGAGGAGGCATTCACTGGGCTGGACACAAAGGAAAAGGGAGGCTGCTGATCACAGCTGAGCTTTGTCCAAGGTCGCCCTCTAGGGTGGCCTGAGGTAGATTCAGCCACCTGGCCGCAGGTTTTTCTCCGGGACACGAAGGAGACGGCTGGGCAGGAGCAGTGTCAGGAGGCGCCGAGGACCCAAGCAGGTGACCAAGCTGAGTGGCCTTGTCCTGGCAGGCGGGCTCCCCGGGTACGAGGTCCTGCGCATGCGCAGTTACCGGGCTGGATTGCCCACCCCTCAGAGAGCCCCGCCCCCTGGGTTCTCCGTTGTTCCGGGGCCCCGCCCCCAGCAGAGAGCCTGGTCCCGCCCCCCAGCCTAGAGCCCCGCCCCCTGGGTTCTCCGTTGTTCCGGGGCCCCGCCCTCAGCCGAGAGCCCCGCCCCTGGGTTCTCGGGCGTTCCGGGGCCCCGCCCCCACCCCCACGTGAGCAGCTGGTGCACCAGGTCCTTGGCTGTTGGGGATTCACTCCCTCCAGATGTCGCCCCTCAGTGGCCTGTCCTCCCCGGCGCCCCGTCAGCGCTCAGCGGGCCCGGCCCCGCCCCTCCTCACAGCGTCCCCACGTGCCCGCCAGGGGTCCTGAGTGACCCCGGCCGGTGCTGGCCGGCCGCGAACCCTCCACCGGAGGTCAGGAGGTGTGTCGGACACGTGAGTGCGCCCCGCGCCCGCTCGGAGGGGGGTGGGGTGGGCCGGGGACAGCTGTCAGCCACCCAGCGCTAAGGCTCCGTCAGCAGGCCGTGGGCAGGGGTCACCCCCAGCCCCACAGTGTGGACACCCGTGCGCTGAAGCCCGACTCCGGGCCTTTACTCCGGCCCTTCGTTCTCCGCTTCCCGCGAGGTGGTCCGAGCTGGACCCCGAGCCGCACACCTGGGGTGCCTGTCCTGTCGTAGGAGCCCGGGCAGCCTGAAGGAGGCGGGGTTCAGAGGTGCCATGAGAGGGTCGCCAAGAGTCACAGGCCACTCGAGGGCACCGGACAAGGACACGGGGTGTGTTTTCGTGAGGTGCCAGTCCCCACCATAGCGACCCCGTGTACAACAGGACATCCGGGCATCCTGCACCCTCCTCGCCACCAGTGCTGTGTCGGGGCCCCCCTGGCCATCCATCACGCTGGCCAGCTCTGAGCAGGGTCTTCGTGCCTGGGCCTGTCTTAGAACCGGAGTCCGAGTCCGTACCTCCAGCTGTGTTTCTTC
>NW_006399751.1:629989-640742 GCF_000299155.1 Elephantulus edwardii
GAACATTTTTATATTCTTTACCAAAACCACAACCCAAAGCATCAGTTCTCCCTCAGTCCTCTTTGTTCACTGTTAGGTTCCTTGTGTGTCTGTGTATGTATATATCAGATGATTGAAAATACCATGTGGTCAGGCCCACTTTAGTCTTCAAAGTGATCTCTCTGCCTTTTAACACTCAGCCAAGGTCTTTGGCAGCAAATTTACCAAGTGCAGTATCCATCACTTGATTTCTTGACTGCTGCTTCCATGGGTGTTGATTGTGGATCCAAGTGAAATAAAATTACTAAGAACTTACATCTTTTCTGTGTTTATCATGATGTCACTTATTGTGCGAGCTCTAAGAATCTCTGTTTTCTGTGTTGGAATGGACCCACACGTTGTTGTTGGTTGCCACTGAGTCAAGCACGACTCATAGAGACCCTATGAACAAAAAGCCTGAAGCCTTTCTGTAACTGTTGTCATTTATGAAAGTTCATAGAGTTTCCAGAGGCATATTGTTTAGGAAGTAGATGCCACTCCTGTTTCCAAACCTGTCCAAAAACTGGGAGCTCCACCAAACACTGTCCACCATGGGTCGCCGTTACGGCACTTGACACCCCAGTGGCACAAGGTTCAACATCACAGCAACTGCAGGTTACCTCGGTACAGCATATTGACAGAAGAGTGCTGTACCACTTGGAAGAGTGTTCCTCCAAAATAAAACTGCCTTGTAAATACAGAGACCCTCCCCGCGTGCTTGTTGACCCTAAACAAGAGGCATTTCTTAGGCTCCCTCGCATGTAGGTATGTAGCCATGGTTAAGGATGAGAAAGCAGCCCACCACTTGCAGGCCTGAGCCACAGCATCCTCCCAGGTGACCCACTCATTCTCCTGTTTTCTGAATTGCCCTCAAAAAAGCAGGTACCTTAGATGACTTGGGAAGTCGTGTGCACGGATCCTCTGGGGTCACCCAGAATCCACATGTCCCCACTACACTTCTGCCATGAACAACCATGGGGAGCCCATTATACAGGCACTAGTGTTCCCTTAGGGAAATCTATAGCCATCTTGACATGTGCCCAGGAAGAGAGGAAGATGGACTTGATAAAAAAAAAAAAAAGCCAGCTGGTTTCTGTCATCAGCATCTTCCGAATGAGGAAGGGGGTATATTTGGCTGCAGAGCTGGCCCTTGTGGGGCACTTGGGTCTTGCAGCTCTCCCCTAGGTACCCATTCTAGTCATCTCTGGTCTCCAATCTTGACCCTTTCCCAATGAGGGAACTATCAAGGGTGTGAATAACCATGGCTTTTGTTTGTTTGTTTTTTCACTCTGTCAGCCTTGTAGCTACAAGATTAAAAAATTTCCCAGCTTTGTTACCATGCCTTCAGCCAAGAATTTAGACTGTCAGCTTGTCTGTCTTTTCCTTTAAGCTGCTTGGTGCCGTCAGTACAGTTGCCATGTGCAAGCACTTGCCTTCATCCTGATCGCCTTCCCCTCCCATGGCAGGGGTCCTCCGGTCCCTGAAAGCCCTTCCTTTGATGGGCGCTTTGCTCTGGGAGACCACAGGATTTACTGTCTCATCATGGCATGCCAGGCACTGCTGGTGTCCTGTCCCTTAATGCTAGTTGGATTGTCACTGTCGTCTGGCATTGTTAGTCTTAGGTTGTCCCATTTCCTGCAGGGCTCTTGCTCCACCCACTCCTGGTTCCTTTCTTTGTATTAGGGTTCCTGGTTGTAAGCAGCAGAAGCAGGTTCTGGTGACTCTCAGCTGAAGGCATTTGGAGTGCTGGAAAGCTCAGAGACCTTGGATTTGGAGACCACAGTGGCAGGAGTTGTAGTTGGTTGCTGACACCATCTTTATGTTGAGAATGATTAAACGACCCTTTCTTTTCTTCTGGGAACACAGTGGGAGTGACAGTCTGCATCTATCTGATGGTTTGCCGTGGATGTGGCTGGGAGTCTTCAGGGACCTGGTGTTCAACCTGTTCACACCCTTCCTTGTTCAAGGCCATCCTCCTGACTTCACCTATCCTGCCCTTGACCCATTTGCTGGCATGAGTCCCAGCTGTTAACAGTCCTGTCCACGTGCCTCAGAGTCAGACGCTCACAGGCTGGGGCACCCAGGAGGGAGTGTTTCTCAGGAAACCTATCTTGGGTCTTTGAGGGAGATGAGTATAGTGCAGACAGTGCTCTGCCCCCTGTCATTGCACCCCCACCCTTGTCTGCTCTGGGCTGCAGGTGGTAGGTGGCCAGGAGGACATAAGGTGTTGCTGGTGGTGATGGATTAGCACCAGGCTTCACAGGCCCTTGGTGGTGAGGGGTCCTGCCTGCTCTGGATTGCTGGCTAGGCAGTGGGTGGTTTCTGGAATATCCCTCATGGGACGCTGCTCATGGCCTGTCCTCCCTCCCTCTGAAGTTCAGGATCTGGTTGGCTAGCCTGAGAGGAACAGCCAGCTCCTCGGAGTGCTGCCCTCTCTGCCTCGGGAGACCAAGCATTCGCATGTGCCTGCATGCTGTGTCCTGACTGGTGGTCACGCATGTGGTTTTCGGTCGCCTCTCCTCATTGCAAATGTGATGGGAATTATGCCAAAGTAACAGACACTGAAACCCAGACTACACAGAGGACCAGCTGCCATGTCCCTGGGTGTCACCTGTCACAGTCCCTCCTGGAGCCCAGCTCTCTGTGTCCTTGGGCAGGATGGTCCACCAGGAACCATTGTGCAGAATGTAGGACACCTCAGGGTGGTCTCACAAATCTGCCTCTGGCTAGTACTTGTTAGGTGCTGTTGAGTCAGAGTGACCCAGTGAACAGACCTGAACCCTGTCCTATCCCGTGCCACCCTAACAGTCTCTGACACACTCAAGTCCACTGCTGCAGTCACTCAGTCCACCTGCTTGAGGGTCTTCCTTTCCTCCACCATCCCTCCACCTTTCCAAACATGATGTCATTCTATGGGCACCAGTAAGCATGTTGGTTTTTAATAAGGTTCAGGGGCTCCACATCTGAATTGTAAAGCTGTAAAATTCACTTCCATTAGAATTGATTAAACATAAACATCCCTCCAAATGTGCCAAGAATCAGGGCCACCTCCACCTGTGGGCGTGAGGAGCCTATCACCCACTCAGGCGCCAGGGACACCACGTCTTGCTGCCAGCCTGCCGGGAGACCATTTTCCTTTGAGTTCTCGGCGCAGGCAAACCTCACCTTGTTGCTTTTTACGGATTACAACGTCATCCACAGATCAGCGGTGGTGGTCATCCTGTGTCTGCGGAGGCCGTTCTCTCAACAGCAGTCTGCTCACTGCTCACCACTGTGTCACACTCTGGTCAGTCCCACAATATTTAAAACCTTTCCATCCTACTGTTGTATACTTCTTGGGGGGGGGGGTTAACACCCAAAACCAGAGCTCCAATTTACTGTCATTAAGTCAAAACCAGCTTATTTTTCATGTTTTCAAGTCACTTGAGACATGGCCTGTCTTTCTCCCATGGAATAGTCAGTGGATTGAAAATGCCTGCCTTTGGGTTGGCTGGAAAACTCCTTATCCTCGAGACCACCAGAGCTTTTTAGACACAGTGTAAAAAACCGACACATCCATGTGATTCACTTTCTTGTGATTCTGGCTTTATCGGGGAAGGCTGGAAGTGAACCTGCACTGTCTCTCGGGTCTGCCTGCATATTTTGTCCCCTCATGTCTGTCTGTCTGTCTGTCTGTCTGTCCCAGAGGCTCATGAACGCTAAAATGATGTAAGCAGTGCTGCCTCTGATGAGATGAGCCAAGCTTAGTCCCAGGCAGGTGCAGGGTGTGGGCCTGGCAGCAGGCAGGTGGGCGGGCAGAGGCTGCGTCCAGCTTTTTCCCTGCCAGGCGGGCAGCAGCAGGACACTGGAGAAGTAGCCCGCCCAGGACCAGTGTCCCTCAAGGACCCTTACAAGCTGTCCTGCTCTCGTGATCTCTCTTTAAACGTGGACTCTCGTGATCTCTCTTTAAACGTGGACATGGCCCGAGAGCTCAAGCCTGGCTCGGCGCGGCCTGGTCCCAAGAGGCAGCACAGCACGGCCATCTTCTGGTGAGTCTGGCTGGGGCGGACCGAGGCCTGTCATCATCTGGGCCTGGCTTGTTGGGGATCTGGGCCTCACTGCACACCCTGGTCGGGCCCAAGGCTCCCTGGGACTTGAAAAGGGCCCTGGCCAACGTGGGTGAGAAGGCTTCTACTAGCTGACTTGGTCTGACCACCATTTTCCTGGCTGGAGCTGAGGGTGGGTCTTCTGCAGGCCACCTTACCCTTGGAACCTTTTCCTAGTACAGGCATTTGGGAACTTTCTGGATAACATCTTGTCCCTATTTTGGAAAGCATAAATAGATTTTTTCCAGAAATCCGTGAACAATGTCAGGAACTCTAGGCTCATGAGCTGTAACAGAGTGGTGCATTGGCCTCGGTCCCCTCAGGCAGCCCTGGCCTGACCAGAGGTTCACTACAGAAGGGTCTCTAGGGTGGGGGGCAGTCAAGGGGGTGGCAGGGGAGGTGGTGGCTGTTGGGAACAGCCCTGCTGTCACCCCATGAGACCCACTTTATTCTGGGTTTCCACCTTGATTCTTCTTCCTGGAAGTGGCCTGGTGGGTTGTGGCAGCTGCTCCTCTGTCCCTGAACCTCTGCCCTGGAGAGAGTTGTGACCAGCAGCTACCTGAGCCTTTGTCACCTGAGTGCTTCATGCCAGATCCCTTCTCACTGCCTCCACGTGGGGCTGAGGGGCACATGCTGGCAACCCTGGTGCTGTAGTGATTAAAGTGCCAGCCTGCTGACTGAGAAAGTCAGTGGTTTCGTTCCAGCAGCCTCTCCATGAAAGATGTGGTAGTCTGCCTTCACGAAGGTTTACAGTCTCAAACACCCAGCGGGACAATTTTTCCTTGTCGGGCAGGGTTTCTGTGAGTGGCAGTCGATGTAATGGCAAAGGGTTCATTTTGGGTGGGTGGTGTGAACTTGGGGTAACTGTAGATCTTTAAATGTGGGTAACTTCAGTGACGCAGAGTGACAGGTTTCCCCTCTTAGGCTGAACTTCCTGCAGAGGGTGTCCGTTTTCATGGCTTTCTAGTTTCCTCTGTGATGGACGGGAAAGTGGTTCTCTCTCACTGTTAGCTCACTGGCGTGTTGACACGACCTCTTTCTGGGGGACCTCGGTATTCAGCCATCAGTTGAGGTCACCCTCTTCAGATTTCCTGGCTCCCACCCCGCCATTTACCAACCTGAGCCCTGACAGGCTCGTATGGCCCTTAGGATTGGGATCCCACATGGGGGAACTGACCCAGGAGCTGGACTCTGCAGAGGGATAGTAGGGCCTGGGGCAGAGGCGGCTGCCCGAGACCCCCTGACCCCAGGAGACTCTGAGGGCGTGGAAAGGACCCCCATAGAGGCTGGAGCAGAGGGGGTAGCCCCTTGGGATGGTGCCCGTGGAAAAGAGGCTGACAGGGACACTGGTGGGCATTGAGTGTCCAGGTGGCCCTGCCATGAGAACTGATCCACGCTCAAAATGTAATTTGACAACAACGTAGAGGAAAAGATCTGTGGTGGAAGAAGACCCCTGGAACCCTCTCCCCAGCCCCATAATCTAGTCTTTGGGGGCAGCTGGAGGGGCGGTGTGACCACAGCGCCATCGCACTGTTGCGTTTTCTTTCTCTTGTGGTCTCTGGCCCAGGACTTAGGATAAAAGGGAAATTCGGAGCCCAGAATACATACTTTAAGGACGTACACGGGCAGAGGGCAGCGCAGGGGACCGCCGGCTGTGGGGACCTTTTAGGACCCTGCAGCCTGCGAGGTTCGCCTCCGGCTCCGCCCACGTCTTGGAGGAAGCGGGAAGGCAGGCTTTTGAGTGACATTCCTTTCCTTTAAAAGTAACCAAAAAAGCCCAACAAAAATCCTTTAATAGTAATTTTGGGAAGGAATATTACGGATAAGAAGGGGGGGTGGGGTGGAAAAAGACCTCAATGCATTGGCCGGGAATCGAACCCGGGCCTCCCGCGTGGCAGGCGAGAATTCTACCACTGAACCACCAATGCTCTGGTTGTTCAGGTTCTGCCAAAGTCACCCTGGTAGTTGGGCATTGGGCGGCGCCTTGTTTGACGCTTACCCTACGGCTGTGAAGGTTCCTTCTGAATTCTCTGCTAGCTTGTGAGTGCCGGGGTTCAGCAAGGGACACTAGAATGTTACTGAAGTCCGAGGCTCTTCAGCTGGGGGTCTGCCCTGACCCCTGGCCCTCCTGACTCTGGCCATGTGGCGGCTGCTTTTTGCCTGGACAGTGAGTGCACACGCTCTGCCGCCCTGGCTCACTTTTCTCACTGAGCATGGGCCTCGATGACCAGCCTCAGCATCATCATGTGCCCACCCAGACCTCCTGGAGCCTAGAGGTGAAGTGGGGGAGTGGAACTGCCCCCCTCCCGGCCTTGGGCACCCTGCAAGATGAAGGGAAAGGGGCTAGACCCTTACAGAACTGTCCCGTATCATCCCATAAGCTCCCATAGGCCTTGCCCCCTGCCATTCCAGAGGGGCCTGAGCTGGGAGCACAGACAGAAGCACCAGAGCACACAGTGTGAGACCTCTCTAGACCCTGAGACCAGAGCGCCTGAAGCTGTCCCCTCACTGGGCCTTTCTGCTCATGCCAGGATTCCTGTTATCCTTCCAGGCACCAGCCAGCTAGAATGCCTGGGTGGGTGAAAAGGGGACGCCAGCAAGGCATCCTTCCTCCAAGGCCTGGAACCGGGTTGGTGGCCTGGAGGGAGGATAAAGGGACTAGTGGAGAGAAGAAGTGAGGGAGATGGCCCGGAGCCGTGGAGGAGACTAGTGGAAAGAGATGTTGAGAGTGGGGAGAGGTGGCCCAGGGCAGGTGACCTGGGGAGAAGGGGACTAGGGGGAGAGGGGGCCCAGGGCAGGAGTGGGGCACGTGGCTTGGGGAGAGGGGGCCCAGGGCGGGAGTGGGGGAGATGGCCTGGGGAGAGGTGGCCCAAAGCAGGAGTGGGGCAGGTGGCCTGGCCCCAGCGTAAGCCTGCAGAACTGTGTCCTGGCGAGTCCTACAGTAAGACTAGAGGCTCCCACAGCCCCACTGGGGCTTTGGACAACTTAACTCTCCCTGTCATCTTTTGCCAGACTAAAATCCAGAGGTCAGCAGTGCCAGGGGCTTGGTTCCTCTGGTGCACTCTGGAGTGGGCGGCTGATCCAGCCCTGATGGCCGGGAACCTGCTGGCATTCATCCCCTCTTGTTGCTGGGGCCAGCTGCAAGGTGCCCGTATCAGCCAGGCCGGCAGAAGCTGATTTTCAGGAACTTTGTCAACCATCTAACTGTGGTCTCTCAGAGTGACCCTTGCAAGTCCTAGGGGCTTTTCTCTAGAGAATCCTGAGCTAGGGTTGCCGACCTGTTTGCCCAAGTTAATCTGGGGCTGGCAGGGACTCTGGGCCTGTCCTGTGACCCTGTGTCTCCTCTGCAGTAACCATGACCTGGACCATGAGCTGCACAGGAAGGACGTGCTGGCCAGGTGGGTGCATGCCCCTTCCGTCCTCTGAGTGGCGGTGGGGACGCTGAGCCTGATGTCCCCTCTGCGTCGCCCTGTAGGCTGTATGAACACCAGAGGATCCCTCCTCTCAAAAGCCGTGTGCCTGTCAAGATCCGGAGGACCCACACGGGCATGGGAGTCAAGGGCAGCCCCAGCCCGCACAAGGTCCCCAGGAGCGGCCACGCGCCAGTCCAGCGTACTCAGCGTGAGTGGGAGCGTGGCCTCGCCCGCCAGCTGGGGGCGGGGGTCCCCTGGGAGCCCAGGCCTGGCCTCCACCCTGGCCCCTCTCGTGACAGTCTGCACTGAGGACCTGCACGCCATCACTGGGGAGCTGAGGCAGATCAAGGCTCGAGTGGACAGCCTGCTGCAGAGCCTGGAGCACATAAGGCAGCGCGGTGCCCCGGCGGCAGGTCAGACACCCCCGGGTGGCCAACGCACGGCGTCCGACCTGTGCCTCTCCCGGAGCTGAGGGACCTGGGGGCGGCCTCGGCCTGTCCGCTCTTCCCTCACCCTCTCAGCTGGATCCCTCTGACCACTGTTGTGGATCCTTGTGGTGTCTGAGGCGTCCCAAACCACCCCCTCCTGGCCTCCTTAAGTGTCCCTCATCCGTCTAGGCGTCAGTGTCTTTTCAAAGGTCAGCTAGGACCTCCCAGCCTGGCCACTGACCAGCAATTCTCCCAACACAGGGACGGAGGACAGTGACATGAAAGGTCCTGGGAGCGAGGGGTCTTCGTGTGGAACCACAGAACCCCGAGGTCAGGGGGCTGCCGCAGGGGTGCACAGGTCCGAAGGCTCCGGCGAAGAGCAGTGAGTGAATGCCCTCCCTGCTTGTTTGATCCTGTCATCTCAGGGGGTTTGCACAAGGGCCCACAGAGGTGCCTGAGGGAGCTGTGCAGAGGGGCTTCCAAGATGGCCCTGGGATTTTTTTTTTTCTCAGCTCTGGGCAGCAGGGCAGCTGGGCCCTGAAATACTGACCCCCTCCTGGAAGGTGTGGGTAGGGAGGTGTGTGTGCAAGTAGACACCAGCGGGGGGCATCACAGGTGTGCCTCCCACAGAGCCTTGCCTGAGAAGCACCGGGTTACCTTTGGCGCCGGCTTCTGTTTCCTCCATCCAGGCCTGTGGGCACTTGCATGGTACCTGCCCTCCAGGAGAGCAGCATGCTCATCTGCCTGGAGGGCGAGTGGTTGGTAGACACACCTTGGGTGGCTTTAAAGGGTGGACCATCTCCTGCACCCTCCTCTCCCCTGTGTGGTGGTCCTGGGAAGAGACCCAGCCCTCATTACTTGGGGGCCTGGCATCACACACACCACCCAGCTCTGCCTCCTCTGCTGGACTAGGCCCTTCTCTGTCCAGGGCTGGTGTCACATCTCCAGAAAGCTCTCCTTGGGCTGGTGGCTCCTAGTTCCTCAGGCAGAGCTGCCCAAGGCTCCCAGGACCCAGCCTGAAGGATGATGAGACAGGTGCACTCAGAGCACCTCTTTCATCACAGGTGAAGTCACTGTTGGCTAGGAACCGTTCTGTTTTCTTGAAAGCCCTTTAGTGGCCATCACCCAGAGTGCTGGATCTCACCAGCCTAATTGGGCCCAAGCTTTGATGTCTCCAGGCAGTCCTGGGACTGGCAGGATCAGGGAGGAGCCTCAGACTTCCAGCACCAGGTTACCTTCCTCAAGAAGCCACAGCCATCTCACAAAGGGCAGCTGGACAGGGTTCCCTCTGCTGTTTCAGCTGCTCTCTTCCCCTGCTCACGACCTACGATGCCCTGCCCTGGTTTAAGCTCCGTGGCTGACCACCCTCTCCAGCCACAGCACACACAGGAAGAACCGTGTCCTGCAGTCTCCCTCCCACCACCCTTTTGGTTCAGCTTCCCTTCAGAACCAGTGTACTTTTATGTACTGTCTCCCACTGGTGGTGTATGATGTATTTTAGATCTGCTCTGGAAAACTGTATGTCAGAAAGGGGCAAAGTAAAATGAGGGTTATTTTTTTGTCAGGAGTTCCTGATGTCCTCCTCATCCTGGGCCCTACACTCCTCCAGAACCAGCCGTCCCCAGAGAAGCTGAGCAGATTCCCGAGACCCAAGTTTGGAACCTCTCAGCAAGCTGGGTGCAGAGGGGACGGGGCCACAGTGGTTCTCAAGGGCAGGCTCGCTGGGCTTCCTCCAGTCCAGACCCAAGCATAAACCCGGAGGCCCTGAGAGCCTCCCCACCCCTCGGTAAAGCTGCCCACCCGGCTGAGGACTGCCCTGGCCCCACACAGCTCTCCTGCTGCCTCCGGAGCTTCTCCGACGCACATTTCCCCACCACCACACCTTACAGCTGCTTCTGGTACTTCAACCTACATCCTGTCCTCACGTGGGGGGCAACCAAGGCATTGACCATCAGAGCAATGGCACCAGGGGCCCAAAACCCTACCCCACCCATTCAGAAAAGCCTTAAGGCCCATATCACAAAGAACAAGAGAAAACGTGGCTCATCAGTTTTCTTCTTTCAGTGTGTAAGAAGGAACAGTCCCTGCGTCCCTCTTCTCAGGAGGGTCAGCAGGAGGCCCCGGTGGGTCTGTGTGAACTGGGTCCCTCTCTTAGAGTACAACTGGTCAAGTCTAGGCTCCAAGATGCAGCCGATGTCCTTTCCAACTTGGAATCAGGCTGAATAAACAGTTTTCATTAAGGTGGTCGCGGCTCAAGCATTACAGCTTCCCTTCCGGAAGGTCCTTCCGCAAAGGCTGTCCAGGGCATCGCTGTTGTGGAAACTCGGCCCTGGCCGGACGTGATGTCCGGTGCGGTGCTCGGTTCTCGGCCCGGGGAGTCTGGTCTTTGGGGCGATGGTGGCCCGGTCCTGCTAGGACGCGGTGGCGGCGCCCCTCTGGCGGGCGGCCCGCACCAGGCACCGCTGCAGCACCGGGTAGAGGCGCTGGCAGCCCTCCAGGCCCAGGCGCACGGCCTCGGCCCAGCTGTCGGCGGGGCCGCCCTCCCCGCTGCCCAGCAGCCCGGCCACCTGGTTGAGCACCGGCATGAGCGCCACGGTGAGGCCGGCGGCCGCGTGCTCCTCCTCCAGCCGCGTGGGGTCCAGGAGCCAGGCCGGCGAGGGTCCGGGCCCCAGGCTCAGGCCGCAGCCCACCACCAGGTCGTACATCTCCACGCCGGCGTCGGCCAGGGCGAGCGCGGCGGCCGTGAGCGCGGCGGCCAGCGCCGAGCCGCCGTCCTCCAGCAGCAGCGCCGACACCTCGAGCTGCGCGC
>NW_006399751.1:641164-656665 GCF_000299155.1 Elephantulus edwardii
GGGCCGCGGATGCGGCGGTGGTCGCCAGGCATGACCGAGCCGCGCGTGGAAGCCGCTTCCGGCAGTCGGGCTCCGCGCGCCGCTTTTCCGCCCTGTTAAGACACGCGACAGCGCGGGGGCTGTCGGGATAGTTCGAAGGGCCCTGCCCCCTGCTGGCTCGGAGGAGAAACGGCGGGTCCCATAGAGCCCATAGACCCGCGCCGCCAGGCGAGCCCTGAGAGCCCTGAACTCGGCAAGATTGGCCTTCGTTTAGTTTGCAGTTAATGATCTATTTTACGTCCGTGTTCTCCACCACTCCCTTTTTTTCTCTTAATTCCCTTCCTCTGTGAGCTGTTAGGTGACCATAGTGACCCCATGAATGTGGACCAGAACTTTGCTTGATTGAGCCCTTGTTACAGGTATTGTCAATCTGGCTCACTGAGTATTCCTCGATTTAGCTCATCCTACACGTTTCAGAGCATGTCCTTCTCCAAGGAATAACCCCTCCTGACACACCCAACATATGTAAGACAAAGCCTCACCATCTTTGCCTCCAAGTGCCCTGGCTGCATTTTCTCCAAAACTTATTTGTTTGTTTTCTTGGCAGTCCCTGAGATACTCAGTATTCTTTGACATCACATCTCAGAGCCATTGATTCTTCTGTCATCCTTAGCCGCTGTCCAATTTTCAGATGCATAACTTTAAACAGCTATCATTGTTCTTAAGGCATTGTTCTTAAGGTCCTTGACAGGTTGTCCAGTACAGAACATCTTTTGATTTCTTGAGTGCTGGGGCCCAGGTGTTGACTGTGGACCCAAGCAAGATGTGATCACTGCTGTAAACGCTGTAGAATGAATAGATGTGTTTGTTCCTCTCACTCCTAGTTGCACAAACACGTTTGCATCTGGACACTTGGCCTGATGGTCCCAGCAGCACCAGGCCTCAGCACCCTCCCTCCGCTTGCTTCTCCCCCTATGCTGGCAGACATCCACCCCCTGCTGCTGCTCCTTGAATGCACCTACTTTCTAACCTTCTCTCCTCTGCTTCCTGCTGTACCTGGGGCATCTGATCTATCACAGCCATCATAGCAATGGTGCTTTTTAACTGCCCTCCTAACACTGTGTCCAAACCCAGCAGTCTTCAGCCAGGTGAACTGATTTGGGGCCAAGGCAGGTTATCCTGCCCACCTTTGGGTCAAGGAAGTAAGAATGGTGAGTGATTACTGGATGGGAAACAGTGGCTGACCCTGACACCTGTCTAAAGCACACTCTGATCTCATATGGCCCATTCATCACTCCTAGCAGTGGCCTCTCTACACCTCGTCCACGCACAGCAGGCCTTGGAGACCGCCACACATCTCCAAACACTCCCAGAGTTCACAGGCCTGGGCTGGACTCGGGAAGGACTGAGCCTGACAGCTAGGAGCCAGCTGCAGCCGCGGCGTTTATCCTGCCTGTGGTGAACCGCTGGCCGTGAGCCAGGGGAGCCTGGGGTGGTGATCACAGGAATCGTCAAGTATTGCACATGGTCCTTTTATTCTGTGCAGCAAAAATGATTCCTACCCTCAGACCCAAAAGTCTCAGGCCTGCAGAGAAGTACAGCTTCCAGGTAGAGACAAGTGCAGGGCGATGGCGAACAGCAATCCTGGGTTAGTGGTTCTGGACAGATGGCGCTGACTACAGGGCTGGAGGTGGACATGTGAAGTGGGCACCGAGTCACGGGCAGGACAGTGCCTGGACTGTGTTCCAGTTAGTGCCAGGCAAGGAAGGCAGACGGGCTGCTCAGAGTCTAGGGTCTGAACATCCTTGCAGCAGGTGGACGGATGCTTCCTGGTGAGGGGCACTCGCTTCCCTGTGGAAGCCGCCCCCTCCTTAGTTCTTCACGTCTCCCAGGCGGAGCTGGGCGAAGGAGCTGGCCAGCTGCAGCGCCTCCTGCAGGCAGCCCACATTCTTGCCTGTGGCCTGGGCAGACACGTCTTTGCCACCGCCTTTGCCGTCCATCAGGCCGGACACCTGCTGCACCCACTCACTGGCCTTGAGGCCTCGGTTGGCAGCATTCTGGAAGACAGGAAGGGAGAGTGGGAGTCAGACAGGATAGAGACCACACCTGCCCTTTGTGAAGACATGAGCAGCTGTCAGAGGTATAGACAGACTCGAGAGCTGGTTCCAGGCAATCAGTGGTCCCGCTGGGGCAAGGATGTCCCAAGGACAAAGCTCTGCATCGGCCAATCCAGTTACTCATTCAGGAAAGAAAAGGCCTGAGGGCCAAGGGCCTGGCAATGAGGACAAAGGCCAGGTCCACTCTGTCCCGTAGGGACGCCATGAGTTGGAAGCATATGACAGGAATAAGCTTGGTTTGGATCAAACGCTCCTTTTCAAAGTTTTTAATTAACAAACAATACCAACTTTTTCTATTATTTAAGTTCAAAATACTATTGAAGGAGTCCTAGTGCTTAATAGTCAAGTACCTGGCTGTTAATGGAAAAGGGGTTCAATTCAAACTC
The DNA here is from genome assembly GCF_000299155.1 of Elephantulus edwardii. NCBI lineage: Eukaryota > Metazoa > Chordata > Mammalia > Macroscelidea > Macroscelididae > Elephantulus > Elephantulus edwardii. Next base: position 643,647 of record NW_006399751.1, read on the forward strand.
ACACAGTAATCTGCTCCCATAGATCCAAGTTCACTGCCAATGAGTCAGAACAGACTCTGTTGGGTTCCCGAGGCTGTAACGCACGTGGGCGGAGATGGCCCATCTTTCTCCCCAGGAGTGGCTGGTGGGTGGATTTGAACCCCTGGAGTTTCACCCTCTGGATTAGCATTAAGCTCCCTACAGACTACACCACCAGAGCTCCCTTGTCACGACTGTTCTTGTTACGTGCCGTCGAGTTGACCGCCACTCACGGCAACTCTATGAACAACAGCTCTGAACTCTGCCCTGCCCTGAGCCAACCTCACCTCTGACAAGTGTGACCCCACAGCCCACGAAAACCTATGTCAGTTCTACTCTGTCACATGCAAACTATGGATTGAAAATCAGTGCCTAACAATGATAGCAATGTACTATTTAATTACAGTAAAGCTTAATACTTTAAAAAAAGTACAGGTGCCAGGGGAACAGCCATCAGGTGGGGGCTGCACAGAATTCTGCAGCCTTGACAGGCTGTGGGGGGCAGTGCTGCCACAGACCCACCCTGAAGGGCGTGGGGCCTATCACAGTTCCTACCTGGGGGACCTGACACAAGCAGGTGATCTTGCCAGCTTCGTTGTCCACCGTGAAGAGCATGGCAGCTGTCTGAGGGGAATGTGTCTTAAAAAGCTTCAGGGCTTCGTTCAGGGCCTGTGGGAAGAGTCTCACTCAGGCCACCGCCTTGGGGCCAGGGTCACACTTTGCTCACAAGCAGCGAGTCTGCGGATTCAGGCCCCGGACCGCCTCCCCCCAGCCACATCCCACATCCAGAGAGAGGGTGCTGGTCCCAGGAGGCTGTGGGAGGGGCCCAGTGCTGGACCCAGGCTGACTGCCACACTGACAGTGGGCCCTCAGAGCCACAGCACAGCTGAGTACATGAGGAGGGGACGCCTGGGTACCTTGGCCGAGGCTCCGCTCTCCATCTCGAGGATGACGAGGGGCTGGTTGGGATGGCTGTCAATGAGCTGCTTGGTCTTCTCCAACACCTGTGGGGAAGGAAGGCCAGTGGGCCCCTCACAGAAGGCAGCGGCCTCCCACCCTAGGAGCCCCTGGCCCGTGCTGAGCACACCTCGGCCTCCCCTTGCCAGCCACCAGCCAGGCCACTCACTCGCTTCTGCACGTCGGCTTTGCTGGCGCGGTCAAGGTTGTCCATGATCTTCTTCAGGGACTTGAGGTCCTCCCGCAGCTCATCCTTCTGCCACTGAGGGATGACGGCAGCGGCCAGGGCCTGGACAAGAGGAAGGCCGTATGATGCTGACTGGGCACACAGCCCCGCCCCTGACCTTGACTACTCAAGTCCCCATCAAGTGACCAGAAGGAGAGCAGGAAGGAAACAATAGGTGTCTCCGGCTGGGACAACAGTCACCCAGTGAGCAAGCGCACTGGCTCTAACAGGGCTGGAGGGAGAGCTGGCGTGGAGCCTGGGAAGGCCTTGCATCATGATAAACATCAGGGGTCTTCCAAGAATTTTCCCAACTCCAAGGACAGGTGGAGGTGGGGGTCCATGAGCAGGAAGCCCGGTGTCCCCTGTTAGGGCTGCAGACCAGCCAGTCGAACCCTGTCCCACTGAGAATCATGACTTGGCTGCCCTGCACCAAGGAATCCAAGGACTGAGGAACACATCGGGCCCAGGCGATGAAGCCTCCCTCTCAGCTGTCTCCCTACGGAGCAGGTCAGATGTTCATCCTGCTGGAGCCTCCCTTCTCCCGGGTGAGCTGTCTTCTCCCCGCCGGAGCCCCCCTCTCCCGGGTCAGCTCTCTCTCCACGGGAGCCTACCTCTCCCAGGTCAGCAATCTCCCGCTGCACATCCTTGTTGGGCGCAGTCTGGGCCTTCACTTTGGCCTCCATGACAGACAGCGATTTCTTCAGGCTTTCTGCTTTCCTGAGGGCCTGGGGGAGCGAGCAGAGGGAGACAGGCTGGGGCGGGGAGCTTTCGGCTTCGTTCTTCCGTCTGGAAGTGACCACAATGAGGCCCGAGGATGGGAGGTTGAAACAACACACTCCAAATGCTATAAGTTTTTCTTTCTTCGGGGAGCAAGTGTCTGCAGCTCGATGGCCCTTCTGCACACACCTGGCCAGCAGGAAGGCTGCACCCTGACTCAAATTTGGGGGTGCCCAAGAGCTTGTGAAGCAGGCACCCTCTTCCCCATGATATGATCACCCTCAGACTTTGGGACAAACCAGGCACACGCTTCAGTTCCCACCCTTAAAGCAACAGCTCTCCTCCCCCAGTCTCTCAAAACCAAGCATGTGCCCCAGGACTGTATGCCAGGGGCACCCGAAACGCAACAAGCTGTATCTCCCAGGCCTGAGGCTGGAATCCTCACTGGTGGGGGCTCTCCGCCAGCCGGGGGGCACACTGGAGGAAGCTCTTCGGGGAGGCCCAGCCTGTACCCCTTCAGTTCCGCCTGCAGAAGCCACGTAACCGCACTCTGAGTCGCCGGCGGTTCTCCTCGCCCATGTTAGTCATGACCACCTGACCCACTCACCTTCTGGGCTTCGGCACCGGTGACCGCCACAATCCTTCGGATGCCCTTGGCAATGGCTTCTTCGCTGACTATCACAAACGGTCCTGCGTGACTTGAGTTCTGCAGGTGCCTGGATCGCAGAGGACAAAGTTCCCAGTGGAAGAAACGTCGAGCTGCCTGTGCCCCCCCAGGCACACCTTGGGGCCACTCGTGAGGAAGTCCAAACCCCACCAACAGCTGGCCCCAGAGAGCTCTCTCAAGGGGTGACGCGGGTACAGTGCCAAAGGGAAGCACTAGACAAGCCTATCAGGTAATAGGTCTTTGCCACTGCTCGTTATTTTCGGGTATGTTTTGGGTGTGTGTTCTAAAGAGTCCCATGTAAACTGGCATTAAGGTCCAATGAGAGTCACTTGGAGGCCGAGAACTTGGCCCCTCAGGTCCTCACCCCTCTCCTCCACCCCACCTGCCCAAGGCTTGCAGGGAGCCCTGCTGTGATCTTAAGAAGGTCCTTTTTATCAGCCTCCTTTAGAATCAGGGGATTCCCAGATCACTGGGTTCTTCCTCGTGAAGACCCCGTGGACCGTGGAGGACCCCAAGGCTCAGCACCATGCAGGAGTGTTCTGAACCCCGACCCAGCCCAGGCAGCGAGCAAGCACATCTCACACCCACAAAGACAAGGTCAGACAAGGAGGGGCCAGCCTGGGCACCCGGATTCTTGAGATGCTATGTAGCAAGTTCATTTCCACATCAGAAAGCACCCAAGGGCCTTGCTCCGTCTACTTCCTCAAAGGACAAGACCAAATTCACAAAGCCGGTGGCCCCCCTGCCTACCACTCCCCAAGGTACTCACGTGCCCCCACAGAACTCGACCGAAGTGAGGGAGCCGGCAGGACTGGAAGGGTCTTCCAGCAGCTCGGACACTGGAACCCCGATGGAGACGACACGCACAGGGTCAGGATAGGTCTCATCAAACACAGCCCGCAGGCCCTGGATGGCTTTGGCTGCTGCCAGGGGACAGTCCTGGGTGTAGACGGGCTGCCAGGGAGAGGAGACACAGGGATGCTCTGGGGGACCATGAAAAGGGCAGGGAGAGCTCAGCCCTGCGAAGATGAGGGGCCTTAAGTAGCTTGTGCAAAGCCAGGGAGGCCAAGGCAGGACTTCCCAGTGGTCTGTCACACGGCGACCAGAGCTTCTGTGGGACTGCTAACAGGACCAGTGGACCCAGGCTGTCCTGAGGACGGGAGTGAAGCAGCAACCTCTCCCCTCACTCCCCAGCACAGCTGACACAGATCTGCGAGCAAGGTGGATCTAGTGCAGGATGGTCCAGCAGCACCAGAGCCATCAGGCAGCTGGGCTCTGCTGGGAGAAGGCGATGCTGTCGCCAGCCCAGAGCCCCACCTACCTTGGCCGCTTCAATCATCTGATTGGAAATCTCTTCAGCTTTCTTGATCTGTTGAGTGGACATGGCTCCCTTGGCAGTGAAGTCAAACCGAAGGCGGTCAGGGGCAACAAGGGAGCCTCTCTGGTCGGCTTCCCCCAGGACTGAGCGCAGGGCGAAGTTGAGGATGTGGGTGGCCGTGTGGTTGCTCATGACAGGTCTGCGTCGGGGCTGGGGGAGCAGAGGGGCAGATGCAAAGGCCCGCAGTAGGCCTGTCTTCCCTTCTTCTCAAGCACAACTCTTCCCTGGACACGGGGCTGCCGCCCGCAGCTGAGCATGGCTAAGGACCGCTCCGCCTCCTACTACTGTTGGGGGGCTATTGAGCAGAATTGATGTTCCTTCCATCTATCCCCCACTGCCTAACCTGAGGCTGGCCACCTACAGCCTGCAGGCCACATCCGTCCTACCCTCCGTGTTTATAAGTGGGGTTTTGTTAGATCACGGCTGTGCCCCCTGGTTTACACACTGGGTACAGCTGCTTTCGCATTGTAAAGCAGAGCCGAGCAGTCGTGATGGAGAACAGTCTGAAAAGCTGAAAATATTTACTATCTGATCTTTTCCACGGGAGCTCTGGTGGCTTAGTGGTAAGAAATTGAACTGCCAGACCCAACTCACCTCATCAATGAACAGGCGGACCTGGTCCCCCACCTTCAGGTGGCCGTAGATTGTGCCTATGTGCAGCACATACCCTCCTCGCACCTGCGCGTTTTTCACTGTGAACTCTGTCTTCTACACGGGCCAAGGGAGAGACAGGTAGGTGGGCACACATCGTCTTAAGATATATATGCACATGCATAAAGACACATACCCAGACTCCTAAGACTCTCTTATCATGAACATACATGCACATACATACACTGTATCACGTGTGTGTACACACACACACACACACACACACACACACACACACACACACACACACACACACGGAGTATCTTAGAGAATTCAAAAGTTAAAGATCTGAGCCACAGGAAGGCTACATATTCCCTTCAGGCCGACTGGCGGCTGCGTTGTACAGGATGGCGACCTTCGTTGCTATAGCTCCTCACTTGTCAGGAAAACACATGGGAATGGAGGGTCACCCTACCTGGGTTCAAAGGACGGAACCCGGTGATGGGGGGCCCAGCAGGTGTGGAAGTAGCACACTCCAAGGAGCAGGCCCCTTGTCCTAAGAAACCCCGGCACAGAGCTCTGCCCGCTGACGTGTGTCATTCCCCTTCCCCCACCCCTCAGCCCCCCACCTCCGGCCTGGGGTGCTGAGCAGAGAGAACAGCCCCCCCCCCCTCGCCGGCACTGTGGCAGGTTATGAGAAAGAACTGGAGGCTCACGTCTTCACTGCTGTCCTCAACCTTGACCAGGTAGCCTTCGTCATAGATCTGCCCGCCTTGCTCAGCGTAGAAGCACGTCTTGTCCAGCACCACGCCACACTCCTGGCCTGTGGACACCTCGTCCACGAACATCTTGTCCCTGCGCAGAGCCATCACCGTGGCCACTGCGTTCTCAAACACTGCTCGAGGCAAAACGCACAGAAGGAGATGCGGTCAGGGCTTGGGTTCTGCTTGCACCTCCTTAGCTGGCTCTTGCAGGTGCTGTGTCTCAAACCCTCTCCTGGCCTAATTTTATCTTGGATGCTAGCTCATCGAATTCCATGAAAGGGCTCAGCTCACTGGTTTCCATCAGAAAACTCAACATTCAGGATGGCCAGCTGTCCCTAAGAGGAGGCCTCCTGGGACTCTGGCCCTGAGCTGTTGCGCAGGAGCCAGTTCAGGAGTAGGTCTGTAAGAGCTGCACATCCTTATCCCAGGTGGATTCACAAGCACAATTCTATGCACTTGCCTGGTGAGAGAATTAAGAGTAAGATTACGAGTACTCCCTGCCACGCAAAACACAATTTTTTTTTAATACGCAAACCACGATTTTTTTTTTAATACGATCTTGATGCGAAGCTGAACTCCACTGTGAACTGTTTCAATGTCAACTTTGGTTTCTGTCTGGTCTTACAGCTGTGCAAGAAGCTACAATCTGGGGAACTGTTTGAAGGGTTCATATACTTTCCTACAGCACTCCCACCCCCATGTTGTTGTTCTTTTAAAAACACAACTTCCTTTCATGAAAATGATTTTTTTTTATATCATTATTTTGTGTGTACTGTCAAATCGGATCTGACTGGTACAGGAGGAGATTGTCCCTCCTTCTCCAGCAGAGCAACTGGTGGATTTGAACTACGCACCTCAGAGATTACAGTGTAGCTTCCTGCCACTAGGCCACCAGAGCTCCCCTCATTAAAATTAATTTTAAAAAACTGCAAAAAAAAAACCCCCAAAACTCACAACTTCCCATAAATCTACAATTATCTCAAACCAAAATCTACAATTATCTTAAACCGTTACAAAATGAATAGGCAAACTCCAGTAGAGGTGCTCAAAGATACACAGACACCTCTTAACTTTGAGTCATCTCTCAAGACTCCCAAGTACAAGGGTAAGAAATGGCCATGGGGGAAGGAGTGCAGTAGCATACCATAGTTTCCACTGGCATCTGAATGGTAATTGTACTTTGGGGAGTCATCTGTGGCCTCCAGACCTCTGGACCGGAGCTCTTCGATGGCATAAATATCCAGCATGATCAGGTCTTCCCCACCAGCTCCTTTGCCCTGAGATTTCAGCTGCCAGAAAAAGAAGTGTGTTGTGGTTGTTGGGGGCTGGCGAGCGCTGAGCGATGCTACAGGACAGAGCATAGCTGCCCCGTGAGGTTTCCGAGGCTGTAAATCTCCACGGGAGCAGATCACCAAGTCTTTTGCAGAGACACTCGTGGGTTTAAACTGCTGAGCACTTAACCGCCAGCCTAAGTTAACCACTTGGCCTCTGGGGCTCCTAAAAATAAGCATTAGTAATCTTAAAGTAGATCAGATGTCTCCAGGGGTTCACAACTGCACGCAGCTGAGACGTACTGGTCTAGAGAAATCCAGAATGTTCATGCCTTTAACACCAGCCACCCTGCTTGCTTCAACAGGCAGGCCTTGACAGGTAGGCACTGACCTTCCCGGCCCCAGATGCTTACCTGAGCCAGTTTCCGCTCTTCTTCAAAGCCGTCCATGTCTACCACCAGGCCCTTCTCTTCAGCAATGAGCCCGGTGAGGTCCACTGGGAAGCCGTAGGTGTCGTAGAGCAGCCAAGCAGTGTCACCTGTGCAGGCAAGGACAGTGTCAGAAGAAACACCTCTGTGCGAGCCCTTCCCGGGAGGACGCTGGCCAGGAGACGAGGCAAGTCGGTATCACTTGTCAGATCTCTCGGACTTAACTCCGAGGAGATACAGAGGACCACCAGGCGTGTTCATGTCACGAAAGCTCATCAAGCTTCCCTTCACATGTTATGTATCAAAGTTTTGTTTTTACTCTTGTGAAGGTAATGTTCCTTTCCAGTGAAAACTAACCCAAGTTTAAAAAGTTATATGGCATCTTCTATTTTTCCTTAATATAAAATGCACACATCAAATCTGCCATTGCCAAATTAATTTCAACCAATAACCACTCAACACAGGGACAGAGTAAAACGTCCTCAAAGTGTTCCAAGACTGCAAATCTTTAGAGAGGCAAACTGCCAACATCTTTTACTCAAGGAGTGACCGTACTCAAACCACCAACCTTTGAGTTTGCAGCCAAGTCTTTAACCACTGTGCTACCAAAAGTCCTTACCTACACGCCTAAATATGGACATATATTTATGTGAATAGAGAACAATCCTGACTAGTTATACACAGAACTCTTTTAAGAGGAGTTCGTCTCTGGGAAATGAGTTTGAGAAAGAAGATTTTCACTATTTTACTAGATAGATAGATATGGATAAGTATTTTCTGAAATATTTTACCACTGCAGTTTACTACTACTTCTGTCATTTTACTAGAAGCCCCATTTATACAGAAAGCAGCCCGTGGGCGAGAGGAACACCTGGTCCCTACCGGGAATGGTCTTGCTGTCTCCCAGGCTCTGGATTTTCCGGTCCAGGATGCGGCGCCCTCTGCTGAGTGTCTTGAGAAACTGCACCTCTTCTTCGTTGATGATGTCCTTCACCATGTCCGGGTCTTTCTTTAGCTCAGGAAATGCATCTCCCTGACCAAGGGGGAACGGAGATGAGGGACCCAGTGAGCCCAGTGACCACCCTGTGACCCCCTTCGAGAATTCTCTTGAACAGTATGCTGCCTCCCTCTAGAGCCATCTTAAAGCATTTCCTGCAGCACAGATGAGGGAAGCAGGGCCTATGCCTACCAGGGACTGGACGACAACATCCACCAGGGTAGCGAAGAAGCCCCTGCTGGCATTGAGCTTCTCGTGGGAGTACCGAACAGCGCGGCGGAGAATCCGTCTCAGCACATACCTGGAAGAGGCAGAACACAGTCCCCGGCTCAGCAACGTTCCCCACCAAGTAAAGCAAGTCCAAGGACTTCTACCGTAAGCCTGGTTCTTTTTGCGTTCTCCTCTAACATACTTCCAAGCAAAATCCCCACCAGCTTAGCTCTGAATACACAGCAAGGGTGACCGGAAGCAACCCTGGTTTCTCTTCCTTCCACACTCTGCTGATCCAGACACACTGACCAGATGGCAGGCTCCACGCTCGGGCTTCCAGGCCCTGCCATCAGTGGGGTGAGATACCTGCTCCCCTCACCCTATCAACATCAGAGGAGAGGAATGTGATTCTTCCCATCTCATGCTCAGGAGCAAAGATGTAACACAGGGCAGCTCTTTGAGTAGAAGCAGAAGCACAGTGCTCGTCCCAACTCTGCCCCACGTATGTGTGATGTACTCACCCCCGGCCCGTGTTGTCGGGTCGGCCGCCATCAGCCAGCGCCACGGTGATGGTCCGCGCGTGGTCAGCCAGCACCCGGTAGGCCATGTCAATCCCATCAGCATCATCGGCGCCAACCTGTCCAGTGTACGGCCGGGCCCCCGTGCCCTGCAGAGAACACCAGGAGGCCCGTCAGGATCAGTCACTTGGGCCCCAGCTCGTCCTCGGAGGACTGAGGGAGCTTTAGCACATAGGGGACCATCATGCAGGTGCGAGAAGCTCAAACTTGCAGCCAATCCTCTTACACTCCACAAGTTAGAGTACTTGGTGGCTAGAGCAACGAAGGAGGCAGATGGGCCCAGTGCACTTTGATCTCTGTCAGCTCTGCTAAGGACCCAGTTGGGGCACTGTGATGTTGGTTCTGCACTATTTATGAGGTGGCCCGTACCTTCTGTATGGCTTCAAAGTAGGGGACGAAGAGGTCCGTGTCATAGTTGGACATCTTATTCTGCAGCACAGACACCAGTCGCTCCAGGCCCATCCCCGTGTCGATGCTTTTCTTGGGGAGAGGCTTCAGAACACCATCATTTTCCCTGCACGAGCCAGAGAAAGACCACTGAAGGACTCTGGCCGCCCCGCCACACGCCCTGACTACAGGGCATTTAAACAGCATGGTTTGTGCCCTGTGCCTACCCGCCTCTGCCTGGCCTGGTGAAGCATGGGAGGGAGGGAGAATTCTCTTTTGCAGCTCAGAGCTTGAAGAAGATCCCGTGTTATTATGACAATGCTGATTACAGCGTTGTAGACCTAGCATGAGACTACCTGATAAATGAGTAGGCCTTAAATATGCCATCAGGTTCCTGACAGCTGCCCATGGCTGCTTTCCCGTTGTTCCCAGAGATGAGGACAAGAGAGTGGTCAGCTAAGGTGACAGCCAGGCTGCTCAGAGCCCCTCCTCCCTGACGTGGATCCAGAAAAGGTACCGCTTAGAGCAGGAGTGGAGCAGGCCCCCCCAGGCCACCTGTTGTACTGGATGAAAACAAGGTTCCAGATTTCCAGCACATTGGGGTCATCCTGGTTGACGAGATGTGCGGCGTCCCGGCCACCGATCCGGTCATAGTGGATCTCGCTGCAGGGACCGCATGGCCCCGTGTCACCCATCTCCCAGAAATTGTCCTTCATGTTGCCAGGGAGGATTTTGGCGTCATCCAGCCTACACAGAACAGGGAAGGTAAGTTTAGGTATAGCCACTGACTGGGATTTAGCTTTGACTTACATCTACTGTAAGAGCACCTACAATATACAGTTCTCTAAGGAAGCCCTGCAATTCAGCCATCACTAATACTAAGCCTGCAGACAAATCCTGTTGGAAAAAATATGTTGTCACATAGTAACAACAGCCCTAAACCCTGTTCTGTCCCTTGCCAATCTCATTGTCTCCAACACACCTATCCCCATTATCCCAGTGACTGAATCAATCCATCTCATTGAGGGGCTTCCTCTCCTGGGCCATCCCTCTACCCTCCCCAGCATGACGTCTCTCTCCAGGGACTGATCCCGCCTTGCAACATGTCCAAAGTATGTCAGACAAAACTTCAGAATCCTTGCCTCCAAGGGGCAGCCTGGCTTCACCCGCTCCAGGACAAACCTGTTTGTTCTCTTAGCAGTCCATGGTATAGTCAATACTCTTCTCCAGCACCACAGCTAAAAGGCATCAACTCTCCTTTTATAATCCCTACTCATTGTACAGATCTATGATGCACAGCAAGTAACTGCAAAGACCATGGCCTGTATCAGGCACACCTTAGTCTCCAGACTGACACTGTTGGTCTTCAGTACCTTGGAGAGGTCTCTGACTCTCCCAATGGAATTCATCTTTTAATTTTCTGGCTGCTGGTACCAAGACTGTTGACTGTAGAGCCAAACAAACTGAAGCTGTCAAAAATCTCAATCTCTTCACCATCTATCATGATGCTGCCAATCGGCCCAGTAGTGAGAATCTTTGTTTTCTTGATGTCAAGCTTCAATCCATATTGAAGGCTGCAGTCCTTGACCTTCTACAGCAAGCGCTTCAGGTCCTCCTCAGTTTCAGCAATGTTGTGCCATCTGCATAATGCAGATTGTTGAATATAACTACTCAAAATGTCCAATGACACTGAACTATATGTTCTAACCAAGGAGAAGCTGGATTGGAATAATATACCTAGAGTAAAAGTAAAACTCAAATAATCAAAGCACTACATCTAAGTGTACTAAAAAGTTATGCCCTAACGGACTAAGGAGCTAAATAATAAAAACAAGAAAATGAGATCACGATGTCATGGGTATCCCCCACTATCTGTCACAAGTAGGCCCTCAGTCACACATACCCCACCCCAGGAAAACAGTGCTTCATAAATAAATAAATGTTCTTCAAGTCAAAGCACGAAGTCACCTATTATGTCCAACTTCTGCTGCATTATTATATTTTATAATTGTTGTGGTTAAGTGCCGTTGAGTCGTAGGTGACTCATAGCAACCCTCTGAACAAAAGTCCTCAACAATTGCATGACTTTCATCCTTTTCCCAATTTTATAATTACACACACACACAATTTTACTTTCTCTTAGTTTCATCTGTTAATACCATTATATGTTCATAAAATAGAAGCTTTAAGTCCAAAATCTCTGTAGATGTTCACTGAAATTAATTAAAAAATTTTAAAAAATTTAAAAAAAAAGCTTTCAAAAAATGTTTATTAGCAGGAATTCTTAATAAAAAAAGACAGAAAAGTTGTAACAAAACGAAAAACACACAAAACAAAATCCCATTCTGTTAAAAAACATACACATTAATATACACAGGACTTAAATATTGTTATTTTAATAAGAAATATTAAAATGGGCTGTAAAACTGAATTATTAAAAATACACTCTTCTACCTTTCTGTATAATTTAAGAGAGCTCTGATGGTGTAGTCCGTAGAGAACTGTGCCAGTGACCCAAAGCCTTCACAACCAGCAGCTCTGGGGAGAAAGATGGGCCATGTTCTCTCTCCCATGAGATCTATACTCAGCAGCCCAAGAGGCTCGAGTGCAAGAAGTGAGTGAGTAATATCGTGTGCATTGTTACAACTGAATGCATTATTTTTAGAATAAAGAAAAAAAAAGGACATAAAACTTGAAAAGGGGAAAAATAAAAGGCAAAAAATGAGACTTGGGATTGGTCTGGAGACAGTCTCATGGGTTAGTCAGTCAGTCAGTCGGCAAAACTACTTCCCACACACCATGATCTACTTCCTAGCTGGATAAGCAAAGTCTGAATCCTCAAATCTCACAAATAACCAGCTAAGGTCCATCTGCTGGCCTGCACTCACCCAGAACAAGAGGGAAGAAAGAAAACTGAAGTATCAAGGAAAGTTGTTGTTGTTATGTGCCATCAAATCGCTTGTGACTCATAGCGACCCTGTGTACAACAGCCCTAAACTCTGCTTTGTCCTGTGCCAATTGCACTGTCTCCGTCCCGATTACCCCAGTCACTGAATCAATCCACTTCATCGAGGGCCTTCCCCTCCTGCGCTGTCCCTCCACCCTCCCAAGCATGATGTCCCTCTCCAAGGACCCGTCCTTCCTTACAACATGTCCAAAGTATGTTAGGCGGAGCCTCAGAATCCTTGACTCCAAGGAGCAGCCTGGTTTAACCTATTCAAGGAAAGTAGTCCAAGACTAACTAAATGGTGCCTGCCTACTACCATCAACCATTCAGATGAGGGCCCCAGCAGAAGGCAGTGGACAGAAAGGGAGAAAAATGTACAACAACACTCAGATTCCTAAAAAAAGAGTCAGACTTACTAGACCAATAGAGACTAGGAACTCCTGGCACTACTGCCCTTCGATAGTCATGAAATCTGGCTTCTACAATAATAAAACAGTATCACTCAGCAAGGCTGTGTTCCCGCAAATAATCTACTTAAACAATATGAGATCAAATGGTCAACACTGACTCTAAAACAAAGATAAACCAAGGAAGGGCAGTGGACCTAGATAATGAAAACAAAGCAAAAAGAACAGAAATAATGAGAAGGCTGACACACTGTAAATACTGTAGCCAATGTCATGGGACAAGCTATTAAAAAGACTTTTTAAATTTGGCTTAGTGGCAAGAAGCTGCAATGCAATCCCAGTGGTACACGGTTCGAATCCACCAGATGCTCTGATGGAGAAGGAGGGACAATCTTCTCCTGTACCAGTCAGATCCGATTTGATGGTACACATACAAAAAAAATAATAAAACAAAATTTAAAAAAAAAAAACTTAAA
>NW_006399751.1:656840-657416 GCF_000299155.1 Elephantulus edwardii
CAATCTCCTCCTGTACAAGTCAGATCTGATTTGACAGTACACGTAAAAATAATACAATTAAAAAAAAATCTGTTGTCTCAGTATTCCTGATGGCAACTGGTAAAGCACTCAGCTGAAAACCAAGAGGCTAGCGGTTTGAATCCACGAGGCCCTCTGTGGGAGAAAGGTGTGGCACTGTGTGCCTGTAAGGATTTACAGCCTTAAAACCCAATGGGAAGCTCTGCCCTGTCCTATGGGATCACTAGGGGCAAACTGACTTGATAGCAGTGTGCTCTGTTTGGGTTGGCTTGGTCTAAGAGAAACGCTCTGCCTTTGAGAACCATCTAAACCAGGATCAAATTGACAAGAGCAACTCCAAAGAGGAGATAGGGACTTCAGGGCAGCGAGTTTATGCTAAAGAAGACAGAATCACCCAGAAACAGGATGAGAATGGCCACCTAACTTGAAGAATGTAATCAATGTCACTGAATTGTATATATTTTTCACAACAAGATAAAGGTAAATAATCCAATAGAAAAATGGGCACAGGATATGAACAGGCACTTCACCGAAGACGACATTCAGATGGCTAACAAA
>NW_006399751.1:658532-663534 GCF_000299155.1 Elephantulus edwardii
ATTATAGAAAAAAAAAAGAATTGTATATATTTTTAATCTATTGGTATAGATTTTGCTACATATATCGGTATTTTCTCAAAGCACGAGAAATTTGTTTAAAGAGTGAAAAGAAGTAAATAAACAGAGATTCTTGTGTTGGCTTTCAACACTAGAATAGTTAACCAAATGAGGTAAGAAGCAATGAATACCTCAAAAGAGAATTAGTCCCCGCTATTCTCAATCTCTAACTCAAAAGGCTCCATGGCAACATGTTAAGCCACTGAACTCCGTTCCAGCACTACGTTGAGGAATCACTTTATTCCTCCAGAAGCTCAACATTCTTACCCCAAATTCTGCCAGATCTGTTTGCACTCCAGGTCTGGTTCTAAGCCGGCCGCTTCATCCCCACCAAAGTAAGTAACATAAAGTCTTTCAACTGGAATCCCAAACTCTTGGGTGAGAAGTTCCAGGGCCATCTTACATGCCAACTCCTACAAAAAAAGGTAAAAGAAAAGATAATGGAACATGACCAACCTAAAATCTAGGTGGAGAGAGCAGAAAAAAAACCAGATCCTGGTAAAGCTCAAGAATGGGCTCCACACTAAAAACAACTTCAGGATTAAATGATATAAACAGAAATCATTGAACTGCTATTAATTCCAGGAAATTTTAGACTTGATAAAATGTCTTTTACTTCTGAGTCTCCCGCAGATGAGTTTTGCCTATTTCCAAACATGCAAAATTAGAACCCATTTTCCTCCATGAAAAGGACCATTCTGGGAGCTCTGATGGCCTAGTGGTGAGAAGCTGCACTGCAATCCCAGAGGCACGTGGTTCAAATCCACCAGATGCTCTGCTGGAAAAGGAGGGGCAATCTCCTCCTGTACCAGTCAGACCCGATTTGACAGTACACACATGTACATAAAAATAATAAAGTTTTTAAAAAATTTAGACAAGAATACAAAACACCATTTTGCTGAAAAACCCAACAGTTCTGCTTTGGGGTTACCTTGAAGTAATCTCCAAATGACCAGGAGCCCAGCATCTCAAAGAAGGTGTGATGATAGACATCCTTGCCCACGTCATCCAGGTCGTTGTGCTTGCCCCCCGCCCGGATGCATTTCTGGGTATTCGCAGCACGACGCAGCTTTGCCATGGGGTGAGAAGGGTCAATTGTGTTCAGAAAGATGGGTTTGAACTGCAAAATGAAGGGGAACATTTCCATTTTGACAGAGCTACAGGTATGCCAGGAAAAGACCACATACACACTCTTCAGTTACTGATTTAATGAACTAGTATAAAATATATAAACTTCCAAGAAGGAAGAGACACTATGAGACTGAAGCAGGGGCAGCCCATGGTGGAGCAGCCTCCCCCGGCCCTGGCTTCCGAACATCACGCATACTGCCCGTGACATCATCTGTTGGATGTAACAGTCAAAGCTCAAGGGGGTGAAACCTACCTAGCTCCTTCTAAGTCTCTGATGGTTAGGGTTTACATTCTCATTCTGAAGGAACTTATTTTAGAATGCATGTGCTTGTAGTAAAGATGATGAAGATGAAGCAAAGAGCGAGACGGCCAGGGATTTAAATGCAGCAAAAGCCAGGTCTACAGGGCATCCGCGGCCGCACCCTGGGAATGAATCTATTGATGAATCACTGTGTCATTCTATCTGTTATCTTCACTTCATCCTTCTCACCAGAACTGCTGCCCAGTCTGTACCACCAGCCATTTGTGACCACGTGAAGGGAGCGCTGCTGCCGAGAGGGTGAGGAATTTGACTGCCAACCAAAGGCAGGAAGGTGGGAGAAAAATGGCAGTCTCGTCCCATGCGATTTACAGCCTCTGAAAACCCGCTGGAGGGTAAGATGCGAGTCGGTTTCAACTCGGCAAGGAGTGAGTGGAATGAAATAACAAACTCAGTTTCTCCATTGCACATTCCAAGTGCTTAGTGGTCACCACGTGGCTAGCAGTAAAGTCCTATTGTAAAGTCCAGTGCTAGACCATGAACTCCTTGAAAGCATAAATTATGTTACTTATTTTTGTATGTCTTTCAATTAACACATTGCCTAGAACAGAACAGGTGTCTTATAAATACTATTTGAATTGTAACTCGTAATAGTAATGACAAGATATTTTTGATTAAGAGGAAATAGAAATTAAAAACATGATCGCATGGTTGCAGGAGAGTTGTACTTCTGGTGCTTCAGTTTCCTTATCTTTTCAGTAGAGGCAGTAACAGCACGAGGAGTAAATGTATTACTAAGTGTAAAAGACATTCAGTGCCTGGCACATAGGAAGTGTTGGGTGCATGTTAACAGCAATTATTATTAATGGGCTCTTCATTGGATTCTTGTGATACTGGCTCTCAGGGGAAAAAGCAAAGCAACATTCAGGTATGCCAAAAAAGAACCTTCCCAGTGTTCCAGGAAAACTAGCTCCTTCAAAGAGCCCACCCAAAACTTTTGTCCCCAATTCTGATAAGATTCACACGTGAACATTTCTTAGAATTTTACAGTTGATGTCACAGAAGATGGAAAAGGTTCCCACTACTTCCATCTTTCCATGAACAACAACAACATAAAAAACCTGAGAGGAGAAAGGTCGTTCGCCCTCCCGTCACTGGTCCATGAGGCTGACTGAGAGGGGCCCCAAGCAGGGCCACCAGCAGCCCCAAGTGCACCGTCTAGTGTCACAGAGTCTGTAAACTACAAAAGTGGCTTCAGTCAGGGATCTAGAACGGCACTGGGGTCAGCAGCCTCAAGAAGGAGACAGAATGAAAGCAAAAAAAAAAAAAAAGCTCACTATGCACGGCTTAGAAGAGGAAGGAAAGCCCGGCTTTGAAAGGAAGCTGAAGGAGAGGGAAAAATGGGTAAGGGAAAAAAGGAGAGTCAAGACAGCTCTGTCATTCTTCAAGACTCAAGCTCTTTTTAAAAAATCAACAACTATATACACTAGACAACAGACTCAAGCATTTTTCTTGAGAGACATACAATTTTAATCTGGTAACATTAAAAAATAATACTAGTCTACAACAATGAATGAATGAAAATCTAACTTTTCTATAAACTTTTGTTAAAGTAACAATTAAAAAATAAAATAATAGTAGATCATGTTTAACTAAGGAGCCCTGGTGGCACAGTACATTACATGTTGCACTGTTAACTGACAGGTTGGTGGTTCAAGCCCACCAGCAGGTCCACTTGAGAGAGATGGGCTGTCTCCCCCACTAAAGATTCACAAAACCCAAAGGAGGGTTGCCATGACTTGGAACCACCTTGACGGCAGTGGGGATGAATGTGTACCTGACCCTGTGGTTTTTCACGCATTACTTCATTCACTTCTCACAGCAACTGAAGGGCAAATACTATTTTCATTCCTCATTTCACAAAGAAACAGAAGCTCAATGACAGAAACACAATCTCGAAGAGCACACAGGGACAGACTAGGGGTCTTGTCTGGCCCCAGAACCTGTGTTTTTATCACTGCTCTGCTGCCCCCACAGAAACAAACGGCCGAGAGGGGAAGAAGAAGCCCTTACCTGGTTCATGCCGGCGTTGGCAAAGAGCAAAGTGGGGTCATCCAACGGGATGGTGGCGGATGAATGAACGTAAGTGTGCTCGTTCCTCTTAAAGAAATCGATGAACCGCTGCCGGATTTCACTCGCTGTTAAGGTCGAGTCCATCTTGGAAGTTACCCCGCTGAGCTAACCACAGGGAGAAATCAAAGAAAACTGGAAATTGGAATTGACAAGGAAATATTACACAACACTCTTGGCTTCTCAAGCCAAGCCAAAGCAGGACATGAGTGGCAGCTGGATCCTAAAACCTGTGTGTCGTAATGTTCAAGGCTAAGGCCAGCATCAAAGCAAAGCCTGCTGCACTAGCACACAGCAGCTCCGCATGTCCTTCCTCCCCAAGCCAACCAAAATAGGTAAGAGTAGGTCAAAACACCGGGTCACATAAGAGGTGGCCTCTTCCTGTAATCATTCATTCTCTCAGTAAATACACTGTGGTAGGCTCTAAAGGAAGATAAAACCCATCATCATCTTTACAGTACTGGAGAAAAGCCCCCTGGGGTGGAGGGAGGCTTAGGGGACCCGGATTCCAATCCAAGCTGCCAAGTCCTTCACTCCATCCTTCACATTAGATGGTTTCTAAGGTCTCTTCCAGCTTTGTGTTAACCCATGTGCCTAGAAATGAACCAAGTTCCACTGTCCCCAAAGCCTGGGTCTTTGGGTTTGGCCTGACATCTTGGTGAGATGGCTATCAGCGGTAGTATGTTCAGGGATGGACCCATCTGTACCACGAATTGCCTTTCAGTAGCTGGCAGAGTATCTACTTCTACATACTGAAGTGCCCAGAATCACAACTGGTAGATCCTTCCCAGTATGCAAATAGATGACTGCAGATGCTGCAGTCACACGAGGAGGCAGAACTGAGAGAAAGAGAAAGGGAATCCAAGGAGAGGGACACTGGGAACGAAAACATTTCCATTTCAAAGCTCACAATGATCTGTATAAAACTGTTTATATAGAAGACTATAGTATACCTCCACTTCTAAGTCCACCAGGGCTCTATGAGGATCAAAAAGCCTCCTGTATTTTGAAGCTACTTGACAACTGGAAAGAATTAAAGAACTAAAGAAACGGAATAGAAAAAAATTACTCTGTCACTTAGCTCACTGTTTCCTCCATTCTTATGAAGAAGACACAATAATACAGTAATAATAATAAAGCAGGTGAAATGCTTAAGAGGCAAAGCCCTGACCAAAATGTCCAGATGGAGATTTGACGTCCATGTCACAAAGCCAAGGCAAGCAGTTTCAGAAACTACTTCTTATCACATTCTGCCTCATTCTTCTCACCTTAGTTTTCAAGTAAACTTAGTAATGGGGGCAAAAAGGAATTAACATGCTGTTAACTGAATTATCTTTGCTTCTCCTCTAAATATTGGAGGTAGATATATTCAATTCCAAATGACACAGCCTTTCCCCACTTTGGCTCATTCATTCAACGTACCAC
>NW_006399751.1:671094-673212 GCF_000299155.1 Elephantulus edwardii
GGACACAAGTCTTAAGAAGACTTAGTGTTACAAGCTGTGTCTCATTGTCCATTCAATAGAAATGTTGAAAGGAGGTTGTATGGGATAGAGGTAACCATAAACAACAGATTTCAGCTCAGTAGCTGCTGTGGGTCATACTAAATTTTGGGATTTTTAAAAAATTATTAATTTTAATGAACGTTTACAGAGCCTTTGGTTTTCATTCATTAAATTTTGGGATTTTTAAGGCTCCAGGCACAAGCCCATCCTTTGCCAGGTAAACTACCTTGCCTGATGTTTTACCTATTTCTAGTTAAGGTCTTACTTAGTCCTCAGCATCTACCACAGGGGTTGTTACACACAGATGAGCGATCAGGGAGAAAAACTGGGAGTGCCATCCCCTTAAGATTTCTATCCTTGGAAAAGCAGGGGAGGGCTGCTATGAGTGTGCGGATTAACCGATGGCAGTTTAGAACTTGAGGTATAATCCTGTTTTCCTGGTAAGCTCCTGAATTAACTCATACGTCAAAAGCCACCAGCAAATGCAGACTGATTGCTGGAAAAAGGCAATAACGGAACACGACCCGGCAGAGAAAGTTCTACAAGGTGGATCCGGATGGATGCCATCAGGGCAGTAGTTTTTTTTTTTTTTTTTTTAAGAATCGGGAAGCCACTCGTCTTGTCCACCTGGACTCCCTTCCCCCTCGCCCCTAAGGGATTTAAAGGCGCAGAAGACAGCGCAGTCAATGACAATCGGGATCCTCCCAAGGTCTCGGTCCCCAAGCAAGGCCACTCCGCCCTGAGAGCTCCAGAGGACCAAGGAAAGGCCACTCTCGGTCTCTAGGGTCATTCAAAGAGCCACTACCCCACCCAGCTCCTGCTCAGGCCCGGGGTCCGAGGTGTCGCGGGGCCTGTCCCGATGGGCCCTTGCGCTTGGCTCCTAAAGCCTGGCCCCATCTCTCTCTCAGATCTGCCAATCTTACAGTAAAACCCCTCTCTCGTAGGACTGTCGCCCCTAAATTCCCCCTCAGAGCCCATCCCCAGGACCCACGCTCACCTGCACCGGCAGACGAGCAGAGGTACAATCCGGAGGCCACCACAGCCTCAACCTACCCCGTCCAATCAAAACACAGCGATGCAAAGAGCCCTGCCGCGCCTTACTCCCTTCATAGCTGATTGGTGAATAAGTTTGCCAATCAACCGCGTCACGAATCAGATTGGTAGTCGGCTCCTGAGGAGACGGTTCTAAAGCGGCTGATGCAATGACCTGGAAAGCAGCTGCTGGACTTGGTCACGTGACAGAGGTGCATGCAGCGGTTTCTCGAAACCGCCATTTTTGTTTCCAGATGTCAGTTTAAAGCGTAAGATACGCCTGATTCAAACTGCGGTCTTTTCAATTACTTGTTATGCTTCTGAAAGTTGGACAATGACTAGAAGTGACAGAAGGAGTGCCTTTGACAGAAGAAGGAGTTCCTCTGAATTGTGGGGTTGGAGAAGAGCGAATATTATGTGGACTGCCCTGAGAACAAACAGATCTTGGATAAAGTGAAACCAGAGTGTTTCTTGGAGGCAAGGATGGTGAAATTCCATGTTATATACTATGAGCATGTTGTAAGGAGGGGCCAGCCCTTGGTGAAAGATATCATGCTTGCAAAGGTGTTAGAGTAAGAGATGAAGACCTTCAAAAGATAGACTGGACAATAACTGCAACAGTGGGCTCAAGTGTGTTGGAGATAACGGAACTGGATAGAGCAAGGTTCAGAGTCGTTGCTCAGAGTCACTGTGAGTGGTAATGACTCGACAGCCCCTAACAAAAGTAGTTGACGTGGATGAGGGAACCGACTGGTCACATGTTGGTAGAGGTCACAGCTCTTGACCTAGTCCTGCAGAATTGTAGAACAGATCAGAAAAATTCTGACATGGGTAGTGTGAGTAAATACACTGTCAAATTTTCTCGGATTTGGTGTAGAAGAAATGGCATTGACAGTGGTTGAGGGGCACTTGCAGGTCATTAGCTGTTTTCAGAGATGAGGTCTTAGAACACTGTTGTCCAGTGTGGTCAGACCTGAGCCTTGTATTATCCTGTGCCATCCTAGTCACAATTTTGCAAATTGCTTACTGTTAGAAACTTTTTTTTTT
>NW_006399751.1:673527-674318 GCF_000299155.1 Elephantulus edwardii
TCCTTGGTCACAGCCTTTTCAGCAGCAGCCTGCTCTTCCTTTTCAATCTCTTCCGGATCTCTGTAGAAGTACAGATCGGGCATGACCTCCCACGGCGCTCCCGGGGGATCGTGCCACACATGCGCAGGACTTCTCGGGCCAGCATCCACCACATCAGACCCACAGAGTGAGCTCCCTTGTTGCACGGATAGCAATGCCTACATAACGCAGAGGAGAATCTGTGTTACACAGGGTAATGGTGGGCAAGTTAACATAAGATGCTTCTGTTAGAAACTTAATTGTTCTGAGTTAAGCAAATATGGAGTTCATTCTTCAAACTCACATTTGGGCATGAAGATAACTGAAGAACTCAGTATCTTGGGTCGCTTCGAACTCACAGTGACCTCCTATACAACACTATCAGGTTCTGCACCATCCCCACAGGATGCTTGAACCCACTGCTGGTTGCAGACAGTGTACATTTGGTTGAGTCGATCTCACTGAAGGTGTTCCTCCTTTATGCTGACCCTCTTCTAATGGCCTAGTTTGTAGGTTGTGCTTCTGTCCCCAAGTCAGCATCTCTCTGCCAATTTGAATCCATCAGCAACAGCTCTGAGGGGAAAAAGAGATGCAGTCTCCTTCTTTGTGACTTATGTTGTTGTTATGCGCCCTCGAGTCGCTCAAGGTGGATCCGGATGGATGCCATCAGGGCAGTAGTTTTTTTTTTTTTTTTTTAAGAATCGGGAAGCCACTCGTCTTGTCCACCTGGACTCCCTTCCCCCTCGCCCCTAAGGGATTTAAAGGCGCAGAAG
>NW_006399751.1:675108-679559 GCF_000299155.1 Elephantulus edwardii
AATGTGGGGTCAAGATTGGTGGACGATTTATCAACAATCTGCGTTATGCAGATGACACAACCCTGCTTGTGACTTATAGCCTCTGAAAACCCACTAGAGGGTCAGCTGTGGGTCAATTCCAATTTAATGAGCAATGAATGAGTTAGAGTTTGTTCTTTATAAAGCATGTTATTTGTTCACGGTTTGGCCCTCTCCTGATAACAAATCCAAACCACCTGAGAGCAAATCTGTCTCAATTCTCAGCACTCTGTGTTTCAACAGAATACACATAAAATTAGTTGTTGTTGATTGCCTTCAAGTCAAGCATGACACATAGTGA
Organism: Elephantulus edwardii; assembly: GCF_000299155.1. Taxonomy (NCBI): domain Eukaryota; kingdom Metazoa; phylum Chordata; class Mammalia; order Macroscelidea; family Macroscelididae; genus Elephantulus; species Elephantulus edwardii. The sequence continues at coordinate 675,428 of NW_006399751.1, forward strand.
CGCTATGAATAAAAAGCTTGAAAGCCCATCTACAACTATCGACATATAGACGAAAAAGCTTTATTTACCCTCGTCCTAGTCTAAGTAGGAAATTCAAAGCACGCACACACAGCCCTCTGGCAGATTTTCAAAACCCCCATCTTTCTGTGTGAGGCAGCTGGTGGATTCGAACAGCCTACGTTTAAAGGTTGGCAGCGTAACTCCTTACCTATTAGGCCACAAGAGCTCCCCTTCAATATAAATGGTGGTGTCGTGTGCAATCGAGGCAAATATCACATAGGAGGAAAGTGCGCAATCCCTCTCTTACAGAGCAGCTGGTGAATTTGAACCAAGTGACTTCAGAATCTCAGCATAGTTTCTTACCGCTAAGCCACCAGAACTCAATTTCGCAAAAAAGATGTAAAAAAAAAAGAAAAAGAAAAGAGCAACATCCGGGGAAGCGATGGGCCCTAAAATAATCAAGTGCGCATGCTCCCCGGCTGCGCCGTCTCTTCCGTTGATTGGCTGGAGGGACCCGCTTCCAGCCCTCAGCCAATGAGGGCCGCGTTCAGCCGAGGAGGCTGGGCTAGCGGGGTCTCCGAGTGGCCAAGTGGCGGTTGGAGGACGATAACCGCCATGCTGAGCCGCGATGGCCGGCCCTGCTGGCCGCATCCGAAGCCGCTCCCTGGGGCGCTTTGCGCTCACCCTGCCCGTGAAGGACGTGAGTATGTTAGGAGGGAGTAGTAGACTAACCCTGTTCACGTTTGAGGCGTCTTCCCACACCGCACGGTGCCCCGGCCCGCGGGGACATTCAAAGGTGACCCTAGGAGAGGAAGAAAGAGAATGGGGGGCGCAGGAGACAAAGAGACATTGAGACAAGACGAAATTTCCGATCAAGTCTCGACTTTATTGAAATCATACAGACATATATATAGGAGAACGAATGAGGGGAGTGGAAAGGAGAAGTAAGGTTACTTAGCAGTACCTATCCTGTCCTCCCAGAGTGGGTAAACTGAAACACAGTGGGGGGAGTGGAAAGAAGGAAGGTTGGGTGTTCCCAGCAGACGAAACCTGCCCTCCCAGGATGAGGCAACACGTCCAGGCATGTCCTTAGAGAATTACAAAAGGGCTCGGCTCCCAGCAGCACGGAGGAGGGGAGGGGAGGTAATCGAAAAAAGAACGCGGGGTCTTCAACTGAGCCAAAAACTGGACGTTCTGACCTCATTGAGTTCTCACACCACGAGGTGGGGCCTTGCCTCGATCCTGGAGGGAACTGACGTTACCTACGGGAACCTAAATCTTTCCCAACACTGATGGGCTTAATTTTCCTAACTTTCACCATACCCCACTTGGATCTTAAAAACCTGGATCGTAGGAGACACATCATACAACCTGATGAGTGGACGTTGGAGAGTCTGCAACTCTCATGTTGATTTCTCCTTGCTTTTAGTCCGTGTTCCTTTCCCATAAGGTAGGATCAGGGCCACTTCCCCCATGTCGTACATACACTAGGAGCAGGTGCTGCTATCAGGTTTTGTTATTTATCTTCTCCTTTCCCTTTGGATATGTAAGCAGGTGTGTTACGATTGTTTGGTATTGCCCAGTCCTGCACGTTGGGCGATTTAATCCTTAACCTCATTAAGTGATCATTGAAGATTCTTTACACCTGTGAAGCAATAGAATTTCCCTGACAGAAGGTTCCAAGGGTGGTCTGTCACATTTGTTGGTGATGGCTCTTCCCACTGTGGTGGCTTCACATCTTCACCTGCAGAGTATCAAAGAACCCTTCCAATTAGCTAACCCCCGTCGTGCTCAGGTGGAAATGAAAATGATGGTACGTGGAGTCACGTCCCATATAGGTCCAAACTGTTGCTTGAAGTGGACATGTTGTCAACATTGGGAATCATTTTCCCAAGTTGCAGGAAATTGTGCGCTATTTTCTTTTTTAACAAAATTGTGGTTTGAGTGAAAGATTACAAAATATACTCATTTTGCCTAAAATCACTCATGTACATTTTGGTTTTTTAACATTAATTACAATACCTACAATACTGTGATGCTGAACCTTGTGCCGTGGGGATATTAATGGTTTCCCATTGTGGACAGTGTTTGGTCAAGCTTTTAGTTGTACAACAGGTTGGGAAGCAGGAGTGGCATCCACTTCCTAAACCAATGCCTCTGCAAACTCTTATGAACTTGGGGAAACAAAGTTAGCTGTGGAAAGGCATTAGGTCTTTTGGTCATAGAGTTGCTATGAGTCAATCTTGACTCGATGGCAGTCAGCAACAACAATAGAAGGTTTGTTTTCATGTTTGAAAGGTGACTAAGGGTCATACAGTGTGGGAGGGTTCTGTCATCTCTGTAGGGCCAGAAAGCCTGCCTTTATTTTTGAGTTTTGGTCCTCATTTTTCTTCCAGTCTGTCCCAAGGTACAAGGTTCAAATCCACCAGCTGTGGGAGAAGGTGAAGAGTCTCTTCCTGTGTCACTTACTCTGAAAACCCACTCGAGGGTCCTGCTGTGGGTGGGTTCTGGTTCAGTGGCTAGCCAACAGTCATCCAAGACTGTGTAGTGGTTTCTTTTAGACTGATCAGCAACGGCACTATCCAGTTTTTCTGGTCTCAGAGTCAGGAACGTGTTGACTATGTTGTAATTGTTGTCCTTGATGTCCTGAAAGACTATGGTCTCAAGGTCCCAGAACCAACAGCTCATTCCCTTTTTGGGGGGGAGGTTGGTTATAATTGAACAGTTTACAAAAGCATTTCCCCGTTGGCTCTACTATGTACGTGCAAGTATTTACAGCATGTTAATATGCCACACCCTCTATATGGTAATGGTTGTAGTCTTTTCTCCCTGTCCAAGTCTGTTTGTCCTGCTTGTCTGCCAATATCTGTGCTGTTTCTGTATTTCTTGTGTACCTCTTTCTGTGTCATCGCTTTCTTTAGAGACACTCTACTGGCCATCTCCTTATTATATATTGCCTTTCCCTTTACTCGTCTTAATAAACGTCTGTTACCTGTTTACTAATATTGTACTCCTCTCTCCGTCCTGTCGCATCCCTGCTAATCATCGAACTGTGAGCTTTGGTGGCCGAAGAGAGTGAGTGTGCAACAACCGTTTACTTGTCTTCCGTGTGCATCATTTCGGTGACTATCTAATGGTATTCTTTCTTGCTGCGTTAATGTCACCTGTGCCCGAGCTGGTTCGGAATGTGTTTTTAGTGGTGTTTTTTTGGTAGGATGGAGTGTAGATAACAGGCGTTTAGGTACTTTGCGGTAACTGTGTCTGGCTGTTCGCTGGAGAAGGGGCAGCCTGGAGGCGGGGAAGGGCATGTGACGGCGCCCAAAGCTGCCGCCCGAGGGAGGCTGGGAGCGCGCGTCGGCGCGGGCTCTGACGTCACTGCGGCGCGCCGCTTCCGGCCCCAGCACCTGGAGAGTGCTGCTCTGCTCCCGGGTTCGATCCGCTGGTCTTGACGCCGCTCCCGGCACCCACGATCGCGCCCCACTGCCCGGCGGACTCCTCGCTCGCCTCCCCCTCGCTGCCCGGACCATGGCCACAGACTCGTGGGCCCTGGCGGTGGATGAGCAGGAAGCCGCGGCCGAGTCGGTGGGTTGGCTGCAGTTGTAAAGAGGGTCCTGGGGACCCGTTCTAGCCCGGGGGTTTGATCTCTGGGAAGGGATACTCCCGAGGCTAGACAGATCGAGGGTGGTGGGATAGTGATGGAGCCCGGTCCCTGAGGGGCATCCTTTATTTAGCCACCCACCGCGGGTGTTATGTAAGTGCAAGGGCTTGTTCCTATTGATGAAGGCAGCCCCTGCCTTTCTTGCTGGAATAAGGGATTGATCATTGAATGCAGTCACCACCTCTATTGTAATCACCTTTGTAGGAATCTTTATTTACATGTAAATTTTGCACTTTTTGAGGGTGGTTAACCATGTCTTACTCGTTTTGCAGCTTCTCTCAGCTTGTTGGTAGTTTTAGAAATAAGTATCTCCTGATCCACTTGTAGTGTATTACAGTATATTACAACTTCTTTTCCTCCCTAAATCTTTCCCAACACCGATGGGCTTAATTTTCCTAACTTTCACCATACCCCACTTGGATCTTAAAAACCTGGATCGTAGGAGACACATCATACAACCTGATGAGTGGACGT
>NW_006399751.1:679894-683938 GCF_000299155.1 Elephantulus edwardii
TGTCACGTTTGTTGGTGATGGCTCTTCCCACTGTGGTGGCTTCACATCTTCACCTGCAGAGTATCAAAGAACCCTTCCAATTAGCTAACCCCCGTTGTGCTTCACATCTTCACCTGCAGGGTATCAAAGAACACTTCCAATTAACTAACCCCCGTCGTGCTCAGGTGGAAATGATAATGATGGTACGTGGAGTCACGTCCCACATGCCGTGTACCTTATTTATCCCCTCTTTTCTTAGTTTTCCCCCAGCCTCCATATCAGTCCTGTTTTAAAACTGTGGCATTATGCAATATTTGTCTTTTTGTGACTGAGATATTTCACTGAGCATAATGTCCTCCAGGGTCACCCATTTTGTAGAATATTTCATGAGTTCTTTGTTTTTCAGTGCTGCATAATATTCCATTGTGTGGATAAACCACAGCTTCTCTATCCATTTATTGATGGGCACTTGAGCTGTTTCCAACTCTTTGTAAGCAGTAATAAACATGGGCGAACATATATCTGCTTGGGTGGCAGTTCCAGTTTCTTTAGGGTATAATCCCAGTAGTGGAATTGTAGTGTTTAATCCCACTAGTAGAATTGGTGGGTCAAATGGTATTTCTATTTCCTACTTTTTGAGAAAACGTCATACTGCCTTCCATAGTGATTGCACCATTTTACACTTCCACCAACAGTGAATAAGGGTTCCAGTCTTTCCACAACCTTGCCAACATTTGTTGCTTGCTGCTCAGTTAAATTTTGCTGTTCTTACTGGGATGAGATGATATCTCATAGTTGTTTTACTTTTTAACTTCTTTGCAGTTACTCCATTCTTCCCACTCTCTCTGGCAACTGTGATTTAGATTCTGTCAGTATAGTTTACCTTTTCGAAAACATAAGGGAGCGCTGATGGCTTAGTGGCAAGAAGCTGTGCTACAATTCCAAAGGCACATGGTTCAAATCTACCAGAGAAAGATGCAGTAGTCCCCTCCCATGTGATTAACTGCCTCTGAAAACCCACTGGAGGGTCAGCTGTGGGTTAATTCCAACTCTACAGTACATAACAATAACAACAACAGAATCATGTCATTTATAATCTTTGGAAAAGACTAGCATCTTTGATTTTCTTAGCGCATTTCAGCTTCAGCCTTGCTGTGACAGGGTAGCTATCATTGATAGTCATTTGTGTGCCGTGCCAGTTACCTTATTCTGCTCTTGATGATGGATACTTGTGTATTTTACAGTTTTGAATGAAGCTGCTAATACAGAGGCAGCCCCCCCTCCGCCATCAGCACTCAGATAAGATTTCAAAATCCATTTAATTAGAGGTTACAGTATTCTGAGCAAATATTAAAGACACTTGTGATGTACAAACTCCCACAAGCCATCCAAGACAGGTGGCTGTGGCCCGCAGAGTGGGTTAACTGTTCAGTCTCTATTAACACAGTCACTAAGCTTACTTTTTCACTCCATTTAGGTAAGAAAACCCTCCATTCTGTTTGATAGTAAAAAAGTATAATTCTCTGTAGACCCTCACTGTTGCAGGCAAAACTGCAATTGAAAACTGGAATGAGGCAGATGGTGGGAGTGCCCTGCAGCACCATCCTGCCTGTGGCTGTTTCTGAGAGTGTGTTTGGCCCCCCTTAAAGGCACAGTGCTGTCCTGGTCTGCAGGGAGTTGCACTGCTGATTGTGATGCTGCCACCTCTGGCAGTTGAAACCCACCGGCAGCTCTGTGGGAGAAAGGTGGGCAGTCTCCCCTGTGTGGTCTCCACAAACTCACTGCAGGGCCAGCTGAACCAGTTGCAACTCAAGAGGCAATGAGTGGGGTTTTAATTTAGCTTTAAATCATCCTTTTTCTCTCATTCATTTCTCCCATAGCTTTTTGTTGTTGTGTGTACCTTCGAATTGGATCCGACTGGCACAGGAGGAGATTGCCTCTCCTTCTCCAATGGAGCATGTGGTGGATTCTAGCTGTGTACCTTTGGGATTACAGCACAGCTTCTTGCCACTAGGCCACCAGAGCTCCCTTCACATAGCTTTTGAGTAAAAAGCATAACTGGTATGGTTCCCCCATCTTTTAATATCTTAAAAATGAAAATATTAAAATACATGGGTATCATGAAAGCAGGACATCAAATGAAGTTAGTAACTACTCCATTCCCAACTCAGTACCCACTAAAATGATTTCATTTCTCCCTCTTCTTTCTTAGACATAGAGCAAAAGACGGACGATCCCCTAAGGGATTGTTTCTGTCACTTGGCCTGTGATGGACTAGATCATGACTGAGACCCCCCTCCTGGTCTGTGATTTGAGCCCCTGTTTTGTACTGAGATTGATGAAAAGGAAACAGGTCCCATCCTTAAGGCATCCTAATCCATAACAGAAATCTTGCTGGGATGGCCCAGAGTGTTTAACCAAAGTCCTTATCTTTTTTTTTAATTAAAGTATCTCTGATCTATCTTTTCCTTTTGGAGGCTATTTTGATGACACAGGCTGTTCCATTTTAAACCATGAGCCAGCCAGCAAGCAGTGACTGGAATGTGAGGCTGCAGTTAATCATGTGTGGCCTTGTGGCTTGAATGTCCTCTGCAGCCTGGCTGGCTTGTCCCCGCAGGCGCCGTTCACAGTCATCCTCATCCTCCCAATCTGCCATTTTCTGTCAGAAACGGGCGGCATTTTGCAACATCTTAATCCCTGAGGATTGTATCTCCGGAGGTACTGATGTTCAGTGGCTATGAAATGCCGTTCTCTACTGCTGAAGGTAGAAAAATTGTGTTTCTTGTAAATCAAATATGGGGCCACTCAAAGGGGCCTAGCTGACATGCTGGCTCAGAATGGTCGCTCACTTAACATCTCGCTTCACTTGGAAGCTCAGTGGATTAAAAATCTTGTGATTTGCCTCACGGCTTTCCCTCTCATGTTCTTCTTTTAGTTGAGCAACTTACATCTTAAAGAAGAGAAAGTCAAACCAGATGCCAATGGTGAGTAACTCAAAACTGGATTGAAACACATTTTATTTCCTTTACTATGTCTCTTAGGACCTAACAGCTTGTGTAGGGGGGACACTGTATCAGACAGGTTGATGCAGGTGTCCTTCAGTCAAGAAATGAATTATGTGACCAACATCTGTTTAGATATGAGGATGGCTACTTATAAATGGTTACATTTCTTACCAACTATGTATTTGTTTCCAAATACTGTTACTGTTTTAATGTTCCTTGATTTGGGATGACCGAGATAAAGTATGCACAAACTACCAGTATACCCAGCCTAATTATTCTGAAATCTCATTTGTGAGAAACAGTCGTTGTCCCCAGCAAGCACCAAATGCTGGTGAGCTTGTGGTGATATTGGAACTTTTAGTTGCTGCTGGTGGGATTTAAAAAGGTACAGCCACTGTTGGAAGGTGGTCTGGTGCTTTCTCAAAAAGTTGGAAATAGAAATATCATTTGACCCAGCATTTTCACTAGTGGGAACATACCCTAAAGAAATGCGAGCCGAGACTCAAAAAACAGATGTGTGTACCCCCATGTTTATTGCTGTGTGTTACTCACAATATGGAAGCAACCCAAGGGCCCATCAACAAACGAATGGGTAGAAAAACTATGATATCGTCACACAATGGACTATTAGGCAGCACTGAAAAACAGTGGACTCATAAACACAGCATGGGTAAGCCTGGAGGACTTATGCTGAGTAGAATGTCTCTGACAAATGGACAGATGCAGCATTATACTACTGTTAGAAAATAGGATAGTCGTGGGGGGTTAGGGAGAAAATGAGAATAGACTGGAGAGATAATACTGCGTCATTATCATTATTCAATCAGAAGAGGGGAAGAACTCGCTGAAAGGAATACGTGATTAGGCATTATATACATGGCATCAGTCTGGAACAAGGGTTGCATTGCTGGGAGGACTGGGGTGGGGGGAGGCGAGCGGGATGAAAATGTGCACAATGGGGAAAAAACCCATTTTTTATAGAATTTTTTTATAATTTTAATGAGCATTTACAGAGATTTTGGATTTCCATTCATTCATTGCTGCACTTCTCTCCCCGCCC
>NW_006399751.1:685043-742053 GCF_000299155.1 Elephantulus edwardii
GGGAGCTCTGGTGGCCTAGTGACAAGAAGCTGCACTGCAATCCCAGAGGAACACGGTTCGAATCCACCAGACGCTCTGCCGGAGAAGGAGGCGCAATATCCTCCTGTACCAGTCAGATCTGATTTGACGGTACATGCACACAAAATAATAATAATAATAAAAATCTGAGTGTTTGCATATGCTTTTTAAAAATACACATTTAATCAACCGAGTGTGTACATGTCATTTTAATGGCATCATGTATTCATACACTGATGATAATATTTGTTTAGATATTGCTCTTTTGGGCATCAAGGAGGTTTCTGATCATTCTGGTATTAATCATCATTCAGGTAACATTTTAGAAATACTGAAGTTGCGAGGAAAATAAACATTAGCTTTTGAGCTAGGATGAGGGGATCTGGACCAGGAAGGAGTTGAAATACATGCAACAGTGTTCATACCTTTGGGAGGGGAAATTTGGTCAATGACTTGGTTTCCTCATTTATGTATTTACCCCTTAGGCCTTTGTTTCTAGGGTATTTTGGAATTTTTATACTTTCTCAGCTGGTGGGTATGGGATGTCATTTTGGGTTGTTTTTATTTTATTTGGGGGATCATTTTGAATGACGGCCACTTTCTGTCTGATAAAGGTGCTGTTGTCAAGACAAATGCTAATGCAGAGAAGACAGATGAAGAAGAGAAAGGTAACCACCTTTGTGAAGCTTTGTAAGCCAGGGTCTACATTTTGAGAGAATTGCTTTTATAAGGTGGTTTTCTTCACTTCTGACATACTTGAAGTCACAGTGTGAAAGGTCTGCATAAGCAGGAAGTAGGTGAATTCTGTTGATGTCTCTGTAGGTAAGATGAACTTCAACAGTGGCAGGAAATATTCCCCCAGAGCATTGCAAAAGAAGCGCTAAGGTGCTTCAAGTTTATACTGAATATCGATTTGAGAGTAAATCTCAGTCCAGAGAGAAGAAATAGGTGAATTTCAGAAAAGGAGAGTTAGAATAGAGTTCTGGGAAGGATTGATGCCATTCTAATTTGTGTATCAATGTTTCTTTTACAAAATGTGTTTAGGGGAGGGAACAACCTGGAAAAGAAGGGTGAGAATGGGGTCACATCTTGGAGAAAGTGATCAGTGCCTGAATTGCACATGAAGTTGTTGAACTCCTGTGTCCTGTGGTGCATCTCCTCAGTGACAGCAATAAACTATTCAAAAATGGTATTAGATTTAAATGGAGCAGACATGCATCTCCTTGTCAGCTGAAAAGAACCCAAAGCATATTATTAATTACTATAGCATTCAAATCTGTGACCAACTTTAATTAGCTGGCCTAATCAAAGTATACATTACTTAAAAATGCAATGGTAATTGAAGTCAGGTAAGTTCCTGGATTTTTAAAAACCATTGTTCCCCCTGACAGAGGACAGAGCCGCCCAGTCCTTACTCAACAAGCTGATCAGGAGCAACCTCGTGGACAACACAAACCAAGTGGAAGTCCTGCAGCGGGACCCCAGCTCCCCCCTCTACTCGGTGAAGTCTTTCGAAGAGCTCCGACTGTGAGTACTTGGTTGCTTCCTGGGATTCTCTTTTGCATGTACATAGAGAACCAACCCTGTTTTAGGAGCCCTGGTGGCTCGGTGGTTAAAGTGCTGTGCTGTGGACCAGAATGTCTGCAGCTCACACTCAGCCACCCCACGTGACCCCCACAGGAGAAAGATGTGGTTGGTAGTCAGTTTCTGGAAGGTTCTCTGCTTGGGAGCTACGGGACACTTCAGCCTTGTCCTGGAGGTTTGCTGTCAGTCACAGTTGCCTTGATGGCAGTGGGTAGAGGTTTAAGCGGGTTATATATTTTTACATGACAGTTGACCTTTTTTGGCTACTACAAGTCTAGCAGAAGAATCTAGCAAGTCCAGAATTTCCAGGTAACCCCAAGTAGCTTTAGCTGCAGTGATGCATTAAGCTCATTTCAACATGTATATGACTTGAATATGGTTGGTTGAAAACTCTGTAACAAGCAATGAAAGTGACAAAATCCCTTAGGAATTTCCCTTCTCCTCAACTAAAACCCTGTGACTCCTCTTTAACTTTTTCTAGGAAACCACAGCTTCTGCAGGGAGTCTATGCCATGGGCTTCAACCGTCCCTCCAAGATACAGGAGAACGCACTGCCTTTGATGCTGGCTGAACCGTATGTATTATCAGTACAACTCTTCTGTGTGTAAAACTTTACCATTTAAGAAAAGTTATACTAATAAATGCTTATTTTAGAAAACGGAAAAATCTATCATCTCCCTCCCATAGGCACTTCTAACATTTTGGGAGTAGTTGTTGTTATGTGCCGTCGAGTCACTTGCGACTCAAAGCAATCCTATGTGTACAGCAGCCCTAAACTCCGCTCTGTCCTGTGCCAATCACACTTGTCTCCAACACACCCATCCCGATTATCCCAGTCACTGAATCAATCCACCTCATAGAGGGTCTTCCCCTCCTGCGCTGTCCCTCTACTCTACCAAGCATGATGTCCCTCCCCAAGGACCGGTCCCTCCTTACAACAAAAGTATGTCAGATGAAGCCTCAGGATCCTTGCCTCCAGGGAGCCACCCGGTTTAACCCTTTGCAGGATTGATCTGTTTGTTTTCTTAGCAGTCCTTGGTACATTTAATACTCTTCTCCAGCACCACAGCTCAAAGGCATCAGTACTCTGCTAAATGTTTTATATATAACTCGTGTGTATGTGTGTGTACACTATCTGATTGGATCTGACTGGTACAGGAAGATTGCCCCTCCTTCTGCAATGGAGTATCTGGTGGTTTCACACTGTGCACCTTGGGGATTGCAGTGCAGCTTCTTGTCAGTAGGCCACCAGAACTCCCTTATACATAACTTATACAATTTGAAATTTCATTTATTCTTTGACTTGTCAGTAAGTAAAGCTGTATAGCATTTGAACACTTCTATGAACGTTAATTTTATTTATGAGGGCAGGCACACAGCAAGGCTCCCAGGGTCCTGACCAGCATAGGACTTAGTTTCTGCTCCTGTCATTTTCTCGTTCTATGCTTCTTAAACGTAGTGGGCGTCTGACCCTTGCAGGAATTTATTCCAGTGGACCGTCTGATTCTTACTCTAGTAATCTTCCAGGTGATGCAGACGCACCTGGTTTCAGACCTCATTTAGTGCAGTAATAAGGTTCTAAATGAGGAACTCTTTAAAAGAATCAATGTTTGATCAAGTTGGAATATTTTTGTGGTACTGCAATCCCAAAGGTGCACGGTTCGAATCCACCAGATGCTCTGCCGGAGAAGGAGGGACAATTTCCTCCTGTACCAGTCAGATCTGATTTGACAGTACATGCACAAAAAATAATAAATATTAAAAAAATATATATTTGCATAAAATCTTAAGTATTGAAGTTTATTTTCTATTTTAAAATAGGTATTTTAGATATAGTTTTTCAATGTTTGTTTTGTGTCAGAACAGTGACTTTTTCAAGATAAGTGATAGCTCTTTACTTTGGGACTTTGAGCATATGTAAAGTTAAATAGAATGTTTGTTAGATTGTTGCTCACTGACCATTTGAATTTCTGTGGATGCTTTCTCAGAAACTCATCTTTAAATTGACAGTGCTAGCTAAGTCCTAACCAAAACCAATCAAGTGACTCGAGTAGGAGATCATCAAATATGTGGTCTGAGCAAAGACTGTCAGGAGTGGGAGGGAGTTATAGGCTGTTGATTAGGGACAGTTCTAGGCAGTGGGGCAGAAACCTGAGGCTAGAGAACACTGACTTATTTTGGGAGCAGAATTCGGGCCCTTGTGACTGAGTGAAGGAGTTAGAGGACAGGGGCAGAAGGGAGCAGCAAGAACAGGTTGAACCATATAGGCCATCAGAAGCATTTGAACTTGTACGTTGAGTGCACTGAGAAATGACTGGCAGCATTTTGAGCAGAGGGAGTGACATGAGCTGACTCCTGACTCCTATTTTAAAAGTTTCGCTTTGACTGTCGTGTTGCAAATAGACAATTCCGATCTACCATGAAATCTCTGTAGTGGTGTGTCCTTGTGTCACAAGCATGTATCTGCTGTGGAACCCTGGCTCTCCCTCTAGAAGTGAATTTTGGTTATGCTTTATTCTTCAGTCTTGTTACGCAAAAGCCTGTTTGAGAGTTAAGTTCCTGAACAGCTGCTTTCTTGTGCAGCCCGCAGAACCTGATCGCACAGTCTCAGTCGGGTACTGGCAAAACTGCTGCCTTTGTGTTGGCCATGCTCAGCCACGTGGAACCCACAAACAGGTACCCTCAGGTAAGGATTCATGACTGTGGGCTTTCTGCTAACCTGTACGTGGATGGGGGATTCTGTTAGATGGATTAAAGGTTAGCTCTGTATTATTTTTTACATAAACTAGAACCTTGCAAGTCGAACCCAAGCAACATGGTTGATTTTCTAGTAACAGTAGTCTTGTTCCCTTTCCATGGTTGGCCAGCTTGAAGACAGTGCTGACAGGCAAGAATGTCTCCTTCATGCACTAGAACGTCTCCTTCATGCACTAGAACTTTCTGAGTAGGTCATAAAAGTTGCTGATCTCCAAGTGGAGTGGAATTGGTGGATCTTTGCTCCCATGAGGTTTTTGTACTCCAGTGCCAGTAGCTGTTTTCAGGTGTCTTTACCACAGTGGGAGTTGTGACCCTAAGAGCCGCACCCTAAGAATTGAGGCACTTTGTGATTCACATAATCTCTGCTTGCATCAACAGCAAGTCCTGAACTCTCACTCTGCCCTTTCTCCCCAACAGTGTCTATGCCTCTCCCCCACCTACGAGCTCGCCCTTCAAACAGGAAAAGTGATTGAGCAGATGGGCAAGTTTTACCCTGAACTGAAGCTGGCTTACGCGGTTCGAGGCAATAAATGTGAGCTTACGTATCACATCTTAACCTTGAATCTAACTTTACCATGTTATTGTTGAACTTTTTGAAAGTAATGTCGTGGCCCTTTGTCCCTAACTGCTTTAGCGTGCATCTCCTATTAGGGTATTCTTGAGGATACCTGAGAACATGGTTCTAAGCCATCTGGTGAAACTAGTCTAATGACTAAGCCTTTTTAAAGGGGGGAAATTGATGCACAGTGTTTTGCAGAAGAAAGAACACTGTCCTTTGTAATTGACAGCATGCTTTCCAGTGAGACAGAGTCAGAGCTTTTACTTGAAGAATCTCTGACACATCAGGAGTGGCTTGCTGCCAGACCCAGATACTGCGACTTGATGACTGGCTGCTGCTCCGTAAACTCTGGCAGCAGTGTGAATCCTGGTTAGGAAGGGTAGTTATTTGCTAATTAAATTGCCCTCCTCTGAGTAGGGTTTAGCCACCATTTTCTGAACATACCCAAGAACAGCCTCATGACTGTAATCATGAACTCTAGAATACTGGAACTGGAGTATGATGCCGTCCTTATCCTCCGAGAGCAGTCTGGAAAGCTCCCGTCCTCAGAATCCTAGGGAAGTCCTCTTCGTTCTCAACTCCTGCGTGATCTTAAGAAAGTCTTGCTCACTGGCTTGAGTCTTAGGGAGCACCATACGTGTAATACTGTTATCACAACCCCTCGAAACTATGCCCCATTCTCTAATACCTGGTCCATTTTCATCCCACCCCCATCCTACTCCATACCATCCCAACGGTTATTCTAGCTATTTTGCACCAAAATGAGTGTTCATACATTACATGTGGTGATTGTGTCTCTAGCTTTGTTTTAATCCAAATGATCTCCCCACCTTTTCCCTTTGTTATATTTCACTTTTGGAATAGACTAGTCTACTTGCTTAGTAAATGTTTCGTATTTTGGATGTGCTTGTGAAACATCTTTTAAATGTCAAAAACCTGCAAGTTCACGGTGGATAATTTATAAAATGTTCCTGGAAGGTTATGTGAACCTCAGGGATCTTTCGACTTGATGACTCCTTGGAATCAATTCTGCATGTAATGTCCTAATGTAAACTTGAAGTCCCTTCAGGAAAGATAAAAAAAAGATTATAAATTGGTTGGGAGATAATCACAAGACATTCAGAACTTTGCTGTTTATAATTGCGTTAAAAGGACAATTCTGAGCTAAGTGTGTGCAGAGTAATTGATTTAAGATGTTACTGCAAATGACAGTAATACATGGGGGGGATGTGTTTCTAAGCACGGTCATCAATTTAAAAGTGTGTGGCAACGTGTTAACTGAATTCAGAAGCAGCGTTACTTGTTAGCTTTGCATTTCACTCAACCTTTAGAGTTTGCTTAATTTTTTACTGACTAGAAGGATCTTGTATCTATTCAAAGTTATAAGTCCTAAAGGAGTCAGAAGTGAATCAGTGTCAACCAACTGCCTGGAAATAGTTGAATGATGACATCCCCATCACAGAGTAGGTTGTTTCCTGTTCAGGACCACACAGGGCGGGTACTGCTTAGGGGTAACCAGGCCTTGTCTGGGGGAAAACATTGTTTAAAGGGGAAGCAATGTGTGTTGATTTCAGCAGATAAAAATCTGTTAAAACAGTAGGTCCTGCTTAAGCAGTTGGTAGGGGAGGACTCATGTGGAATAGATAGCAGCATATTTGAATGAACAGAGTGCTTTGAAGAACTAAGAACTTTGAAAACTCTACTTTGAAGGATGTAAAATCCAGCCTAGGTGGAACAGTATTGCCAGGAATCAAGCTGGCAGACAGTCCAAAGAGAATTAGCCTACTATAGAGCAAAAGAATGATACATACAAGAATGTTTTATGTTTCATTTTCATTGGGTTTTTTATCTTATCTGCATCTTTTAAGCATTTTTGTCCATAGACTATTGATACTTTAATCTTCAAAATATTAATGTGAACATCAAAATAGTTCTATTAAAATAACATGGCTTTAGGATTTCTGAGAGGAAACTTGACTTTCCCATGGATCAAGCATAGAACACGTCTTGTCTCCACAGTGGAACGAGGTCAGAAGATCAGTGAGCAGATTGTCATTGGCACCCCGGGGACGGTCCTGGACTGGTGCGCCAAGCTCAGGTTCATCGACCCCAAGAAGATCAAGGTGTTTGTCCTGGATGAGGCTGACGTGATGATAGCAACCCAGGGTTACCAAGACCAGAGCATCCGCATCCAGAGGTAGGAGCTGTGGCAGTGGGGAGGGTTACTCCTCTGACTCCCGGCTCCCGTCGCTCCGTCTCCTTTGCTCCTCTTTCCTCTGGTGCTTTCAGGAGCATTTCCCTGTCAGCACTGCCCACGCCCCCAGGCCCACCACCTCCTCCCTGTGATGCCCGCTCCCTGTTGCCTCTGGAGGTGGGGAGGCCGTGCTCCTGTTTCTCCGAGGGAAAAGCTCAGGGTTGTGCAAACACCTGAGCCTTGCCTTGCAGGATGCTGCCCAGAAACTGCCAGATGCTGCTTTTCTCTGCCACCTTTGAAGACTCCGTGTGGAATTTTGCCCAGAAAGTGGTCCCGGAGCCGAACATCATCAAACTGAAGCGTGAGGAGGAGACGCTGGACACCATCAAGCAGTATTACGTCCTGTGCAACAACAGAGAGGAGAAGTTCCAGGCCCTGTGTAACCTGTACGGGGCCATCACCATCGCCCAGGCCATCATCTTCTGCCACGTGAGTAGCAGTAGCAGCCGCCCCCATGTGCCAGGGAAGACCTGCCCCGCGCAGTGGTGCCGTGGCTGTGCTCTTCCTCTTCTCCACTTTGTTTTATATTGGTTGACAGACATCTTGAAGAATCTAGGCTGGCTCAGAATTTCTGTTATTTCCCTCTGTCTCAGTTCTGTTCAGGATAAATGTCTTTGTGAGATTACGGAGCCAGTGACATCCTATCCCATTGCCCCCTGTCAGCTGTCTCATCATTGGTGCCCTCAGATCATTCCACTGAAAAGGGGCTCTGCGTCCACTGATATATTGTTGAGTGAAACAGCCCAGGAAGAATTGAGCAATTTTAGGATACTTGTCCTTTAGCCGCTTAGTTTCTGATCGAGCTCTCCAGATAAAAACTAGATTCTGCAGGGATCTTCACTTATGTTTTTCACTCCAGACCCGCAAGACCGCTAGTTGGTTGGCAGCCGAGCTCTCAAGAGAAGGCCACCAGGTGGCTCTGCTGAGCGGCGAGATGGTGGTGGAGCAGAGAGCAGCGGTGATCGAGCGCTTCCGGGAGGGCAAGGAGAAGGTTCTGGTCACCACCAACGTGTGTGCCCGTGGTGAGCAGGAGGGCCCTGGTCTGCCAGTCCTTATATGCAGGAGACTCAGATGGCCACGGGGGGACTGTGGGCAGTGACATCGATTCCCCGGGAGCCCGCAATGCCGGCTGGGTAGAGCAGAGGTGGGGCCCGCCCTCCCCGGAGCACCAAGGAGCTCGTAGCTGCGTCACCAGATCCTGTATCAGCCCATCTTCCTCACTGATCCCATCATTTGACAGCCCTGGTCAGCGTCCTGGCTGTGGCCGAGCCCCAGAGTTGACCATCCCACACTCCTCCCTGCCCGGAGTTGTGTCTTTGCCTACTCAAGAGTTCCTCTGTGCCAACTCTCCTGCTCACAGGTATCGATGTGGAACAGGTATCTGTCGTCATCAACTTTGACCTGCCCGTGGACAAGGACGGGAACCCAGACAACGAGACCTACCTGCACCGGATCGGGCGCACCGGCCGCTTTGGCAAGAGGGGCCTGGCCGTGAACATGGTGGACAGCAAGCACAGCATGAACATCCTCAACAGGATCCAGGAGCACTTTAGTGAGTGTCTGCAGTGGCCTCTGCCCAGGGACGGGGGAGAGGGGTTCCCTGTGATCCCCTTTGTTCCCCGACAACCTCCCACCTTTCCTAAGATAGGGACCTTCTCATAGCCCACCCCTGGAGAACTCAGGGCTCAGGGCTTTGCCTGGACGACCCTTAGTGACCAGGCTGAGGGGCCTGGTTCTGACTTGGGGTGTCCAGTCGTCCCTTCTGGGGCTGGGCTTGCAGGCCTGTGGTGTCCAGTGGAGGATGGCTGTGGCCGGAGGTGTGCAGAGAGCCATGTCTGTCCTCCTGTGCACTGTCCCTGCCCTGAAGGGGACTTCAGCTGTGTCTCCACAGTAACCGTGTGTTGACGCCTCTGCATCTTCTTCCCCAGATAAGAAGATAGAAAGACTGGACACAGACGACTTGGATGAGATTGAGAAAATCGCCAACTGAGAGGCTGGGCGGGAGCGGTGCTCATCCTTGGCACTCCTGGCTCGGGGGACGGTGCTTCCAGGGCCCGAGCTCATGGCCACCGCAAGGCGGTGTGGAAGAAAACTACCTACCTCACTTCAAATTAAGTTTGGACTTGACCAAAAAAAATTGTGCATATGATGGGGGAAGGTAGAACAAAATTGTTTACACAACTTTTCAAGATTAGGCGTGAATACACAGAAATTTACTTTTTGGAAATCATGTCTTTTTTCCCCCCAGTTCTCCCATCGCTGTGCTGCTCTGGCTGCTGGGGTTCATCGGTGCCCCAGGAACCTTTGGCAGCCCCGGGCTGGTTCCTTGTTAGAATGTGCAGACCAAAAAAAAATAAAAAAATTAAACAAGAATGTGCAGACCATCCTCCATCATCCCTTGTGGAGGTGACTGAATAGAGGCCCCAGAGGGGACAGGTATACGCCCAGCATATGTTCGGCGTGTCGAGTGAGGCAGTAGCTCTGGAGCTGGCGTGGGATCCCTTGTCTGCGCTGTTGCCAGGCCTCCTCTCCTGAGGATCCAGCAGGAATGGCTTTGGTAAGCCTGTACCAATGTGCCAATACCTGACTTGTATTATGCACAGGTGTGTGTCTCAGGACCATGACCAGCTCTTCTTATGCAGGTGTCCTGCACATAGAGCACACGGGATTGGTTCTTAGTGGGCCCTTTACTTGACATTTACACAGGTGCTGGGAGAAGTCACCACGGAGCATTAGAGGTGGCCTTAGCTGGTCCTGACACATACTCTTGCAGGCACTGCTGCAACCTCTTTTTACATCCTGAATGTCACTGTGACCCCTTAGTTGCCCTATGCAAAAGAAAGGTTGTCTGAAGCCTGACTTTTTAACAATCAGCAGTGTTCTCACATCCATGCTGTCTCAGATTCCAGAAGACTGTGTCCTGATGTCACTCTGAAGAATGATTTCAGATATTAAGCGCCCTGATTGTGAACACAGCCGTTGAAGCGCTTCAGTGTCTGGCATATAAACACGTGCAACTAAGGAACCATGTAGATGGCAACCCTTCGTCTGTCCAAGGCAAGAGTAAACACCAAGGCCTGTGCTCCATCCTTATTTAGCATCGTCATGCACAATAGAGCAAAGAGTAATGGCCATGTCCTCCTATCTGGCCACAGCTACTGGTGCTTACAGAGTCAGCAGAGGTGAGAGAAACCTTGGCCAAAGAGCAGTGTGAAAGCCCCGCTGAAGAGCCAGGCCTCAGCCCTGTAACTGATTCAGAATGGCTGCTTTATCCAGGACCACAAGCAGAAGAGGGATTCTGTGCTGAGAACCACTCAGACCAACCTTTTTGCTGTTTTAAGACAGAACTATCTCCTGGAAGGGGAGGGGGTTGCAGCCAGCCTCCTAGTGATTTGCTTAGCCTCATGATACAGGTGCTATCAAGATACTCGCAGACCGCCAGTTCTGCCTCCTTCACCTGCGGCCACCTGGCTGCATACAGTCTCCTCTGTGCTGGTCAGCTCTGACCACCTTAAGACATGCTGCCCCTAAGTCCTGCAGACTGACTGACACAACACAGACAGGAAGAGCAATAAAGAAAAGAAGTATAGACTTGTTACTAGGCTGTGGCTGCCTACAGGCACCCCACAACACCACCTGTCTGCTCTTCCACTGGAGAACAAAATTGAGTAAGAGGATGTTCCACACGCTCCAAAAGCAGAAGCAAACAGGTATCCCAGGAAAATGTCCAGCAGTTTTTTTTAACCTGGGGTCTTGGGCTCATGAGAATTCATAGGATGGGTTTCATGGTCTCTCTAAAGTATATTTCCGTCTTTCAAGTTGGGTTTTTATTTTTGGTGGGTTTTTTTTAAGTTTTCCTCATGCAAGGCTTCCATGAATAATAAAATTTAGAGGCAGGAGGGAAGTGTACAGCTATAACCTACTTATGCAGGGCTGCCAAGAGGTGGAATAACCTCAGTGGCATACAGCCAGTAGGATAAGAACAGAAAACCTAAATGGCTATAATGCTTTGTTGGCTTAATTTCCACATTAGAACATTATCAGAGAAAATAGGGCTTCCATTTATTTAAAGCAGTATTGTGTTGGTGATCTTGGAAGATTTATTTTGATGACTTTGTACTAAAGCATAATGTAAAAGAAAAATGTACCTAAACCCTTTCCCCAAAAAGGTGAGACTTGTTGCCCCTACTGTAGATGGCTCTGCTGTCAGTGCTCTTCATCCTTCACAGTGACTGCCCGTGTCTGGCTCCTGGAGCTCAGAAGCCCCCTTGATTCCTTGGCAGGCTCAGGTTCTCAGAGAATTGTTCTTTACTTTGTAAGTAAACGCCCACGTATGAAATGAGAACGTGTCCTGGGAAAGGACGTTCTGGGAAAGTGGAAACTTCTGGACGGGTTCATTATCCATAACAATTCTTTTTTCTTTTTTTTTTTGAGTGTCATTTACTGGTTGTAAGCAGGGAACCAATGAGGTTAGTTAAGAACTAACCAGTATGGATGTTTTCTTTGTTGATGCTGACTGAATGGTGATGAAACGTTCACCTTTCTAAGGTTTAATTAGGAAGAGAAACATGTTTTTGGTTACTGATAAGAATATAGTGAAGACTCACATATGGTTTGCGTAGGCTGGTTATCACTTGATGTTGCTATTTCAAGGTTGGCATTACTGCAGCTTGAGCAGCTGCAATGTCAAGGCCAGCGGTCCTGTTCTGTTGCTAGAGAGTTCCTAAAAAAATTTTCCCCCTGATAAATCAGAATGCTGGCTCACTCTCTGGAGAAAATAAATAAAAAGATAGATGCTAGCAAATATGAAGTCTTCATGTTTTCTTTGTCTAGTCTACAGCTAGGGAAGCAGTATAAACTTAAAAGAGGAGTTCTTTTGTGCAACCAAAAAAGAAAAGATAACTTCTCGCCCTTGGTTGCTTCCATCCCTTGTTATATGAAGGGTACCCTGAACAGTGTCACTGAGATTTAGAGGAAAAGAGCTTATGAAGTTATAAAAGTTTACTGAGAGAATGAACTTGGCTTATGCTGTGAAAATGGTGACAAAAAGTGGTCTTGGAAAAGGAAAGCAGTAAAACTGCAGGGAGTTCTCCAGGATGTGTCAGAGTAGTGAGGAGAGCAGCCTGGATACACTACGTAGACTAAGATATGCCTACTTGGCATTTGGATTTAGAAGTAAATCGTCACAGATGTAGTTACAGCTTTCTGTTACAGAAAGTCACTGACAAAAATGTTTTAAGGGAAATTTGATCAGCCTCACTCTGGTGGCAACCATGGGCCACTTACGGCGCATGGTAACAGATGTGCAGGATAGACTGAAGGTAGAAAAGGCTGGTACGGATCTCATCTGTAGGATTTTCAAATCTTATCATTTCACTGACTTGAAAACAAGTAACTGGCATCTGGAACGCAAAAGTGGGAGAAAAAATTGACTGACAGAAAATATGGACCTGAAGATAGAAGTGAGGATGGAGATGGAATGACTGATTTTTTGTACAGTCAATACCTTTTAAAAAAAAAAAAAAACGTCAGCTATACACATGGACCTCACCTCAAGGACTACATGAAAATCAGATTGACTACAACTGTGGAAAAAGTTGGAGAAGCTCCTTCTCAGAAGTCAAAATCAGGCCAGGTGCTAACTGTGGAACAGACTTAAGGTGCTCATTTGTGCAAGTTCAGATTGAATCTGAAGAAAATTAAAATAAACCCACAAGAGCCAAAAATACCTTATGCCTATCTTACTTGAATTCAAACACCATCTCAAGAACAGGATTGAAGCATTAAACACTGTTGTTGTTGTTAAGTGCCGTCGAGTCACAGGTGACTCACAGTGACCCTATGAAGGAGAGTCCTCGACGCTTGGGTGCCTTTCATCCTCTCTTCAGGTTCATAGGGTTTCCGGAGGCAAGCTATTAAACTCTACTGATGAAAAACCAGATTGGTAGGATGACATCAAGGATACCATCCAGTAAACAAAAGGATTATTTAAAAAACTGGGGGAAAGGACTTTAAATGGATGCTGGAAGTGACAGAAAACTACACAGTAATGTCAAGAGGCCAAAATAAATGGAAGAAAGGCTGAAATAAAAGATGAACAGAAAATTTCACAGAGCAGCTTAAAAAGATAAAGTATTAGAACAAAATGTACAAAGAACTGGAGTTAGTAAATAAAAAGGAAAGAACTAGGCATTTCTGAGCTGAACTAAAAAAAATTCAACCTCAGGTTGCAACACCTGAAGGATGAGCAAAATCTTAAATGGTCCAGGAAGCATCCAAAGAAAGTGGCTAGGATACACAGTCACTACCAAAAAGAACTGGTATATGATCTAGAACCGGTAGTGATGAAGAAGTAAGAAGTTCAAGCTGTACTGGAGGCATTAGCTGACAAGGTCCCAGAAATTGATAATAGCAGTTGACATAAACAGCTATGGAAGTGCTGGCCAGGTTATGTTACGAAATTTGGAAGACAGCTACCTGACAAACTAACTGGAAGAGATCCGTATTCCCATTTCCAAAAAAGGTGATCCAGCAGAATGTGGAAAATACTGAACAGAATCATTACTATGACAGAAATAAAATCTTTCTGAAGATTACATAAAAATGGCTGGAACAGTACATTGGCAGGGAACTGCCAGAAATCCAAGCTGGATTTTAGAAGAGGCCAGGGCACAAGGGATATCATTGCTGATGTCAAGGGGATTGTGGCAGAAAGCAGAGAATACCAGAAAGCTATTAATTTATTGGCTATGGAAGGCATTTGACTTTGTGGATCGTTACAAACTATGGCTAACAGAAGAATGGGAGTCCCAAAACAATTATGCTCATTCAGTATTTAGACCAAGAGGCTGTTGGGCAAGTTGGAGCGGACCCATAGCTGGCCCTCCAGCCGGTTTTCAGAGCCAGTTTAACTGCAGTGGAGACTGCTCAAACTTCAATTTGTCAGCTGGTGGATTTGAACCACATACCTTTGAGATTACATTGTAACTTCTTACCACTAGGCCACCAGAGCTCCCTAAGGGGAAATTTAGTCTTTGGAAAAAGACGAGCTTTGAAAGGCTGAGGGTCAGGAAAAGGAAAGACCTTCAACAAGGTAGATCAGCACAGTGACTATCACTGGGGTCAAGTATATCAGATGATGGTGGTGTAGAAGGCAGGGTTTAGATCTGTTATTCACAGGGTCACCAGGAGTTAACAGCACCTAACAACAAAATATTTTTTGTTATTTCAGAAGGGACATCTAGCTCTTTACTATCCAAAATTCTGAAACCCAAAGGATTGGAAAGAACAGGTGGTACCGAGGTTGAGGCAGGTATAGGGCGTATGTGATGAGAAGCCCCTCCCCACCCCCACCACACACTTTTCTAGATCTTGGGGGTCCTCTGCAGGTTTCTCTTGATCCTGGACACAGCCTGCTCTGGGGAACCCCCGACTGCTTTTTCTGCTTGAGAATGAATGTTGTGTGTTCTGTTGCTTAGACTGCAGCCTCTTCTGAAAACAACTCAGTGGAGTTGGGAGGCTGCTGTACTCCGCTTCCCCACAGAAACCTTAAATACCTTGTAGGCAGTTAGAAGTCCAGTGGCCATCTATGTAGCAGGGTGACGTCTCAGAGAAGTTAGTAGTTGTTAGGTGCCATTGAGTCGTGTACATAGGGACCTGGTCCTGTCCTGTGCCATCATCATCTCTCGATACACTGGAGCCCATTGCTGCAATCACTATATCAGTGTATTTCATTAAGGGTCATCTTTTTTGTTGACCCTGTGTATTTCCCCTCTCCTTTTATTTATTTCCCCATCTCTAAATCATAAAAATGCAAACTGCCAGGGACTCTAGATGAGGTGAAGCTTTCACTTCCAGGATTCCAGAGAAGATGGACATGAGACAAGAGGGCAAAAAAAGGAGATTCCACTAGTGCTGGAAGAGCCTGGAATGAACAGGAAGAAATCAAAATATCCCTGTGGCCAGACTATCCACAGCCCTCATCTTTTGCAGTGTTCCCCCAACAGTACAAGTACAGAAAACCTGGATACTTTGTGTACATGAACGCCTGCGGCAAGGAGAGCGAAACTTGCACCTCCAGTGACTTAGACACAAAAACCCATTTGGTGGGTCCACTACTGCTTGCACCTCTGCTTGGAACTTTGCTTGGATCAACATCTTTAATACCATCAACACAGCAGCGTCAACTGTGAGGCACTGCCTGCCACCTGGGTCCCGAGGTCCCAGTGCTCAGACACAAAGATGAGCAAAGCTGGCCAAGGAGGTAACTCCAGTAGAGGGTGTGTAGGGACAGCAGGGAACCACACCAAAAAACCACCTTAGATCACCCCCCAGGGAGGGCTGGGTGACCAAGCGCATAGCATCCACCCTCAGTTTCACTTGTGACATCCCCAAATGCAGCAGAGATGCTAGAGACCTGGGTCACAGGCACTTGGCTACAGGCCAGCCACCACTGAAGTTGCCAGAACCCTTTCCAATTCATTCCTTTCCAGGAGATAATAGTGAGAAAGGCTTTCCCTCCAATTAAGGAGTCTGGAAGCCTCAGGGTCTGGTGGCAAGAAATTAGTTTCCTCATGCCTCAGAGGAGAAAGTTCTGGAGCATTTACCCAACACCTGGAGCCTCCCCACCCACCCCTAGAACATTCTGATACAGCTTCCCACATTTAGAACAGAGACGGAGTATATAGTTTTGTTGTTTTAATTCACAAAGAGAAAAAGGGAAGAAAATAAAAAATACTCATTTAAATAACTATTGCTGAAAAGCAGATATGGGCTAGATGCTGGGACCTATCTCTTTCAGAATGGGGATTTATTAATACGTTTCAATAAAAAGCAAAAAAAGGAAGAAAAAGAATAAATTATTCAGTTCAATACTGTTTGGCATCATTGCATTGTTTTGTTTTGACTTTCTAAACACTCAAAACCACCTCTTCGGAAGCACTGAGATGAGGCTGGCAGAAATAGCTGGTCCCTTGTCTTTAAGGGGTGGGGACACTGGTGAGAGGTCCCCCAAACCCAGCCCCATTCTTTACTCCTACTTTGGGAATTGGGAAGAAACGGGCTTACACAACATTGTCAATATATTAACTTTGTGGGGTGTCTCAACCCTCCTCCAGTAATCTCTGCTGGTCATTATTCTCTATATAAAGGCCAGAAGGCTGCGTGGTGGGTGACTCACCAAGAAAAAGGGTGGTGGCTGTCAGTGATTTAGGGAGATCCTTTAGGCTTGTGAGCTTCACAGAAGCCCTCTGCCCCTTCCTGAAGTTCCCAGACCTTGAAGGGTGAGAATACCATCCGCAGCCAGCTTCCTCCTGGGAATTAAGCTGGGTTCAATCATGCAAGCAGCTTCCAGCTGTCACCCCTGGCAGTCAATTTCCCAGCCCGCCTGGAGCAGGAAATGGGAAGTGGGGGGAGGCCAGGGACCGGCAGGTGTTGAGGGAGGAAGCATGCAGGGAACAAGTCTATTCTTCCCCAACTCAGCTCCCGGCTAGAGGCAGGACCAGCTCAGAACCGAAAAAGAACCTTTGTCGGTTAGCCACACCTGGGTTAATTATGTGCCCAAAGCAAATCCCACCCCCAGGCTCGAGGCTTCCTACTTCTCTCGGGTGGGCGCGAAGCAAGGTGCATGCACCAGGCTGCCAGGCAAAGGCGCCAACCTTTTCAACCTGTAGTTCCTTCTCCCTAGAGACAAAGATGTGTGTGCACGTATGCATGTAAGACAGACACAGGCAGAGAGGGAAGGAACTCATGACATGATTATCTGGTTATTTTCAGAGCAACGAGACGGCTGGTGAGGAAGCCCAGGGCCATGGGCGGGACACGGGGGCGGATGTGGGTGGCAGTAAGGACTGAGCGGACGTACACTTGAGTGAGAAGCACCTTGCATGTGATGTGACAGGGCTTCCGTCTCCCCTGCCCTGTACCTTAACCCTGTGATTTAGAGCCAAAGCCTCCGCGGACTCCACGCCCACGCAGGGGACGGCACTAACGGCCCTGGTCAGCAAGGCCATTCCATAGGGTGGCCAAAGGCTGGCTAGAGGAGGAGGGAGGGCGAGGGGCCCCCGCGAGGTCCACGGTGACTGCATTTCTTTGGTGGATTTACACTCACTCATCGGGCCTAATAAAACAAGTTGGAGAGCCTCTCCGGGGCCTACAGGGGTCTGGGGGAGCTAGGTTTCCACCTAGGGTTAATGCGAACTTCCAAGAAACCTAAGCTACACGACTGAGGCTAAACCGCCAGACGCCGGCGGCCTCGGCGGGGATCCGATCCCGAGGCCAGGCCGCCCGCAAGAGGGGGAGCCCTTTGCGTCTCCACCACCTACACCCGCCACCTCCTCCTCTATTCCCCCAGTGGGATCAGGACGGCAAGTGGCCGATACACTTTTCCTCTCGCGCCTGAGAAAAGTACCTCAACGAGGCAGGGACATCTTAAAAGCACAAAATAAAGTCCTATCCAAAAGCATAGGGTAGTAAGGGTACTCGAAGGGCCGCCGGCCCGCCTCCCAAGGCCATCGATTGGAGAAGAAAAGGGCCTCGCGCCGGAAGTACTCCTTAATTCGCATGATTGGTTAGAAGCATCAGCGGCTCCACTCTACTGCGGCGCTGATTGGTTCCATCCCAAGTGTCGTGATTGGCGAATACAAACCGGTGCCGGCTGAACTGTAGCATGATTGGTCCAGCCCCGAGCTCGCTTCGCCTCGCTTCGCCCCGTATCGCCCGCAGGGCTCGAGCGCCCCTTTGTACTCAGGCCCCCGCCCTCGGGGCCCGCAGTCTGGAGCGTGCCTCGTGGAGAGGCCTCCAGGGTTGCGGCGAGGCCCTGCTCAGTTGCCCCGGTAGACCTCGATCTTGCTGGCCTTGGCCAGCATGTCGATGATGTGCGCCTCGAAGTCCGCGTCGTGCACGCCCGTCTTGCGGAACTCGCCCGCGTACCGGTTGTTCTCCCAGTAGTGGTGCCAGTTGCCCCGGCTGTCAGCCCCGAACCCGTACACGTTCACCTGCGGGGAAGCACGGGACGCCCCGCGTGGGTGACTGTGCAGATGGGGAACCAGACAGCCACGCATTCCAGGCGCCCTGGACCACCGGGCATTGGGAGGAGGGGGGACACTGTCGCTCTCCTCTCTTGACCTGGAGCCCCGTCTGGAGCTGGTCTACCGCAGTTCCCCGTGCTCGCAAACGTCCTTTTTCATTTCTTGATTTTTTTAAAGCAGCCAAGGGCCCAAAACTACACAACAAAGAATTTACTGGGAAACCAGTCAACTGGGCAGAGCAACCAACCTTCAGAGACAAGAGCCCTGGTCAAAAGCTGAATGTGGTTCTTTGGATGAATGATCTATTTTTCACACAGAAGAGCCTGAGACTCCCAATCAGTCACCGGGCTGCATCTTAACTACACTGTTTCCATTCTACTTATGTAGGGTTATTTTTTTCATTATACTAAGTCATAGCAACTATGTATAATAACAAGAAAAAAAGAAATCTTGGCAGTGAGCCCTTGTGGGTTCCAGTCTGTAGCAGAAAACCCTCCAGGGCAGAGGATAACTGCCCCAAAGAGTTTCAGGGCTGTATACTCTTTATGGACTACATTTTGATCCCATTCAAGGTGTCCAATCACAAATTAGCATTCCCACTGCTTTAACCACTGTATCGCCAGAACTCCCTGCAAATTTTTAAAGTAAATGTAACTTTTTATGAAGTGATCGCAGGTTTTGGAACAACCACAACAGTGGCAACATTTGGGGGAAGCAGGTCTGTAATTCATGATCTAAACATGGGGCACAGAGCTGCCTGGTTTCCACCTACAAGGTACAGGGCCCTGGTGGCTCTCCGCTGAGATCTGAGGACAGCCTGCCCTCCGGTCCGGTTTGCCCTACTCACCTCATCACACACGTGCAGTGCGAAAAAGAGCACCAGCATTCCTGTGGAGGGGTAGCGGCCGTGATGCTCTGTCCAGTGGTCATGGATGTACTTGAAGAAGGCTGGGTTGTAGATCTGGACCTGGAGGGGAAACAGCAACCACATGTGAGGTCTTCAGGGGGCCTAGAGGCCCAGGTCAGGCTCGGGGAAGCTTCTGCCTGTTCCTCCATGCCTGGCAATGGACCTGCAGCTCCTATGTCCTCTGTTGAGGTCAGGCCACCAGCAGATGGAGACTCTAAAGGATCTAGAAGGGAAGCAGGGGACACCCAAGGGACAGGACAAGTCAGGCCAGTCCCACTTCCATCACAGAGGTGGGGAGCTCACCTTTTCTTTGTCTACTCGAAGGAACGACTTCACTGGAGCGTAGGTGCTGCAAGCAGAGAGAAAGCCATCTATCAAGTGGCCCTGTGGAACCCAGTACCTACATCACTGCCCAAAACCCTCCCTGGCTCCCCACATCCTTCGAGAGAATCCAGAATCAACTTTTCTTCCACCACTCTCCACTGTGAGCTCTCCTCCTGAGTCAGCTGATCACCTTCAACCCACCCTGTGTTCTGTCCTCTGCCCAAAATGATTCTCACTACTCAGGTTTGGTAGAAGGCCCACCTTCCCGATTAGCCAGACCTAGGCCCATAACACTAATTTAACCCCTTTCTCCCAAACACAGTAACGAACATCCTAAAGCCAGTCAAGATATCTTTTACTTATTAAAAAAAATATGCTTGCGGGGGAGAGTAGGTGAGTGTCTGTCTAGGACTGGAGAGGGGTGACAGCTGAATGGTATGGCTATGCAGCCATCTGTCTGTGTTGCTGTGAAGCTGGAAGCGGTACCAGAAGGTCAAGCACTTGCAGGGTGACCTGTGGTGAAGAGGTTTCAAGAGCAATTCCGGACTCAGATGGACGGGGAAGACAGGCTTAGCAATCTTTAGTCAGTGAAAACTTTTGGGATCTCAACAAAACATACTCTGACTGGATCCCTCTGGACCTATCGGCATGAGGGACTGAGTGCAGGATCAAGACTTTGTGGCTGATGTGGCAGAGGGTCGTCAAGAGAGACCTCTGGTGAGGTGAACTGGGGCTTTGGGCACAAAGATGGGCCTGGATATGCTAGGAATTGTGAGGAAGGTGCAGGGCTTGGCTGTCAGCTCGCAGCAGGGCTGGAGCTGGGGGCAGAGGGAAGCAGAAGTGTTGGCTGGGTGATGAAAAAATTCCAAGACTAGGGGAGGCGATGATGACACAACTTTGCGAACAGACTAAAAGCCACTCAAGAGTACACTTTCAACGAGTGAATGGCCTGGTAGGTCAAGTATACCTTAAATAAGAAGTCTGCTCAAAAACCCAAATGGTGAACTGAACTGCCCATGGTTCTCTGCTGTGATGAGACAGCTGTTCCCACAGGTAGGAGCTGGATGGGAGGCCAGGACAAGGCTGCCCTTCCGTCACCTGGACGCTGGATGTCACCATGCAGGAAGGACAGCACAAATTGTGCCCTCAGCTAAAACACCATTTTTAGTTCTCCTTCCAAGAGTCTCCCTCCTTTCCAGAATTTCTCTCGGAATTCTCAGGTAAAGTCCTAGAAAGGCCCTTCCCAAGGTGGCCCCGTCACACAGACTCTGCTTTCCCGACAAACAGAGGGGCTCACAATCGGATCTGCCCTGTGGACAGGGCGCTGGCAATCCACAGCAGATCCAAGGCCTTGAAGGGCACCAACACAAAGCTGACGTTGGCGGGCAAGTTCTTGGCACTCTCCGGGTACATGAAGTGGTGGGTGGTTCGGCTGCCAACATCCTGCTCAAAGCCCACGGTTGGTGCCTGATTCATCCTGCAGGGATGAGAGAGTGAGACTGAGAAGAAATCCCGCTGAAATGGGTACAAAAGTTTTGAAGGACAATTTGGTGTTTTTAGTAAAACAAAAAAATGTAGCTGGGTGTATATGCTGACCCAAGAGCTCCATTTCCAGAAGTCTACTAGATGAAAATAGTTGGAAAAACCAAACCAAAACCAAACAATTTTTAAAAGAAAAAATATAATCAGTTGGACAAGTGTGCAAAGACTATACAGGGATATTCACAGTCATGTTATTTATAGTTGTGAGGTATGCTAGGTATCAAAACCATAAAATATTGGCTAATAAATGTTAGCATATTCCATTTATAATGAAATGCCATGTAACAACAAAAACAAGTGAAGTAGATTTGCATATGCTGAGAAGTCAGTCTATGATTAATTTAGCAAGGTTTGTACGGAAAGGGGTGGGCTGGAGAGGAAGCCTTAACAGGGTTCAGTGCCAGAGGCAACAGTGAGCAAGTCTCTCTCGGCTGCCTGGGGGACAGAAGGGCAGCAGCGGAACTGTGACACTCAGATCGGCTGGGGCCTGGGCCAAGATTCACTCTAAGAAATGAACTCCGCATCATCTGGGCTGGATAGGACAAAGCTGTCCTGCAACTCAAAGGGCTGCCACTGTCCCCAACTTGCTCCTGAGGATCCAGCAACTGCCTTTTCCATCCCGCTCACAGCCAGTGCTTGCATGAGGCCTTCTCTGGCCAGTCTCCAGTCCCTCTCTGCCTCCAGGCCGTCACCTCCCTCAATCCCTCCCAGCTGCTGGATAAGCATCAGCTTCCAAAAGTCTAGGAATAAATGAAATCAGAGCCCCCAAAAGATGGTTTCCACAGTGTCCAAGGCAAGAGGAAGGGGCGTGGCATTCTTCTGGAGACGGGAATCTGCTCTGAGGTTCTCAATGACTCATTCTGGAGGGGCCAAGCCTTGGAAGGAGGCCAGAAGAGGACAGGATGAGATGATTTCTGTGATTCATGGGGGCAAAGCGTTCCAGAAAATTCCATCTGTCTCTGACTTAGAAATACCTGAAGGCTGAGAAGGGTACACAAACATTCTTGTTCAGCACCTGGCACTTGGCTGCCTAGTTCCTTTCGTATAATATTTATAAAACATTCTGGAATGTCTATTAGAGTCCCTTAGGGAGCTCTGCTGGCCAAGTGGTAAGAAGCTGCACTGCAATCCCCAAGGCATGGGGTTCGAATCCACTAGCTGCTCTGTAGAAGAATGGGCATTCTCCTCCCATGTGGTTAACTGGCTCTAAAACCCCACAGAAGGGTCACCTAGGAGTCAGTTCTGACTGCACAGCACCCACCCAACAACCACAACATTAGAATCCCTGGGTGGTACGAATGGCTAACCCATGTGGCAACTAACTGCAAGGCTAGAGGTTTGCAAATGCCTCAGAGGGCCTGACAATGGACTCCTGAAAACTCAGCCACGGATAACCCTACAGGGCGCAGTTCTACCCGGAGTTCCACGTGCTGAGGTCACTTGATGGCGACTGGTTCTGAAAGAGCAGTTCACGTTCTGGGCGTGTCTGCTGGTCTACCAGGTGTGGCCACTGGAGCTGTGGCTTGATCTGTGAACAGCGCAGCTCTGTTCAGAATGGCTGGTGGTGTCCAGAGGGTATAGAGGAAGCAGGCGGCAGAAGGGGGACAGGCAGAGCCAGCCATCATCTTACTGTAACCCTGCCCTCCCAGTGGGTGTGACATTGGTCCGGCTTCTCGGATGGGAGGTGTCCTTGCTGGTCCCAAATCAAGATATGCCTGTGAGCAAAGAGTCACCTCCACTGCCATCTGGCGCCTTCTACCAATCAGCAGCCAGCCAGCTACCATCTGGATCACGACTCCCTGAAAGCTATTCCGGGGTCCACACCAACACTCTTAGCCTGGGCCCTAGGCGGGAGCAGCGTGCCTGGTTCTTGCCCTGGTGTCTGAAGCAGCCCTGGCTTTTGAGCGCTATGTCCTTTGAACCTAGCCATGGCCGGGAAGCATAGTGCAAGTTCTCTCTCTGAGCACAAGCCCAGGGAGGGTGTTGGAGGTGCAGGTTCCAGGCATGAAGGGACAATCCAACTTCTCTTGGCTGCGCTGGAAGCATCATTCCCCATCTCAGCCGACAAGTCTCCCTAGCTCCCACCTTGCTCTTCTTCCCTTCCTGGGTACAGGCAAGTGGGGGATGGGGACATCTCGGGTAGCTCTGAGTTCCTAAATGGGGCCTACTATCCTTTCTGCTCCCACCCCCCCCCTCCAATTTTCCAACATCGCACAGGTTTTGCTAGGAATGTGAAAGCCTCAGAGATGTAGTGCTGCCTCGGTGTTGCTATGGAGACAGCAACCGTTTCTAAGACAAAGCCTCTCCTCCCACCTCCTGGGAAACCTGGCCTTTCAGTGATGCTCGTGCTAGAAGACACTCAGCGAATACGGGCATTTCCAGTATCTTTATTAAGACTCTTCCTCCACCACAGGAGGGGGTGTGGATGGACCCTGCTGTGTGGCTTTTTCTGTCTTCAGCCAAGGGTAGACAGGAAGTCAGAAAAGCCACGGGTTTAGGAGCAGAGTGAGTAGCTTCTATTCTGGCTGCTTCTTCCCACCGTCTCCTGCTCACTCCCAGGGCTCGACTGCTCTGTG
Organism: Elephantulus edwardii; assembly: GCF_000299155.1. Taxonomy (NCBI): domain Eukaryota; kingdom Metazoa; phylum Chordata; class Mammalia; order Macroscelidea; family Macroscelididae; genus Elephantulus; species Elephantulus edwardii. Next base: position 708,592 of record NW_006399751.1, read on the forward strand.
CTTTTGTCTGGAGGGATCATCCTGCCCTCCCCTTGAGTACCCACACGCACACACATCCCCTTCTTGGATGACTGACTGACAGGCAGAGAGCCCTGTGATCTGACCCTGAGACTCTGGTACAGCAGACGGCCAGGCAGTGGACAGCTCCCTTGTCTACCCAGGTCGCCTGTCTCTCTCAGCCTGTCTGCTGGGAAGAACGCCTGTCGCCGTCAACGGCAACATTCAGTCCAGAGTCTATGTTCATGGCCCAACTGCTGAGGGGCCCAGCTGGTGGGAAGGGCCTTTGGAGCGAGTTTTCACTATACATCAACCAGGAGTCTGTTTCAGCTCTTTTCAGAGGAATTCAGAGCCTCGGAAACTGAACATGGGCCTCAGCAAAGTGTGGAATTGGAATTCTGTTGCTTCCTGCACCCCAAACAGAGTCTGTCTCAGCAGGTTCTGGGTGCTTGCCCAGTGTTGGCGTGCACACGGCCCCCACCGGCCTGCAACTCTTGATAACACCCACTCAACTCACTGCTGTTGGGTTGGAAATGGCTTATAGCTGACCCTCCAGCAGCTTTACAGAGGCTGAAAATAGCATCGGCAGGAGACCACTCTTCTCTCTCCTGCAGAGCAGTTGGGAGATTCAAACCGCCTGTTGTTGGGTTGACTGTGTAAGTCTTTACCCTCTGAGCTACCAGAAATCCCTCTTATGCTATCAGGCAGGGCCAGAGGGGACTAGTGTCCCTCCTGGAGGAGGCTGGCGCTGGACCCCAGAGCTCGCCAGCCTTACCTCATGATGAAATGGTGCCCGTCCACCTCCGGTCCGTAGCCAGAGCCCCGCAGGTTGCCCGAGTTCCCCACCACAGCGCAGCGCCGGCACTGGTGGGGGTCCCGGACACGGTAGGGGTTCTCGCCAGGTACTATCTGGAATAGCTTCTCCAGCACCTCGTTGGTGTTGTGTGACTTGAACTGGGGCTGCAGCATCTATGAAGGGGAGAGGAGAGGGGAGGTAGGAGAGGGGAGAAATGACACCTTCCTCCCTGGCCCTGCCCTGCCCTCCAAGACTGTCAGGGAGCAGGGTTCTCTGAGCCCTGAGGTCACTCCTCTCCTATCTCTCATCAACTGTATAGTCTTCCCACCACCTACTGTCAACTAGTTCCCTAAAAGCCCTCCAGCCCCTGGGTGCCCTGGAGGTTCCCAGGATCCCACTCTCGAGGGACCTGCTGACCGAGCCACTAAGTAGAGCAAAGTCTTGAGATAATCTTGCACAGAGGCCCCGCTCTGCTGGCTTCCCAGGCAGCAGAGTCCCAGAGGGCATGGCCTGGTGCAATTCATGTGGAAAGCCATAGGGGTATAGGGGCATGTCCACAATTAGCCTACAGGGGGCGCTCCTGGGACTCAGAATGGAAGCACAGGACAAGCAAGCCTAGTGGTGCCTGCGGCTATGGTCTTCCTAAAGAGGCAGGGAAGCATGTGCATCTTCAGAATCAAATTGGCCTCCCCTTGCTTTCACCCCCCAACCACCAAGAGCAGTGAGACTGGAATCCTAGGTTTGTGGCACCAGGGGAGACTGGGCTCAGGCATATGCTTGGTTCTCGCCCACCCATTAGTTCTCAGGCAGCTAGCTGCACTCCCATGGGCTGGAGGCGGTCACCACGGAGACCTCTGACCTTGGGCAAGCCTTGATCCGTCACAAACTGAGAGCTGTTACTGAGGGAACAACAAACGGGACTTTAAAGGGCTCCAGGCCACAGGGGCACTGGCCTGGGCTGACCGGACCCATCGACCTCTGCCCTGTAGACTTGCTGGTTTGGAGGGACTCTGGCAGGCTAGCCTGGAGGGCAGGCTGTGTGGCATTGCTCTGAGAAGCCTGATAACAGCTGCTCCTGCTTACAGCCTCCCCGCGTGTGAGAAGAAGGTGCCACCACCCTCTACCCTTCCCAGCTGAGACATCCACGTTGCCCAGTGGGGGGACTGGAGGTGCCCTGGCCCTGGCTAAATTCTGCTCCACCCTCATGTCAGGTGACAATCAGAGGGCCCTGGCATCTGGGAGGATGCTCTGGAGAGAAGGCAAGGTAAAGGGATTTAAAGCTGCAGAAAAGTGGTGGGATCCAGGGCAGGGCTGCACACAGGGGCATACCTGCCCCCTTCATGCCCTCCAGCTCCCAGTTTACAAGGCTTCCTTCCATATGGGGCTTCGGAGGAAAGTCTTTTCAAATACTTGTAAAGAGCCACGTGGGTGGCACACCCGTTGTTTCAAATGACTCTGCCCTACCATTTATAAATTAAGATGTTGTTGCTGTTATGTGCCGTCGAGTCGCTTGCAACTCATAGCGACCCTATGCACAATAGCCCTAAACTCTGCTCTGTCTTGTGCCAATCGCAGTCTCTGAAACACCCATCCCGGTTACCCCAATCATTGAATCAATCCACCTCATAGGGGGCCTTCCCCTTCTGCGCTGTCCCTCTACCCTACCGAGCAAGATGTCCCTCTCCAAGGACCTGTCCCTCCTTGCAACATGTCCAAAGTATGTTAGACGGAGCCTCAGAATCCTTGCCTTCAAGGAGCAGCCCGGTTTGACCCTTTCCAGGATGAATATGCTTGTTTTCCTAGCAGTCCATGGTACCCTCAATACTCTTCTCCAGCACCAAAGCTCAAAGGCATCAATTCTTCTATCCTCCTTAGTCACTGTCCAACTCTCTGATAAATTAAGATACTTTAGCTAAAAAAAATCTGCATGTCTGGCTTCTCCGAAAAGGTCAGAAGCTCCAGTGGTGATGTCTTGGCAAGCGTCTGCAGCTGAGGAGGGCACACTCCTCCTTCACGAAGGGCGGCAGCACCCTCCCACGGTCTTCCTGTCCCCATATAACCTCATATGGGACCTGCACTGCTCTATGCCACCAGCCTGGCCCAACGGCAGGGCCTATTCTGATCTGTACCATGCCTGGTCCCCAGACACTAGAAAGCATTAGGTTTCTCTCTTGGGGGCCAAAGGTCAGTTCTGCCCTCCACTATCTGTCCTTCTAGTCCATGGTCTTCATCACCCCGCTCTGAGCCTTGTCAGAGCTCTGCGGGTCACAAAGCAGACAGCACAGATGCCAGGGGCTCTGGGAGTGACTCCAGGTGGGCAGCAACAGACTCCTGGAGAGAGGGCCCCACAGGGGTGCCAGGGAGGGCCAGTACCGCTTACCATCCACCACCTCTGCACGTCTGGTGGCAGGTTCATGTTCTCTCGGGTCCACACCGGGGAGATGTTACCATCGAAGTGGCTGTTGAACCAGTCAGAGGCCTCGATATCGCTCATGCAGCGGCGGCATGCACAGCTCTTGCCCACGAGGCCGTCCTTGCTGATGCGCTGTAGGCCCGTGTAGCTGGGCACCAACTTCACCCGGTGAGTGTCCCCCAGAGCCCCCGAGTCCAGGTAGGGCAGGGCGGCCATGCTGTGGTGCGAGTACGTAAAGAGCAGCGACATGATGAACACGAGCAGGAAGGCCACGGAGAGGAACCAGACCCGCAGGGAGCACTTCATGGTGCAGAGAGCCGGGGGCCGGGCTGTCAGCCTGCTGGGCGGCTGCTAGTCACCGTGGCCACTCCTTTCCCAGCCCACGGAGGGGCCAGCAGCGGCCTGGCCTACCTGTGCCGGTGCCACCTGCCAAGGGCATAGGGGCCCGTGCTGCCGCAGGGCCAGTGAGAAAGGTCCCACACCAACTTCCCGCAGTACAAGGGGACAGAATGAGGCCCCGGTGAAAGCGTCCCTGGGTCTCCCTGTCACTAGCTGGGCCACAGAGGCTCTGCCTTGCCCAGCGCCCTTAGAAGGGGGAGGTCACTCCATTCTGGCCCTCTAGTCCCGTGGGGTTGCCGACTGCCAGCTCTTGGGGGGCCCCTCTTTGGCTGCTTGAAATGGTCCAGTCTGGAGCAGACGGGGTCCTTGTGGCTCATGAGCAGACCCCAAGGCGGCCCCTCGACCTCTGCGGCAGGGAAGCCCCAGAACCCGAGTCACAGCCAAATGAACATGGGCTTCAAGGGGCCTGGGTTCCATGCAATCGCCAGGTCCACTGAAGCCCTTCAGGCCCGATCCCTGTGAGGGAGGGAAGCCAGTAAGCTCAGCGGGAGTCAGAAAACTGCAGAGATCTTCCACGTCAGCTTCCACCCTCCTGCAGCCCCTTCTCCCAGTGGTCACTGTCAAATTCCAGCTGCCAAGGGGGTCTCTACTCCTGCCGTGGGGCCTGGGAACAGCTGCTGCTCGGTGGGGTGATGCTTCGAAGTTGATGGGGTCAGCTGAGTGTGTGCAGGGCTCCCTGCCGGGGCTGTGGCCTCCTTCCCGGTGCTGCTGGCCGGGGCTCCGTGGCTCCTGTGCCCATGCTGCTCGCTCCCCGGGGGCCACCGTCCTGCTGTCAGCCTGAGGGAGCAGCAATCCCTGGGCAGGCTCCCTCACTTGCCAGGCACTGCTGGGTTGCTACCACATGACCCTGAAGCTGCAGAGGAAAAGAAATGTGGAGGTCAATCCCACATACACACCTGGTCCCCCTCAGCTCCACCTCCAAACCCCAGCAGAGTCATAGCCAGCAGAAGAGGCGTCGCCCACTGAAGCAGAGAGCGGACAAAAAAGACTAACCACAGACAGCGGACCCTCTGCGACCCCTGGCCTTTGTGGACGGACAGCCAGGTTAGCTGTGTCCTCACTGAAGAGGCAGCAGGTAAACAAGAAGGGAAAGGGTCTCCCCAGAGTCACAGAGAAAACCACTGCAAGAACTGGACTTAGACAGTCCCTAGTGAGGCTATATGCAGTTAATCTCAAGTGAAACCCAGATGAAGGGGCCAAGAGAAGGCCCTTGGCACCATGTCTCTATCTCCTCAGTGCTGTGGGGTCAATCAGAGTGAGAAGGGCAAGCTGGGCCTGGTCTCTGGGATGGTGCTCTCTCCTCTCTGGGCTGTGGATGACAGATGCAGCATTTCTGGGTCAGCTCAAGGGGTCTCTAAGAACTCTCTAGCGCTGGTTCAGAGGCAGAGAGCCTGTGTCAGAAGCTCTGGGATGGTGGGTTCAATACCCTCACTCACCTTTCTGGGCCTCACAGGCACACCATGATTTATTTGCCTTCACTTTCCTGCATGCTTTGCAGATACTAGTGAGCTCTGCTGGCCTACAGGTAAGGAGTTGCGCTGCCAGCCCAAAGACAGACAAGTTCAAATTTACCGGCTGCACCTCTCAATCGATTTACAGCCTCAGAAAACTCGCTAGAATGTCGGGTATGAGTCAGAGCCAACTCTTCAAATGGATTTTGAATTTTTGGACTTATAGATATTGCAGCAGCCCCCCCCTCCAAATTATTGGTGATAGTTTTATTCAGATAAAGAATAAGATGTCCTTATAAAGACTCTCAAATAGTGAGCTTCAGAGCTATGCCAAGAAATTTGGAAAGCCAGCTATCTGGCCAGCTGGATTGGAGAAATACATCTCTGATCTCATTCTAAAAGAAGATGACCTGCAGGGAGAAAAGTGCCAACAATGAATGACTGGAAACCCTAAGTCTGTAAACTTTCATTAAAATTAATTAAAAAAAAAATAGAAGATGACCTAACACGGTGCTGAAATTATCGAGCAATATACTTGATAACACATGCCAGCAAAATCTTACTGAAGATTATGAAAAAATTACGAGAACAGTTTTCTCTAAAACAGGACTTAGAAAAGGCCAAGGATATCACTGCTGATATCAGATGGATCTTGGATGAACATAGAAAACACTAGAAAGATATTTCTCATTATTGTTATTAGGTGCTGTCTGATGTTGCAGCTCTTACAAATCAAAAGTTTGTGGCAACCCTGTATCAAGTCTATTTGGGCCATTTCCCCCACAGCATGTGCTTGCTTAGTGTCTGCGTGTTACCTGTTAGTCATTGCTGTAGTATTTCTTTTTTTTTTTTTTTTTTTTTTTTTTACGTGTGTACCGTCAAATCGGATCTGACTGGTACAGGAGGCGATTGTTCCTCCTTCTTCAGCAGAGCATCTGGTGGATTTGAACCGTGCACCTCTGGGATTGCAGTGCAGTTTCCTGCCACTAGGCTGCTGTAGTATTTCAAGCTTTCCCTACTGTCATTGCGTACTTGTGATGCAACAGTTAAACACTTGGTTGTGAACCCAAAGGTTCATGTTTTGAATGCCCCCAGAGGCTCCACTGGAGATAAGACCTGCAATCTGTTTTCACAGAGATTGTAAAGGTTTGCCTTGAGTCAGACCTGACTTATAGCTAACCTTCCCAGTGGATTATTAGAGTCAGCAAATCACATGGGAAGAAACGGCCCATTCTTCCCCGGCGGAGCAGCTGCACATTTGAACTGTGTACATTTAGGGTTGTAGCGCAGCTGCTTATCACTAGGCCACCCTCCTAAAGATTACAGCCTACACAGAGACTCTATGGGGCAAGTCTACTCTGTCACATGGGAAACTGAATCAGAATCACCAGCACCTAATTTAACCTATTACAGTATTACGTCAACATAAATTTTACATGCAAAGAAAAATTAAAAAAAAAAAACAACAACCAAACAACTATGTGACATGCTTTCTTGCAGTGGTCTGGAAGCAAACACAGGAGGTAGGTATCAGCAACTAAGTGAACTCCAGGGTTGCTGGGAGCACACAGCCTGAGGCCACTATGCTACTAGCCCCAAGGAAAGAAACCTACAGCGAAGCTGCAGGCAAAGGAGTTACAGCAAGAGTCAGGGAAGGGGCCTGGCTGTGGGATCACTGGAACGCTACCCCTGCTCTCTCTCCCACATCTCCACCCCAAATCCAGCTGGCTCCAGCCCGCTGGACCTCATAGCCCATCCACCCCACCTGCTCTCAGAAGCTCCCGTTGGGGCCAGTCCACTCAGAGCTCCAGAGAAGGTCCTCAGGCCTCCACGTTCAGGGAACCCACTGCCCTCTCCAACCCTGGAAGCTGAGCTTCCTGGGACCAAATCAAACCGCAAAGCCACCAGGGGTCAGGACTACCATTTCCCTATAAGGAAGTCACTATTTGTCTAAGGCCATGCCCAGAACTGCCTCAAGAGGAAGGCTGGGTGAACTCCTTCCCAAAAAGCCCCTGAAAACCCTACGGAGCAGGTTTACTGACACATTCGGGGTCACCGTCACCCTGAGCTGGTTACTGACTGAGGCAGGGGAAGGGGAGGGTGAAGAAGGAGGTGATCGGGTATAGCATTTCCTTCAGGAGTGACAAAATGTTCTCAACTTAAACAATGGGGGGTTCAGGTTACACAAACCGTGAATATTCCACAAACCACCGAGTTCTACACTTTGCGTGATGAGCTGTGAGATATGTGAGTTATAGCTTGAAGGTTCCTCGAAGAAGTGGGATGTAGGAAAGGGAAATGGAGGAAGGGATTGGGGGGCTTACAGATAGAACACCTGCACGGAGAGGGGAATGCTTTAACAGAGGGGGACAGGGAGAGGCTGACGATGCTAGAGAAAGGCTAACGGACGCTACCAAAGTGCGAAGTCCCTGTGTATAAAGGGGTGGGGTGTGTGTGTGTGTGTGTGTACGAGAGAGAGAGAGAGAGAGAGAGAGAGAGAGAGAGAGAGAAGGATGCAAAGCATGGAACAGGGACACCTGGGGCCCATCAGCCAGTGGCTGGAACATCAAGGCTATTGTCAGAGTGGGGATGCAGAGAGCAGAGACGTGGAACAGTCTTCTCAGGCAGCAGGGGCGAGCCAGAGACGTACGCTATGAGGAGGTGAGGCAACACTATGGTTTTATAAAGGGTTTGCGATCCAAGACTGAATTAACTCTCCGGAGATCACTGAACTGTAAGCTTCCCCCACATGGCTGGTCCACTCTCAAGATAATGAGCCGACCAGAGAGTTAAATGTCAGGGCTGGTGAGGGCCTGGCTGGGTGAGCACATGGGGCCCACCCTCCGCCTTCCCCACAGCCTGCCATCAATCGGGGCACACACGTAAGCAAGGGCACTGTGCCAGGGAAGAAATCAGGGAAGCTCGGAGGATGCCCAGGTGAGCTTCACAGAAAGCAGGAGCAATGGAGCAAAGTGTGCCCCAAAGGGAGAATTGGGGTGGGGGGGGCTGCAGGTTGGAGACTGTGTGCGCTTTAGAGCCATCCATCTCCGGTCAGTTCCAGGAGAGCACCGTGGAATTAAAGCTAATGAAACACAGGACAGCAGGCCCCAGACCAGCACAGCTGGACATGCTCACTCTGGCAGCCAGAGGAAAGAAACATCAGAAATGTCACGCTCAGTCAGGCTCCGAGCTGGCAGCTTGGAAAAAGCACCTTACCCTGCACTCTGAGCTCACACTCTCTGCCCACTGCTCACAACGCCTGAGGATACGTCTCTGAAGCTCTTTCTAAAGGTGTCAACCACGGATTATGATTACTCAAATTACCGAGCACTTTCAGGAACAGTGTCTTGTCTGGTATTCACAGAAGTCCCGAGACTAAGCAAACAAGGTCAGCCAATCGGGAAGAGGACACTTTAATGTCATTCCAGATCTGAAGGCTCCGAGGCCACTGCTCCAATCCCCGCCACCATACAAGGATCCCCTGCCACTCAGATTTTTGCCAACACAGTCACCACGCAAACTTCCTGCCTTCTGGGTGTGGCACCAGCTTGTAGAAGGTGCCCAGGGGAGAGGTCACCACCATGAGGAAGAGGCTTGGTGTCCCCTCACTTACACAGGCACATGCACGCACACATCTACACACAGCCCCAGGGCAGGTATTCTGCTGTGTCTGAGATCTTACTTACTTCTCAGCCGCAAGCTGGCCTCCTGACATCATCTCCATTACAACATCCTGGTGTCATCTCTGACTGGAACCCCTGCACAGCCAGCCTAGTGGCCCAGGCCCTCCCCTCAAGCCAGGGTCACAACTCTCTGGGCCCCCCCACCTCACCAGTCTCTGCATTCCTGCATGGCACATAGCCGCCGGGCTTCCTCATCTCCCATCTCTGCCATCAGCCAGACAGGAAATCAGAAAGCAAGACCTGAGAACCTCTTCCAACTACTGATTGTGACTCTGGCTTTGAATGTACAACCCCAAAGCCAGTTCCCGTGCACCTGAGTCAATTCTGACTCAGGGTTCCAAAGGCCTCCCTCTTTACAGGGCAGATCGTCACCACGTTCTCCTGCAGGGGGGCTGGTGGGCTCAAACTCAAGTCGGCACCTTTTGATTAGCAGCAGCTAAGCACTTTTAACCTCTGTTCCATGAGGGAGCCTTTCCATGTCAAGTCTCGAGAAAGAAACCATTAGTCTCCGTGGCAAAAGCCCCAGTGCTGCCCCCTGAGGAAGTGGCTCTTGGGGGAGAGATGGGAAAGAGATAGGGCTGTGGAGGGATGGGACCTAGACAGACTGCTCTGCCCTGGCCAGCTCTACACCTCACCTGTCCCCTCAGTGGGGAGCCCCCAGGGGCAGTGTGTCTTGTGGGGGAGGGTAGCCCAGGAATTTTTTTAAAAAAACCACTTATCAAAATAAATTAAAAAAAAACCCCACTTATCAACAGTAGAGCAGGAAGCAAAAGCTAGAAAAATAAAGCTATCTCAATAGCACACAGCATGCTAGACGGAAACAGCCAGGGAGGGAAGGAAAAAGGGGGAGAAAATGAAGGGGCTCCTTTCACGTCTCTTCTCTTGCTGACCACACGTCCCAGGCTCAGACCCGCGTATGTGCTTCTCATTCAATAGTCCGCTAGCCTCTCAATGTGTAAACGTAAAAGTGTTACATTTATTTATGCATTTGGACTTACATTTCCTCTTTTTAATCCCCCCCTTTTCCTCACTCTTGTTGCACTGACACATCATTATCCTCACTCCCACCCTTTCTTTCCTCTCCTGGTTTGGAAACAACATGATTCTTCTTTCAACATTTGTCTTAAACTGGGAGCAACTAGACAGTCTTCTCTTGAAGTCTCCAGTTCCTCAGCAGTGTTCTTTTCCTGGACAAGGCAGAACCTGGGTGTGACTGACTGATGGAATTCTCCCCTTTACTCTTCCTTGCTAACGTGGCCCACATGTCTATTGTCGTTGTTGCATACCGTAGAGTTGGGACAGACTCAAAGTTGACCCTCCCAGCAGGTTATCAGAGGCAGTGAACTGCGTAAGAGGCAAACATCCATCCTTATCCCAAGAAGCAGCTGGTGGATTTGAACTCTGTACCTTTGCATTGGCAGCACAATTCTTTACTGGTTACCAGAGCTCCCCAGTTCACTAGTTTCCCCCCCCCCCTTTTTTTAAGGATAAAAAAATGCTGCTGTGCTTGTTCTTGTTTGTATGTTTTACCATCTGTGGCAGACACTGCTGGTTGCCTACCAACAGCCACTCCCCTTTGCCCTCGTCCACAGAATCCTGATTTTATTCAGGCGGCAAAGGACTCAGTCCTAGGAGAAGAGGCAAGCCGTGTCCAGGCCGGCCGCAGCAAGCCTGTGCTGCCATAGGAGGTGGTCAAAGGACGGACTGACTAGCTCAGGACAATGAGAGAGAAGGGGTATCTCACTGGACAGACTGTCCTCCAAATAGCAGCACATGAGAAGACGGGGTCCTGGCCTCCCTGCTGGGGGTGCTGTGGGTGCTGAGAGCTTGCTCGGAGCTGCAGCAGCACCTCACAACCACAAGGAGGGGTGTCTTAACACCACTAGGGTGGCATGGCACAAAGATGGAATGATCCAGCATCCTTCCTGTCCTTCCTGGGCACTCTGGCTCCATAGGTTTTCCTAGAACTTTATGGAAGCAAACCACCACGTTTCTCCCGTAGAGGATTTGAACTGCCAACCTTTCAGATCTCTGCTGAGTGCTTAACCCCTGCCCCACCAGGGCTCACTTTTCCCTAAGACAGTCCTCTTGTGTCTTCTGATATCTGCTGTGGATGAGATGCTGTCTGCCAATCTGGCATTCCTTTTTATCTTCAGGGGGTTTTAGCATCTTCTCTTTATTCTCGTCTACAGTTTCACAATAAAAAGTCTATGTGACTAGTCTGGTGCTCATGCTGTTTGTTTCTTTAAATTTGGCATCTTCAGCTATTACTTCACTATAATGAAGAGGAATCTTCATGTTATTATTGCCATTTCCTCTATTCATATCCTGAATTCCTACCAGACACGTGCTGAAACCTCTCGCTCTGTCCCCACATGCCCTGCGTTCTAGATGAAGTCTTCAGTACTAGCTTGCCAAGGAGCTCTGGCATCTATGGGGAGGTGCATGGGAGACAAAGGCCATGCCCCTCTGACTGTTCAAATCCACCACTGACTCTGAGTGAGCCAGGTGGGCACTCCTCCTGTGTGATTTCTAGTCCTGGAAACCCAACGAAGGGTCAGCTGGGAGCTGGTTCCAACTTAATGAGTTTTCTCTTTCAATTCAAAGATCCCGTGTGGCGTAGTGCATGGATGTGCTGGGATGCTAACGGAAAAGCTGGCAGCTCAGACTCTACAGTCACTTCCATGGAAAAAGATGGGCTGTCTCCTTCTGTAGAGATATAGACTCAGAAACCTGATTGTTGTTGTGTGCCACTGAGTTGGAACTGACCCATACGGTGAACCTCTAGAGGGTTTTCAGAGGCAGTTAATCGCACAGGAGACTGTCCATCTTTCTCCCGCTGAGCAGCTGGTGGGCTTGAACCACGAGCCTTTGGGACTGCAATGCAACTCCTTACTACTAGGCCACCAACCTGGCAGAGGGTCACTGAGTGGCACTCAACAGCAGTGGGATTGGCTCGGCTTCATCTTCCAGTTCCAGAGTTCTCTTTCTAGGCTAAGGCTAACTACTGAGTTTCAAACTTTTTTAAAAAAATTTTTATTATTTTTGTGAGTATACCGTCAAATCAGATCTGACTGGTACAGGAAGAGATTGTCCCTCCTTCCCCGGCAGAACATCTGGTGGATTTGAACTGTGCGCCTCTGGGAGTACAGTTGTAGCTCCTTGCCACTAGGCCACCAGAGCTCCCCCTGAGTTTCGAATTTTAATGATTTTTTTCCTTTCTAGAATTTTCATTTTTAGAATGTTTATGAGCCATTTTTTCATATTCACATATCCCTGCTGGTTTGTTGGGTTCTTTCCTTTTCTTTTTCTAACTTATTTAATGGGTTTTGTGTTTCCTTCTCTCTTTAAGGATCTGAAACACACTTATAATAAAGATCTTTTTCAATTACTCTATTGTTTTCATTTCTTGTAAGGGAAATTATGTTAATTTTATTTTTTTTTTACTTTCTTATTCTTTCACCCGAGTTTTCCTTGTGTGTTTTCGAACTTCAATGGCTAAGCTTATGGTGGAGTTTATATTAACTTTACCTAATCTGCTCTTTGTCCTTTGGCAAAGAGAACTTGGAATTTCCTGAGAAGCTGAAGTGACACAGTTTTATCTATGTGCTTTCAAGTCACCCCTGATTGGGAGCTGGCCAGACCAGAAGGACCACCCCTTGACATGCTATCAGCTGATGCCAGTGAGCGGGCTGTTTCCATCAATCATTCCTATACAGTGAACCTCAACAAAGACTGGCCACAGGCTTCATGGGCTTTCTGGCTGACGAAGACCACACACAGATGTGTGTGGAACAGGGAAGTTTCTCCATGGTTCTAGAACCTTCCCAGATCAGCTCTCTTCGCGTGCATCCTTTTTTGCTATAACTGAACTGTAATCTTACTAAGTTAGTTCTGTGAGTTGTTCTAGTGTTTTCTCAAATCTAAAGGAATAGCATAAGTTAACAGGTCAGACATGAGGGAGTTGGCATGCTGAGGGCGTAACAGCTGAGGGAGTCCTGAGAGGCCTTGAACTTGAAATCCCAAAGGAGCTGTGAGGACAGCTCTCATTTATAGCTAGTAGGTCAGAAGTAGGAGTGGGACTCCCCAACTTGATGCAGGTGTCTAAAATCTTGAGCAGACTTTGCATCTGGAGGACAATCCCCTGCTCATGTGGTCTGATCTAGCTCTGAGGGGAGGTTAGGGTCAGAGGAAGAAATGCTGCATGTGTTGCTGTTAGCAGAGAAAAAGATAAATGGATGCAATTACTCCTCTGTGAGAAGAGAAAGGCGGGATTTCATTTTCCCCCATTCACTTCTCTCTTGGATTACTAAATATCCCAATCTAGGGGTTCTGAGTCGCCTCCCCACGTCCCCAGGCTTCCTGTCTTCTGAGTAGCTCAGCTTAGTCGCAGGCTGTAAGGACTAAGGAAGTGCCATTGTTGTTATGCGCCATCGAATCGCTTGAAGTGCCACTTATAAAGCACAAACCAAGGAAATAGTTAGGAGCAACTTTCCTCGGCCCGGCCCGCTTTCAAGAACCCCTTCTAGCTTCTAAGCTCCGGCAGGAGGCTTGCTCCAATGTTATGCTCTGTGTGAGCTGTAGATAGTCTTGCTGTCCGCATTTCTAGTTGCTACTGTTTCCAGACAGAGACCAGCACGTCTGCAGCCTCACCAGACTTTCCTCGTTTTCCTGTTCTCCTTCCCTCCACAAGGATGTTTATCTTTGAGAGGGGCGTGCAATTCATCTCTTTATGTGTGTGGGGCGTGAGTTCACAGGGGCCTCTTGACTGGACGGATGGATGGCACTGGACCATCTACACCACGAACTGGGAATCTCTGCCAATAATGGTCCCCTGGGAAAGGGTATCAAATCACCTCTAAAGAGATTCACGGAACTCCAGCCAGCTGACTGAAGGAAGCTGATTGAGCTAGCCCAGGGCTGCTGCCGGCAGGAGCCTAGTCTTTGTGGCAGTACTCTTTCCCGGAGCAAATGAGCAGCTCTGTCTCCAGAGGAACCTCAGGGTAGATTAGAACTGCTAATCTTTTGGTTAGCAACTGAACATAACCACTATGCCACCAGAGTTCCTTACTCAGAGTGCCTATTGCTTATGCCAATAACCATTCTCTCATCTTCCTCCTTTATAAAATGGCCCACAAATTAGAAAAAGAAAGAGCCCACAGACAAAACTCCATGCACAGTTCTATTAGCCCCAGCTCACACTTCATCTCCCACCATCCTTTACCCTCAGGGGTCATTAGTAATTTGAATGACATTTGTTAAGATCCTACACTGAGGTTACAAAGACATGTCTGTATCTACCTTCGTAACTTAAAATATAATCTCGGCGAGCTCTGGTGGCCTAGTGGCAAGAAGGTGTACTGCGATCCCAGAGGTGTACAGTTCAAATCCACCAAATGCTCCACTGGAGAAGGAGGAACAATCTCCTCCTGTACCAGTCAGATCTGATTTGACAGCGCGTGCGCGCGCGCGCGCGCACACACACACACACACACACACACACACACGCAAAATATAATCTCCTTTCCTCCTGTACCGGTTGGATCCGATTTGATGGTACACACTCAAAAAATAATAATTTTTTTTTTTTTTTTAAATAATCTCCATGGTGAGAGAGCTGAAGTGATTGGATTCATCGTCCCTGTATCAACTGAGCACAGCCCTAGCTGGTGTTCTGCTGTTGAGTGACCACTGGGTCGATTCCAGCTCGTAGCAACCTAGACATCAATAAATACGCAGCTCAAATTGAGGATAATCTCACTATATTTGTTCCCTGGGGTTACAAGCAGCAGAAGAAATCACCTTTATTAAAAAGTGCTTTGATATAATTGCTAGAAATGCTACAAAATATACTGGGAGCTCCGTGGCTTAGTGGTTAGAGATTGCAGTCACCCCAGATGCACATGGTTCGAGTTCACAAGCCACTCCGTGTAAGATGGGCAGTCTCCTCCCAAGTGATTTACTGCCTCTGAAAACTCACTGGAGGGTCAGCTATGGGTCGGTTCTGACTTGACAGTACGCAACACGTATAATATGCTACAAGGGCTCTGGTGGCATAGTGCATAATGCGCTGGGCTGCTAACCAGAAAGGCGACTGTTCAGCTTCTCCCCGGGAAGAAGACAAGCAGGTCCTCCCCTAAGCACTGAGAGCCTGGCCGACCTGACAGAAGGGCACTACGAGGCCAGACCCGATCAACTTCACAGCAGTGGGCCCAACATGCCGGCAACGGGAGTGCTAATTACACTCGGCCCCCTCTCTCCCAACTCTGACATTGTAAAAATGAGAGCTTCTCCTCACTTCTCCTGAATCACCAGAAAAGAGGAACAAATCAGAGCAAGTCTTAGGCAACGGGAAAGAGGGTGTGTGTAGAAGCTGAAGAAAGAGCTCCATGGACTGTGGACCGTGGGAACAGGCGAACTTAGATGTTTGCTTTTCAGCTTCTATCAGGAGAACCCACTTTGGTCAGGTCGGTTCTGAGGGGGCCAACCTTCCACGGAGTTTCCAAAATGATAAATCTTTATATGAGAAGGGTCTGCTCATATCTCTCCCTTGGAGCGACCCATGGGTTCAAACTGTCATCCTTTCAGAGTCATCACACCAGAGCTCCTGAAGCAGATGCATTAAAAAACAAGAACCCCAAAGCCATCTTCCACTGGGCTTCCAAGCCTGTGCGTTTATCCAGGGGACTGAGAACCTGAGGGTTCAAACCATCAACCTGAGCGTTAGAGGCCTGACAAACGATACACTGCGCTACCAGGGCTCCTGCTACAGGAAACTCTCACCAGCTACTCCGCTGAGCGCCTCCCGACCCAGGATCCTACCAGGTAGGATGCCTACGCAGCTTTTCCAGACCGCTTCCCATTTCACCTCAGTTCAAAGGAGCTTTCCAGTCAAGTCTCCCAAAGGGAAGAAAGTGCCTAAACTTGGTTTCAAAATCCAGCTTTGCCACTTGCCAATTATTTAATGCCCTAGATCTATACCATTATCTAGAAAAAGGGAATATTATCAACCTCAGGCGAAGCCCCAGAATCCTCCAAAGCAAGGATTCTGGGGCTTCGCCTGACATACTTTGGACATGTTGTAAGGAGGGACAGGTCTTTGGAGAGGGACATCATGCTGGGCAGAGTGGAGGGACAGCGCAGGAGGGGAAGAACCTCTATGAGGTGGATTGATTCAGTGACTGGGGTAATCGGGATGGATGTGTCAGAGGCAGTGAGACTGGCACAGGATAGAACAGGGTTTAGGGCTGTTGTACATAGGGTCGCTATGAGTCGTAAGCGACTCGACGGCACATAGCAACAACAATGACTTGGGTATGAACAGCTCAGGGCCTGTGGTATGGGGCTGGGCAAGGTTGAAGGCCACAGTTCTAAGAGCTCTAGTTTCAGCTTCGGTGTCTCCTTCTGAACTCGACTCTGTGACCCTGCACAGGCACCACGTGGCATGACACCCTCCAGCACAGTCCCAGCTCAGGGGCCCCAGCACCTCCTCTGGCCTCTCCCGGGTCAGCACCCCCCACTGTCCTGGTTCCTTTCCCAGGAAGGCACAGGTATATCCCCACCCCAAACCCATGCTAGAGGCAGGAGGTTTGAGTGACAGCACAGACCTGAGCCCTCAAAAGAGTCAACAGAGGTCCCTCACCCTCAGGCTGAGCAGAGTCCAGTGCCTACCTTGTGGCAGAGCTCATGGGCCGTGATCTGCCACCTCCTCCACAGAGGCCACTGCATCAGAACCCACAAAACTGACATCTGATCTGAGCTGGCTCTAAATATCCCCAGGTGGCCACCCTTCTCCAGCCACAGGTCAGCAGCAAGATTCCAAGAAAGACAAAGCTAATAAGGGGTGGAAAGCCTCACATGTCAAGAGTGGCAGGAAATGCGTGGGAGAGTCCTGCAGGTAGACATGTGGAAGAGGGAGATCCACGTTCGTTTGGGGACTTCGGCAAGAGTCTGCAAAGGGGAGGAATAAAGAGAGGCCCAGACGAAGCCAGGAGAGTGTGCAGAGCTGGGGAGTTAGGTCTTCATCACCCTCGTCTATCACTGCCCCTGACTTTCTGCCTCCAAGAACGATTCAACCTGACTGTAACATTTCCAGGGTAAAGAGACCGTAATACTAAGAGCTGGTCTGACTCCCTATACAGACTGAGCTCAAAGCATTGGGTGGCTGGCCTATTTATCACTGTTTATGACCTTGAACTCAACACCACGGATGTCTGATCAAGAACCACAGAGAAGCTGCTCGAGATTCTCATTTTCTTTCTGCACTTGTCGAGACGCCTGGGGAATGGTTTAAATCTCAAGAGACAGTAGAACATGTATTCATTCGGCAAATATTTCTGGATAACACCAGGGGGTGCAACCAGTATAGGAAGATCTCTAGCCCCAGCCTCACCCCTTGTCAGGGGCTGCATTACTGATGTTTATCAAAGGCCATCTTTCAAGGGTCTTGGGGTTCCTCTCTGGAAACAATCAGGCCAGCTTCCCCCTCATTCCGGTGGAGCAATGGGGCTCCTGCATTACAGATTCCCTCTTGCTCTCCAGTCTGCCATCTGCCCACACCGAGCCTTCCGCAGGTATGCTGATGGGCATACCTGGCCTCAGACAACCGATTCCAGGTCTCAACTGTAGACCTCAGCTTCTTTAAAGAAGTGAGAGTTAGTGATGTGTTTTTATAGCCTATCCCAGAAGCCTTAATCAGAACATACTAAAACAAGACCCACTAGGGCAGAAGGAAGAGCCAAGGCCTTCAAGGAGGAAGAAGGAAGCTCCAGTATACCCCAGAGACAAGGACCACTGACACGCAGCCTCTTCCAATGGAGTTCTTTCCTGAAGCAAAGGCTGATCCAGCTTCTTCAGCTCCTGATGTCTCCAAATACACAAACACTGTCCATATTCTCTGCCAATGAACAAGGAAGACGGAAAAGAAGAACTGGTACATTTGAACTATGGTATTAAGGAACAACATTAATTATACCACGGACTGCCAAAATCTTTCTTGAAAGTATAGCCAGATTGGTTCTCAGAAAGGACAGTGAAACTTCCTCTCCTTTATTTTAGACATGTTATCGGATGAGATGGTGAGCTCTGGTGGCCTACTGGTAAGAAGCTGAGCAGCAATCCTAAAGGCATGCAGTTCAAATCCACCAGACTTTCCGCTCGAGAAGGATGGGCAATCTCCTCTCACGTGATCAACTGCCTCTGAAAACCCACTGGGTGGCCAACTATGGGTCGGTTCCGACTCAACAACACACAACAACAACCAGAAGAGAGCAATCAGTCCCTGAAACCAAAGGGCCCTCATGTTTGGTAGAAGATCAACAAAAAAAGAGGAAAACCCTCGAGGAGATGGGTTGACAGTGGTCCCAACCACAGGCTCCAACCTGTGAGGCTCTCCCGGGATCCAGCGCTGTTCTGTTGTGTTGTCCACAAGGTCACCACGAGTTGGAATGCACTTGATGGAACCCCAAAGCAACCCTGGCTTCACTGGACACAGCTGAGTCTAAGAGAAGTTTGGAGGAGAGTCCCACTGCACTCCATCACCCCCTCTGGAAGAAGTGTGAAAGGCACATGCTTTTCCATGTTGTTGAAAAGCCTTCATCCTCCTCCTCTCCAACTCAGCCATCCAAGTGGGGAGAAAGCAGCCAGTGATAACACAGCCTGCCCCACTCAGAGGAGCTTCCTGGCACGATCTTGGGCAAGGGCACACAGACCAAGCGAAGCTCCAATGTCTTCTTCAAGAAGCTGTTCCCGGGTGACTCACAGGGCAGTGGAGGAGGCAGAAGGGCGTTCCTGCCCTGACTCCCAAGAATCCCTGAATCTGGTCACGCTCCCCGTAATGAAGTGGGAGGGACAGAAGCACAGGTCGCTGTCCCTCCCACTTCATTACGGGAGTCAGGGCAGGAACGCATCAACCAAAAACATTATACCAACCAGGCCGACTCCGTATCAGTTTCTCTTTTTGTGGCCCAGTGAAAAGAAGGAACTGGATGGGGAGTCGTCTTCAGTTTCTGCCAGGATCAGATATGAGGGAACCACTGGCCCTGCTTTATACAGCACCTTAGGAGATAAATACATAGCATCTGAGGAGATAAACTGGGGCCTAGGTGCCCTGTCAAGAGAGGGTCCTGTCACAAGGCTTTCCTAGAATACAATTCACTCTCCTCTAGGGAGCAGGTGCCAAGCCCTGCAGTAGGGGCTCTGGGGAAGGGGTGTGGGGTGAAGAAGGGTGTGGGACAGGGATCACAGGTGGCAGTGGGGCCTTGGAGAAATTCATGATGGTAAGGGCAACAGAGGGCACCTTAGGGGTCCAGGCCAGGTGCTAGGAGACAAGGACCCTGGTAAACTGTCAGCCAGGCCTGGAAGTAGTTCGTATCTGCAGACTGTGTATAGAGCAGGCAGGGCCCAAAAGCCCTGGAAAGAAACCAATAACCTGTACTTTGTGAGCTGGGCTGTTTTTATTCCTTGCACACCCTATCTTTAGCTCTCTTTTGTTCTCCTTTTATATTTAGTGATGTCTTTTGTAAAGGTCAGCCTGTGGTAACTAGAAGGTCTATGAGTGAAAGTATTAAAGAGAAGTAGCTGCCTGTGGTCTCCCACTCCTGACTCCCCCCAAGAATGGAGGTAGAGAAAAAGAGGGGCTGGAGGAAAGCAGAGCTGGGTCTCTTGCTCAGTTCTGTACTTTATGAACTCCTCTCCAACACACTTCGGGAGCTCTTCCAGAGCAGTGGACTTGGGACCTCTGGGCAAGAAGAGACCTCGGGTTCACACTTGGATAGGCTTGTGGTCATTTCCCTGTGGAATGGACTCCTCCCCTTCATTCTGTTCAGATCTCTCAGGGATCTTTCCTCGGCCCTTCAGACATGTGCTGGTGGCCAGTTCTCTCCCAGTCTGCTCTCTGCTCGGCTCCCATAGGCCCCTGGTCTGCCTAGTGGGCCTGGGTCTGGGGGCTAGGTGGTCACGCACCTGAGTCAAACCTCCTTCTTTCCTTAGCTTAGGCACAGTGTCTAGCCTCCTGGGGACCTTCATCCTCCTCTGCGAGGTTGAACCACAATGCCGGTAGCTCAGGGGGATGGTCCCGCATAGCTAAAAAGGTGCTTGCACAGTTCTCACTGACATGGTCTCGGCCAGGACCAGGCTTTCTTATGCCCATTTCACAGATGAAAACCCTCAGGCCCATGGAGGCTGGGATTTTCGCCAAAAGACACACATCTGCGAGCAGCAGAGACCCATAAGCTACACCAGAGTTTACTAGAAAAGGGTTAACTTGCAGACATGAGGTCGCCCAGCCTCATCAAGGAGATCACCCCTGAATGGTCCTGAACAAGAAGCACCATCCTGGCCAGTGGGACAACAGAGACAAGCGCCTGTGTATTCCTCTGCTCCATATCCCCAAAAGCTGACAGCCAGCCAGGATGCTGATCACAATGGGTCTCACCCTGGCGGGCTGCTTCTAACAGCAGCCAGGAGCGTGAATCACACTCATGGGTGGGCAGCAGCAGGGGTGAGGCTGTTCCTAGCTTTCTCCACCCAGGCTCCCCTCTGTGGGGGTGGGGTAAGGGTCAGAGGCGCTACAAGGGGAAGGTCCCCCTCTCTTCCTCACAGCAGCTGACAGTGCCACTTTCCAGAGGTGGTAAAGTGATTACCTAGCAACGTTGGGAATGATTTTTTCCTCCCAGGGGCCCTGCCTGAGTAGGTCACAGCTTATAATCAGTTCCTCAACAAGAGAAAGATTGCTCAGGCCCAGAGCGGGAGAAACAAGGACAAAACACAGGTGTGCTGGCTGTCTAGTGCCAGACCGGACTCTCCGTGCACTGGCCCCATGCACCGTCTCCTTGCCCCGCAGACTGGACTCTCCGTGCACTGGCCCCGTGCACCGTCTCCTTGCCCCGCAGACTGGACTCTCCGTGCACTGGCCCCGTGCACCATCTCCTTGCCCTGTGCACCGGCCCCTTGCCCCGTGCACCGGCCCCTTGCCCCGTGCACCGTCTCCTTGCCCTGTGCACCGGCCCCTTGCCCCGTGCACCGGCCCCTTGCCCCGTGCACCGTCTCCTTGCCCTGTGCACCGGCCCCTTGCCCTGTACACCAGCCCTTTGTCCTGTGCACTAGCCCCTTGCCTCAGCTCCTGGAACTTAGCTTTAGTGACACTGCAGAAAACAGGGGCAGGGGTCTTCCCAAAACCACACGCAGGGCTGATGCTGGAAGCCTACAGATGGCATCACGCTAAAATACCCACTACTAGCTCTCCCAAGCTGGGTCAAACTTGTGTACCATTACAAATTGGAATCAAGTAAAGAAGTTGGTCTTTCTATACCCAAAACTCCCCCCGCTGTCCTGGGCCACAGGACACCTGCATTCTCTCTTTCCCAAAAGAGATGACAAAGGACCACAACTTAACCCAAAGGGAAAGGACATGATCCAGAAAGTACAGCAGCACAGGAGATGCACTTATACCTGAGTCAAGCAAGGAATGACACAAGACAAGGAGGAATACTCAGAAAGCCAAGATGAGAGGAAAGACGGGAAGATCAGAGAAAAGGTGGACCATAGCACCCGGTTTACTGAGACCAGTGAGTGACTGAGCCCATCTCACATCCCTTCATATCAACCCCCACTCTGAACGCCTTGGGCCAACAGCAAGAAGGGCCGGTTTACCCTCACGGGCCGTGCCACCTCGGCCTTTAGACCCGGAGTCGAATCAGCCACTCTTTGTACAGCTACCAGCCAACCAGACTTCTGCCTCACAGAGGTCACCCCCGTCCTGCCTCCGGGTTCTGGTTTCACTTCCACCTTCTGGTTTGAGGATCTTGGGCAAATTTCTTCACCTCCACTTCCTGATCTGCGACTGAAATGATGCAATGATTCTAGGTCCCACTCTACATTCTCCCGTGTGACTTTTAGCACGGCAAATAAATAAATGGCAATAAACCCTTTTTAGTTGTCCACAGGAGTTGCTGCAAGGCCTCCACGTAGCCAATCGCAGACTAGCACAGCCTGCCACCCCCAAATGGGATGTCTTTGAACAGACAACTGCTTTTGAGTCAACCTAGAATCCATTACCTCCCTACTTTCTTCCTTTCCACTTTACTTTTATTTTACACTGGTTTGCTTATCTCGCCCCTCTTTAATGAGAACTACTCCATCCTTCTTTAACGAACCATCTCTCCTCAAATTTCCATCTCTGTGCAATGTAACTCTGGCTGGATGATCGGCGCACTAAAAACATCCAGCTGTAATGCTTGATCTGGAGATGGGCACGGGCCCCAATTACTGACTCCTGGGCCTCAGTGGAAATCCTGGGGGGAGATGCTGAGATGATGGAGGCTGCTGACTCAGGCAGGGACTTTGCACTTTGTGGGAATGCCCTGAGTCAGCATGAAGTACAGAGACAAAGGGAGGCTGTTCGAGCCCCTTTTCTTCTCCACATGAAGCCAGCCATTACTCTCTGGTATGTGAATCAACACACACCGTTTCATCCAATGCCACTTTGAATTGGATTTTTGGTTTCAATAATTGAAAAGACTCCAACTGATACAATCTTGTACACATCTGTTACAACTTCTCTTTTCACTTAAAAGAGTTTTTAAAAGCCAATGTATCACATGCTATTTGACACAGAAGGGCTGTCCTGAACTTGTCCCCAAAGTTCCATTATCGGTGGGTCAACCCACCTTAAAGGCCTGCAAGCCCGCAAGAACAGAAGTTGGGCTGTCCTCAGAAGCCCTGGCCGGGTTTGGAGGTTGTGGGATTCCCGGCAGTGGTTTGATTCTGGCCAACATCCAAGTCCTCCTCCAGGAGGGACGTTGCCCAGACTTGCCGATGGGGAAAGAGGCAATGAGGTACAAAGCCTTCCAGAGTAGCCTGGGGTCACAGCACAGACCTCTGCCACAGTCCCCAGTCACCAGAAAGACTCAGCAAGGAAGGATTTCCGCTTTACCAACACGCCTCAGGCTCTGTCCAGTGAAATCCTGAACCTTCTGAGATGGTCCAGGTCAACTGAGCTACTTCGTCAGAGAAAGGCATGACCCCAGACATGGCAGACACTCAAGTCAGGACCCTCGCCTCCACTCCTCATCTTGCTATGACGAAAAATCCTTGCCAAGCCTGTTTAACACCTGGATTCTCAAATAATGCCAGATTTTTACCTGAACTCGAAACACTATCCTCCTAATCCCACCTCTGAGATGAGGCCCCCAAAGGACTTAAACTTGTCCCAAACCAAACTTATGCATGACTATGCAAACCTATGCAATTTGTGCCCCCAATTTCTGAGTAAGAGACCGACCGCCCCACCCCCGAATCTTGACACTCGAGTAGCATTTGTATTCCTTTCTCCCTGGGACTCCTGCACCCAATGCATTAGAGTCCAGTGGAGCTTTACCACTTGAGTCTCTCCACTCTGTCAGTACCTACTACTATCTCTCTAGCCCACAGAACAGCCATCCCTCACCTGCAGGAGTCTCCTAACTGCTAGTCTCACATCTGCTAAAGAGATTCCTCCAACTCATTCTACGGGATGGCCAAAGTGATCGTCACAAACGAGAGCGCCCCCAGAGTCCCTCAGCTCCAGATCCCCCATGCAAGAGCCAGTCTTCTCCCTGGGCCTGCTGCCCAATGCTCTGGGAAGAAGGTCCCGAAGCTCGCTGTCCTCACACCTCAGAGGCTGGGCTGGCTCTAGAAGGACCCTAAGGATAGGATTTCTAAGGAGGAGAGGGCTGTCCTCTCCTCAGTGGTCCCAGGAAGAAAGAGCTGAGCCATCAGGGGGACCAAGAGACCACAATGAGACAGACTGTTTGGGAGCGTTGGGCCCACCCCAAGAACACCCAGGTCAGGCTCCGGACTGGCTGGGTCTTGTCAGGATAGGCTGGCTCCTCCCCCCGCGCAGACTTCATCTGACCACAGATAGGAAAGCCGGCGGCCAGGCCAGGGAAACCCAGCTGGGCTGAGGCCAAGGATTGTGTCTTTCAGGAAGGAGAAGAAAGACAGAGAGAGCAAGAGCCGAGAGACAATAGACCATCAGTGTCCATGGAACCGTTCGTCTAAGAGAAGGCAGCTGTAGCGAGTATGGAACTCAAGGCGTCCACCTTCCTCTTCTCAGGAGGACTCATGGCCGCCTCACAGCCTGCGGAGAACAGGGTCATCAACAAGCTCACCCGCCCTCCCTTCCTACAAGCACAATCCTTGATGACCAGGCTGGCCTCTGGCTGGAAGTGGCTCTTCCTGCCTTCATGCTCCCCCAGGGTGGGTCTCAGGGCCCATGCTTCCCACAAGACCCTCCATCCTGCCCTCCTCCTCGGGCCTTCATCCAGGAAGCCTTCCATCCTGCCCAAACTGGTCTCCTCAAGGGCCCCAACACCCCATTCCTTGCTCCTCTCCTCCCCTGTGAATCCCTACCCCACCCCTTTGAGGCCACTTCTCAACTCCCCATGTGTCCGTGCTCTGCTCCAGGGCACATCCTGTCACCTCACTGCACTCCAGCTCTGAGAAAACCCCGGCTAGGGCAGAGTGCAAGGAGTGAGGGGGTGGGGAATTTGAAGCAGGAGAAGAAGAAAAAAGAAGTCCTAGAAACAGTCGTCACCAAGGTCTAATAGGTGGTCAAGAGGGGGAAGAAAAGAATGCAATGAGGCCAGACGGGGGTTTCTGCCTGAACTTAGCAATGAACGTGGGCCAGAGGTGAAAATGAGGAACTATGGGGAAAGGAAAGAGCTCCCATTGTTCTGGCAGCCCGAACTCTCTCTCCCTGAGGGACACCAGAGTGGGGACCGCTACAGTTAGTGCATCCAAGCAGGGTACGGCAGTCCGAACCAGCGTCCGGACACTGGGTCCTGGACCTCATGGTGTCTTCTCACCTTCAGCCCCACTCAGAGTAGCTTCTGCAGCCTGCCTCACCTTCCTCTCACAGAGCAGCTGGCTGGTTTAAATCTTTCAGTTGGCAGCCCAATTCCTAGTCCATGGTACCACATGGGTTCCCAGTAGACTTGAGAGAAGCACACACTACTTTTTTCCTTTTCTTTTGGAAGCTAAAGAAGCTTTATGAAGGGGGCTCCTGGGTGCACACACTACTGTTTGAGTGAGGTCTACCAGACGGTTAAAGCAGCAATCCCTGTAAAGGCCCTCAAATTCTTCACTCATAGATGAGGACTATCAAGTTCAGAGAGGGGCAGCAACTTGTCCTAGGTCACACGGCACCAAGTCTCTGAGTCACACCCACCAAAACCACCTCTTCTAAGGGAATAGGAACTCTGTGTGTGTCACATCAAACTGGGCCCTGCACTGGGCCCTGTGAACCTCATTAAACCTGGGGCTCTGTGCTGGGACTCTCGGGCCCTCCATGCAGAACAAGTCTCCCCTGGACCTCACTGGCTGCCCAGAGAGGGCCTGCCATCTCCTCTCCCCCTTCTGAACAGGAAGGATGACAGGCCAGGCCCAAAGTCCCAGGATGGGCAGGAATGCTAAGGCAGGTGTGTGGGTACAAGAAGTCACTCTCAAAATCACTTTACCGAGGTTTGAAAGTGGTGAGGAACCCTGACAGGCGGGCATCCTCTCAGCTAACCACAGGAAATGCCACCTGAGACACTGAAATCATCACCCTGAGGTTTGCTCAGGGCTGCTCTAAGGTCAAGAACGACTTGTTCTTGAGGCTCTGAGGAAATCCCTTCAAACTGCTGCTGCCCCCCGAAGCTCCCCAATACAAACTATATGCCCTGCTCCCCATTTCACAACTGCTTCCTGTGTTAGGATGGCCCAATGCCAGCTGCTCCCCTCCTCATCCTCTTCACATTTTCCCATCTCTAGAATCATCTCCCCTACCTGAGTGCTACCTGAGTGTCATCTGGAGACAAATTAGAGTTTCTCACAACCACCTAGAGCTAAGCAGTTGTGGGTTCTGAAAAGTGCCAAGGCCTCTGGGGCAAGAGGAACGTGGACAAGGTCATGCCCTGGAACCCACCCTCCTACCCCCGCCTTGAAAGCCAGGGCGCGCGATGCCCCTGGAAACACCGGTTCTGGCTCCGCTGGCTGGAGGAGGCAGAGAACCTCAGCCTCTCCCACACACCCAGATGCCCTGCAGTCGCTGTCTGCTTCACTTCCACACAAGACTCAACACAAGGTTGCAGGAACTTTTATTTCCTCAAGCTGTGCATCAAATGGTGGGGATTTTTCACTACTTGAACCTGGGTGGGTGCAGGGTTGAGGAATCACACTTATGGGGTGGGAGAGGTGAGTTATATTAATGACTCTCAAACCCAAAGGGGATACACTGAAGAGAGAAAAGAGGGGGTGATGGAGCTGCAGGGGTGACGGGCCACAATCTGCCTTTTCCTTTAGACCCTCGGGAGGCCTTCCCCTCTACTACTCACGCCATTCCATCCAAATTCCCATCTGCCACAAAAAGAAATAACTTGAGGATTCCCCTTCACCACACACTTCCTTTTAAACCAATTAGCTATTTGCATTTGTTGCTAATTTTTCCCCCCCTTAAAAAGGGTGCAGACTTGCTAAAGCTGGGAGGCTGTTACCTGCCAACAGTGCTAGGTCTCAACACCTGAAGGATTCAGGAAAGAAAAGGCAGAGGAACTGAGAACCTGCTCTTTTAGGGGTCCCCTCCCCTGACCTTTCAGAAGCAGACAAGACCTCCACACCTCCACGTTACCAGGGGGAAGTGCCTTACACCCTTCTCTGCCGAAAGCACCTGCCTTGACCCTACAATTTTGCATGTGACTTGCAACCAACTCACAGCTGACCCTCCCACAGGTTTCCAGAGGCTGTAAATTGTAGAGGAGGAACAGCAAGCTAGTGGATTCGAACCATTTGCATTTGGGTTGACAGAGCAGTTCCCTACCAAAAGGCCACCAGAGCTCCCTGACCTCATCCATAAAAGGTAAATTATTTTTTACATCCCTTCCCCCCTCCTTTACCTGTTGTGTACCGTCGAATCAGATCTGACTGGCACAGGGAGAGACTGCCCCTCCTTCTCCGGTGGAGCATCTGATGGACTTGAACCACGTGCCCTCAGGATTGTAGTTCAGCTTCTTGCCACTAGGCCACCAGAGCTCTGGTCTCTATATCCTTTTTAATTTGTTCCCCTCTAATCCCAAAGCCTAGATTGCTAGGTTGTTGTATACCTTCAAGTTGGAACTGACCCACAGCTGACCCTCCAGTGGCTTTTCAGAGGCTGTAAACCGCTCAGGAGACTGCTCATCCTACTCATGTGGAGAAGCAGGTGGATTCAAACCACGTGCCTTTGGGTTTGCAGCACAGCTCCTTATCACTAGGCTACCAGGGTTCCCTTCACAAAGACAAACAGAGGAAGGAAGCCTGGTGAGCCAAGATCATAATGCAGAGAGAAACAAATGGAACAAAGACAACAGGGTCAAGAACAATGGCCCCCTGCCCTGCGGTGCTGGGTGGCTGAGCAACCACAGACAATCATGGGGACCTGAGAGATGAACCTGAACGGGGTCCTCTTAAGTGAGGGTCCTCTTAGGTTTTCCCACTTACTGATACTAGAACTCTTTGGGGTTTTTTGTCAATATTACCACTGTACAAAGAATAAATTTAATATTAACAAGCACAAAGATTAGACAATCCTTGTTACTCTGAGAGATCAAAGGTTTTGATCTTTTTTTACCTGGTTTTTGGTTTTTTTACCTGACTATATATGGTAGCATTCCACTGCAGTAACGAATGGGAAAATAAACCCCATAACCATCAAGTGAATTCCAACTCACAGTGACCCTAAGGACAGAGGAGAATGGCCTCAAGATTTCCAAGGCTATGAATCTATAGAGGTCAGCTCCCTCCTGCAGGATTGGACATGGGTTTTGAACTACAAGCCCTTCAGTTATCAGCCAAGTACTTATCCACCCTGCTGCTACAGAGAGCTGCATGTGTTACAATGTCAAGAGATGAAGTGAGAGGCACACTCCTCTTGTCTCCAGGAAAACCACCTTGTGAACTGAGAAGCAGGGGACATAGTCGAGATCTTGGACACAGCTCCTCCTGCCCCGCCCTGCAGTTAACTGCTTCTACAAGGGGATTTCTCCAGTTGAGATCCAGACAGAAAAGCAGTGGAGTGGCCCAAAGCCCAGGCCAGGCCTGGAGTCTGAAGAGAAAGAGGCAGGGGCAACACCAAAGCTCAACCGGCAACAGTGTAATTGCACATCCCACCAGAACGGCCTCACAGCATTCCCCAGGCAGCAACTTTAAAGAAGCGACTTGCACATCTCTCTCCCACAGAGTGGCTAGTGAGTCTGAAGCGCCGAACTTCGGGTGAGCAGGTGAGCTAAGTCACTGTGCCACCATGAATCCCTGTCATTCCACATCATGACACACAAATAAACAAGAAGTGCTCTGGAGTGGCTGGTTAAGGACCCAAGGAGCAGGGTCCCTGGTGAGCACCCCCTAGCTGGAGGAAAAGGCTGCTTCCTTTAGACACCAGGCACAGTGCAAGTTGACACTCTGTGAAATGTTTCCCCAAATAGTCAGCAGGGACATTTTGTTACCAAGCATTCTGAGCAGGAAGGAAGGAAAACAGCAGGGTGTGGGCCCTTTCTAAGGGGTCCAGTTATGTGACAACATGATGGGAGGAGGGAAAGCCAAACCCTGATCCATAGCTGCAGATTTTCCTACAAGTGTGTAGACAGAAAGGAGCAACCAGCTGACCCCGGGCCACCAGTCCTCAGCTGCTTTCAGCACTGGTGGCTCCACGTCCTCAGGGCTGAGCCCCAAACCTCGGCACTCTGGGGTCTGACAGCAGGACTGAGTGCCCCAGGATTCTAGATGAGCTGTCAGCATCCCACACAAAGCTTCAACTTCCCCTGCAAACTCTACCTGCTCCTGGCTGCCCATTTCCTCCTAAAGAAACCAACCCGCACACACACCTGCCGCTGAGATGCCAAACCCCAGCCACTGTCCATTCTCATAGCCGGTATCTACTTTTCCCCTCACTCTGCAATCAACCCCCTCTTTTCCATTTCCACTGCCAAGTTCAAGTCTTCATTACGTCTCACTTGGACCAGGTGTTACTTTTCTATGTTTTCTCTCCCCACTTTTTCCGTTGCCTCTCAATCCAACCATGCCTTGTTGCCAGTCTGCCTGCTACCTGATCAGGAATTTATCAGAACTAAGTCCATTCTCCTCCACTTGTCTAGTCCTTTCCCAGCACCTTGCTGGACGGCTCCTTGCAGAGTGCACTCCATCTTCTACTGGAGATTTCTGGATAGTCTAGAGGAACCGCCTACCAGGCCACCAATCAGTCTTTGGTGGGCCAACAGAAGAAAACATGGCTCAAGGCGGGCCAGCTAGACATTGTCTTCCTAGAATTTAAACTCCAAGAAGTGAAGATACAATTACTGAGGACAACTTGGAGTATATTTATCTTGGTGATAGTGGTACCCTGTAGGGGCTACCCAAGGGCCACTAGGGTGGACCTGAGTCCCCAGGCATCCATCGACTCTGTGAGCTCCCAAAGCCTTCCAAGAAAGTCCTTTCCTGCTCATCTTGGCCAGGCTATTGCTTCCAACCAAACGGATGTCCTCAACATTATCCTTCTGAAATACACTCCTTATACACCAGGTATAATGTGGTGCTGGAGAAGAGTACTGACTGCTCCACAGACTATCAAAAAGGCAAAAAAGTCTGTCTTGGACAAAGTGTACCCAGGGTGCTCCTTAGAGGCAAGGATGGTGAAACTTCGTGAAACTCTGTCTCACATTCTTTGGACAGGAAGAGGCAGTTCTTGAGAAAGGTGAAGGGTGTGAGAAACATCTTCAAAGAGATAGATTGATGCAGTGATGTACCAATGGGTTCAAACGTATCTGAGATGGTGAAGATGGTAGAAGCTAGGGCAAGGTTCAGATCTGCTGTCCAGGGTCACTCACTGACACCGAACAAGAACCACAATACTACAGCCAAGTGGGATATTCCCTAATCATACCCTGTGATGGGCTTTCTTTGTCCCTGTGGGTTTGTAAGTTCAACAGCCCATCCCAAATGCTTCTCCTTAGCCCCACACACAGCCAGCTCTTTGAAATCTACAAACCACTGGCTGAAACTTCCGCCTCCCGCTATAGGTCCTTACTGGTCTATAGGTACTTACTGGTGTATCTGTCTTCTCCTCTTCCCAGAAGGCAGTGACTTGATTACACCTTCCACCACAACCCTCAGTATAGTTTCAGGCACAATAAATTTCCTCAGGCTTGGGAGGCAGACAACCCTAGGTAACAATTTCCCATTTGCTGGACAAGACAAACTAACGAATGAGTGGCCGAGAGCTTAGTTTGTCATTAGAATGACCTGGCTTTGAACCCCGTCCCTCCATAAACTAGCTGAGTTTGGACCCGTCTCCTAAATGAGCCAAGTCCGCCTCACAACAATGTTATGGTGAAGATTCAACATGTGAGAGCATCCAGCACATTGAACGGCTGGGAAGAAAGCAGCAAGCACTGAATGAATGGCAGCCATTCATTATGAGAGCTACTACTGGTTGCTAAGGGCTAGGAACCTGAGGGTGTGAGCCCCATCACGCCTCTCGGATCGCAGCAACCTCACCAGGCTCTGGAAACCTCCTCTTGCCTAGAAAACCAGGTAGAAAATGCCTTGCAATATAAAAGCACAACATATCTGTACTAGTGTTCCACCCTGATGACCGATTCCTGCTTTTACTCATGTTCACAGGCTCGCTGGTGTCCTGTCCATGTCTGGTCATGGCGGGACCTCTCCTGGCAGGTACCCCAAGCGTCTTGGTCCAGGAGACATGCACAGGGCAGATGAGGGCCTTGTATGGGATCTTCTTGACCATGTCCTCACAATCATTCTCTCCAAAGCTTGGTTCCTGATTGTGCTGTCTGATCACAGGTCCTTCTTCAAGTGATATGATAGTGTCTATTTTGAAACGGAAAAGCCAACTCCAAGCTGCTGCCCAAACAAGCTAAGGTGGGAAGTAAGGAGGAAGGCTCTTGGAAGACTTCTGATGTCTCAGCGTTAACCTCCTAAGCATCTGTAATGGTCCCAAACTAGCGGTTCTCCAAGCTCCACTGGGGAGAAGAGCCGGGCAGAAATGCAAGATTTTGGGCTCCACCCAGGCCCACTGAATCCGAAACTCTGGGAGAGGGGCCCAGCCATCTGTGCCTTCACAAGCTCTCCGGGGAATCCAGATGCACGCTCAAGAACAAGGAACGCCGACCCAAGTCTTTGTTAATATGGCCCTCCACTTTACTTCGAATATTTACTGAATTTCTATGTGACAGGGGTGTTTCAGTGGTAAGCATCTCCCGTGAGGAGCACCTGGGTTGGATACCTGAGCAATGCACCTCACATATCTGAGCCACTCTGCCAATGGAGATTTCTGTGTGGTAGAGTGGTTAACAAGCGGAGCTGCCAACCCAAAGGCACATGGATCAAATCTCTCAGTTGCTCTGTGGGAGAAAGATGAGCCATCTCCACCTGTGTAATTTGTAGCCTCTGAAAACCTGCTGAAGGATCAGCTATGAGTCAGTTCTGACATAATGGCACATAACAACATGGTAATGAAAAGTTCTCAGCAGTGTCCAGACTAAAACATGCCAGCAAGACCACACTTTCACACAACGCCAGTCAATGGCTCACAACAGTGCAGGCAGCAGCACATCCTCAGAAGGCACAGGACTTGGTAGGGTTTCAGTCTCTTGTGCACAGTGCCACCAGGAATCCAGGGCCAACTCAAGGGCATTAACAATTATGTGACAAAGCCTGAGCCCAGTGACAGTATTTCAAAAACAAGAACACTGTCTGGCACTGAAGGGAACTTCCACAGTCTAAGATGGACCAACACCAATTTACACAAATACTGCCACAAAAAAATGGGACCAGAGAATGCAGAGAATCCATTCCCCACTTCCTCTCCAGAGCCAGACCAGACCCTTCAGCTCTTTCTCGGTTCCTATGACTGGGGAAAGGTCACTGTTCTGGCAAGTCCATGCCGCCCCACCCCTCCCTCCCCCCCATCCCTGCCATTTCAGGTTCCTGATTGCTAGGTGGCCTTCCCAGGGAGGGCGACATACACTCTCAGGAGACATTTCTGAGCTGAGGAGTGAGGAGGGGTGAGGAGGAGAATGCTTCCAGACCACACCCAGTGATCCTCAGTGGGGCCCTGCAAACGGCCCAGCCTGGAGTTCAGAAGGTTCCTAAGGCCCATGGGCATACCACAGCCAGCATATCACAACAATGCATTCCAGTACTGGGTCACTCCCACCGGCCCCAGGCAAGCTCCCTGCAAGCCGGCAGATGTAGACATAAACACATGCAGTTGCCCCCCTCCTCCTCCCACTCTCAAGTTACAAGGTTAAAAGCACCCTGTTCAGAGCTAAGGGGGGGGGGGTGTCGTGTAGGGAACCATGTGGCTCAGATCAAAATTGTTCATTCAGGACCCACCAAACCCTGGGAGAGGCTCCCCATCTCTACTGGGGAGCTCAGGAGTTTTCCAGTGGACAGCTGGAGGTGGACCTAGAAAGAGACGGACTCGAAGCTGCCAAAAAGATGATGGGGGGGGGGGGAACACACCTTTTTAAAAAAAAATTTCCAGACAAGTCTGTGCCAGCTCTCCGCACCCCGTTCCCTCTTCCCGAGAACCCCTGAGCACAGTGACTAAACTTGAAATCACCGCCTACAGACGCGGTGTTTCCTCCACAGACTACAGAGAGCACCTAGCAGCCATCCCTCCAAAGTTAGCAAGACGAGGCTGAGGGGTGTGGTCTCCCAGCCTCCTCTAGTGCAGCCATCTCCATAAAGGTAGGTAGTTCCCGCCACCTCGGAGGGGCTTTAGGGCCCACGGGGTGCAGACAGGGGAAGGGGTGTCCCAAAGACCAGATGAGCACACGTGTTCCTGGTGAGGCCCAATGCTTCCCCAGGAGGCTCCAGGGACCCCCGGGGGGAGGGGGAGAGCTTCAGCAGAAAGGGGCTGCCAGTCCTCTCTGAACCTCTCTCCTTCCTTCCCCCAAACACCACCATACCCCCCCACTTCTAAGGTCCTTTACGCAGCGCGGCTGTAATGTAAGAGGCAAGCTGGGAGATGAAGGCAGCCTACAAGAAATCCAGTTGGAAAGGCAAACTTGAGCAAACGAGGCTGGGGGGGGTGGTGTCTCTATCTAGAAAGAGGGCAGGCGTGGGGGTCCTGGAGGTGCGGAGAGCTGGCGAGCGCGAAGAAGCAAAGCCAGGCGCGAGGTGAGCGCAGCCCGGAGCCGCAGCGGAGGGCCGCCAAGTTTGGTCCAGCCCCAGGGGAATGACCTGAGGTGAGAAAGGACTCCTCCGTCCCAAGGCGGTGTAGACAGGCGCGGGACAGAGCTCAGGTCCCCTGCAATGAAGCTCCCCCTTGGACAAGTTTCTGGCCAGTGTCGTGCCTCAGTTTCTCCAAAGTGGGAAGAAGATCAAACTGCCAGGTCTCCATCAAAGAGAGCCGGGCCACTTGGGGGTGTCGGTGGGGGATCGAGGGAAGCGGGGCTGGCGGTGCAGCCTCGGGCCGAGGGGCGAGCAGGGGGCTGCAGACAGAGGCCCCGAGCGCCGGGGACTGGAAGTCAGGGCCAGGGCAGGGGGATCTCCCCGGGGCTGGGCCGGGGGTTGCCTGCAAGGGGCGCACCGCGGGCGCCGCGAGGAGCGCGCAGCAGATGTGCAGAAGCAGAAGGCGGGGACCCGGGCCGAGGCCGAGGCCAGCGACCCCCGCCCACGCGCCGGCGCCCCAAGCCCGGCCCCGGG
>NW_006399751.1:742423-749641 GCF_000299155.1 Elephantulus edwardii
AGTGGGGGGAGGGGACCGGCTGCCCCCTCCCCATTCACATCCTCCCAGCCGCTCCCCTCCCGAACCCCCCCACGCAAGCATGCGCATGCTGGGAAATGGAGTCCTTCCGGCGCTAGGCCGCTGGGGGCACTCTGGGTTCGGGACTACCGTTCCCAGAAGACAGCGCGTGTGCCTCTGGAGATTGTGGGCTTTGTAGTTCAACCGTGGCTCCGGGGTGGGGTGGTCTCCAGGCGTAGTTGCGGGGGGATGGGAATTGTCCATTACCAGCAGGCCGGGCTCCTGGGCTGCTTAAGCTGAGGACGTGGCGTTTGTGGTACCCAGTGCCCAGCTGGCCTACCTCGATCTCCAGGGAAGCGCAGACTGGTCCTGGATGTTTCTCGGCCCTGGCTGTGGCCGGCTGCGGCCGAGCGCGGCTGGACCTGGGAGGCGAACCGCGACTCGGATCTCGTTCTGATTATCACCCCAAAGAACTCCGACCTAAGGCTAGTTTGGCTTCTAGTCTGGGTTTTGCAAAGCGGACTGGCCATGGCCCTGCTGCGCCTAGGCGCGAAGAAAGAGGTCTCAATACCTTCGTGGACTGAGGATTTGGCCTCATCTGACTTGTCTCCCACCCCTGCTTAATGAACCGAGAATCTGTAGGTTTCCGCAGCCTCACTGGGACGCCTCCTCGCTCCAGTCGCACACACTTTCATTTAGATTTCTTTTAGCCCACAACTCTTTAGGGCTTTTTAATATCCTTCCCTGTCTTTTTAAGCATGCCCTGTCTTCAGCTTCCAAACCTAGCTCATCCCTTTATGAAGCTCCCCTCGCCAAGCTGCTTCTCCAGCTGAGGGGAGTCTGAAGGGCAACTCACAAACTTTGGTGGGTGTCAGATTCCCCTAGTAAGCTTCTTCAAACACATAGACTGCTACTCTGAATCCCTGCTGCCTGGCTTGCTTTCTAATTCACGAGCTCTGAGGTGGGCTTGGATTTGCATTTCTAACAGGTTCCCAGGTGATGCTAGGAACTGTTGGGATAGGGACCTCCTGGAGCCCCGCTGCTGTGGCTGTGTGAGTGCTAGCTGGCTACACTTCTGGCATTGTGCTGCAAGGCAGAGCCTGCTGCGGCGTAATTAATAGCCCCTGAAGAGAATGCTCTCAATTGAGTCAGTCGCCCAGTGGAAGGAAGACACTGAGCCAGCCATCTGTGTTCTGGACCTTGTC
The DNA here is from genome assembly GCF_000299155.1 of Elephantulus edwardii. Lineage (NCBI taxonomy): Eukaryota > Metazoa > Chordata > Mammalia > Macroscelidea > Macroscelididae > Elephantulus > Elephantulus edwardii. The sequence goes on from NW_006399751.1 coordinate 743,626, forward strand.
TTCAGCTGTGGTCAAGGCCCTTGACTCATGGCAACTCTGTACACAGTGTGAGCCATAATAGGGTTTTCATTGACTTCATTTTTCTGAAGTTAATCTCCCGGCCTTTCTTCCTAGTCCACATTAATCTGAAATCTCTACCAAAACCAGTTCTGTATCCTAGCAACATGCTAGCCCTCCACTGACAGATGGGTAGTGACCATGTTAAGGTACATTAGCCAGGAACTGAAATCAGGGTCTTCCACGTAAAAGACAAAAATTCTACCCCTAAACCACCACCACCACCCCTGTTGCTATTTCCTTTAAATTGGAGGTTTCCTTTAAGGGGGTAAATGTATTATACAAGGTGCCACCTCACTAGTCCTTGAGATCCGGGATCTCAAATCTTTAGGACAGTTATGGCTGTAGCATCCTGTCTTCGGGTGAATTACACTTTCAAGCAGGCTGGGATTGGGGTGAAAAGGTTCAGTTTTGGCCTGTTAGGTATCTGAGAATGGATAACATTCCTAACCAGGAATAAACTAGCTGGCACCAAGTTGATCCCCACTTACATGGCTGTTTGGATGTAGATTATGAAGTCCTGGGTAAACTGGAACCACCAACCTTCTGCTTAGTGACCTTTGACATGACCCAGAGATAGATCCTCCTTGTTACTTACTGTCTTGCTGTTCTTGGAGTTACAAACTTCTGAAGGGGAAATGTGGTGAGCACCACCCTTAAGCCCAATCCTGGACTCTTGGGTATATGAGGGTATCCACTCTTGAGTTCTGGGGTCCAGCCTCCAGCCCTTTCTCTGCCCACCCAGAACCAAAAATGTGTGTTACCTCCCCCCTAGGTCCTTGGACAAAAAGTGAATAGGTCCACTAGCAATGGACCTGACTAACATTGATTTAGGAATCATTTTGTTTGTTTCTTTCTTTCTTTTATAATTATGCCCCCAATACAGTTGGTGGCATGTCAGGGCATCTGCACACAGCTCCAGGCTTGGCCTGTGAAAGCAGCTGCTTGAACCTTCTTTCCCTCTGCACCTGAGTCACACGCAAAGGCAACATCTCCTGTGCAGGCAGGAGAGTCCTTCTGCGTTCACATCCATCTCCTAAATCTCTGCTCTAGAATCATGAAACATCCTTTCTCAACTGGCCTGAGAGGCTCCCTCTAGCACTCAACAGCAAGAGGAAGTCCCAGCATCACCCTCCCTGCCTCCCAATTAGATGTTGGATCCATGCCTTCGTTCACTGGTGTCCCTCTGCTGGTGACTCTTTCACTGGTTCTCTCCACCAATCCAATTACTGCTCTGACTCTTCAAAGTCCATCTTGAGTGTTCCTTCCTCCAAAAGGCTCTCCCTAACTCTCTTAGCCCCAGGTGAACCTTACTCCTTCTGCAGCACTTGGATTTGCATCATTCTTTTGAAAGCGCAGCATTCCGAGAGGGCTGTGCTGTTCAGGAGAGGCCGTAGAACCAAGCTGCTGAGAGTCCAGGGCTCTGAGCAAGACAGCTGGCTCCATACCTCTCAGGGTTTATGTTTTGGGGACAGAAGCTAAAATCAGACCAGCTTGGTAGTTCCCCACACCAAATTGTGTAACGAGTAAATAACTGGCATTATCTCAGAAAATTGTGAGTTCGATTCCAGACTATCACAATGAAGGGAGTACAGCGATAGAATGAGTCCATGAATATTTTGTTTTCCCAAAGCTTATATAACAGCTACATTTATGCCATAGTTACTAAGTGTCCAACAGCATTATGTGAAAGTGTGAATTATTGTGAAGATTACCAAGATGGGATACAGACACGGAAATGAGCACACACTGTTTAAAGAAGATGAAAACACACTTACTCAACACAGGGTTACAACAAACCCTCAATTTCTAAAAAAAAGCTCCACCATGCTATCTGTGAAGAGTTATGCAGGTACACCATGTGTCTGAACCTTAGCTCTTTCACTGTAAAATGGAAAGAATGTAATAGTCCTAATTCATAACGATGTTGCAACAAAAGAGAAAATATTATTGGATTGTTGTTGTTAGGTGCTATTGAGTACAACTCATAGAGACCCTACTAACAGCCGACCTCAACCCTCTCCTATGCCATCCTCATCATCTCGGACACACTAGAACTAGAACTGACACACTAGAATTGCTGAAGTCATCCTGTCGATCCATCTTGTTGGAGGTGGTCTTCCCTTCCGCTGACCTTCCACCTTTGCAAGCATGATCTCCTTCTCCAGGGAACATCATCACCTAGCTACATGTCCGAGGTATGAAGGACAAAGCTTCATGATCCTTGCTTGAAGGAGCACTCGGGCTGCACTTTTCCCAAGACATATCTGTTTGTTCTTTTGGCAGCCCATGGGATATTTAGCACTGTTCTCCAACACCACAACTCAAAGGCATCAATTTTTCTCCTGTCATCCTTCTTCACTGTCCAGCTCTCTGTTTCATAGCAGGTAAATGGGAAAACAAAACAGTAAAAAGTAAATGAGATTCATTTAGAAATTTACCACGATCTTCATACAAATACAGGCTGTTTCTGCTTGGTTTTGGAGGGGACAACAGAAGGCTCAAACTCAAATTCACTGCTATTCAGTAGGATCTTACTCATAGCTAAACCTCCAGGAGTTTGTAGGAAGGAAGGAGGCTGTAAATCTCGTGGAAAGAGACTGTGTATCAGTTACAGAGGTAGCTGACGGATTCAAATCCCTAGAGAGGTACTGCCCTGGAGTTAACAGGGCAAATCCCTACAGATTATGCTACTATCCAGAGACCCCAAGTAGAGTCTTCTTTTTATGTGTCGTGGTAGAAGACCCTACTCTTAGCTGACCCTCCAGCAGGTTTTCAGAGGCAGTAAATCATCACATGTAAGGAGACTGCTCATCTTTCTCCCATGAAGCAGCTGGTGGATTCGAAACACTTGCCTTTGGATTCTCGGTGCACCTCCTTACTTACCACTAGGCACCAGAGCTTAGGTGAAGACTCTATAAATTGATTTGAAAATTTATTTGGGAAAGTAAACAAGCCAGACAGTTAACAGCTGTACAACTGTAACAGTTAAAACTGCTATGGTTAAAACATAACGCGACAGTTAAAATGCTGTGAGAGATCACGGAACAGAAAAGCTAGAAATAAATGCACAGGGAAATAGGGCACGTTGTAAAGAGGCCCTTCAAGTAAGTGGGGAGAAAGATTACATATTCCATAAATGGTGCAGGGACAGCCGAGGAGTCATCTGACAAAAATGTAAGTCAAACGAAACTGAAGTGGTGACAGGAGGCAGTCCTCACAACGGTTAGCCACGGCACCACATGAATCAGACTCAACGTGGCAGCAACTGTTGTGGTGGTTTTCTTTTTTCTCCGCACATTAACTTTAGCCAAATAATTAAGTCTTTGTCCTCACTTCCAAACACTTGGACTGTCTTTATTATCCAAAAGCACTCTGGACCACACACCTGGGAGTCTATAATGATATGGGCTGGCCAGACCTGACCTCAGAAACGGGACTAATTCAAGCAATCGTGCATAAGCGCTGAGGTCCCAGTGAAAGCTCTAGACCAGGGAGCCCCGTGAACTTCTTGGTTGGCTAATGCATCTTCTTGGTGCTGATCTAGATTTCTATTATCATAAAGCTGGAATTGTATGAACAGATCCTTACATGAGTAGTTCTGTGTCATTTTAGGAAATTACTGAGTCTGAAGAAACACTATGAACCCTGGTAGCCTAGTGAGTCAGAAATCAAAAGATTGTGTTGGGAAAATCTGCTGTCAGGGACTTCTCCAGAGTACTGAAGAACAAAGATGTCAGTCTGGAGACTAAGGTGTGCCTGATCCACGCTATGGTCTTCTCAATTACTTGCTATGCATCTGAGAGCTGGACAATGACTAAGGATGACTGAAGAAGAATAGATGCTTTGAGTTGTGCTGAAGAAGAATACTGAATATATTATGGACTGCTAGAAGAGCAAAGAGGTTCATCCTGGAGAGGGTGAAACCAGGATACTCCCTGGAGGAAAGGATTCTGAAGCTTTCTCTGACATACTTTGGGCATAGTGCAAGGAGGATCCAGTCCTTGGAGAAGGGACAGCACAAGAGAGGAAGACTATGGGTGAGATGGATTGACTCCATGACTGGGTAATGGAGTAAGTATTAGAGACAGTGAGGTTGGCTCAATATAGGGCAGGATTCAGAGCTGTTGTACATAGGGTCGCTATGAGTTGCAAGTCACTGGACGGCACATTCAACAACAGTGGTATGGAGGATGGTATGGTGGCTTAGTGGCTAAGATGCTGTGCTGCAATCCCAAAAGGACGCAGATCAAATCCTCCAGCTGCTCCTTAGGAAAAAGACAAGCAATCTCCTCCTGTGTTACATCTGAAAACCCTAACCACCACAGGAACAGCTCACGGAGCATGCTCAGCTGAGGACTGAAAGGTTGCGGGTTCAAACCTGCCCAGTGCTCCAGGGGAGTAAGAGCTAATAATCTGCTCCTGTAAAGATTGCTGTCCTTAAGTGCCACCCCTAGTCTCTCTACTTTTGCATGTATTTGGAAATTTCCATGATCAAATATTTTTAAAAGGTTCAGGATAAGGTGACAGGAGTGTCATCCACTTCTTAAACAACATGCCTCTGGAAACTCTATGAACTTTGATAAATGTTGACAGTTATAGAAAGGCTTCAGGCTCCTGTTCATAGGGTGGCTATGAGTTGTGCTCGACTTGAAGGCAAAGAACAAGTTAAATTGCTTCTTAATACCTAGTGACCAAAAAACCCCAAACAACCACAAAGACCAAGTTGGTTGAAAAAGTGGAGAAAGGTTTGCAAATGATCTCTGAAACAACGGGCTAGTACCAAGTGCTCTAGCAAATCAGCAAACGGCTGAGAAGCTAATAGGAAGTGAGCAAAGGCTGTGCGTGGACTGGAAGTTCACAGAATTGGACGTACAAACGGCTCTGACATGAAAAGGTGCTGAGCTCCTTTTGTAATAAAAGAAAATGCAAACCAACCACACCGAATGAGGTGTCATTTTTCATTTATCACATTGGCAAAGATCTAAAAGCATGATAACTATCTTGGCAAGAGTGCAGGGAACTGGCATTCTCGTCCACTGCGAGGGCAACAGGAAATTGGGCAACCACTATCAAGAGCAGCTGGGTGACTGCTCTCAGAGCACAGATGCACCAGTGACCTGGCGATTCCTCTTCTACGCACACACACGTTCAAAGTGACTTACAGGATGTTTGCTGTGATAGTGTAAGAACAAAAGGCTGAGAATGATCCAAATGCTGAGAATCCAAAGTGAGGAGCTGTGTCCGAGTCATCTTTCTTTTGTTTTCATTACATCATCAGGCAATACGCTACAGTGTTAGAGAACACAGAATTGGCTTTCTTAGTCCAGACAGACCTCTAAGAAATATTAGTGAAATTAATGGAACACTTTTGTAACCTCCTGCAGAACTGACTTGGCAGACAGCGCCTCAGGCAGGTCAAGTGACTTAACCAAGATTACGCATGTAGGTACAATGCCAACCCACTGCCACAGACCTGAAGTGATTCAATTCCAAGAAACCCTATAGAGGACAGAACAGAGCTACCCCTTAGGGTTTCCAAAGCTGTAAACCTGAGGAAACCAAGTTCTTTCATCTTTCTCCCACAGAGTGTCTGGTGGATTTGAACTTCTGACTTCTGCATTAGCAGCTCAACACATGATCTGCTGCACCACCAGGCCTCCCAGCACAGTGGCTGTCACTCTTAAGTATATTGGAATAGTCTATGCTAAATACCACCCTGAACGCGCCTGAGCTTGTCTTAAATATATGGAAACAGAGTAACTTGCCTCTGCCCTCATAGAGCTTGCACTTTAGTTAAGCCCTCTGACAAACATAAAAAAAAAATATCCAGGCGCTGGCTGAAAATCGCCTGTGGCTTCATCCATAGCCACTGGTGAGAGTCAGCGCCCAGAGCCATCAGGGGCTTTAAGCTCGTTGCCCACTGCTGTGGTGTGGACAGCTGAAACCCAGGCCCCGA
>NW_006399751.1:750286-812604 GCF_000299155.1 Elephantulus edwardii
AAAAAAAAAATCAAGTCTTAGGGAGCTCTAGTGGCCTAGTGGCAAGAAGCTGCCCTGCAATTGCAGAGGTATGCAGTTCAAATCCACCAGATGCTCTGCTGGAGAAGGTGGGGCAATCTCCTCCTATACCAGTCAGATCTGATTTGATGGCACACACACACAAAATTATAAAGTAAAATTTTTTAAAAATCAGGTCTTTTTCTTGTCTTGGGGTATATCAATGGAGCCCCTTTGCTACTGGTTGAATGATACTACTGACCAAAATAACCCCAAAACCCTGTTGATGTCGAGTTGTTTCTGACTCCTACTGACCCTCCATTGGGTTTTCAAGGCTTCATATCCTTATGGAAGGAGATGGCTCATGTTTCTCCTATAGAAATTCCAACTGATGACCTTTTAGCGACATGAGACACACTTAGGCTACCAGAGCTCCATTCGACAGAACAAGGTGGCTCACAATTCCTTCTGAGTGGTGTCTGATGAAATGAGAGGATGACTTAGGAAACAGACACACAGGGGAAGACATCCCCTGAAGACACATCTACATCCGAAAGCTTGCCAAGAAACACCTGGGCAACCAGGAGCTGGAGAGCTGAGGCGGAGTGCCAATGCCCTATATTCTGACTTCCAGCCCCAGAATTGTGTCCCCAGAATCAATGTCTGCCCTTTAAAGCCACTCTCTTTGTGGCATCTTGTCATCTCATCCCTAGAAAATGAAGACATAATTGTCCTGATAAATCAGGAGATCAGGGACACAATTTCTCAACACTGTGTAAGAAGGCAGAGGTCCGTGATTAAACAGAAATGGTCTTTCCATCCAAACCCCAACTTTAGTGCCCTGGAGGGCTTGTTTCTGGGGACTCTATGCACCAGCAGTGCATCATGTACCAGACAAGCATTCTCCAAGGTGCATGGCATTGGGGGTCCTGTGAGGACACCCCCAGAAAAGAGCTCAATGTTGTAGGAGGTCCTTCACACACATTGATTTTTTTAAAGCTGCGAGAAGAAAAGCAACCTATCAACATCTGTTTAGCGGTTCTGTATTTACTCTCCAGCAACCATTATTAACATTCTAACAAAGTAAATCAGTGTTGCTAAATCAGTTAAGGCAGTCGTGGAAGGAGTGCAGCCTCAATGTTCCTTAGAAGCAAGAACGGGGCAGGGAGGACGACAGTCTACTCTGGGCATGCTATCAGGAGGCACCAGGCCCTGCAGAAAGACACCAGGCTTGCTGAAGCAGATTACTGCTGCTGTTAGGTGTGGTTGAGGCGACTACAACTCCTAGTGGCCTCATGAACAGCCTCTCCTGTGCCATCCTCATCCTCTCTGATACGCGGGAGCCCACTGTTACAGTCCCATGATGCCTTTTTCCAAGGAACAGCCTCTTCTGACAAGGTGCCCAAAGTATGTGAGATGAAGCTTCACCATCTTGGCCTTTAAGGAACACCCTGGTTGCACTTTCTCCAAGACATTTGTTTGTTCTTTTTAGCAGTCAGGGGATGGATATTCAGTGTCAATGAAAAAGAAGGCTCAACACGTTGGCTTGATGCAGCGGCTGGGACAGTAGGCTCGTGCACAGCAACAGGAACGAGGACTAGGCAGGTTTCCTCCAGTTGTACACAGGGGTGATGGGGACCCATTCATAACACCGAAAAATAACAACCACAAACTGCTCTTGGGAAAGCAAAACTAAAATCCTAATCTGCCATCATCAAGTTAATTTAACTCAGGACAAGGCCATCTGTGTATAGCTGAGTGCCACAGAGTTTTCACCGGCTGTGACTTTTTGGAAATAGGCAGCCAGCGACCTCCACGGATAGGTTCAAATTGCCAACTTTATTTTTTTAATTTTTATTATTTTTGTGAGTGTACCGTCAAATCAGATCTGACTGGTACAGGAGGAGATTGTCCCTCCTTCCCCGGCAGAGCATCTGGTGGATTCGAACCATGCCCCTCTGGGATTGTAGTTACAGCTCCTTACCACTAGGCCACCAGAGCTCCCCTCAAATTGCCCACTTTTTACTTAGTCACCAAGGGCTGAGCCATTTGTTCCACTCAGGGACTCCTTCTTTGGAAAAGGCTGTGCAGAGGTCAGGCTTCAGGGTAGAGGGGCCACTTAATGGCCAAAGTGCACTTGCTGGCTCTTCAGAAGGACTCTTTTGTTTGCTTATCCCATCAAGCCTGTGTTTTGATTACTTATAACCATACTTGTGAGCTGCCACCTAGTCGGCTTCCATTCAAGGTGGCCTTGGGTTTAACAGGACAAAGTGCTGCCCAAACCTGAGCCGTCTTCCTGCTGCTGGTGTATGTTGAGGCCACTGTCAAAGCCCCTTCTCAGTCCATTCTCTGGAAGGTACCCCCCGCTTTCTCAGTCAGGATGCACTTTCCAGTAGCTGGCCGTTTCTGATGAGATATCTGAAGCATGATAAAGTCTTGCCATGCTGTCTTTTAAACAGCTTTCTGGCTGGGCTTCCTCCAAGACCACTTTGCTCTTCTGCCTGTCCCTGGTATATTCAATATTCTTTGTCAACACTATAATTCAAATACACTGATTCTCCTTCAATCTCCCTTTTTCATTGTTCAGTTTTCACATGCAATATAAACCTCAAACTCGTGGCCATTGGGTCACAACTAACTCACAGCTGGTCTTCAATTTGGTTTTTGAGGCTAAAAGTTGCCTGAAGGGAGATTGCTCATCTTTCTCCTTCCGAACCACTAGTAGATTTGAACCACCACAGAGGTGTGACCTTTGAGGCTAACAACAAAACTTCCTGCCCACTATGCTGAGAATGAAAAGTTCATTACGTGCGTCAGGTGCATCAACATTGTCAAAGCAGTATCTGTGCTTTTTCTAAAAGGAGTTTAGGTGGCGGGTGCATGACTTGTAATGCTGCTACTCAAAGGTCAGTGGTTCAAATCTACCAGCTGCTCCATGGGAGAAAGATGGACAATCTCCCCCCGGAAAGAGTTACAGCCTCAGAAACCCTGGGAGAGTCACTGAGTCAGAACAGACTCAACAGAAGTGGATTTGGTTTGCTCTGATTTGTTTTTTGGGGGTGTTCCCCCCCCGAACATTTTAATATGTATCTTTTTTTTAAAAGGATTTTACAGTTTATTAATCCTCTGGTGAAAAAGCCACAATCATCGAAGATCAAGTCAATGGAGACTGTTTATTCCTTCTGTTATCCAATCTCCAGCTCACTTTTTGCCAGCTCCTACGTTGACCTTCGCAGTCCCCCTGACTTTCTTCATCCTGTTCTTGCGCTCCTTGCGCTGTTTCCTTGAAGTCTTTTTCTTCTCATACAGACCATGTCGTGCAAGTCTGTGTTTGGGTTCGTTTTTCTTCGCATAATCCAAGGAGTCATAAATCATGCCAAAGCCTGTAGTCTTGCCACCACCAAAGTGGGTTCTGAATCCAAACACAAAGATGACATCTGGTGTGGTCTTGTACATTTTTGCCAGTTTTTCTCGGATTTCTGTTTTAGGAACTGTTGCCTTCCCAGGATGAAGAACATCAATAACCATTTGCTTCCGCTGCAGTAGTCGGTTGGTCATGAACTTCCTAGTCCGGATAGTCACTGTGTCATTCATGGTGGCGACTTTCACTCACGCAGCCGAAGAGGAAAAGCATGTATCTTTTTTTTAAAGAACATTTTTACTGTGTACTGGTTTACTTACAAAGTTTGTATACATTTCTTTTCACACCGGCTCTTTCCCATTTCCTTGACCTACCCCTGCAGTATGTCTTCTGTCCATTACTTAGTCATTTATGTTGTCTGTTAAGCCTATTGTGAGGATTTTCAGCAACTTGGCTCTACATCGAGGAAACTCAACCTCATATTCCTGGGAGCAGCCCTCGTTCCCATGGAGACTTCCTGCTACCAGTAACGACCACACAACTCACCCAGGGTGCTGTAGTGTTTTGTTTTACTTTCTAATGTAGTTTATGTGAAAACTTACAGTGCAAAATCATTTTCCATTCAATGATTTATACACATTTTGTTTCATGAGAGTGGTTGTAAGTCCTTGAATGTAACAGCACTCTACTCACTTCCTCCTTGTGTACCCATTTCCCATTCATCCGTCCCTTCTTGCCTTCTGAGCTTTGTTTGTGGATTAACACTACTCTGTTCCTCAGGGTTAAGAAGTTTTCATTTCCTCTAAGAAGCCTTCCCAAACTTGAACCCTTGCCTTCTGGCAGCATTTTTCTTGTTGATTTCTTTTGAAGTATTCTTTGCTATAATATTTATTGAAGCAAATTTCCAGGTCTTTCTTCCATGGTAGCAATGGATGGGTTTGGCCCATCAACCTTTAGTTATGCAGAGGGGTGCAAACTTTGTCTAATAACAATGAGATTAGATGTCTACTCTGCTAGGCACTGTGCTAATCCACTGTGTGTATGAGCTCAGTAAAACTTCACAGAAACTTGATTAGTACATACTATAAGTACGTTTAGGGCTGTTGTACATAGGGTCGCTATGAGTTGCAGGCGACTCGATGGCACATAACAACAAAACAACAAAATAAGTACCTTACAGACGAAGAAACAGAGGCTCAAACTTCAGTGGCTTACACACTGAGGGACAGGAGGGAATGGGAACTGGAGAGGATCTGTTAGCTTTCAAATGCCTGGGATTTACCCACTAGACTACCACAGAACACCAGAGTGGCCCTTGTTAGCTCCGTCTGTCTAGACAGTACTGCTGTGTGTACATGAGCAGTGTGAAAATGCCCTGGGTGAGCCGAGCTCCTCTAATTCACTGCAAGGGAGAATGATCGTCGGCATCTGTTGCCCAAGCTGAGGTTAGACGTAGCACCTCTAGTCAACCTTTGCCACCAATGATCCCTCTATTGTTCTCCTGGTTTCTATAATTCACTGCCGTGGTCACAGAGGACTCATAGACAATACGACAGTTCTGGAGTTTATTAGGGAAGAAACAGGTTACAATTCAGGTTCAGGAGCAGGTAGGATACAGCTCTTTGATGAAGGCAGGCTCTTCTCAGCTGTGCTCACAAACAGCGCTCTCTCCCCCCCACCCCGCTCTCCGCGTCCCCCCGCCCCCCCCCCGCCTTGGCCCCTCAGACTGGGCCCTGTCCAGCTCGGGCAAGTGTTACAAAACTCTTTTAGCTTTTGATTTTTCTTTCTGTCTCCTGCTTCAAGAAGGAGCTCAATGCAGGGATCCCAGAACCAAAGACTGTGTTCGGCTCCCCATCTCTTCTTGGTAGCTGTAAGGTCTTCTGTCTGCCTTTGTGGTGGCTTATTTTAAGCCTCGGTGGATGACAAAATGGACCAATCTCATTAGAGTTCCAGACCCCTTATTTACATTATTAGCAAGCTATCCAATCTCCTTGATGGGCCATAAGCACCTCGTGTTCATGGTGCCAGGCAGTCATTTGGTGGGAATTGCAAAGTCTATGGCTGTTGTTGTTATGTTCCTTCAAGTGAGGAAACTACTGACAGCTGACCAGGCAGAGGGTCTTAAGAGGCAGTACACCACACAGGACGAGAATGCCCATCCTTCTCCCATGGATAGGTAATCCAAAACGGGGATTACAATGGATATTCTTACCCCAAGGTCAACAGAACTCCTGGTGGTAAGGAGCTGCACTGCAATTCCCAAGGCTCAGAATTCAAATCCACAAACTACTCTGCAGGAGAAGGATGGGCAGTCTCCTCCTGTGCAATTTACTGCCTCTGAAAACCCGCTGGAGGGTCAGCTCTGAGTCAGTTCCCACTTGACGACACACACAAGAACAACATCGTTTGGCTAGAAAGGCTGTAAGTCATTCCGTGCCTCTGCAAGCACAGAGGTAGACACGTGTGTGTTTTCTGCTGACAGTGCGCTGAGGGCTCCCTCTTCCTTGAGTACCTTTCCTTCTGAGGCTGGGAAATGTGGAAGTGGCCTTGGAACCATTCACTCCTCGCCTGCTCAAAAAGTGGGTGGCATTCTGCTTTGGGGCACATTCCGAATTCCCTGAGGCCCTGCCAGCGCTGTTTGCAGACATCTCCGCCTCCCACACCACTGCAGAGCCAAGGATCTGCACTGCTGGGATGGGGGAGGATTCTCATCACCTCCAGAGAAAGGCCTCTGGGGTTCACAGAAGCAAAGGGGAGCGAAGATATTAGACAGGGAAAGGGTCTGAATCATAGGCAAGAGAAGGGGCTATTATTCCTGCACAGTGAGGCTGGTAGGGAGAAAGGTCTATGGGAAGAGGCTGTTCTTAACTCATTCATTCACCAAAACGTTTCTGACTACAAACAGGGTGCTAGAGGCCGGTCTAGGTTCTGAGGATACTGCAGTGAATAAACCAAAGCTCCAGCTTTCATGGATTCTGGGATGGGAACAACAACAATGATAATAATGGCTAGTAGCCAGGAAATAAAAAAAATGTATTGCCATGGGAAAGTCTGCTGTTAGGGACCTCTCTAAAGTACTCAAGAGCAATGGTGTCTCTTTGGAGATGAAGGTGAGCCTGATACAGGCCATGGTCTTTGCAATCACTTGTTGTGCATCAGAGAGCTGGACAATGACTAGGGAGGACAGAAGGAGAATTGACGCCTTTGAGCTGTGGTGCTGGAGAAGAGTATTGACTGTACCATGGACTGCCAAGAAAACAAACAGATTCTTCCTAGAGAGGGTTAAACCAGGCTGCTCCTCAGAGGCAAGGATTCTGGGGCTTCGTCTGACATACTTTGGACATGTTGTAAGGAGAGACAGGTCTTTAGAGAGGGACATCATGCTGGGTAGAGTAGAGGGACAGCGCAGGAGGGGAAGACCCTCTATGAGGTGGATTGATTCAGTGACTGGGGTAATCGGGATGGGTGTGTCAGAGGCAATGAGATTGGCACAGGATAGAGTGGGGTTTAAGGCTGTTGTACATAGGGTCGCTATGAGTCGCAAACGACTCGACGGCACATAACAACAAACAACAACAATAGTTTGAACATTTACTATGGTTTCTCTTATAGAATCCTCATTCCCATCTCAGGCATTTAATCCAATGGCCTCAAGCTTAGTAATGACTGGAAGATAGTGTTTTCTCTCATTGTACATGGGGTTGCTGTGTGTTTGAAATGACTTGATGGCACCTAATAACGTCCATCCTGTGTTACAGATGGAGATAGGGAACCACAGAGTGGTCGAGTGACTAGCCAATATTACACAGAAAGTTAGAATTGAGTTCCCCTTTCCCATGGAGACTGACCCCAGGGACGCCCAAGCTCCTAGATAACGCCAGTGAAAACCAGTTGTCACCTAGTGTACTCTGACGATGGATACCCCACGTGTGCCAGCGTGGAACTGTGCCCCACAAGGCTTTCACTGAAGCAGACCTGCAGGCTTCCCTTCCATTTTTTTCTCCCCTAAAGATTTACCCATCATGGATTTCAAGTCACAGAGACCTCACAGGATAGAGAAGAATTGCCCCATGGGATCTCTCAGGCTGTAAACCTTTACAGAAGCAGATGCCATATCCTTTTACCAAAAATACGGAAAGAGAATTCCTAATGGCAAATAAATATACATTTTACGCACTCAAGTAATAGAAAACTAACCTTTTGCAAATATTATGTATTAATGTGAAACTAACACCTTATAATACCTTAAGCAAAAGGACTTTCTTTTGTAACAGATAGTTACAATCATAACAAACTCCAGAAAATGTAATACTAATCTTTTAAAAATAATATCTTAAAAGGAAACAGATTTCTTATTTTTGTTGATGCTTGCTTGTGTATTTGAGAGAGTTATCCCCCTTAAGCCATAACCTATGAATGGCACCAACTATATCCAGAATATCATCAAGACTAAATCAACTAGTATGAATACCTGGACAAGCCTACATACTGTAACAATTTCTTAAACTCCATTGTCCTTTCCTTACTTAAGTCCACAGAGGTCGCCAGATGAGGACACAGATTTGGAAAGTTAATATCTCTCGTCTTCCATATGATGTTGTTAGGTGTCATCAAGCTGAGTACGAATCATAGTAAAACGACTCTATGATCTGAACACCATCCTGTCCTTTGCCATCCTCAAGGTCTAAGACACACTCAAGCCCCTTGCTACAGTCACTATGTCAATCCACCTGGTTGAGGGTCTTCCTTTCCTTCACCATCTCTCCACCTTTCCATAAATTATATCCCTTTCCAAGGAATAGCCTCCCCAATCAATATGTCCATAATATGCAGAATGAAGCTTCACCATCTTTTCCTCCAAGGAGCACTCTGGGTGCATCTTCTCCAAGATATATGTTCATTCTTTTGGCAGTCCATGGAATATTCAGTGTTCTCCTTCCAACACCACAGTTTTTCTGTCATTTTTATTCATTGTCCAGCTCTCAGATGCTTAGCGAATTACTGAAAAGCCCAGGGCCAGAATCAGGCACACCTTAGTCTTCAAGTCATCACTGCCCCTCAATAATTTGGAGAGGTCCCTGACTATGGACTCTCCCAATGCAATACATCTGATCCAAGTTAGATGAAGTTATTGACAGTTTCAATCTCTTTCTCTATCTTCCATGAAATTTCCTATCAGTCGATTGGAGAGGATTTTAATGTTCTTGACTTTGAGATACAATCCACATTGAAAGCTGCAGTCTTTGATCTTTAAGTCCTTCTTACTGAAGCAAGGAAGGCTGTATCATCTGCATAATGAAAGTTATTGGCAAGTCTTCCTCCAATACTGATACCACATTGTTCTTAACAGAATCTAGTTTCTTGAATAATTTGCTCAGTCTATAGATGAAATAAGTATGGACAAAGGATAAAACCCTGATCCACACATTTCCTAATTTCAAACCATGCTATGCTCCTTTGCTCTGTTCACATAATAGTCTCTTGGTCTAGGTATAGGTTTTGCACAAGCACAATTAAATGTTCTGGGATTTCCATTCTTCTCAGTGTTCTCCATATTTTGTTATTGTTAGATAGAAAATGAGTTATGAGAGAGAGAGAAGTTTGTCCCAAGAAACAAACAGGTTTTTATTAAGTGGTCTGACAGGGATACCAGGTGATTTGGGTAGGCAGACAAAAGCTATTTCCTTTCATAGGGGTTATTAAGGAGATTTAGAGTGGATGCAGGTTTGTTCAGGGATTTGGGGGTAGGGAGTCTTGTCAGTATGTCAATAGGCCCAGGGCCTTATTAGGATATGACTAGGTCTTGTCAAGACATAATCAGGCTACCTACACGAATGGTATGGGCAACTTGTACACCAGGGCTAGACCCTTCATAGGGTCGCTATGAGTTGCCTGCGACTCTACGGCACTTAACAACAATAACAACACAAGAATGATCAGGCCTGGGGGTCAGGGCGGGGGGTCAGGCCTGGGGGAGCTGCGAAATTGTCCTCCAGTTATGATCCACAGTCAAATGCCTTTGCATAGGCAGTGGAGCTGTAAATACTGATATAAAATAAAACTTGCTTTTTCCACTCCAACTCCTGTCTCCAAGATTGACTTTTGCAGTAACACTAGTGTATGTACATTTATATCTCATTTTCACCACTAACTGCTGCAGAATGTTCCATTATTGCTGCATGGTGCGCCCGTTTTATTTTTTCCAGCACCCCAGAAGTGGAGACATTCAATCTGTTCCCAAATTTCCAGTATTACAAACAATACTGTCATTCACAGCTTTCCCCAAAGGCTCTGAGGATGCTCTTCGCGAGGCGGGGTTGGAAAGTTTCTTCCGAGGCTTGGGGGGTGGGGAAACCACGTGATGAAATGATAAGCAAGGCTGTCACAAAACAACCACCACCACCACCTGCCAATCTGGCTCACGTGTAGTGTTTTGTGGGTTTTGTTTGGCTGCATTTTGGTGTTTTTGGTTTGGTTTTTTTTTTTTTTGGGGGGGGAGTGTTTTCTTTTTCTCCCCTGTCCGCTACAAAAGCTGTGGTACTGGCCCTTTCCCAGGAGGTTCGAACCCAGACAAAACACCCTGGTACCCCAAGTTTCAGAAAAAAAAACGAGCAGTGCCCCTCAGACGCCTAGTTACCTCTGGGAGTTGTGGTTTTCTCGGCCAGCGGAGAGGCCCTGTCGCCTCATTTCCTTTCCAGATTTGGAAACGTACTCACGGCCCTTTAGGAGGGGGCTGCCCCGTGCCCACAACTGCTGTCCCGCGCACCCGCTTAGGACTCGGTTTTGCTGTGCAGGACCTGGCCTCCGTGGGACACTGGGTGGGGCGGGCACAGGCGCGAAACTACATTTCCCAGGGTGCACCGCGAGGGACGCTCCGGGCCCGCGTTAAAGCGCGCGCTCGCCGGCGCTGCGTGGAGCATGTAACGTGGGTCCGCGCTCGCCCGGGGCGCTGGTCCTCCGCGCCCTTGGTGCCGAGGACCGAACCCAGGCGCCCAACTCCAGGGTCTTAACTGGACCCAACCCCTCTGGGCACCCCGCGGCGTCCCTGGGCTCCCCCCTCCTGCTACCTGGTGGGGGCGTCTGTGGGTCCTGCTTCCCCTTGTCCTGGGTCTTTTCGCCAAGAGCCCCAGGGACCTGGCTGGTGCTGCGGAACCTGGAACCTGTAATCTTTACCAAGATTTCTGTGCAGAACGTCAGGTATCACCCACCCACTGCCCACGGCCGTCGACTCTATTCCGACTCTAGGACAAAGTAGAATTGCCCATAGTTTGCAGAGCTGTCACTCTTTCTGGAATGAGACAGGGCCCCTTTTTATCCTATAGAGTTGTTCCTGGTGGATGCAGACGGCCAACTTTTCTGTTAATGGCTGATTGCTTTCACCACGGCGCCACCGAAGTCTTAGGTATCGCAGAGCCTCCAGCAGAAACTTCCTGTTTCTACTACATGAACCTTGGAATTGGGCACACCTAGGCTGCCTTGGGTGTGACCCAGGACTCCCTATTTGATTTCTACCTTGCCTGTAAAGGCACTCCAACTGTTTATTAGAGCTGCTGGCGAGTGAGATGATACTTAAGGCTTCTCGTGTGCTGTGGAGTGGATCCCTACTCCGAGGGACCGTACAGGACCACAGTAGTACTGTACCCACAGAATTTTCTAGGCAGAAGTCTTTACCCAAGCCGACTGTCATCTTTATCCTGCAGAACTGCTTTATGGCTTCCAATCCCCAATTTTTTGATAAGCAGCCAGCAACTTGACCATTGCACCATCTGACTTTTGACTATGACTAATCCCGACAGATGGAGCATTGCTCTGTCCTCATGTTCTCCATGCTCAAGTTCGTTTTTGCAGTTCTTCTTTCAGTCCATCTGGTTGAGACTATTCCTTTCTAACCTTTCCAAGCATCATGTCTTTTCCCCTAAGCCTTGGCCCTTCTAAAAAGAGGTCCAGAGTATGTGAGGCGAAGTGTCACATCCTTGCCTCTAAGGAACACCTTGGTTTGTTCCTCCAAGACAGATTTGTTTGTTCTTTTGCAGTCTACAGTATATTCAATATTTTTAGCCAATACCTCAGTTGAAAGGCAGCACGTCTTCGGTCTTCTTATTAACTTTGACGTGCCTGTGAAGCCATTGAAAATACCGTGGTTTGGCATAGAACATCTTATGCCTGAATAAAGCACTCCATACATGTTGGTATGACTTTCCTTCTACTTTTCATATTACCATAAAATGCCTTATTGATTAGTCTGGTAAGAGGTGCCCCTCACTCAGCCTTGCTTCCTTCCCCCAGGCCTTTGATTTTATCTTCACTGGAGTTGTTTTCGAGTATCTTAGAGCCACTGGGCCAGCTGGTTTTGAGCTGATTCAATTCCCCTGCCCTGTTACCTGTAGAAAACAGCTTGCATTTGTTAAACCTCTGCTGGGTGCCTCATGTTCTTGTTGCTCAGATTTAACATTTTATTTAATGCTGTCAGTGGCCCAGGGAACGTCAGTATTTTTGGCCTCAATTTTCAAATTAGGAAACCAAAGCCCAGAGAGGTCAAGTAACCTGTCCGGGGTCACACACAGGAAGAGGCAGATGTGAAGACAGAGCCCTGGGAGCTCTCCTCTTCTGTGATCACAGCTTCATCTGTTTATTATATCTTTGAAGCATGATGCTAAGACTAAGAATGAGGTTAGAGCTGGGTGTCTCTCCTGTCGTGGGGCATTTCTTCTCTCGATCCCCTTTGAGTGTGGCCCAGCATCACTGTCACTCCATCATCTGAGTGACTGCAATATCTACTAGTTGATTGCTTTGGGGAACATAATGTTTCTGAGCCTCAGTTTCTACTTCTGTAAAGGACAGAAAGCTAACACTTATCTTGCAGGGCTTGTGAAGATGGAAGAAACCCCATAATGTGTCAATTTAGCCTAAACTGGGTGAACTCCGTACCCAAGCTGTTAGTGTCAGCACATCTTATTGTAACCTTATGTTTGTTGAGGTTTTACCATAGTTACATAAGAGGTAATATTTATGGAGCACTTTACATAAATTTAAGAAGCCCTGGTGACATTATGGGTTGTGTGTTGGGCTGCTCACTGAAAGGTTAGTAATTTGAACCTACCAACTGCTTCATGGGAGAAAGAGGAGGCAATTTGATTTCGTTAGGATTCCCACTGGCCCCTGTCAAGGAGTAGATTCCAGGGCACGGGAACTCTCCCGGCTCCATCAGTTCCTGCAGCTGTAAGTCCTAAAGGGCAGAGACTGCCTGCCCATCTTTCTCCTGGGGATCCAAACCATTGACCTGTCGGTTTTCTGGTCAGTAGGGTTTTGGTTGTGCAGTGGCTAAAGTACTCAGCTCCCTAGCTGTTAGAACCCATCAGTTACTCCTTGAGAGAATGATGTGGCAGTCTGCCTCCATGACAGTTTACAGCCTTGGCAAGCCTGTAGGGTTACTGTGAGCCAGGGTGGGCTTC
The DNA here is from genome assembly GCF_000299155.1 of Elephantulus edwardii. Taxonomy (NCBI): domain Eukaryota; kingdom Metazoa; phylum Chordata; class Mammalia; order Macroscelidea; family Macroscelididae; genus Elephantulus; species Elephantulus edwardii. The sequence continues at coordinate 763,097 of NW_006399751.1, forward strand.
AGAGCAAAGTGTTCAGTTGTGTTTTGGCTACAGTGACTCTTATCTTTATTCAGTGCTATGAAGTAGAGTCAGTGCTGTGATTAAGAGCATGAACTCAGGCACAGAAAATACATAGGTCCAAATTTGGTGCCGTTTGTGACCTGTGTGACTTGGGCTTAATCTTAATCTCAATCTCGTTGTGCCTCAACTTCATTATCTTAAAGGTGAAGATTTAAAGGCAGTACTTAGATCAGCATTAGATCAGAGATTCTTACAGTGATTTTTCCTTTAATAGATCCAGACACCAAGCAGGGATTAGATGTGCAAGAGATTTAGCAGGGTTGAGGGGGAGGAAGGGAAGCTAGCCTGAGCGCCTTGAAGAGGGAGGTGGTGAGAGGAGGAGGGAATAGTTAAGCAGAGCTGCAAGGCACAGTGCATTTTTTATTAATTTATTTTATTTTATTATGTTTTGTGTGTACCGTCAAATCGGATCTGACTGGTACAGGAGGAGATTACCCCTCCTTCTCCAGCAGAGCACCCGGTGGATTCAAACTGCATACCTATGGGATTGTAGTGCACCTTCTTGCCACTAGGCCACCAGAGCTCCCTGGCATAGTGCATTTCTAAGACAGTTTCAGTCAGGCCTTGGAGAGAGAGGCCTGTCTCAGAGGAGGGAGGTCTCTCTTCATAACCTTCTCAGTCATTGACTGAGAGCAGCCGTGGGAAGCCTTGACCGAAAATGAGGTGTTAGATTCAGAGCAGCAGCTAGTGTTGTCTGTCAGTTACAATCCTCAATACAGGAGCCCCAAGAGAGTTAGAGGTACTTGAGGCCAGGAAAGTCTCATACTTTGGGCATGTTATCAAGAGAGTTTGTTCGTTTTCAAAATGACATACTGGGGAAGGTGAAAGAGAAGACAATTCTCAGATATATTAACACACGGTGACTGCAGCTATGAGATTAAATGTGGCTCATGAGATCATGAGGACAGGGCAACATAGGACAAAGCTACTGATTTGTGGTTCCCACGATCACTCTATAAGGAGGCATCTAACAGCTACAGGTCCATCCTAGAGCAGTTGAAATCAAGATGCTCCTTGGAGGCAAGGATTTTAAGGCTCTGTCTCACATACTTTGGGCACATGGCCAGGAGGGACCAGCCTTTGGAGAAGGACATCATGCTTGGAAAGGTGGAGGGACAGCACAGGAAAGGAAGATTCCAGATGAAAAGGATTGACACAGAAACTGGGGTTATGGGGATAGGTGTGTAGGAGTCAATGAGACTGGCTCAGGATAGAGCAGAGTTCAGAGTTAATGTGCATAGTGTGCAGTCAACTCAGTGACACGTAACCACAAAAAGAAGGCCTGGAAGCTCAGGTTCCATCTGCCTCTTCACAAGGAAGGCCAGTGGGTATCCTGGGAAATGTCTTTTTTTCTCAGATGTCCCCTCAGGAGTTCCCTTCTGGGCTGAGCCCAGAATAGCACAACTCCAGTCACTGATGAAGGCTTTTCCCAAACTTCGTAGGAGTGTGGGTGGTGCTCAACGCTAGTGTCGTGTCAGCTTTAACCACAGGCTTGGTGGCTGCAGAATCTGTCACAGCAGAAACTTGTTGGCATTCGGTGGGGACGTGGGCTGAGCGCAGGACACGTGTGCAGAGTGCATCTCTGATGGCCTGATCCCTCCCTGCGCTGAGCTCTGAGGGCTCGGGAAAGAGGTGGGGGGTGGACTGCGTCCTGGACATCTGGAGGTCTGCCAAGTGCAGCTTGTCTGCAGATGGTCAGGGCAGCAGGGGCTCTGGGTTCAGCTTGACTTCCCGTCTGCGCGAGTGGGCCCCCCTTTACTGGAGGTGGAGTGATGTAATCGTCCTGGCCTTGCGCCCCACTCCTCCCCTTGTTCTGAGTGCCCTGAGCACAGTCGCTGACAGGTGAGGGTTGCATCCCCCCTGACTTGGAGCCACTAGAGGGGGTCTCTCTGAGATCCCAGAAGTGGGCACCACTTTAACAGGCTGGGACACACTTCCTACAGCTGTGCGATGCTGGCCGTTCACAGCTCTCCACCCTGTTCTACAGAGAATTTTCCAGCTGAAGCAGCTTCCTGGCCAGGGAGGTTGTAAGGCCTCTCACCTGAGCCCTCACAGCCAGTAAATACATGGTTAAAGTGGGGTTGACTGGACTATAAACCTCACCCCACCCCCTGCTTCCCACACTCCTGGCAGCACTCCCTCAGAAATCACAGGCACCCAGACTTTATGAAGGCAGAAATACGCTCTCACATCACCCAGTGGGCTCCCTTCTGGGTGGGAAATGAAGTGTTACGTTCACACAGAACCTGCACACAAATGCTGATGGCAGCTCTGTCTGTGATCATCCAAATGTCCTTTCTTTGTTGTTTTTTTTCCCCCCCAATGTCCTTTGTTGGATGAACAGAGGAGCAGACTGTGGCTTGGTCCTGCGCTGTGTAAATGAAAAGGAACAAACTATCAATGCAACAATTATAAGAAATAAACGTCTGATACTCAGCAAATAAAAGGAACAAACTTGAAGCAACAATTTGGATGAGTTTCAGAGGCAGTAGGCTGAGTGAAAGAAGCCAAAGATGACATTTTGTTTGACATTTTTTTAAACTATCAGTGATTGCTAGGGTTTAGAATGGGATGGAGTGTGACGTGAGGGAATTCTGAGGGGTGTGATGGGTAGTGGTGGTGGCCATGAGGAGCGGTGCTTGTGTTAAAACACCAAAAAACTCAATGCATATGATAATTTACATTTTTAAATGCTACTATATGATAATTAACATGTTAAAATGTACCTACTCCATCTCAGGTAGCCCCTCAACTTTGACCAGAATGGAGCAGCGGAAGGGTGTGGATTGGACGGTCATCATCCTGACATGTCAGTACAAGGACAGCGTCCAGGTCTTCCAGAAAGGTAGAGGGTATCCTCCCTGCTACCCTAATAATGTAGATGCCCTAGCCCCCTCCCTTGACCAACTGCTACGGCCTGAAGGTGCAGGCAGACCTGGATTCAAACCTCACTTCTGCCTCTTCCTAGCTGTGTCACTTCATTGGGTCTCAGTTTCCTCCTCTGTGAAATGGGAATAATGGCACCTTGGAGAGGTCAAGAGGGTAACCCCTTGATAAGTCCTGGAAAAAGACTAATCATACTGGGGAACATGGAAGTAGTGGACACAAGAAACAATGCTTGTGTTAAAACTCAGAGTCACACCAGAAAACTCAATCTATACTACATGATTGACGTTTGAAAACGTTACTGTGTGATACTGAACTCTGTGACAATTATTATATGAGTGATGTAAGAGAAAGAGTGGAAGACCCTCAACGAGATGGATTGACGCAGTGACTGTGTGAGCAGGGGTCATGACGGGCAGGCTTGAGATCCGTTATTCACAGGGTCGCTATGAATTGAAGTCGACTTGATGGCATCCAACAACAGGGGAGCTACTATGTGAAAAGCTAATAAGTCAAAGGAAGTGGTAAATTGACCATGGCCATACTCCAGGTGCTGCAGGCCAGGGCGGGGAGGCCTGGGGGATACGTCTCAGCATGTGTTGTGGCCAACAGAGCTGGAGATTCGGCAGAAGCGGGAGCAGATCCCGTCTGGGACGCTGTTACTAACTGTGGAGGACCCCGAGATGCGTGTGGGTAGCGGAGGAGCCACCCTCAATGCCCTGCTGGTGGCTGCTGAACACCTGAGTGCCCGGGCCGGCTTCACCGTGAGTTCCCGAGAGGTGCCGCCCTCGGTGCAGGGAAGGGGTTAAACCAGCTGGAGTCCCTGCTCCTCTGGCTCCATCGTCCCGGCCAGCTCAGCATTTGGCTTCAGTTCTCACGTCTGTGAAGTGGGTGGAGGCTGCCTTCCCAGGGCGGCCAGCATCTCAATGTCAGGCTTGCTGGCTTCACTTGAAAAGTTCTAAGATCTTGCTGCCACATGGTAACTGTTTGCTGGAACTGGGGTGGGGCTCCCCTTGTGGGCAGAGCCTGTGAGTCAGTGTCCGCACTGGGTTTTGTCCCTACACATCCAGCCACTCCGTTCTGTCACCTGGCCCTTGCCACATCCCAGTGGAGGATGTGAAGGCGCCCCAGGCATGGCCATGCTCCAGGGATGGAAGCATCCCTGTGCGCTTGTCATGGGGGTGCCTCAGCCAGCCCCACGTCCTGGACTGCAGTGTCCATCAGGCAGCCTTACCCTTCCCTTACCCGAAGGAGCCAGCACCGCCGCCTCGCTGCCTCTGACCTCTGGTCTTGACCTTGCCTCTTTTCCTTTTGGGGCATCTGTTTAGGAGCCTCTTCTTGGGTGCTGTTGTCTTCAGGGCAGGTCACCTGTCCTCGGGGTCCATTCACAGGGCTCTCCCCCGCCCAACAGGTGGTCAACTCTGACGTCCTGCAGTCGGCCTCGATCCTCATCCTGCACATGGTGAGCAGGGGCCAGGGGGCTGCTGTCCCTTTGCGTGTTTGAGCGTTCATTGTTCCAATCCTGAAGTGTCTGAAGCAGAAGGGACCCAAATATCCAACCACTAGGGAACTGGCTGAATCAACCCGGTTTATCTTCATGCTGGAATACTAGACAGCAATTCAAGAGCTAAAGAGGAAAATTTGCCTCTCTATACATTGAGCCCATGTGCTGTATATAGATAGATTGCTCCTAGGAAGACACTTACTGCTTTGTGGCTTTGCCAAGTCAGCCTCACTCTTCTCATCTCTAAAACGAAACAACAGTAATTCCTACTTTGTATAGATGAGCTGAGATGAACCATATAGATCCTGAAAACAGAGCTTCCTGTAAAGTGCTCTGTCCATATAGTTTCATTGAGTGAGTGATCCCATTTTTATAATTTCAATTTTTGGAGAGTTTCTCTTTCTCTTTATACACACACAGAAAAACACACACACACACACACACACACACACACACACACACACACACGAATATTTACTAGAAATAATGCAGAGATAGAGAATCCCTTGTAATCTTTGCTCAGATTCTCTTTAACTGGTTACGTTTTATAAAATGATAGTATATCACAACTGGGGAGCCCTGGTGGCGTAGTGGCAAGGAGCTGTGCTGCTTACCTAAAGGCACACGGTTCAAATCCACCAGCTGCTCTGAGGGAGAAAGATGGACAATCTCTTCCCCTGGGATTAACTGCCTCTGAAAACCTGCTCAAGGGTCAGCTATGAGTTGCCTCTGACTCGCTATGTAACATCATCACACCCAAGGTGTTGAGGTTGGTGCTAATCCTTGTCTATCTTCATATTTTCAGTTTGATTATATTCGTGTGTGTGTGTGTGTGTGTGTGTGTATTCAGTTCTTTTGGCTCCACCATTTCAGCATGTGTTTTCATTTTGTAAAATATATTTGTTTTTACTCTAGCTGGTGAACGTTTACAGAACAAATTAACTTTCTAGTCAACAATCGTATATTATGTTTTGCAACATTAGGTGCAATTCTCTCCATGCACGCTCCCTCCTTCTGCCCTCATTTTTACGTTAGTTGTTGTTATTATCAGGTGCCGTGGAGTCGAGCATGACTCATAGTGACCCTCAGCTCTGGGTGCTGTCCTGTGCCATCCTAGCAACATGCCCACAGTATGAGAGACAGAGTTCCTCCAGCTTTGCCTCAAGGAGCACTCTCGTTAACACTTCTTTAAGACATAGCTGCCTGCGTGGAAAAAGGAAAGGAGAATGCAGGAGGAAAGGGCAGACAGGGTGGTCATCACCTGAGAGTGGTGCTTATTGCCTCTGAGGAATTTTTTCACAGCTGTATAATTCAAGCTTTCTCAGTTATTTTGTTTTAGAGCAATCATGTAATTTAACAAATTGTAAGAGAACACAAAGGCAGTGCTTTTCACAAGGCCTCCAGCTTGATGGCTCCAGCCCCGGGGCGTTCCCAGCCGTGTCTCTCCGGCTCTCTCACATGACCCTGTCCACCAGGGCCGGGACTTCCCTCTGGATGACTGTGGCCGAGCCTTCACCTGCCTCCCGGTGGAGAACCCCCAGGCCCCCGTGGAGGCCGTGGTCTGTAATTTGGACTGCCTGCTGGACATCATGAGCCACCGGGTAAGGGTAGCCGGCCCCGTGGGCCCCTTCCCAGACACTGCCTTGTCCTTCCCACTGTGTCGTCAGCTACTATCTAGGTGCCTTAGTCTGAGGACACTAAGGATGGTTGAGGGGTACCCTGGGTTCATTAGAGCTTTGAGAAGTTAGTCTCGGTCACAACTGGGGGGAGAGGGATCCTCAGATAAGGGTCACCATGGCACCTCAGCCACAGAGGCCCCGGGGGACAGATGCAGCAGCAGAGAAGCTGGGCCGGAGGTGAGGAAGGCCAGCGCCCGGCCAGCAGCCTCTCTCCCCCTTGCAGCTGGGTCCTGGCTCCCCACCAGGCGTGTGGGTCTGTAGCACCGACATGCTGCTCTCTATTCCTCCAAACCCAGGTGAGCTGGGCCAGCCTGGGGCTCCCTTGCAGAGGCGTGCTCTGTCTTTTCTCCCCCCCATCTCTGGGCCTGGCAGCTCTGAGTCTAGCTAGAGTTGCACTGCTAACCAAAGGGCCACACTTCTCCTGTGGTTTGAGCCCACCGGTAGGTAGGTCTGTGGGAGAGAGATGGGCAGTCTCCTCCGGAGGGATTTAAGGCCTCCGAAACTCAGAGGGGCGTTACTGTGAGTGGTAAGATGGTAGAGAGTTGAGCTGTGTGTGGGCCAGTCCACAGCCCCACCTGAAGAGAAGCTGTAGCCTGAGGAGAATGAAGCCCACTCAAGATGCAGGACCCCCTCAACCTACCTGTCTATAGGATGGAGACCACCCCTCACCTGGTCCCTGGTCCCATCTGCCCCACAGAACTTTGGGGAAGAGATGTGGGCGGAGAGGGGTTCTGGGTCCCCTAGAGGAATGGCCACTGGCTTTTGGGAGCCCATTTCCCTCCTGCAAATGTCCTGACAGACAGCCCTGCTCGAGCCCTTGCCTCCTCCCAACTGGGGACCTGGGTTGGGGCCCTGAGTGTCCTCTTGGCCACCTCACCCACAGGCATCAACTGGGACGGCTTCCGGGGAGCCCGAGTGATTGCCCTTCCAGGGAGCACGGCCTACGCCCGGAACCACGGCGTCTACCTCAGTGACACCCAGGTAGAGCCCTGAGTGCTGCGGTGAGGGGAGCGGAGTGGGCCTGGGGCTGCGCCACCATCCACGTCCACTTCCACGCTCTGGGCAGCCTCCTGCCTTACCCTTGACCCTGAGGGCTTTCCTTGCTCTTTTGGCAAACGTGACGGCACGGTGTCGGTGAGGTCTGTGCTTGGGCACTGAGGCTGTAAAGACATCTAAAGCCCTCCCTCACCCCTCATCTCGGGCAGTCTCCTGAACACACAGGTACCGGTCAGACTGGTGTCTAGAACATTCATTTGGAGCATATCGCACCGACTCCCTCGGCCGCGTCCACCTTCCTGATGGCCCTCCCTCACCTAACTGTACTCCCCAACGCAGGGCTCCGTCCTGGACATCTACTACCAGGGCTCCGAGGCCGAGCTACAGTGCTGCGCCAGGCCTGACGGGAGGGTGCCGCTGGTATGGCTGTGTGTCCGACGTGGGGGCTCTGGGGACCTCGCGGAGTTGGGGTGGAGGGCTTACCTTCCCACCCAGGGCAGAGCCTCCTTGCTTCGAGAAGCTTCCTGGGGTTAGAACCAGAGTCTGAGGAAGGTCTGGAACTGGGGTTTGGGGAGCATTAGAACTGACATTGAGAGGAGCCGCAGCATCTGTGGGAGCGGTAGCTTGGGAATTCAGAGGCCGTTCTGAACTGGAGAGCAGGCCCCCGGCTGGGGAATGCCATTTGGAGGGATGTTGTAGAAGTGAAGGACAGGCTAGGGCTGGTGGACGGGTCTGGGCTGGACTGTAGGAAGGAGGAGATCTAGTTTCCAGAGGAGGCCTGAAAACTGAAGTGATCCCTAAAGGTGCCTGCCCAGGGACCCCTGGATGGGCGCTGCCCCTGGAGGAGAGCTGCCCAGGTAAACTGGGGCCTGGCTTCTGGGGGCTCTCAAGCGAAGGCCCTTCCCAGTGTGGCGAGTTTCCCTGCTTGGCCCTTCTCTGTGCATCTTTCCAGACTCAAGGCTGAGCCTGGCCTCAGAGTCTCTCCTCTGATTTTTTGGGGGAGCCCCATCCAGGTCTCTGGAATTGCCTTCTTCTCTGTGGAGACCGCCGAGCACCTCCTGGCCACTCACGTGACCCCGCCCCTGGATGCCTGTACCTACATGGGCTTGGACTCCGGAGCCCGGCCTGTCCAGGTGACTGGGGGTCCTGGTCTGGGGATAACACACCACACCGATCCTGACCCTAGCTGCCTGGCCGTGTGACCTCACACTGGCCCTTGCCCGGTGTGGATCATCATCTCTGGGGTGGGCACAGTCAGGCACACTTCCTGCACCCCAATATCTGTGCCTCTCCCACCCCTGCAGCTGTCTCTGTTTTTCGACATCCTGCTCTGCATGGCTCAGAACGTGAATAAGGAGCATTTCCTGGTGGGGCAGCCCCCCGAGCTGGGGCAAGGCGACGCGGGCAGCGCGGGCTATCTGCAGAGTGCCCGGGCAGAGCTGTGGCGGGAGCTTCGCGGTCAGCCCCTCTCCATGGGTGGGTACCACTTGTCTGCTCTCGGGGTGACTGTGGGAGTGAGGACCCCCGGAAAGTGGCAGCCTTACACATGGACTGGACAATGGCCCCAGTATGGTGACTCTGTTCCCTTCTTTTGCTTCTTTCCTGGGCTCCTGGCCCGATCTTCCCATGCTCGAGCTGTGTGACTTTGAGAAAGTTGCTGACCCTCTCTGGTTCTCAGCATCCTTGTCTGCACCACAGCCTCCTCACCACGCCTATCCTGCAGGGCATGAGGAGGAGGTGGGCTGGCAGCCCCGCCTGGCACCTGCCCCACAGCTGGTGTGGGACTGGAATCAGCCCTTGTGTCTTTACAGTTTACATCCCTGATGGCAGCTATCACTACCTGACCTCCTTAGCCAGTGACCTTCTGCACAAACTCACAATGCCCCACGCCCCCAGGGCCCAGGTTGTGCATGCCCAGGTGGAGGTGAGACCTGCCTTCCTGACAGGGGTGCCCATTGGGACCCTGAGGCCAGGTGGGGTGAGGCTCTGGGGAAGGGAGGTAACTCATGCTTAGATTAGCTGTGAGTGTAGGTGGTGTTACTGTTCCCATTCTGCAGATGAGATCCTGGAGGCTCAGAGCCCTGTGGCCACAGGGATAATAAGTGGCCAAGTCAGTACACGAGATCCAGTCAGCCCAACTGAGAAGCTAAAGACAGACACCCCCCCCCACCCCCCCACACTTTCTACAGGGTCTCCTGGGGAGACAGGCACACTTGAAGTGATGGGCTTAGGTGGCAGGATGTTGAGGAGGACCAGGCAGAGGGGGTCACAGGGGCCAAGGGAGGGAATATAAAGACAGGTGGGAAGAACCTTCTGGAAAGCTGTCATCTCTGTGAAGGCTCCTTTATGATCTGCTCCGGGTGAACAATATGAGCAAAAGTTGGCTGAGAAGAGGCCTGAGGCTGGTGTTGGGGTGGGCACAGAGAAGGCAAGGCTCTGGTTGTCCTGAAACCAGGAATGCCCAGTGCTTGGGGTGGAGCGGGCTCAGGGCAGGGCGGGCTCAGGGCACAGGGCAGGCTCAGGGCAGGGCGGGCTCAGGGCAGCTTGAGGAACCTTACCACCTTTTTTCCTGACTTCACAGGATCCAGAGTTCCTGATGCCAGGGAGCTCTGTGGTCAGCTGCCTGCTGGAGGGCCCTGTCTGGCTGCATCCTGGGAGCATCCTGCAGCACTGCCACCTTCAGGTGAGATCTGGGAGGGAGGACAGGGCTAGGGGACTGTATGTGGGGTGCTCAGGCTGTGCTACCCATCCAGGATACCCCCTCCTCACCCCCCAGGGCCCCATTAACATCGGCACTGGCTGCTTACTGAGTGGCCTGGATGCAGCCGAGTCGGAGGCGCTGCGCGACGTGGGCCTGCGAGACCTTGTCCTGCAGGGACACTTCGTGCGGCTGCATGGCTCCCCAGGCCGGGTCTTCACCCTCGCAGGGTGTCAGGACAGCTGGGAGGTAGGTACCCCGCTTCTCCTCCACCTCTGTCTTCTGGCTTTGAGGAGCTCCAGCACCCACTGTGCTGTGAATATCAGAGGCCTGGTAGTTAGACCTTGAGGAAGCTGTGGCCAGGGGTCCCAGCAGGCTTTTCTCCCTCCTCTGGTCTGCTCTTCAGGGCCGGCTGGGGATTTGTATCCCAATTACATAGACTGGGGTAATTTGGAAAAGGGAGGTGAACTGTCGCAGGCCACACAGCAGGGTTAGCACTGTTTACCGAGGTCCCTCTTCCTGTCCCCCTGAGCAGCTCCCTGGCCTCATGTCTCTCATCCCTTCCTGTGGTCACTTGGTTCTGAAAGCTTCTTCCTTTTTCCCCAGAGACAGGCGTCAGGCACATATCTCAACATGCCTTGGAGTGAGTTCTTCCAGAAGACAGGCATCCGGTAAGCTTAGGTGGCTGTTGGGGGCTGTGGGTTCATCCCTTCTGCTGGCCTGGGATGGCACCCAGCCCCTCACCCTCCTGCAGTGCCTGGGGTTGTACGCAGGCCTCGAGATTTCTCAGCGTCTGGGCCGAGGAAGCAAGGCCTGAATTGTCCCCACTTACACAGCCTCTCTCTCTCTCTCTCTATTTTATTTCATTATTTTTTTGAGTGTACCGTCAAGTCAGATCTGACTGGTACAGGAGGAGATTGTTCCTCCTTTTCCAGCAGAGCATCTGGTGGATTCGAACTGTGCACCTCTGAGATTGCAGTGCAGCTTCTTGCCACTAGGCCACCAGAACTCGCCCACAGCCTCTCTTTTAAATATGATTTCTTTTTGTTGTTGAGAATATGCACCACAGAGTATATTCCCATCAATGTGTATAACTCCATGACATCAGTTGTGCAGTGGTGTGCTGCCTCTTGGTGGCAGCAACTAGAAGAGTGTCAAGTCTCTACTGCAGGGCCCTGTAACAGGGGATCTGGGCAAAGGGGCCAGAGCCCTCACTAACCTTCACTGTGCCCTCTTCCCCAACCAGAGACTGGGATCTGTGGGACCCAGACACACCGCCCTCAGAGCGTTGCCTTCTCAGCGCCCGCCTCTTCCCTGTGCTGCACCCCTCGAGGGCACTGGGACCCCAGGACCTGCTGTGGATCCTGGACCCCCAGAAGGATGGGTGCGAGGCCCTGCGGGCCTGGAGGGCCTCCTGGCGTCTGTCCTGGGACCAGCTGCAGCCCTGCCTGGACCGGGCTGCCACACTGGCTGCCCGCCGGGACCTCTTCTTCCGTCAGGCCCTGCACAAGGTGCAGCATGTGCTCGAGGCTCAGCAGGACTTCAGCCTGCAGCCTCTCATCCGGGCTGCTGTCCATGAGGGCTGCCCCGGACCCCTGCTGGCCACACTGGACCAGGGTGAGTATGCTGGTCACGAGTATTGGCGTCATGCTCAGGCCTGCCTTCTGGGCTATCAGCCTGAGGGTACTAGGGAGCTATGGGAGATTTTAGAGCAGGGAAGAGAGAGGCAAGTGGGGTTTACTTTCAGTCAGGTCAGACTGGGGCCTGTTTGCTCAGCTGCTAGGTCCTTGCACCAGTAAATCCATCACAATCTGGGGCCTGGATCTTTCTCTGTGGGAAAGGCCAATTCTACCTGAGGTCCTAACTGACCAGTGGGGGACTCGGAGCCTTAGCCCAGTGTGTGACAGCTTGTTTGTGGTCCCAGCCACTGGGGTTCTGTGTCCCCATGTACTGCCACACAGACAGTTTGACCCTGAACTTCTTAATCCCCAAGGGCACCTTCCAGCTGGGGTTGCCAGATGGGAGGCTTACCTGAGCAGGAGGAGTAACTCACTGGCAAAAGCAGGGACCTGGAGTCTTTGGGGACTGTTAAGCAGCTGTGGTCTCTGGGAATAGAGAGCATTGGGGGTGAGCTTCCTCTCCAGCGACCCCTTCCCCAGCGACCCCTCCCCTGGTTCTTCAGTTGCAGCTGGCGCAGGAGACCCCGGGGTAGCGGCGCGGGCACTGGCTTGTGTGGCGGACGTGCTGGCCTGCATGGCGGACGGTTGTGGAGGCCTGCGGAGTGGACCAGCTGCCAACCCTGAGTGGACTCGGCCCTTCTCATATCTGGAGTGTGGCGACCTGGCAAGGGGAGTGGGGGCGCTCGCCCAGGAGCGGGACAAGTGGTTGAGCAGGTGGGTGCTTGTGGGGGTCAAAAGCCTGAGATGTGAGGGCCTTCTTCAGAGATCAAAGCCAGTCCCCAAGCCCATGGCTTCCTCCTCCTCTTGGGCTGCCATGTCTATCTCTCTACAGGCCAGCCTTGCTGGTGCGAGCTGCCCGCCACTACGAGGGGGCCGAGCAGATCCTGATCCGCCAGGCCGTCATGTCCACCAAGCAGTTCATCTCCAAGCAGCCGGTGGAGCTGCCGGCGCCTGGGCAGTGGGTGGTGGCTGAGTGCCCAGCCCGCGTCGACTTCTCTGGTGAGTGTGTTCCCTGGCAGTGGGGTAGGGGGCCACTGCAGGGCCCAGCTGGCAGGCCCTGTGACGTCTGTGGTTCTGTCACACTGCTGCAGGTGGCTGGAGTGACACGCCACCTCTGGCCTATGAGCTTGGTGGGGCAGTGGTGGGTCTGGCCGTGCGTGTGGACGGCCTCCGGCCCATTGGGGCCAAAGCCCGTCGCATTCCTGAGCCGGAGCTGAGGCTGGCGGTGGGGCCGCGGCAGGATGAGATGACCATGACGGTTGTGTGCCGGAGCCTGGATGATCTGAAGGACTACTGCCAGCCCCATGCCCCAGGTCAGGGCAGCTGGACACCTGCGGTGGGGGTGGCACCACAGCCGACTGGGGTGGGGACCTGGGCCCGGCGCGGGGCTGGCCAGCCTGGTGGAGGGCCTGAAGGGAAGGACAGAACTGGACAGGACCTAGGTCACCTTCCTAGGCATGTGGAGGTCCAGGAAGGAACAGATGACACCTGGCTGCCTTTGGGGACACACTGTGACAGAAGCCCAGGGGCCCTTCTGTGGCGTATGGATGAGACCGCATGCTTCTCGGCTTTCGTCCCATTGCATGAGCACTGGAACGCAGTGGAAGTGGAGCATCCAGTTCTGGCCTTGGAGATTAACTCCTGGCCGGGGCCTATCCCTCCCTAGGGGCCCTGCTGAAGGCAGCCTTCATCTGTGCCGGGATCGTGAATCTCTGCGCCAGCCTCTCGCTGGGCGAGCAGCTGCTCCATGCCTTTGAGGGTGGCTTTGAGCTGCACACCTGGTCCAAGCTGCCCCATGGCTCTGGCCTCGGTGAGTGGGCCTGCTCCCTGCTGCCTTTTCACTCTCTACCCTCCAGCCTCCCCTCCATTCCCCTTCCTGCGCACCTGCCTGACAGGAAGTGCCCTGGCCGGAGGGTAGGGCAGTGCTGTTTCGTCCCTGGCACACTCCACTTCCTGCAGGTACCAGCAGCATCCTGGCAGGCGCTGCCCTGGCAGCCGTGCAGCGGGCTGCTGGCTGGGTGGTGAGCAAAGAGGACCTGATCCATGCCGTGCTGCACCTGGAGCAAGTGCTCACCACAGGTAAGTCCTGTGCAGGGGAGGCCTGGCAGCTGCTCACCACAGGTACGTCCTGTGCAGGGGGAGGCCTGGCAGCTGCTCACCACAGGTACGTCCTGTGCAGGGGGAGGCCTGGCATGCCCTCGGTGTTTTCAGAAGCTGCCCTCAGTTTGCGTGCAGCCGCAGAACTGTGCTGTTCTGAGCACTGCTGGTGCCCTTCTCTGCTGGTTTTCAACTGGAAAGGTTTCTGCTTCAGAGCAGCACATTTGATAAGCACATGCTAAGTGCTGAGTGAGCTCTGGTGGCCCTAGGTGGTAGGGAGTTGTGCTGCAAGCCGAAGGCTGGCCGTTTGAATCAACAACAGCCCCGAGGGAATAAGACGGGCAGTCTCCTCCTGTGTGATTTACAGGATGGCCCACTGGAGGGTCATCTGTGAGTCAGTTCTGACTCATTGGCACACACGACACTAAGTGCTAGACTCTGCTGCATCGGTGACGTGCATCAGTCACTGCCTATACCTCGTGCCCCCCAATCCCCAGGGCAGTCCCCTGTGCCAGGCTGCACAGAGCTGGACTTGGCCTAAAGGGACAGGATATCAGCTGCCCCTGCCCAAGGTTATGATCCTCTTTCCCCACTCCATGTCCTCACCCGCTGCCTCCACCCTGTGTATGGTCATAACCGAACATTACCAGTGGGGGCCCCTTGTGGGCCGATGCCCGGTGGAGAGCGGCTGGCAGTGTGTCTGGGTCTAGATCCTAGGGGATCCGGCTCTCCATCACGTCTCTGGAAAGGAAACGTCCACAAAGATGTGGAGATGGTTAGGGGTCTTCCTGGTGACTGCAGCCCGGCCTCTTCCTTTCTTTATAACCACTTGCATCCTAATTAAGTAGCCGCTAGCAGTAGAGGCTGCTGGGCGATCTTTCCAGTTTTCTTTTAGGTGTACTGGTCAAATCTTGAGTTAGTCCACTGATGATGATGTAGTGACTGTCCACTCCATGTTGAGTCTTGGGGGGAATATTAGCAAAAATGGCATCCTGGGCCTCAAAAATCCCCTGGTTTGTTGGGGGCAGACAATCAACAAGCATGTGAGTGTGTATGGTTATTCTGATTCTCTGAGAAGAGAGGTACATTTGAGCAGCTCAGGGCTCTCAGGGTCCTCCCACTGTTTGCCTTTTCTGCTTTACCTTTTTGCTGGCCCTGACCCAAGTGTTAACAGGCACCCCAGAACCATCTCCAGTTTTATCATTTTTCATGTAGATGCAAGGGAACAAGGGCTGTACTCCTTTCATTGTTAAAGCAACATGTTATGTTTTGTGTTAACATTTTATGTTAGGTGCTTTTAATCCAAACAGAAACTTTTTTTTTATCAGAAAAGGCCACGCTCTTGGTCCTGTCAGACCACAGGGAAGGCCTGTATCACTGCCACCTCTGGCTAGAACTTCCTGCAAGGCCAGGGGTTAGTAAAATCCTTTTCCTTCAGGGTGGCTCACCCCAATTCCAGTTACACATAAGATCTGAAAATGACTCGGGCCTTGTGAACTTCTGGCTGGGGCCCAGAGTGAAAATCCCTTCCCGTGCTGGGATCATTCTGCTCCAGAGCCTAGGGTGGAAGCCACACAGCCCACCTGCCCTGGCTGGAGTCAGGAAAAGCTGCCTTCTCACACTGGTCTCAGATACGGGGTGACAGCTGGGAGCCTGAAGTTGGACCAGTTGGAGCCCAACAGTGACAGAGCACTGGGATTGCAGGAGGTGGCTGGCAGGACCAAGTTGGGGGCCTGATACCTGGCATCAAGATAGGGTACTCCCAGGCTCAGCTGCCCCTTAAGGTGGAGGTGGAGGAGATCACTGTGCCGGAGGGCTTCGTCCAGAAGCTCAACGACCACCTGCTCCTGGTGTACACGGGCAAGACCCGCCTGGCCCGAAACCTGCTGCAGGTGAGTGGTGGCCCGGGGAAGGGGGGTGGGTGGGCCAGCGGACCCAGGCCTCATGCCCCCCGCTCCTGCCCCTGCAGGACGTGCTGAGGAGTTGGTACGCCCGGCTGCCCACAGTGGTGAAGAATGCTTACAACCTGGTGCGGCAAGCCAGAGAGTGCGCTGAAGCCTTCCGTAGAGGTGGGTCAGCTTCCTGGGCAGCCGGGCCCCAGCGCCCTGTTTCTGTGGACCCGAATGCTGGGCTGGGGTGGGCTTGGCGCAGGGCTCCAGCTGTCAGGACACTAGACAGGCACTCCTGACCAGGCCTTATTGGAACAGAAGTCTGCTGACCTCCTAGAGTCTCTGAGGAGCCCTATCTCAGGCCTTCCAGCCCCGTCCTCCCACCTGGAAGCAGATGTGGGTGCAGAGAGGCTGGACCCCACAGCTGAGTTTCAGGAAAGTCCAAATTGAGCAGGCTCTAACAACATGTGCTGGGCAGTGCCCGCTACTACAGGCCCGTTAACTCTCAGAACCACCCCGAGAGGCAGCCTTCCATCCAGCCAGCCCTGAGTTCAGTCAATGAACAGGCACTGAGTGAATACCCTGCCTCACCCAGGAAACCTGCCTCTCCTGGGCCAGTATCTGACCTCGTACTGGGCACAGAAGAAGCTTATGGCCCCCGGGTGTGAGCCCCTGGCAGTGCGGCGGATGATGGACGCCCTGGCACCTCACGTACATGGCCAGAGCCTGGCAGGGGCAGGTGGCGGGGGCTTCCTCTATGTCTTGACAAAGAAACCGCGGCAGAAGGAGGCTCTGGAAGCTGTACTGGCCAAGACTGAGGTACCTGGTCAGGGGGTACAGTAGATGGTGGGCGCACACTTCCCTGTGGCTCACTAGCTGACTGAGACTCTGCCTTGAAAAAACCAAGCTCTGCTCAGAGCCTTCGATAATCACTTCTTATTGTTGGTTCCCAGGGCCTCGGGAACTACAGCGTCCACCTGGTTGAAGTGGACACTCAGGGGCTGAGCCTACAGGTGCTGGAGAGGGAGGCCTCACCAAGCTCATGCCCGTGAGCGTGTCTGCAAAGGGGGTCGTGTTACTGCAGTATCTCCCCCCACCACAGCCTGCTCCTTCCCACCCAGCCTTCACATGAAACCTGCTTCCTGGAAGCTGACCTGAGATTAGATCCAGTGTTTCAGGAACTTGCAGTAAAGACCGTGCTTTGAAACAGGACTGTGACCAGGATGCTGGTGGCCTCAGCTTGGCCTCTACCCCATCTGGATGTAGGAAAGTTCTAAGTTCAGTGCCCCACGTGCCCTTCACAAATCCTGTGGCCTTCTTACTTTCCACGGAGGCCTCTAGCAGGTGGCTGGTTTCCTGGTAAGGCTGCCCCACAGAGGCCTGGGCAGCATTTCTGTGGCCTTCCTGAGATGGCAGCTGCTCCAGAGGGCAGACCTCACACTCCCCCAGGTGGACTTGCTGCAGTTGGCCAGGTCTCAGTGCCACCATGGGATTCTTTGCATTTCATTATGAGGAGAGAACACTTTGGAGTTTGGAGAAGGGAAGGGAAGGCAGGGCCTATCCAAAGGCTTTACAAGTGCTTCTGAGACACAGCTCCTTCTAGAGCCTGTATCGAGGGACAGGCACTGATCACGGAGGCTGCCCAGGACCTGGCAGGCTTCTGTCCTGAAGCCTCTGTCGTCCAGCCTCAGCTGCTCCCTCTCCTCCAGCAATAACTACTGGAAGTTCTGGTGCTGGGCCTTATTCCCTCTGCTTCATGGCTCAATGGTACTGCTTCCTCAGTGGTTTGGAGCTGAGACAAAGCAGCTGCTGAGGCTTTAGTGTTCACTTGTCTGGGGAGGAGTTGGAGTCTGTGCCCTGGTCTATGGCAGTGATGTTAGCTCGTGACCCTGTCGACTGTGCCATGTCACCCAGTGCCTGTGGGCAGTGTGTTCTCAGAACTCTTGACGTTCTTGGAATAAACTCACCGTGCCCTTCCCTTCAAGGTTGTCTTTTCTGATTCTTCTGGGAGCAGTTCCCACTTGGCTTTGGCACTGTGGAAAACCACCCTGTGCTGGTGCCGAGGATCCATGAGGGGGCTGAGGGCTTCTGATCTCACATGGTCCCTAGAGGGGCGACCTGCACCTTCGGTGGAGAAGATGGACATTTGGGGCTTTCCCCATAACATTCTGGGCAGGCGTGGACTTGTCCTGCCCTGTAGCACCCAGGCCCTCCTGAAAGATCACACTGGCATCTCTCAAAGTAGTGTCTTTATTCAGTGATCATAAACATTACAGCCTGGTCAACCTACACCCTGATTCCTGAGGCCCCCGATGCACCGTGTCTTCTAAAGGCTGGCAGGAGGCAGCTTGCTTGTTGCACTGTCTGCGGGTGAGAGGATGATACCCATTCACAGAGCTAGCCTGGTCCTCGTGCTGTCTGCCCTGGCTTTCCCACCTGACGAGGAGCCTCGGGGCTCTCTGCTTCCAGAGGGGATAGGCTTCCCACAAAGCTGCACCCAGCTAGGGCTGAGGGTGGAAGAGTGGGCTGAGCCCAGGCCCCGTTTCCCTGGTTTGGCTGGTCTGGGCCATCAGAGTTCCTTTGGTGTCACCGACCACCCGACCACGGTCGTGACAAGAAACTCAAGGGGTTTCTTGGTGAAGAGCAGGTGAGGGACGAAGTCGGCGAAAATGAGAGTCTGCACACCAGGATGATGTAGAGAGCTCTGATTTATTATGCTAAAAGCTTGCTTTTTATACATTTAAACTTGTTTAAACTTGACTTATAGCCAACATTTTGTGATTACAAAGCTCACATAAGATTTTAACTAGAAAAAACAAAAAGAAAATCTTTTCTATTACTAAATAATAGTATCAGCTATTAAACATTCTTTGAACAAGAAACACAGTGACCTTATGTTGGTCATCTGCTAGACAATGGTTAATGGTTTACATTTCACTTCCTTTCCTCTCCTACTTTGCGTCACTGTATTTTAGCCACCTTTGTTTTTGCCTTTGTACTCATATTTGTACTGTACCTAACGAATCTTAACATCTATTTTCCTACACTCTGGACCATTCCTATGTTTATCAATAGCTTTTGCAACTTGTTTCATAAGATTTTGTTTCTGTTTGGCAATGTGCACTAAGGCGGACGACTTCCTTTAACTTATTTTTACCAAGTTAATTTGTAATATTCAATTCTTTTTCCTTGGAATACAAAACGTCTGTATAAGGAAGAGGTACTGGTGTTGGAGTTGGCAGGACATATGGTCCTTTATAAGTACTTTCTTCCCACCACCTGTTATTGATCTGGTAATATTTCCTATTTCTTAAAGAGACCTTTACTTTTAGAGAAGTTTGTCTTTTGAGTCTTTTCTTAAACCTCTCTGTTTTATTCTCATTAACTATGACTTTCTGCTGTTGAAACTAGTCTAAACTTTCTCCTAATATACAATTACATTGCTGAATATGAGTTGCAAGTATCACAAAAGAGGAATTAGATACATACTCAAAGATCATATTCAAAATTATACTTTTAAGAACAATCTCA
The DNA here is from genome assembly GCF_000299155.1 of Elephantulus edwardii. Lineage (NCBI taxonomy): Eukaryota > Metazoa > Chordata > Mammalia > Macroscelidea > Macroscelididae > Elephantulus > Elephantulus edwardii. Next base: position 782,116 of record NW_006399751.1, read on the forward strand.
ATTTCTTTTATATTTTCATCTTGTATGTTATCATTTCTAGGAACATCAAATGGTTCCTGATTAAGGACTTTAGTTATATCTTTATCCCAGTTCTGGTGAAGTTCCCCTGATTTTTCCCCAGAAACTCCCATTCTTATCCTAGAAGCAACTTAATTTCCAGAGGTTTCCCGGGATTACGAAGACCCATCTGTAACAAATATCCAGGCATCAGCCCACTCACAAGCACAGGGCTTGCAAGATTCCCTCTTATGCTATCCTTGAGGTCAGAGACCCCGTACAGGCGTCGTGGCCAGAGAGGACAGCGAGGCGGGTGTGGCACTTTGGGTCACACAGCCTGGATGGACCTGCTTAGACAAGTCCTGAAGCACCCGATCAGGTGACCCACTGGCGGTTACAGGCGCAGCCTCTTGATGTCCTCACTACGGAAGTCTATGCGCAGAGCCAGCACCTGGCGGACTTCAGCAGGGGTTAGGCGCCATGTTAAGGGGCCAGAGTTGGCCCCCCAGTAGTCCAGGATCTCAGTCACCTATGGGAAAGACAGGAGTTACTGGAGAGGGGCCAGGATTCCAGTGCTGCCTCCACCCCCATTCCTGGTCCCCTCCCCCCCAGGCCGAGTGGCTGAACCATGGAGCCTGCCCCACGCACCCGATCCAGGTTGAGGATGGTGGCCATCTGGGAGAGCCGGGCGAACTTGTCTCGGATGGTCCAGGTGGTCACTGTAGTGAGGTAGGCAACGAGTGACCTCAGCTCCTTGTCAAACTGCAGACCGCCCAGCTGCAGGAGAACAAGCCGTCACTGACCACCGCTGGCGTGGTGGGCTTCTTTCTCAGTGCTGCATCAGCAAGTACCGCAGCACGTGCACGTGTGTGGGTGGCCTCCACACAGTCTAGGGAGCTAAGGCTGGATCCAGGGGCCAGGTTCCAGGGGCCTCTGCTGGCTCAGAGGAGGCCCTGTTTCTGCTGCTCCTCGCAATCTGCAGGTGGCAGCTCTGTCCCCATTTCTGTGTGTTTGTCCCGGCTGCTACTTTTATACAGACATATTTCAGAGAGATTGCGGGTTTGGTTCCAGACTCCACAATAAAGCATTAGTGCAATAAAGGGAGTCACACATTTTTTAAAGAATTTCTCAGTGCATATAAAAGTTACACATATTAAGTTCAAAAGCTCTGGTGGCTTGGTGCACTGTGTGTTGCATTGCCAGGTCAGTAGTTTAAATCTTTGGAAATCTGGTAGAGGGTTGCTATGACTTGTTAAGTGTAAAACAGCATTTTGAAAAAGTTTGCAGTCTTGTGAGAATTGACAAAATGTGATGCATATACACGAAGTGAAGACAAGATGTTGGAAAAATGACACTGAAAGATGTGCCTGGTGCAGGGTTGCCATAACCTTCAATTTATAAAAAAAGAATGCAACATCTTTGAAATGCTATAAAGTGAATCACAATAAAAGGAAATATGCTTGTACCTTTTATGAGACTGACTCAAAATATGCCGTGTGTTAATCCTGCCTCATTACCAGCCAGCTCATTCCTAGATGAGAACAACCGTAACCATAGAGACTAGGATTTACCAGGCACATTTTCTGGGGCTCACGAGTCCATCTAACACCGACCAGCTAGATAAGCAGGCTGCTCCCCAATCTCCCCAGGGCTAGGCCCCAGGACACCCAAGGCTCCAGCAGCTCCAGGCCCTTGGAAGCCAGGCAGCACTGCCAGATCTGTGGGCTTTGGGGTGACAGGCCACGTCTTCCCCAGAGAAGAGACCTTACCCGGTTGAAGGTGGATTTCAGCACCACTTTCTCCAACTCGACTGCAACAAGGCCAGTCATGAGGTTGGTCAGGCTGTCGTAGATGACCGGGGACAGGCTGGCCTGCACAGAGGGGGAGGCATTAGCAGGAGTCCAGGCGCTCTGCTTCCCTAAGGGCACATGCTGCAGCTGCTGTTCTGGTGAGAGGTGGATGGCTCCATAAGCTGGTCCCGGGAGCACCTGCTCACCTTGAACTCTGCCATCTGCTGCTCCAGGTTAAGGATGAACTGTTGTACCCAAGGATCATTGGCCTCATAGTCGTTGAAGTCGGCCTGTCCTCAGAAAGCAAGGTGGGTCAGGAAGTGCCACCCACGCCATCCCTCTAGGGAAACAATGCCAGTGGGCCTTCATCCCCTCGCGCTTCTGACAAATCCAGCTTACACCAGGCTGGATGCCTAGCCTGGCAGAAATACATTTGCAACTGCAATATGCTTCCAACCAGCGAACTGGCCTGGACCACAGCAGTGGCACAGTATGGAGGCATGTTATTCCCTCTGGGATTCATGTTCAGCATGAATGAAATCAGTAGGCTGGGGGGAGACGCTCATACATCTATGATAAGTGGCGTCAAAGCAGCTTCAATAAGAAGGGGTGAATCAAGCTCTTTTTGGATGCCTCTCCTTGAAGCTTTCTAGCCCCAGCACGCAGAGGTCTAGTCTGTTCAGACAGCTCCATTACCCTCAGTGGTGAATGGGGCGAAGGGTCAGCCTGGGCCTGATGCTGCTACTGCTCAGACTTACCTCCTCAATGTTGTGGGAGACGGAGAGAAAGGTATTGATCCAGGGCTGCACCTGCGGCTTGATGGCTGTGCTGTTGAGCTCTGTCAGCCCCTCCTGCAAGGGACGAGGCAGAGACATGTCAGACACAGGGCACAGGTTTCATCCCTTCCCTTCTTCACCCCACAACTGCCAGGGAATTCCTCCAGGCATTCTGCAGGTCCTGCCCAAAGTGTGGCAGAAACACTGCTAATGAGAGGCCAAGGACAACCTATCCCTCTCCATATGTGTGCTGGCTCAGATCCAGGCCAGAGCTGAAGCTCTGAGGTTCACCTCATAAACTCTCAAAACTGAGATTGTGGACAGTGGGCAGTAGGCAGAAGGAGCCCTTTAAGTGCTGGGCTGCTAATGGAAAGGTTAGTCTGAACCCACTGTCACTCTGTAGGATGATGGTGAAGCAGTCTGCTTCCATAAAGATGACAGCCTTGGATGTCCCACAGGGCAGCTCCGCTCTGTCTGTCCTATGGGGCTGCTTTGAGTTGGAATTGACTGACAGCGGTGGTTTTAGCGGGCAGCAGAATGGCTAAGACCAAGCAGCAGGTCTGAGTAACTACAGGTTCCACTTCCTTTGAGGATCTGCTGGGGGTCACTGGCACTGTGGGGGACAAGTGAAGATACCAAGGACCAGCATGGTGACTTGTCAACCTATCAGAGGGAGGGAACCGTCCTGCTGAAAACCAACCAGGCCTCTGCCTCAAGGGATGTGCACTTAAGCGAGTGACACCTTCTTTGATAGCCTTGTACACCATGAAGCCCATGGTAAGTCAACAAGTTCCCCCTGAGCAACATGCAGGCACAAGGCTCTGTGAACGGCTGCACCAGGGCTTACCTGCAACAGATCTCGAAATTTGCTGGACACAGCAGCCAAGTCAGAAAGGCAGCTGTCAAACTTGGCCTGGGCCTGCTCCCCTCCGATGCCCTGGCTGAACAGCTTGGTGCAGTCACTCTAGGAGAGAACACCAGCGTTGAGCAGCCCTGGAGGCAGCGTGTGAGGAGGGAGAAGGCTGGCCTGCAGCTGGCCGCTTCTCCTCCCCTAACCTTCTCTGGAGGGCTTTCAGATAACCTGGATTCTGTTTACCAATTATCTCTCATTTATCACAAACCCCAGAAAGTGTCAAACCTTAAGTCAGACTGTTCTATGTTCAAATCCTGGCCCCATACACAGACCCTGGCATTGCCTGGTCTGAGCCAGCGCTTCTTCAAACCACTGAGCAAACCTGCTAGACTGACCATGCAAGAAGAGCTCTGATAAGCTTAACTTCTCAGCCTCTGCCTGCTTGTCTATAAAGTGAGATACAGCTCTCCATGCCCTACCGGGGGGTTTCCAGGTGGCCTGACAAAGATAGAGACAAAGAAAGGGTCTGTGTATGGGGCACTTTCTCAGAACGAGGCTCTCGAGAGTCTACACTTGCTGAGAGTGGACAGGTCACTTTCTCTGTACCTCCAGCGTCGCCTTCAGAGTGGAGATGTTTTCACTGCAGACCTCCACGTTGTTCAGAGTCACCTGGAAAGAAGACAGCAGAACATGACTTCCTGAGACTGGTCCTTGGTGCCCACTCCAGTGCTAGGTTTGCAGACAGCTACACTTGACATAGCTCAGAGAAGGGCTAGCTAAAGTTGAGATTCTGGCTAAGGAGAGTGTACACCATTGTCATATAACAGGACACTCAGATCTAGGGTTGGCACAAGCAACCCTTCCACTGTGTCTGACACCAGCACATCTGCAACTCTGCGATGCTGGCCTCAGGTTTCAGCGCCATGTTGCCTACAGACAAGAAATAACTCAGACACACAGGCCTGAGTCCTGGGCTCTAAATTCTTCTGCGGGCCTATTTCTACAAGGCCTTTCCCTGAATTCTCTCACTAACCCTTCCTCAATTCCCATGCAAAACAAGCATTGTGCTGTCCAGCTTATAGGTGGCAGTGACTTGGAGGGTGAAGTGACTCATAAAGGTCAATCAACAAGAGACGAGGCATGGGGACAAAGCAGTGAAGAAAACAGACACAATCTACTCCCCCACAGGGTTTAAGTATTCAAAGTCAAGTCTGATAATAAACAAGTACAATTATGTCTATGTTGTTATGTGCTGTTGAGTCACCCGCGACTCACAGCAACCCTATGTACAACAGCTCTGAAGCCTGCCTTGTCCTGAGATAGTCTCACTGACTCTAATACAGCTACTCCCACTGCCCTAGTTACTATATCAATCCATCTCATCCAGGGTCTTCCTCTACTGCGCTGTCCCTCGACCCTTCTGAGCATGATGTAATTCTCCAAGGATCGGTCCCTCCTAGCCACATGCACAAAGTATGTGAGATGGAGCTTCAAAATCCTAACCTCCAAGGAGAAACGTGGTTTCACCCTCTCCAAGACAGTCATATTTGTTTTCTGGGTAGTCCATGGGATGTTCAAGACTTTCCTCCAGAACTATAATTCAAAGGCATCAATTCTTCTGTCATCTTTAGTCACTGTAAAACTCTCTGATGCACAGCACATAATGGCAAAAGCCATTTCCTAACTGTTGGTGCCAAGGGTGTTGACTGTGGAGCTAAGCAAGTTGTAACAGTTAACAATCTCTATCCATCATGGTGCTGCCAATTGGCCCAGTGGTGAGAATCATTGTCTTCATATCCTCACAATTGTTATTTAAGCCCATTGTCTCAGCCAGTATGTCAATTAATCTCATTTGAGGGAAACACCAATCATAAAAAGCAGGAAGTGATAAGAATAGTAATAAAAGCACAAATTGCGATGGATATACAGAAGTAAAAAAACATAAACCACCAACTTGGTCTGAGGCACACAAGGAAGGTTCCACAGCAGAGTTGATAACTGAGCTAAACTAGAAAGCAGGGAACATAATAGTGACAGGAGAAGCGTGCAGCCATTTTTCCATGAGAATACCTCTTCAGTATTTTATTTTTTTCACTTCTTCCCTATAACTCTTGATCCCATTAACCCTCCTGTCCAATTAATCCTTCTCTTTGATATTTTAATAACAAGGAGGATTACCCAGCAGTATCTTGTCTGCTGCCTGCCTTCCTCACTCCGGTGAGAGTTTCATGAAGGTAGGAATTGAGCCTATCTTGTCTTTACTGCTATGTTGTGAGTCTGCAGCATCCAGTATCACTTTCTGCAGTGATGTAAATGCTCTTGAGCACTTATAATGTGGCCAGTACAACTGAGGGACTGAACTGGTAATTAAAACAGTGGCATGTGGCTTTCGAGTTGGGTAGTGCAGCTCTAGAAGCAAGAACAGAGCCTGATATTAGAAGTTCCTCATTTGTTGCACAAACAAATGAGTAACTGTGTTCTAAGGATAACATAAGCAAATGGAGAGTGACAGAAAACCTCAAAAGATATTTGGGGACCAGCATGTGCAAGGAAATGGCAAGAGACAGGGAACAGAAACAGATTAAGTAGGTGCTAAAGTGAAATACTTGTAGCACGCTGTCAGGAGAGGCCAGACCTTGGAAAAACACATGATGTTTGGGAAGGTGGAGGGTCAGCCAGAGAGGAGGACCTTCAACAAGAGGGACGGACAGTGACTGCATCAGTGGGTTCAAATGTGTTAGAGACGGTGAGGATGGCACAGGAGCATTCACAGGGTCACTAGGAGTCATAGTTGACTCAACAGCAACAACAACAGACGGGAAAGTTAGCCCTTTGTCCTGTGGGTAACGGAGTGACAGTGAGATTTGCTGCCACTGTTGTTGAGGCTATTTACCCACCAAAACACGCAATAATTCAGCAGCTGCTACACGCACAGTTCAGTGACCTTGATTACATTCTTTAAGCTGTGAAACCATTTTTACCTTTCTCCCCCATTCCATAAACTCATGTTAATCTTTTAAGTTCTTACCAAATCTTTTGAGTTACTGTTGTCAATTTGATCTCATGTAGGAAAACACATTCTTTGGTAAAGCTAAATTGCCATTTGGTTTTCAGAAAACTTTGGGAACTCTCTGTGGTTTAAAAATGCTCTCAGGGCAGTAGTTTGGGGTTTGTCTCTACTGTATGGCTCCAGAAACTTCTGCATTCCATGAGTATTTGAAATTCTGTTTTGTGTTCTCTTCCTTCAGATTAAGATTCACATATAGCATCTTCATCAACATGCTCAATAATGGAAGATGGGTACCAGAGAGACCTTTCAGTCTCCTAAAGGAGAAGGAAAATGTTCATGGAAGCAATAAGCCACACTTTGAATCTCCTCCTCCTATTCTTGACTCCCCTTCTACCTGCACTGTTCCAGGTGAACAGAGACCATTTGAACACTGGAGGTCATCTGTAAGCTTTTAGGAGCCCGCCCACACACTACCAATAGACTAAGAAGTAGAATAAAGCCCTAACCCTGTTCATAGGCCAATTAACTTAAACCATGACCTAAACCGCCAACCGGGGAGCCAAATCCCATAAAGTGTTTGGCTATACATAAGCAGCCTGCACGGAGGATTACTTAAAGCCATGTGAGCAGAGCTGTGGTTCTGGGATGCTAATCTGGAAGGTGCTATGCAAGTGTCTGAGAGGATCATGCTGTGTCTGAACTGGGGTGCTGGTGGCAGGGCTGGAAGGCATGGGTAAGGCAGAGAGGGGAGGCAGGGACTTCTGATTTCAAGGTAAAGAAAGATCACAGACCTCCCAGGACTAAGAGGTTTCCCCGATCTCCCCTGTGGGTGTCTAAGACTGAAAACCAGTTTGTGACAGTGCAGCTAAGACCCTTCTATGACCCCAAGCCTGTTAGGTGTCACTGCATTGACTGTGACTCATAGCAACTCCATGAACAACAGGTCTGAACCGTACCCTATCCTGGGCCATTCTCCCCGTCTCCCATGTGCTCGAGCCCACTGTAACAGTCATGTGTCAACCCATCTTCTTAGGAGCCTAACAAGACCTTCCCTAAGCCTCAGGGAGCCTAAACATAAGGCTACTGATATCACAGGAGGCCAGAGAAATAACTGCATGTTAGGACAGCTGAGGAGGAAAGCTAGAAAATAAATGTTTCCAAGGCAGTTACGGACATCAAGAATAATCTGTCATGAGGGGAGAATGAATTTAGACTCAAATGGTATTGATTTCAAAGTTTCCCTTGTGCTGATAGACCTTGTAAGCGTGGCTGCATTGAGCTTATCCCTTGTTCACGATGAATGAGGTGTCAGAACAAAAGGGGAATTCATCTTCACAGCCAAATGAGTCACGGTGACACAGCAATAGGCCCTGTGCTAGGAGCGATGACATTTTTAAGTACTTCATGTCAAGAAAACTGCAAACCTGTCAGCAAGCGTTTAGCATCAACTTCCTTGCTGGCCTTATCTTTTGGGCCCTCAAACAATCAAGCTGTCTGACTGGGAGGTCCTCACAGAGAGAGGTGAGCGAGGGCATCCAAGGTGGCACTGGGAAGTGCTAAGGACTGAGAGCCGTGCAGGCAAGCAGTGCAAATGAGAGCCCAGTGGCAGGTCAGACAGATTTCGGCCTTCAACAAAGGGCCAGGCGAGGAAGTCTATCTCTGATGTGAGAGACATAAGGAGTGAATGAATCTGAGCAAAGAAATGAAAAGAATGAAAAATTTATGTTGGTTTAGGATCTTAGGGGACTGGCTGTCCAACATTCAGATAAAGTTCTCAAAGGAACCATACTTTAGAGACAACTTTCTTGGGGCATTTTTTTTCCCCAACAGCTATGACATCCCAGCTCGGCTGAACTCATGTGCAGGACGCTTATTTTCAATGCAGGAAGAGAGCCAGCAGCTGAACTGCCTTCCTTACTGTGGACTCCTCTGTGTGTGGACAGGGGAGATGGGAGCACAGATAGGCGTCTGAGTCTTAACTCCTTTGGGGCCACAGATTCCTTTAAGAATCTAGTAAAAATTCCACTTTACCAAAGACGACATTCAGATGGCCAACAAGAACATGAAGAAATGTTTAAAATCCTTAGCTCTAAGAGAGATGCAAATCAAAACAACTCTGAGATATCATCTCACCCCAGTAAGAATAGCAAAATTTAACAGAACAGGAAGCAACAAGTGCTGGCGAGGTTGTTGAGAAACTGGAACTCTTATTCACTGTTGGTGGGAGTGTAAAATGGTGCAACCACTGTGGAAGGCGGTATGGCGCTTTCTCAAAAAGTTGCAAATAGAGATACCATTTGACCCAGCAATTCCAGTACTGGGAATATACCCCAAAGAGACCATAACTGCCACACAAGCAGATATATGCACACCCATGTTGATCCCGGCTTTGTTCACAATAGCAAGGAGCTGGAAACAACCTAAGTGCCCATCAACAAACGAATGGATAAAGAAGCTGTGGTATATTCACACAATGGAATACTATGCTTCACTGAAAAACAAGGAACTCATGAAATTTCAAAATGGGTAAGCCTGGAGGACATTATGCTGAGTGAAATAACCCAGTCACAAAAGGACAAATACTGCATGGTACCACTGTTGTAGAATGGGACTGACATCAGGGTTGTGATAAGACTGAGAAAAACTGGATAAATTATGTACACTGCACTGAAACAGATTAGTGAGAGAACAGTTTAAAAGCGATATATGATAGGGTATTATGGTTATCACCAGAATCCAGAATTAAGGTTGCACAGTGGAATGTACTTGGGGCGGTGGGGAGGGATAGTATATCAATGAAAGAATTTTCCTTTTCAAAGAGAGGCGTGAACTGGGGGAGAGGGGTGGGCAGGGAGAAAAGTGCAACAATGAATGAATGGAAGATCAAAATCTCTGTAAATGTTCATTAAAATGAGTAAATTTTTTTTTTTAAAAAAGAATCTAGTAAAAATTCAAAAACTTGTTTCCCAGCAAATGTATGTACGTGTTTTTACGTCCAATCCCTGGGTGTTTCAAGACCCTTTACACAGACTGCCAGTTGAGAGTTCTGTTCCTGGATCCTTGCTTCAGACTGAACAGCAACAGCCTAGGAGACGCAGAGGCTGCCGAGCAGGAGCAGAATGGACAGCACTGTTCCCACTCGTGACAGAGACGGCACACGCCAGGCAGGCCTGATCATGAGCTTGGGACACACACGTGCTCTTTCTGACGCATCTCCAACTCACTGTTACCTCGGGTAAATCCTTTCTTCCACCATACTTCTTCCCCAGCTGTCACATGCCTGGTAAGCCTCACTGACTCGTCACATCTCTCATTTTGGGAAGCAAAGGGCCTTAAGAAGGACGCTCTGGTGGCTTAGTGGCAGGGAACTACACTGCCAAGCTAAAGGGACATGGTTAGAATTTTCCAGGTGCTCTGTGAGAGACGGATGGGCCATCTCCTCCTGTGTGATTTACTACCTCTGAAAATCCACTGCAGGGGCGGCTGTGAGTTGGTCCCTATTTGATGGTACCCAGCAAGGGCTTGAATTAGGTCACCTTTCTGGAGCAAGCTGGAAGCCTAGGAAGAATTGTGCTAGAAAAAGAGGCCTGCTGGCCTGGGGGACTGACCCCCATTCTGACTGGAATTTTCCTCAGAGAAGAGGTCTGGACCCTCGGCACAGATGTTACAGTTCAGTGTCAGATGCCAGCCAAGCCTGACACTCCCTGCCCTGAACAGGAGGACAGCACAGGTCCTCGCGCAGGCTGCTTGGAAGTGGGCTCTAGGGTAAGAAACAGTCTGGGTACCCTGTAAGAGGAAAAGTGTCCAGCTCAAGGCTGAGTACAGCGTGGTTTAACCTGTAAGATAAACCGCCCTGGCGTCCGACATATGGGGCTACCTACTAGGAAGGACAGCTTGGCCTCATCGGTGCTCTCGATGCCTTTCGTGTCAAACTTGCCCTGCTGGAGGCTGCTGTGCATGATGCTCACGGCACTCGTGACCCCGCGCTGAATGTCCTGGAAAGTGGTCGCAGGGAAGCCCATCCGCAGCTTGTTACAGAGAACATCCCTAGGGGGACACGAGGGATATGTTGTCAGGCCTGATGGCACTCAATCTGGTCTCCAGGACAGCAGGCCCAAGTGTCTGCTGCCCTGCCCAACAGCAGGACAGGCTCTTTGGGAAGAATAAACAATCCTCAAGATCACTGATGGAGACCTCAGGAGACAGGAAACCAGAGAGAGCAAGAAACCTCAGGGCAAGAGATGGCGAGAACACAAGAGGAGTGTGGCCACTACTTCCCCCCGAGAGGCTTCCTTCCAGTACCACCTGAGCCTGCAAACTGAAAGGAGGCAGCAGAGCATAGGAAAAGGCAGTTCAGTGTAAGAACTCAAGAGTTTGTAAGTCAGCCAGTTCTGGACTTTTATTCCTTCTTCTCCCACTTCTGAGGTGCATGATTTCTGACAAGTGATTAACTCTCCTTGTTTAGCTACCTCATAGGATTGTTATTAAGACTAAATAAGGCAACAGCCTAACAGTGTGTGGTCCATTGCTTTGGTAACTATGACTGTTATTATTCCAACTACTGTGTTCATCTGAACTGCCTGTTCTCCTTCCTGGGTTTTAGGGCCAATACCCCCTCCCCTCCAATCCAGCCCAGGAACCGTATGTGAGCATAAGACATCTTGCTGCTAGACAACTGCCAAGGAAGTTGTGCCATTACAGGGGCTTAAGTCTGGTGTACAACAGGGCTGGAATCATAAGGGGTGGGGGGAGGAAGAAATAAAGGAGCCTCAAGTCTCTGGCCCCTGAAAAGGAATCAACTGTACCTGAAGTCAGACTCTAGCTCCGTGGTGGCGAGGTTGATCATGGCACAGAGACAGTCGATGTTGGAGCTGGACAGAGCCCTCCCAATGCACTTCTTAACAATGTAGAAGACATCATCCACCATGCTGGATGTCAACTGGCCCTTCTCATAGGTGTCCAGAGCCACAGCCTAACCAAAAGGCAAAGCACTCAGTGAGGCTCTTGCTCTGAGACATTGTGGTTACACCAGCCTTGGGTCTGTTTCCTTTTCTGTGCCTTATCCATACCTTCATCCCCCCACCAATAAGGCTTATTCAGTCATAGCTTGGAGTGGATCTTCTGCATCTCTTCCTCTCAATCACTGCCTCAGGAAATTGGTATCCAGGGCCTATGACTGACGGACTTCTGTAACTGGGGCCCACGGATATCAGGAGAGGCCCTTCTATCCTGGAGTGCTTTACTCAGGCACTCAGTGATGCAACACACACAGCAGTCCCTGAGGAGCTAAGATTTACATTTTTGTGATTCCTGGGGAAGAAGTCCCAGCTGGATACGTGAAGAGCACGACAACCCCAAAGATGCTGTCACTCAGTCCACACACAAGGGTATCTTCAAAGCAGATCCCCCAAACAGGACATGCCTCGGACACTTGTTGCTCTGGCTGCATGGACAGAAGTCCCATTTCCCAGAGTCATGGCCTACGTCCTACCTTATTGACAGTCTCCCTCATGAAGTACTCCTCCATGGTAATGTATAAGCCAATCAGCTCCTGCATGGTGCAGCTCAGTAAGCAGTTATTGAGGAGCTTGTCCAGACTCTTCTGATGCTCTGAGGGACAGCCAAGAAAGCAAGCTCGCTTTTCGTTCCCCACAAAGAGCCCACCTGGTCCAGTTCAGGTTCTTCTAGAGCGTTTGTTCCAAATACGCAAACATTTCACAGTTATCACAGTACAGGTATAATCTTGGATCCTGCTTTTAAATTGTACATTGTAAATATTTTCTGTGTTTTTATAAAGCTTGCTAATAAAATCTTAGTGTGTGGTTTTTGTTTTTTTGTTTTTTTTTAGTTTTGGCTTTCTTATTAACAAAGGTTGTGTGATATTTTATCAGACAACACACACATATGTTTTAAAAATACTTTCCTATTCCCCCGCCCCCATTTTCGTTTTTTTTAAGGCATCTGGATTATTTAAAATTATTTTGCCATTATTGGAGATCATGGCTACTGAAGGATATTGTAAGCATTTTTATGCAACTTTTTAGTTCTTTTTTTACTATTTCTTCTAGATTAATAAGAGATACAGTAAGAGAGATACTTTGCAGCCAGAGATGGTAACATGTGGAGAACAGAACTTTTCATTCTTTAACCAGTGCTGTCTAGCAGAATTTTCTGGAAAGGTTCTATATCTAGAGCAGTATTGTCCAATATGGTAGCAATTTGTCATGGTTGCCTGTATGGCTAATGTAACTGAGAAGCTGAATTTTAAATTTTATTTAATTGTAACTAATTAAAATTTAAATATTTTCATGTGGCTAGTGGCTACCACATTGGCCAGGTGAACTCTGAACAGAGATGGCCATTATAAGGTAATGAACATCAAACCCCAAATAAGCACAAATCTTCCTCCTCCCAACACCAGTTCAGAGGAACGCCTCGGGGCCACATGAATGAGTAACTCTCCTTTCACATGTTATATCACAGATGCTGTTGCTGGTCTTGAGTCCTAGTTCAGGGAACTGTAAATATCTGCACAGTAGGAGTTAGAGGATCTGCTTAAAATCTTAAGGAGACATTTGTAAATTAAATTAGGCTATGTAGTTGTTGTTGTGTACTGCAGAGTCGGAACCAACTTATAGCTGACCCTCCAGCAGGTTTTCAGAGGCAGTTAATCACACAGGAGGGGATTACCCATCCTTCTCCTGCGGGACAGCTGGTGGCCTCAAACCCCAAGCCTTTGGGCTTGCAGTGCAGCGTCTCTGCCACTGGGCCACCACTACTTTTATTCTACTTCAGTTAGCCCTTCAAAAATTGTGGTTTGGGGATATGGTAGATTGCCAGAGGAGGTAAAAGCATTTCTCTTTTTTTAGAAGCTTTACTGAAGTTATAAAATGTACTTTTTTATGTGTACAATTCAATAAGCTTTAGTAACTTTCCAGAATTGTGCAACGATCGCCACAATCCAGTTTCAGACTATTTCTCTCTCGTCCGAAAGTTCCCTTATGTGCCTCTGCAGTACATGGCTGGACTGCTTAAATGTTTAAGCTATTATTTAATATGTGTGCTTAATACCTACTTAAACCAAAGAACAAAATTCCACATAAGAGCTGGTGATGGAGCCTGATGTGGAAAAAGAACAGAGAAGATGATCACTTAAAAGTTCTGGGTATCAGGGAGCTCTGGTGGCCTAGTGGCATGAAGCTGCACTGCAATCCCAGAGGTGCACGGTTCAAATCCACCAGATGCTCTGCTGGAGAAGGAGGGACAATCTCCTCCTGTACCAGTCGGATCTGATTTGACGGTACACACACACAAAATAATTAAAAAAATTCTAGGTATCAGGTTTCCTCGTTTGTAACAGGACAGGATGAGCCCAAAGATCCAGTCTAATTCTAGAATGCAGTTAAGTCTGGGTTTCCTTTGGGGAGTTATTTTGTCCACAAATTCCCAGTAGATAACAAGCCTCCATTATTTTCTTTATATCTGTGGCTTAACATTTAGAAAAATGGTAAAAACCATACAGGCCAGCCATCACAGGGAACATATATGGGAAACACATTTTACCTTGCTTTACCTCCTCTGAGGCTGCTGAGTCCCCCACCTCAAAATCCGAGCTGATCCTCTTCCTGAGGAAGCGCAGGTACAGCTCGCTGCGGGCATTCATCAGCGTGACCTCAGTCAGGATGGGGTCCAGTTCCCTGAGACACACGGGGCAGGACTGAACAGGGGTGCACTGGATTCCCTCAGACAGAACCGTCCTTCCTGCTCCCCAACTCTGCCAGATGGTCGTGCTGACTCTGTTGGCCCAGTTCCCTTCAGAGACTTCTATCAAGCACATTTTTCTATTCACATGTTACACCCCCATCATTCACCTCCTAAAATCCCACCAGAGTTAACCGAGAGGTTGGAGGATGCGTGTGTGCACATGAAGAACACATGAGGTTTAACTCAAACCACAAAAACTAAAGATGAAAATAGCATTTGGAAGCCCCACCTCCTTAAAAAGTCCTGGCTGCAGTTTATTTAGATCTCTGATTCACAATGAGGTAATTACCTTGGTTCAATTTTCTCTGTTACAGAATTTCTCATCAAGTTGTTCTGAACATGCCGGAACTGCAACACAACACAGAAGTAAAATGAGAATGCTGCCTCCACTTCTCAGCCTGTTGTTTTCTGACATACAAGAATATTCAGGTTTTGCTTGCTCCAAATCTTGGCTTCTAAGAAAAGGCAGCCTTGGATTTGAACCACTTGTCTTTGGGCTGACTGTACAACTCCTCACTACTAAGCGACCAGAGCTCCCTTCTAGGCCATTAATAAGTAAGCTTCTTTATCATATCACCAGAGGGCACTGTTGCATATTCAGTGACAGAGAACTGGTTAAACATCTGTCTCTCTTTGAGGAAGTACAGTTTCCTTCTTAATCTTGTACTGAGAACCCAAGCATCTCATCAATACCTTAAGTTCAAAACAAACTGGTGAAGGGCAAGATGCAGACCAATTTGCATTCTGCATTTCTTTTTCTCCCAGCTTTTCTTCACTTTTTAAGTTTTAATTTATTCTGCTCATCATTCCTGGCTGAAGTTGCTTCCTGAACCTACGAAGCACCTGCTACTCACCTGTTGGTGGTAGTCCCTCTGCTTGATGAACTTATCCACCACCTTCTCCGCCTGTCTGTCACATTCCACCTGCAGGTATTTTATCAGGGTGAAAAGTCTCCCTGGCCCATAGTAGGTCTCCACTATTGGCTGATGGGTCTCCACAATGCGGGCAATCCCTAGAAAAGAACAGTGAGGTGGTGGGATTCCAAATATCCTTCCCACAAAAGAAACTCTTTTCTTCCATTCAAGACTAACCCAAGCTAAACCCTTTTTGACTGCTTCACCTCCTAAAAAGAATAAAAATACTTTCATCAGTTCTAGGACTTGCTAAGCAGATTGCGGGCAGTGCTTGAAAGACCAGCAGGCATTTGCTAAATTATACTGATTCCGCTTTCTTCAGGGCATCTTTGAAAATCAGCATCACCCTCTTTACAGTAACTGATCCTAGGATTAAATTTACTTTTAGAATTTGGTCTTCCAGGCTAGAAAATCAAAGCAGCTGAGTACCAGTTACCAGCTATCAGGAGCCGATTAACACTCATGTTGACCCCATGAGGTTAGAATAGAACTGTGCTCCATAGAGTTTTCTTTTTCAAAATTATATTGGTTTTGCCGTTGTTGAGAATATACACAGGAAAAGAGACATCAATTCAGTGGTTTCTACATCTATAATTTACCTTCTCTAGGTTATGTCACTATTCTCATCTTCCTTTTCTGAGCTGCTTCTGCTTCATTAACATAAACTCATTGAGGTCAGATGGTTCCCCCTTAAAGGGGAAAGTAGTTCTTAGAACATGATGCTCAAGGCATACATACCTTTTTTAACAAGTTAGGCTAAACTATCACTTGGCTTTAAGATAACTTCATCCACCACTTTCTCTGCCTAACTATCACATTCCATCGCTAGATATTTTCTCTTTGGCTTAAAGTTTAATAGTTTCATTGATTTAAAGTTTTCTTTTTGGATTAATGATTATGTTTGGCTTAATGTCTAAAGATTCTCTCAGAAGAATAATATAAACGGTTCATCTACCTTCTATGACTCCAGGAAGTCCAGTCTATGAGAATTTTAATTTCTGTCCCTATTGATTAGGATTTTTTTATGGAATCTTTGATCAAGATGTTTAGTAATGGTCCCATGCATCACCCAGTCTTTAATTGTCTCTGAAAACCCGCAAGGGTCAGCTATGGGTTGGTTCCGACTCAATGGTACTTAACAACAACATAGCAAAGGAGGCAGACATTCATGAAGACAGTTAGTCACACAGTCTATAGCTTCCTTCTGTACTTGACTCCCCTTCCTTTGTCGCTCCACATGAATACAAACCGCTTGTGGTGCCACAGAAGCTTTTAAGACCCCAGGCAATATGCAATGAACAAGGAGGTGGAACAGGAGCACTAAACACATTAAGCCATGTAACAGTGACGTCCCATAAAACCACAACCCTACACCTCCAGATCCTATGAGGTATTTTGTTGCATACACGTAGGCTCAGCAGCTATATTGTGTGTGTGTGTGTACATACATCTTCAAACAACACTGCTGCCACTTCTTCATAAGTGAACAATTTACTGACAGCATTAAAAAACTGCAATGAAATATACAGAAGCAAACAACAATTTCTTCATGCTCCATAGGGTTGATTTTCTTTGAAATACGCATTGTCTTTCATCTAAGATGCCTTTGGGTGAACTTGAACTACTAACCTTTAGGTGAGTAAACAAATGTGTTAACAGCAAATACATGACGGACTAAAATCTTTACTAGTCAGATACGTAAGATGAGTAGCTCATAACTCAACATACAGTTATTTATCGGATGGAATGTAAGAGATCATAATCGAAGGAGAGGAAAAAGGCTAGGCTGCAAGAGTTAGAAATGTCTGAGTGCAGAAAGGGCTCACCTTCAAACAGGAGAGTGAATGTATCTGCGAAGATGACTGCAGCCCTTCGATCATTCATATCTGTCCCCAAAACTAAGAGTAGATTCTCCTCAGCTTTCCTGGCCACCTAATAAAAGTAGAAAATCTACACTCAGTTATCAGACAAAAGGCCAACCTCAAAACAGGTCTGTCTCAGTTTTCTCAAAAGGCCTTGCATTGAAGTACATCCTGCAATGGGAGGCTCTGAGATGTCTGAGCCTTGGATGGGACAAAGAACTTAAGTGTGATAGCTTTTTTTCCAAATAATGCTTTTCTTCTGTTGGGAAACAGGGGTTGTAATTAGTAAAGGCAGTGTCCCCACTTTTAATATATTTTTAAGAAGTATAAATTATTTTGATGAATGGTACTTTGTTGAATAGGACAAAGTATCTGGATACCATACAAGAGACTTTTCATGTGCTAAAAGTACATGCTCAAAATGCAAAAACAGCATTTCTCATACTATTTATGAGACTATATTTATATATAATTTGCTGGTCAAACAACATTTTGAACTAAAAATGTATCTCATTTCCAGCTTAATATGTGATCTTATTTTCATTTCTTTATTACATAATGCAGTTGGTACCTTTAATCTTATAATGTTTTGTGATTTTTGTTCAATAGAGTAATTCCTGGCTAAAAGAATAAATAGATAAAATCCTTATTTTTAGTAAAAAAATTTAAAAAGCAGAAACTGCTTTAAAATTTTAGGTGGAAGATACTAATCAAACAGTACCACAAAGTAGTTTTATTTTATTTTAATGAATGAATTTTTTTTCTATTTCTTTTTTTTTTAATTTTATTTCTTTTTTGGGGGGGAAAATTTTCAATTTTTATTCTTAAAAATAGGAATCAAAATTGCAAAGGCAGATTTATAGTCACTTCTGAATGAGAGGGTCATTTTGGAACATCACAAGAACGCATACTCAGATGGAAATCTAGTTAAACTGCGGTTGCTCCTCAGGTTGCATTCACTCCTGCATTTTCTCAATTAGTTCTTCCTTGTATTTGCCTTTCTCTTTTCCAACTTGCCGAGACTTAGCTTTATGTTCAAGAATTTTTTTCCGATCTTTATCCAATTTCAGTCTGGTAATAACCACCTTGCTTGGGTGAATGCCCACATGCACTGTGGTACCATTAGCCTTCTCACGCTGCACTCTTTCGATGTAGATGACATACTTCTTTCTGTACACCTGGACTACCTTGCCAATCTGCTGACCTTTGTAATGTCCTCGCACCACCTGCACCTCGTCATCCTTGCGGATGGGCATGGAGCGCACGTTGTACTTCTGCCGCAGCTCTTTGGACAGAGGGGAGGACATGATCTTCCTGCGCACATGCGAAGGGGCATTGAGTGGCGTTTTCGGTTCTTGCTGCGGTCCGAGGTAACGAAAGGGTTGAACTTCATGGTGGCAGCCGTCCGACAGCGTCAGGATCTCCAAGCACTATTATTATTAATTTTAATAGACATTTATAGAGGTTTTGGATTTCCATTCATTCATTGCCGTGAATGCATTTTTGAAATGGGTAAAAAACACATATACTTAAAACATTCAGAAAGAATAAAGGTGGAATCAGTGAAAAGTATTTCTTCCTTTTACTTATACCTTTGATCTCTTAATTCTGTTCCTTAGAGGCAACTATTTTAATCTTTCCAAAACCATCTTATGCTTATATAAGCATCTATCATTACTGATACCCTCTTAATTTTAAACAAAAATGGTAAGTTAATGTTTGTGCCTGTTTAACTTAACAACAATGTTGGAGAGTAAAATATATCAGCACATGTTTTTCCCTAACGGCAAATCAGAGATTCATCATAGAATGAGGGGGCTTGATGTGCACTGAAATAGAGATAAAAAACAACCTATGCACACATGTGCACTGGGATTTACTTCTCTTCAGTTAAAGGGAAAGAGGCTTCATGGTGGCTTCAATGGTAAAGCTAACCGAAAGGCTGGCAGTTCAAGCCCACCCACTGTCTCTGTGGAGAAAACACCCACCCATCTGTTCCCGAGAAGGCCACTGTCTAGGAAACCCACTGGGGGCAGTTTTCTGAGTTACACGAGTCATTGAGTTGAAACTGACTGGGGGGCACCGAACAATAATAACTAAGAGGAGGGGGGGCTCACTTGAGACTTTAACTAAAGCTTATTCTTTCCTCTTTTCCCTAGGATTTAATCAAGTAGCTCCATCTATTTCAACTCTACATAACTTATTCTGAGATACAGACCTAGTTCTAAAGACATTTAGAACCATTTAAAATCATTAAACAAGAACTCACATTGCTCTTATATACCAAACATGGCCGACAGTTTGAAAACGAAGATTTAACTTGCCAGAGAACTTGCATTTTAATTTCCCTAGATTCAGTTGGTATGGTGAAAAAAATGTGGATCGTTTGATGTCTAGACAGTGCGCGGCACTTAGGAGATTGGCTATAAAATAAGTGTGGAATGAATGCACCCAGTCTCACCAGGTTACACCTAGAGCACAAAGGAAATTCAAATCCAGAAGACAGAGGGTATCCACAGAAACAGATCTATCCACATCTAGTCAATCTGCAGGCAGAGAACCATACCAGTTTTCTGCCATGTAATCAGGGACCATACCTGCCTACAGAGGTATTCTGAGAACTTGCTCAATCCCTCCTCATGTAGACCCAGGAGCGGGAAGATCTTGAAAAAGCGCTCCACCTGGGGCAGGTCTCCTTCTTTGGTGGCAATGGCAAACTTCTCTGTGACAATGGCTTTGAGACGTTGCTCAGCTTCCTGCAACAATTTCAGGTTGGCATCAATCATGCTGCCTGCTCAGAGAGAAGAAACAGAATTAATGCCAAGGATGGCATTGTGTCAGGCCCTTATGTCTTTTAAGTTTCTATTTAAATCTCTCCACTACCATTTATTAAGTATATGTATTAAGTGCCTACTATCAGAAAGTGGGACAATTACTAGGGATGTAGAAGGACAATTGATGCCTTTGAGTTGTGGTGCCAGAGTGCTGAATATACTATGGACTGCTAGGAGTACAAACAGGTTCATCCTGGAGAGGGTGAAATCAGACTGCTCTTTGGAGGCAAGGATTCTGAAGCTTCGTCTGATATACTTTGGACATGTTGCAAGGAAAGATCAGTCTTTGGAAGAGGGATGTTATGCTTGGGAAGGTAGAAGGACAGTGCATGAGAAAAGACCCTGGATGACATGGATTGATTCAGTGGCTGGATTAATAGAGGTGGGTGTGTCAGAGGCAGTAAGATTGGCAGAGGACAGAGCAGCGTTTAGGGCTGTTGTACATAGGGTCGCTATGAATCTCAGGTGACTCTATGGCACATAACAACAACATATGCTAAGCCTACTAAGTGGCTGCACATTGCTAAGAGAAGCTATTCCTTGGAATAGGGACATTATGCTTGGAAAGGTGGAGGGATGGTGAGGGAGAGGAAGATCCTTAACCAAGTGGACTGACATAGTGACTGCAGCAATGGGCTCAAGTATGTCAGAGATTGTGAAGACAGGGCAGGACAGGACAGGGTTCCGATCTCTTCACAGGGTCATTACCGGTCAGGTTCAACTCACCGACACCTAACAACAACACGTACTAAGATGCTATTCTAGCTAATGTGATATTAAAAGATGAATCAATCAAGATTCTGTTAATAAAAATTAACATCAAGTAAAAGCAATGATTTATACACATATTAACTATACGACAATTTCATGTATGATAAGTGTTGTTGCCCTAAGAAAGTTACCCCAATGATTCCATTTATGGTTAAAGTAATCCGAAAAAGTTTGACATCTCATTTCTCAAAGTTGCGCAGGAATTTTTTATTTTAAAGAATTTTTGTATCTGAAATTTTGAGCAAAGGAAACGAAAGGAATGAAATGACAGAAGGAATGGAAAGGTGAAAAGACTATTTAAAAAAAAAGACTATTTACATTGAAAAACAATGTATTCAAACTTTGTAAATAAAGCAGAGAAAAAAATATATATATAAGATGCGAACAGTAATATCTATCTTAGGACAGTGTTGTTGTTATGTGTCATTGAGTCACCTGTGACTCATAGCGACCTTATATACAATAGCCCTAAACGTTGCTCTATCCTGTGCCAATCTTACTATCTCTGACACACCTACCCCCATTACTCCAGTCACTGAATCGATCCACCTCATAGAAGGCCTTCCTCTCCTGTGCTGTCCCTCCACCCTCCCAAGCATGACGTCCCTTTCCAAGGACTACAGGACCTAAATAGGGCCAACTGCCAGACAAGGAAGTCTCCTAACAACAAATGCATACTATCAAACTTTTGTTGTTGCTGTGATGTGCCACTGGGTTGGAATCAATTCACAGTTCATTCTCCTGTAGGAATTCAGAATCTGTAAATTGCATGAGAGGGCACTGCCCATCCTTTAGAGCAGCTCTCTTCCTTGGAGTATTTGGTAGATTCAAATTGCCTGCCTTTGAGTTGCCAGTGCACTGAACTCGGCCACTAGAGCTTCCTGTGTTGTCAAACTAGAAAGAAATCAATAATTT
Source organism: Elephantulus edwardii (assembly GCF_000299155.1). NCBI lineage: Eukaryota > Metazoa > Chordata > Mammalia > Macroscelidea > Macroscelididae > Elephantulus > Elephantulus edwardii. Next base: position 803,602 of record NW_006399751.1, read on the forward strand.
GAAAGGCCAACCTTCTTTGCCCTGTCGGCTGAGCTCAATGACTGACTTGTCCAGGCACAAGTAGCGATGTATGTGGGCTGCTGCCTGCTCATAGTCTTCATTCCTCAAAGCAGTCTGAACTCCATCCATGCAGAACTTCAGATCTAAGATGTCATCGGCTCTCTGGATGGCCTGATAGAGGCGATTCTGCAAAAAGACTTAAGAGTCAAACAATGTCCAACTGCTTTAGAAGTAGCTCTCCAGTAGATACGAAGATTTCAGAGTGAATCCAGTAACCCACAGGTCCTCCTCAGCTTTCACTGGTGCACCCCCAAGCATCATCACTATCATTCACAAAACTGGGAGTGATGACCAAGAACCAGAAAGGTATCACACAATTCTATTTATGGAGTCAGACATTATTTCAGGGGCAGTAGGAACAAGAATAATCTATATTTATCTCTGGCATATACTGTTATTTATAATGGTCAGAATGTATCTTAAATTAGGGAACAAGACATGGGTTAGTTATAAGGAATGCAGCCTTCAATATGGATTGAGGCTCAATATCAAGAAAACAAAGATTCTCACCACTGGGCCAACTGGCAGCATCATGATGGATGGTGAAGAGACGGAGACTGTTAACAGCTTTAGTTTGCTGGGCTCCATAGTCAACACTCTTGGCACCAGCAGCCAGGAAATCAAACGACACATTGTGATGAGAAAGTCCACTGTTAGAGACCTCTCCAAAGTACTGAAGAGCAATGATGTCACTCTGAAGACTAAGGTGTGCCTTATACAGTCCATGGTCTTTGCAATCACTTGCTAGGCATCAGAGACTTGGACAATGACTAGGGATGATAGAAGAATTGATGCCTTTGAGCTGTGGTGTTGGAAAATAGTATTGAATATACCATGGACTGCTAAGAAAACTAACAGGTTCATCCTAGAGAGTGTTAAACTAGGCTGCTCCTTGGAGGTAAGGATTCTGAAGCTTCATCTAACATACTTCGGATATACTGCAAAAAAGGACCAATCCTTGGAGAGGGATGTCATGCTTGGGAGGGTGGAGGTACAGCACAGGGGAGAAATACCCTCTATGAAGTAAACTGATTGAGCGACTGGGGTCATGGGGGTAGACGTGTTGTGGAGACAGTGAGATTGGCAGAGGATAGAGCAGGGTTTAGGGTTGTTGTACATAGGGTAGCTATCAGTCACAGGTGACTCGATGGCACATAACAACATAAAACAATTTTCTTTTAGAAGAACAACCAAAATTTAAAAACTAAACAAAACAATGTGAGTTGGTGGCTATATAGCCATTGTGTTCTGTAAAATTATTTTTAAAGAGGCAGAAACAATCGTGCTATTTCATAGTAACAAATGGAAATTAGACTGACTCGTTCAAGTGCCCTGACATTGTATTATCCAATATGTGAGCTATTGACTACATGTAACTAGTGAGGATTTGAAATGTAGCAAGTCCAAATTGAAATGTGCTATAGAAGTATACATTGGATTTCAAAGACTTTGTACTAAAGGAAAAAAAAGAACATAAAATAATACTGTTTTTAGTCAACGCATGTTGAAATGGCATTGCAGACATGAGTTAAATAAAATACATAATTGAAGTTTTTCATCTATTTCCTTTTTTAAAAATGGCTACTAGGTCTAGTATGGTTGCGAGGAAGGGCGGAGTAGAAAATTAATGGACAGACAATGAACATCTTTTAGGAACAGGTGAAGAGAAAGACAATGTAGAAGAAAGGATGATCACAGACATTGTTGGGTATGTATTCTAATTAACTATATGGAACAAAATATACATGATTGATTTCCTTAAAAAAGGGGAAAAAGCTAAGGAAAGTCTTACACAGAGATAGAATCAGTCTTAGAGGGATAATAGGGATAAGAAAAGAAGGAGAGAGGAACAAAGACTAATAGGATAGGCCGGGTGAAGGGAAATTTGGGAGTTTGATGAGACATTATAACTAACTTCACTGACCAATTGTAATTAATGATCTAAAACAAAATACATAGAATAGTTGAAAGAAAACCAATAAAAAAGGACTACTAGAAAGTTTAAAAATTATAGATTAAATCACACATTAGATTTCTTCTTCTTAGCTACTCTGAATTATTTGGATAAATGTTAACTATATATGACAAATAAAAATAAGATTATTCCTTTTCCTGGCCACCAGAGATACCAATTAAAAGAAAGATTTGACTGCATATACACTCAGAATTTACCTATTTGCCCTAGTTAGAACTTCTGGTACAAATTTTAATGAAAGTAGGAAGAGTAAATATTCTTTTTCCTTGATTTTTATGGGAAAGCATTTAGGCTTTCAGAATGAAGTGTGTTATCTGTCAGTTTTTCCTCCTTTTTCAGATTAAGGATGCTCCCTTCTACTTCCAGTTTGTGGAATCTTTTTATTTTGAAGGGAGATGAATTATGTCAAATGCCTTTTCTGTATTTATTCAAATGATCATACAATTTTTGTTTCTTATTTTATTATTAATACTTAAACAATTTTTAAACCAACCTTGTATTTCTTTGACTAATCCTTTTTAGTCATGATTTGTAATTCTTTAACTTTTTTCTTTTTTTAAACTTTTTCTAATGTTGCTGGATTTGGTCTGCCTTTTTTTTTTTTTTAAAATACCGTTAAATCGGATCTGACTGGTACAGGAGATTGTCCCTCCTTCTGCAGCAGAGCATCTGGTGGATTCAAACCTTGTACCTCTGGGATTGCAGTGTAGCTTCTTGCCACTAGGCTACCAGAGCTCCCTGGGTCAGCCAGTTTTTTAAAAACTATCTTAGCATTGGTAGAAATTTACAGAACAAATTAGCTTCCCATTCAACAACTTACACACATTTTGCTTTGTGACAGTAGTTGCAATCTCAACATGGCAGTATTCTTCCCACCTTCTCCCAGAGCACCTGGTTTCTGTTGACCCATCTGGCCTGTCCCTTCCTGCCTTCTGAAGTTTGAGTAAATGCTGCCCATTTGCTCTCATGCGGTTAATTGTTCTGGGGAGTGTGTTCCTCACAAGGATTATTTTCAAGACTGGGTTCGGTCCTAGGTTTGAAGGGTGGGTTTACTAATATTTTCTTGAGAATTTTTGGGTTTATGTTCATAGATATTAGTTGAGGGGTTTTTTTGTAGTACATTTGTCTGGTTTTGGTAGCTCACATTACATTGGGTGAGACTGTCTTAATCTCTACCCTCCTCTAACTCAAACATCCAAAGTTCAATGAGGGAGTCCCTGAGAGGTATACAGTTCTCCCACTCAGCTGCTAGGTAAAAGTTTGAAGTTCAAGTCCTCCTAGGAGAAAGGTGTGAAAAGCTACTTCCAAATAAGCAGCCCCTGGGAAGAAAACAAAAGCTCAATGGAATTACCTTGGCCAGGTCAAGCTGTCGGACCTTGCTAGATACATTTTCAGCTAGGTTGCAGGTAAAAGTGATCGTTCCAGCCAACTGCTTTGCGTCTCCTTCAATCAACTGTAGGCTGGGACTGTTGTTGGCACACATTGCCACCATACATATATCCACAGAGGCAAAAGGTGGGAATGAGAGATAGAAAAAATTATTTGCCAGGAGGAGATTATATCTTTTACTTCTTTTCTATCTCTACACAACACTTAGAGTTTGCTCTACATATGGCTTTTTTTCTTCTTAATTTTTTAAAAATTATTATTTGTGTGTACTGTCAGAGCGTTGAGGACTCTCCTTCATAGGGTCGCTATGAGTTGCCTGCGACTCGAGGCACTTAACAACAACTGTCAAATTAGATCTGACTGGTACAGGAGGAGACTGTCCCTCCTTCTCCAGCAGAGCATCTGGTGGATTCGAACCACATACCTCTAGGATTGCAGTGCAGCTTCTTGTCACTAGGCCACCAGAGTTCCCTCAGATGGCTTTTTTTTTAAATCAAAACAAGAAAACAAAACACAAACCAACACAACAATGCTTCAGACCTATACGCAATAGAAAATTATTTTCTGTAACTACTAAAGATACTCATAATAGGTATAAACAAGGGAGTTCTGGTGGCTTAATGGTAATGAGTGCACTGCCAACTCAAAGGCTCATGGTTTGAATACACGAGCTGATCCACAGAAAATAGGCAATTGCCATCCATGGATTTTCCTGCCTCTGAAAACCCACTGGAGGGTCAGCTATGAGTTGGTTTCGCTTCAACAGTAAACAACAACAGGAAAAGACAAAGAAGTAGGCAACAGAGTTACTTAGTTGTTAAGTGCCAAAAAAAAAGTATTAATCAACAATCTAAGAGGATGATGCGCTCAAAGAGCAAGTGTTATGACTAGTAGTCTGTAAAAAACAGTGGCTCTCAAACTTAAGGCATGCATCAGAACCAACTAGCTGGCGTACTAAAGCACAGATTCCTGGGACTCACCTCTAGAGTTTGTAATTTAGTAGATTTGTGTTCAGGATCCAGAATGTGTATTTCTAATAAGTTTTAAAGTGCTGCTATGGTACTGTTGGTATAGGACTACACGTTGAGAAACAATGAACTATATATCCTTTGGTTTTCACTAGACCATGATATAATAATGTTCATCTACATTTCAACTGGCCATTTATAAAAGCAAGTTAGGAAAAAGGGCAACTAAGCTATGTGACCTGTGGGAATTCACAGTAGCTTCTGCTGAGGTATGCAGACTCACCCCATTCTGTGAAGACTGACCATCTTACTTTCAATAGTGGTTTTCTGTTCCAAAAGAGCATCCAGCTCTCTCTCCACCACTTTCTGAAACACAGAAAAAGATCTTGTCAGTTAACTTGTCAGTTAAGCACGAGTGGCATCCACTTCCTAAATAACATGCCTTTGAGGGAACTCTGGTGGCCTAGTGGCAAGAATCCCAGAGGTGCACAGTTCAAATCCACCAGATGCTCTGCTGGAGAACGAGGGACAATCTCCTCCAGTACCAGTCAGATCCAATTTGATGGTACATACACACACAAAAAATAATAAAGTAAAAAAAAAATAATAACATGCCTCTGGAAACGATGAAGTTTGATAAATGTCGATAGTTGTAGAGGGGCTTAAGGCCTTTTGTTCATAGGGTCATTATGAGTTGTGCTCTACTCGAAGGCAATCAACAACAACAGTTAGAGTGACTTTAAAAATTCACTAACCTAATCGCTTAGCGATTGAATACCATATCAATTTCTGTTTTCCTTCTACATATACTATCACCATCCTCTCCATTTTTGCACTTATCATACTGAACACTGATTTGTGTGTATTTTAGGGCATTTATGTTAGTATCACAAACGAAGTAAATGAGGATCTACTCTTTTATTAGCATGGTGCTTAACAGGAATACATTTAAATCATAAAGACAAACTTCTAAAGTGGCAATCCAATCCTAACTCAGGCAAGCCACTTATAGTGTTAATAAACAATTGATGCAACTTCCCTTCCAGTTTCTTCTTATATAAAATAGGGATAATATTTACCCTTGGGATTGGAGTCAAACAAGATAGCACACATAAAGTATTATATACAGTACGTGATGAATTCAATGTTTAATAAGTCATATTACCTATTTTTATTAAAATAATCCATTAGATTCCAGAAGAAAACTTCCACTTGACAATGATCACTACAAATACGGGGACTTTTTGTGTAAGATCTCTAGTTTTCCCCTAAAAGACTGATTGATTCTTTGGGAGCTTAGGAATGTCTGATCACAAGTACTAAACTTTAAAAAGTGTAACTTGCTTTAAAAAAAAAAATTGGAACCGTTAGCTGGTGGATCTATTGTCAGTGCTAATTAGTAGTTGCAAGTTATCATTTGAGAATCTTCAAAGGTAAATTAATAATGCCATTTTTCCATTCCAACTTGCCTTTTGATACTCAACCTTGGCAAGGAACTCCAAGATAAACACTGAGAGTGAACTGATAGCAAGAAGTTGCAACGCATTAAAGAAAAGTGGCGCCAGAAATAAGACAGAACATTAAGAGCTGATGGAGCCTTGGAAAATCTAGTCAATATTCATCATTTCGTAGTGTCTGGGGGCTTTACAGAGGTCTAATGACCTCCTGAATTACTTATTCAAGATTAGACAGTTATAGGTCTTAAAAACTCAAGGATCTACAAAGCTGGGTACTTAACTGAAATTAAAAAATGATACCCTGAAATAAATCTCTACAAGAAAAGGACTTTAAAACAGTTCAAATTTATTTACAATGATTTTCTGCTTAAGGGAGATAACGTAATGTTTCACTTGTCAAACCAAGGAAAAACAACTTTTGTATTCTTATGCAAACTGGCATATAACTTTAGTTTAAGATTACTCCAGTGGAGAAAACTAGTACTTCTGGGCCTTGGAATTAAACTGCGAGGGAAAGAGTGGAACTGTCAAGATTGCCTGGATACCAGGGAAAAGAGGCTTCGGGGCCTCTGTTCGAGTGAGAAGATATGACAGGTCCCCGCAGCACCCCAACTACTCCCCCGTCTCTCGGGTAAGTGATTTTTCTGTTCCACCAGGCAAGGACAGAACTGCCTCCAGCCTCGATTTTTGACTGATTTCTGTAGATTTCTACACCCACTGCCCCGGGGTCCTCCGGGAAGAGGAGGTTTAGCCCCCACCTCCTCGCCGCAGAGCCGTTCATACACAGCCTCCAGATCCTGCAGCTCTGTTAGGGAGCGAATGAACTCAGTGGAGATTTCTGAACAGCAGTTTCCTCCCACTCCCTCAGCCGTCCGAAGCGCCCCCGACAGCTTCAGAGGCGATTCGAGATTCGCCATCTTGCTTCCCTTTTGGTGCTTTCGCTCCCGTCAGGCCCCCTCCTCGCTGACGCGCCACTTCCGGGGGCTGTCCGCATAAGTGCCTGACAAATTTTTGTTTAAGTTTACCTTTTAAAAATATATTCCTTTCTGTTATTCTAGGAAAAAAATGACAGACACAAACTAAGTTCACATAGTTGTTAACGTGGCAGGGAAACAAGACGAAATATGTAATAAGATTTTTCTATTCTTCCGGCGCGCCACCGGAAGTCAAAGCTGATGGGGAACGCCTGCTTACTGGCTCTGGATGAGAGCTAGGCCTTGCAGAAACAAATCCGTCGGTTATCTACGCCATCCTTCTTGCTACGAGGTAAGGGAGCGGGCTCATGACTTCTCCTGGCCCGGGAAGTTGGAGGAAAGCCATATGGGAAGGTGGGCCGAACTCTAGGTGGGAATCTTGTAACCTAGGCCCCACAGGTCCGTGCAGGGGCCGATGTAGGGAACGCTCCGGGCGCGAACCTCGGCCTCTCTTCCACTACTTTGCACCGTGTGAACGAGGTCTGGTTCGGAATAAACCTTCTCGCTCGTTTTTAGGCTCTGCTGCCTCCGAGGCAGGAAAGATTTGGGAGTAGGGAAGGTTCCTTCCCTATGGAAGGTGTGAGCTACGCGCAGACGGGAATTTGCAAAGACTGGGAGATGGCGTGTTAGCAAAGTAAATACCAAAAGTATTGGAGTCAAGTTCTTGATTTAATGTCTGCTGTGATACCCATCAGCTCTGGGCCACTTGTTCCTCCTCCCGAGCTTTATGTCTCTCCTTTAAAAAATGGAGGAAAAATCGAATCCACCAGACGCTCTGCCGGAGAAGGAGGCGCAATATCCTCCTGTACCAGTCAGATCGGATTTGACGGTACACACACACAAAATAAAAAAAAAATGGAGGAAAAAAAATTTCCAATGATGATTTTTCTTCTACGTCATGAGATAATGTAGCACAAGCCCTTTATCAAGACAAGAGGTAGAAGTCACAAGAATAATTAAGTTTTGGCCGTTAATGGTTCCTAGTGTATAGTTCCCGATTGACTTCCCGCCATTTTTTAAAGTCGTAGCTAGGTTTGGGCTTGCAAGAGATTATCAGTTACAGATACAGTTTAAAAGGAGGCAGAAGTTGGTGGATCGATCTCAATTTCACTAATTAAAAGGTGTTCCCTTTGGTGGTTCACATCTACCAGTATTTTTGAGAGAAAAAGATGGGCCTGTTCTTGTCCTGTGATTTACAGTCTCTAAAAACCACTGGAGGGTCGGATTATGAGTGGGTTCTTGCTAGACCGCAGTGAGTTGTGAGATTAAGAGACAGTTTATAATTTAGTGCTCATATATTATTCCTCCGCGGGCCTTAATGGTTTTGCTGCCTTAAGCCAAGCGTTTCTGTACACAAATGGCTTAAAGTCTCGGCTGATAATTTTCCACTTTGATACCCCTTTAGCTTGCTTTGACTTGGCACTGGTTGATTACAAGGCCTGGGTGGTGAACAAAGGTGACTTGGATTTGCCACCATGTTCCTGTATAATTTGACCTTACAGCGAGCCACTGGCATCAGTTTTGCCATTCATGGCAACTTCTCAGGTAAGTGCTTTCATACCTTTTTTCCTAAATTGAAATAAAGTGGTGTTTTGGTTATCTTGTGGAGCCCCCCCCCCCTTTACAGGACATTGTAACAAAGCAGTAGTTGATAATGTGATTAGATCAACAAAGCTTGTTAGCTGAGAGATGGTGTGAAGTTGAGATGCTTTGTGCAATATCAGATGAGTGTTTTCTTTCATGAGTGTAATGATATTTGTCAAAGATGTACATTTTTTTGACTACCTCTTTTTGTGTCAGTGTGTTTGTTCATTTTTATGTACAGAGAGGTAATAAAATCCTTGATCTTGAATTTGACAAGATGTTGCATAGAAAAATTTTGTCAGATTGTCAAAGGAGAATGGTTTTTACAAAGGGAGAATGAACTTGGCTTGGTGCTTGAAAGAAGCAGAGGAGATCACTTGTTAATGTTTCCCTTCTCTGTGCTATGCATGATGAGCAGGAATTTTGTGGATCTGTTTGGAAAGATTAATGAAGATTAGGTGAGAAATTTCAAGTAGATTAAGAAAATATACATCAGACTTCTTGTTGTTGTTTAATGCCGTCGAGTCATAGACGACTCATAGCGACCCTATGAACGAACAGCCTGAGCACTGTTCGTACATAGAGTTTCCAGAGGC
>NW_006399751.1:816024-825245 GCF_000299155.1 Elephantulus edwardii
GTGCGGTTGGCGCAGGATAGAGCAGGGTTTAGGGCTGTTGTGCATAGGGTCGCTATGAGTTGGAAATGACTCGACGGCACATAACAACAACAACACTTGAAAGTTAAAAAATCATTGCGGAATTATGTAATGGACAGAGAAAGATGGAGACAAAAATTGGCTTTTCTACTTTGGGAGGTACTGATTAGTCAGGACAGCAAGTGATTTTTAGGGGTAGATTTAGAAATATGTTCATTGTCAGCCTTAAAAAAATTTCGAGACTCTTTATCATACTAAACAGGAAGTTTCTATTAAAAATAGTCTGCTAGACTAAATACAGACTTAGAGAATTTGAATTTTATGAAACTAAACTTTATATATTAATACCATTTTAGAAAACTAATCAGGTTAATGATACATCTTAGAAATATAGTTTTTTAAAGTAATTTACATAACTTTAAAATTCTCTTCTTTGATACCACTTTTTTTTATGATAGAGATTAGTTTATAGTTTATGGATAGTTACCAGAGGCAGAAAGTTCTGAGGGAAAAGGAGAGTTACTGCTTACCGAATACTGAAACAATTGATTAAGAGTAAGATTGCACAGCTGATTAATGTAATTGTTGTCAGTTGATATCACTTATTATAGCACATTTCACTTTTACAAAATTTTTCAAAGAGATGGTTCTAACCATAAATAGCACTTGGAGTCACTTGGCTCTATTTATCTGCAATAGTGTTGTTTATCCACTTTATTTTAGAGGTTAGCTCTAATTGTTCATTTTCTTTCTCTCTTTGGTGATCCAGGAACAAAACAACAGGAAATTGTTGTTTCTCGTGGTAAGATCTTGGAGCTGCTTCGTCCTGATCCTAATACTGGCAAAGTACACACCCTTCTCACTGTGGAGGTATTTGGAGTTATCCGATCTCTCATGGCCTTTAGACTGACAGGTGGCACTAAAGACTATATTGTGGTCGGCAGTGACTCTGGCCGAATTGTTATTCTGGAATATCAGCCGTCTAAGAATATGTTTGAGAAAATTCACCAAGAAACCTTTGGCAAGAGTGGATGTCGCCGCATTGTTCCTGGCCAATTCTTAGCTGTGGATCCCAAAGGACGAGCTGTTATGATCAGTGAGTAACCTGTGCTGTTGAGTGTGCCTCTGACTCTTGAGTTGTTCAGTTTAGGATAACAGTGCAGTTACTGTCTTGGCAGTGTGTCATTGCATCGTTTAGATGGATAATGATGAAGAAAACGAATTTTGGTCTCATATTTGAACAAACACCATGGTTTAAAGTTACATTTCCCTTTGAAAACAATGGAAAAGTAGGTTATCTTTCACATGAAGCAAAATGTTGATTTCTTAGATTGTCTCTGGAAAGAAGATAGTGCCATCTTTTATTCAGAAAGTACATATAGTTGCTTTCGTTGGCCTGAAATGATGATTCACATTCATGTCTCTTCTCTGATAAATAAATGTCTTGAAGGAAATACAGTGTATCTGACCAGGCCTATAGAAGGCAGCTTTCCCTTAGTAAATGGTCACTAATAATTAGTTCCAACCAAAGAATCTAAAGATTGATGGCACTTTGGTTGCCTAATGGGCAACTGCACTGCAAATGCAAAGGCATGCAGTTTGAACCCACCAGCTGCTCTGAGGGAGAAGAATGAACAGTAAACTGCTACAGAAAACCCACTAGAGGGTTAGCTACGAGTCAGTTCTGAGTCAAGAGCATGCAGCAACAACAGTTAAAAGAATAGGGAGCTCTGGTAGCCTAGTGGGTGAGACGTTGACACTGACAGCCCGAAGGCAGGCAAAGGCCATTGGGTGTGCCTCTGAAGAAAGGAGACAATCTCTTCCTGTCTGATTCACATAGTCAGTTTTGACTTGATGTCGGTGAAATGAAGTGAGAAGTTAAAGAATACAACTAGCAATTTTATGCATTGATTAGTTTCTCGGTATCCTTAAATCTACAAGGCACTGGAGAAATTTTCAGTCATTGAGATTTTAAGAGCCTTATAAGGGAAAGACTGGTAACACCACTCTGCTCATAGTTAGTGGTAACACCCATCCATTATAATAATAGTAGAATCCCAGGTCAAGATATTTGGAGCATTAGTGTTACTTTTTAGATACTGTTCAGATTGTAGTTTTGCTTTTGTTTTTTAAATTGAGCTCTTATATGTCTTTTTTTACAACAGGTGCCATTGAGAAACAGAAATTGGTGTATATTTTGAACAGAGATGCTGCAGCCCGGCTCACCATTTCATCTCCCCTGGAGGCCCACAAAGCAAATACTTTAGTGTATCATGTGGTTGGAGTCGATGTGGGATTTGAAAATCCAATGTTTGCTTGTCTGGAAATGGATTATGAGGTAATGAGGACCATGTCACTTTATTTTGGTGGCTCTTCCATTTCCCTCTGTGCTTTTATGAGATTGTTTTCTTTTGTTGTGCACATCCTGTAGTTAGCTGTTTTCCTACCAGTTCTTTGTGTGTTCCAAGTACATTGGTGAAATACTTTGTAATGACAATGTAACAGCACTTGTCTCTGAGTTGAATAATTTCCTTATAGAAGCGAGGTTGTAAGAAAAGATGCATGGAAAGTGAAGTATTTGGGAATTATTTCACAGGGAAATAGGTAAGGCCAGAGCTTAGCATCATTGGCCTTGAGTAGAGGATAGTGCCTTCTAATAGAGGAAACTCTAAACACAGAATTAGACACTGTTCTTGTTCCCATTCTACCAGTTCTGGTAGTTTGAACTTTAACAAGCCATTTGACCTGTGGACCCTGTATCCTTGTTTGTATAATGGAACAGTTCGAAGTAATTTCCTTTCCAGCGTTTACGTGTTCCTTGGTCTTCTTGCATTGGTAAGCTTTTGTGTTTTTATTTCTTTGTAGGAAGCAGATAATGATCCCACAGGTGAAGCAGCAGCTAATACCCAGCAAACGCTTACTTTCTATGAGTTAGATCTGGGTTTAAATCATGTGGTCCGGAAATACAGTGAACCTTTGGAGGAACATGGCAACTTCCTTATTACAGGTACTTTTTCATATTGTCTCTGTACCTCTTTTTTGATCCATTTTATGTCCACGTAACCCACTGCCATTGAGTTGATTTGGACCGATCCTCTGTTAGGGTGGATTTGAACTGCCAAACTTTTGTTAAGTAGTCCAGCATGTTACCCACTACACAGGACTCTGGTCCTTAAGACCAAACATAGGATAAGTTATTAAAGTTTGGAAATAAACCCATTTCTGGTAGACCTTTGTCTGTACTAGGTATACACGTTTACCTGCTGTAGACAAAGATGTACAGGTTTTTGTGGTTAAATTACAAGTTCATGTGGTAGATAAGGAAGATCTCAAAAGGATAGAGAATCTGTTGCAAAAGCAGTACTCATAGATCAATTTAGAGCAGTAAATTAAGAAAGAAGAAAGGTGCACAATCAACTGAATAAAAAAAAGTTGGCATCTCTGACAACTGAAAATGAATACACAAAACCTTGGTTTTCTTCATATTGCAGGGATGAAAAATTAAGTATTTTCCCCTCTTTATAAGTTATGAATCCAACAGACAATATAGACATGTTAAAAGTTTCTGTTGATGGTACCAAGTGCCATGGCAGTGTGGATGGGTAGGCTAACCCAGGTAGAAAAAAAAGAATGTGCTGGAGAATGCATAGTAGTAAAAGCTAGCTAGGCACTGTTGAGCATCCCCATCATGGTCAAAGGGCACAGCATGTACAAAGGCATGTGCAAGAACATGGTCCAAAGAACTGAAAATGACTGTGGTTCAATTACTGGGGTTCTAGGAGTATCAGGATAGGTGTGGTAAGCATGGAAGGATACTAAGCAGGGAATAATAACCGTTTTAAGATTGCCATTTTAGAAGGATGGTTAACATTTTGTGTAATGGAATGGAAGATTTTAAAGATTTAAGCAGAAGGATTGCTCGGGAAGTTATTTCAATGACCTAAATAAAATAGTGGCACTATCAGCTTTCCATGCTGAGGTTGGGTATCATGGAGAAGCTGGAATGTCCATCTTGAACATGCAACTCTTCTATCAGACTTTGTTAAAGAAGTGAATTGGAAGCTAAATTTTGTAGTCCATCGTTGTATAAAATCATGGCTGAATTTTATATTTTGACAGTTCCTGGAGGGTCAGATGGTCCAAGTGGAGTGCTGATCTGTTCTGAAAACTACATTACCTACAAGAACTTTGGTGACCAGCCAGATATTCGTTGTCCAATTCCCAGGAGGCGAGTAAGTATTGTAGTCTCCATATTTTTTATATCATGTTTCAGTTTATGTTCTGTTTAATATCAGTTTAAATTATTTTTATGAAATTGAAAATTTCCAGTATACAGATATCACCCCAGTAGAATAGCAGAATTAACAGAACAGCAAACAACAAAAGCTGGTGAGGTTACTGAGGTACTGGAACCCTTATTCACTGTTGGTGGGAGTGTAAAATGGTGCTACCCCTATGAAAGTCTGCATGATCTTTCCTCAGAAGGTTGAAAATAGAAATTACCATTTGACCCCATAATTCCACTACTAGGAACACAACCTAAAGAAACTGCCACCCGAACAGACAGGCACACCCATGTTTATTGCTGCTTTGTTCACAGTAGCAAACAAAGAGTTGGAAACAACCCAAGTGCCCATCAACAAACGAATGGATAGAGAAGCTGTGGTATATTCACACAATGGAATACTACGCTGCATTGAAAAATAAGGAACTCATGAAATACTATACAAGATGGGTGACCCTGGAGGACATTATGCTGAATGAAGTATCTCAGTCACAAAAGGACAAATACTGCATAATGCCACTGTTTTAAAGCGGGACTGACATCAGGGTTAGGGGAAAACTAAGAAAAGAGGGGATAAATAATGTATACTGCATTGAAACAGATGAGGGAGAGAACTGGTTAGGTGGAATATGTGATTAGATATTATGGTCATGACAACAGTCCAGAATGAAAGCTGCATAATGGAGTGGACTGGGGGAGGGATTATATAATAATTTTTTCTTACTTTTCAGAGAGAAAAGTAAACTGAGGGGAGGGTGGGCAGGGAAGAAAGTGTGCAACAGTGAATGAATAGAAATCCAGAGTCTAAACTTTCATTAAAATTAAGGGGGGGAAATGTTTACTTTTCATTTTTATTTACCAATTAATATTTATTTATACATTTTTATTTTATTATATATATTTATATATTTTGCTAAAACCTTTAAAAATATGTTTCAGAACATCTAAGAATTCTCTAAAATGTAGTTTCTGAGAATAAGGGTATTTTTCTACATAGTTTTGCTACCAGAATCAAGCCCAAAACTTAAATTTTATGTATAATTCTTACCTTAAAATCTCTCATTACCAAAAAAAATCTTTAATTTCACCGGGAACCAAATCAGGTGTCACATACTGTATTTCATTTTCATGTCATTTAGCTTTACTTAATTTAGACAATTTTTCTTCACCTGTTCTTATCTACTTTGTAAAATTTATGATATTGTTTTGAAGAGTCTTTAAATTTTCGTATAGACTGTGCCTGTCATGGTATGTCATGATTATATTTAAATTAATCTTTGTGTATTTATGATTTGAGTAAAAGTTTATAAAGCTAACTGATTTTCCTTTCAGTCACTCATAAACACTGTTTTGTTTATAAACGTCAGGTAGATGAGGGCTTTGAAGGACACATTGAGATACTCTCAGCCCTTCTTGCTGTCTTCCTGATGGCATCCCGCATGTTGCTCAGCTCCTCTCACTTCCTCGTGATGAGGATGTGTTACTCTTGTCATTTTCTTGATGAACTTGAGGGTCTGTTTGTCATTGGAGACCTTGAGCAGCTCTGTGGCACAGCTATGAGTTATCATACAGTGGCACTGCTTCAGTGGCTGCCGTGGTAGAAGGTTTATATTATAACATTGATCACAGTACTTACAGCGCAAAAGGCACTTTTTCTCACAGTATACTTGGCTTTGAGACTACCAAGAATTGCATATCTTTACTGAGAGAAGTACAGTGTTGAAAACAGAAAAAAAAAACCTCAAATTTTGTTCGAAAGGAGTACTCTTGGAAATTAGAGAAGTTGATTTGAATTCTTATTCACAGCCTGAAATGATGATCCTTTAAAATTCATGTCTCTTCTCTGACATGTTTCTTTGGAGATAGTTCTTGCCTTACTGATCTGATCAGGTTGTAGAGGACAATATAGTTGCTGTCTTTATTTATTGTCATGCCCCTTGTTTCATATGTGTGTGTGTGTGTGTGTGTGTGTGTGTATACTTGGAGCAGACAAAATTATTTTCAGCTACTGTGTTTTACTGCCTGGGCTGATCTCAGTCAAAGCTCCAGGTTCCAATGTTGAAGAGATTGTTTCTAAGAAGTTTGTGTGCTTTATCTTTCTAGAACGACCTTGATGATCCTGAGAGAGGAATGATTTTTGTCTGCTCTGCCACCCATAAGACCAAATCAATGTTCTTCTTTTTGGCCCAAACTGAGCAGGGAGATATCTTCAAGATTACTTTGGAGACAGATGAAGATATGGTAAGCAAAGCACGATGGAACAGGGGACGTAGGGGAAACCCCAAACATTTGTGATCTAGTTGGGGATATAAGTGGTATTTTGTATGTATGATCAAAACTTAGAAAGCAATTTGCCACACCATTTTGCTTTATAATCAGTCTGAAAAAAGACCAGTTAGCACTCTATAAGTTAAAGGATTGGAGGTCAAAAACTTTGGAAGGTGGTTGCCTGAGGCATTGAAGTTTAGTTTGGGACTGGTATATGAATAAGTTTTCCTCCTCTGGTTAAAAAATTTCCTAACGATGCAGACAACTAAAAGGAACAATAGTCTAAAAAGAAAGCACATACCTTAGGAGTGGGAAGGTTTTTTTTTTATTGTTACTATTAAAGGCAAAATTTTGACCTGTTTAAAAAAAAAATTCCTAACGTGAAGTCTTTCTCATAACTTACAAATGCCACTGTCTGGTGATAATATTTTCAGATGCTAGAAATAGGTTTGAATAGTAAGAGAAAGTTCTCCATGTCTGTTGAAGACTGGAATGTACATAGTCTGTTTATGTTCATCTTATGGAGGACCTTGAACAACTGCCCATTTTCTTAGATAATTGTGTATGTCAGCATCCTGCAAATGATTTTCTTAAAAAAAAAATTAAATCCAGAGAGTAAATATTTTTAAATTTTTTGGGACTGTATGCCCTCTGTTTCAGTTACTCAGTTCTACTGTTACAGTACAAGGGTGATGCAAGTGTTTACCAAGTGAAAGGTTGAAAGCTTGAGTCCACCCAGAGGTTCCTTAATAGAGAGCCCTAGTGATTTGCTTCAGAAAAAAGAAATTAAAACTTCTGTGAAGCACCTTCTACTGTGACACAGGCAGGGTAGCCATGAGGCAGGATCCACTGAAAGTGACTGGCTTCAATTACCTACACATAAAAACCTTTTTTCCCATTCCAGGTTACTGAAATCAGGCTCAAGTATTTTGATACTGTACCTGTTGCTGCTGCCATGTGTGTGCTTAAAACAGGATTCCTCTTTGTGGCATCAGAATTTGGAAACCAGTGAGTAATCATTTTATTACCCTAATTTATGCTCATTACTATGAAAATCTGCAAGAATTGTAATTACAAAGTCTGAGGTTTTCACAAGTACTGCTGTCTTTTTAAAACATAAGTTGCCCATTTTTCACTTTTCGAGTTTTTTACTTTTGTGGGTAGTTGCAAACTTGGCTTACTTTAGAAATGACTACCACTCCTGAGCTTGGTATTTCTTTGAGTAAACATTTATTGTAGTACTTTTTAAAAAAATTTTACTTATTAATTTTGTGTGTGTGTGTGTGTGTACTGTCGAATCAGATCCGACTGGTGCAGGAGGTTACCCCTTCTTCTCCAGCAGAGCATCTGGTGGATTTGAACCCACCACCTTCAGGATTGCAGCACAGTTTCTTGCCACCAGGCCACCAGCGCTCCCTGTATTTATTTTTAAGTACAAGTTCATAAACTTAGACACAACTAAAATTTCAGCCTGTCAGTAGTACCTGCTTGTCCACATTAGCCACCTCCCAGTCTCATATTTTTGTAGTAACTAAAAGGCTTGTCCTCGCAGTTGGAGTAGAAAACCTCACTTTGTGTTTTCTACTGCTTGCAACTAAGTTTTCTTTCTCCATCTGTAGCTCTCTTTTGAAATATTAGCCTGAGCTAGTTATTAGTTGTAAAAATGTCACTGGGGTGTCTTTTTAACTTCATAAGAGGGATGGAAAATAAGTACAATAACCCAAGGGTGATTCATATGAAGTCTTACCAGTAGAAAAATTAGTATAGGTATTTCAGCATACTTAGCATAGTAAAAGAAATGTTAGTGATCTAGAAATGTAATTTATAGAAGAATTTTAGATTCCTTCATTTGTTAACTAGAATGGGGTATGTTTATTTTTTACCATTCAAACTGGTAAACTTGAAAAATTTAGATAATGAGTCAACATTAGTGGCAGACTTAGTCATTCAGTTGTGCAGATGAGGTACTTGTTAAGGTGTTACATCCAGGTCTTATAAATCATCTGAAAGGATTTACAAATAACGAAGTTTTTCAGGTGTGAAGAAAAGTGAATAATTTTGACTGCTTGACTGTCAGATACAATTAGAAATGGTTTTATCATATTGTCTTAGTCTGAGAGTAAGCAGTGTTAGGGATAGAAAATTGAAAGACTGCAGAATACAGGTGGGATGCTTATCCCTGTGAGAAGAGTTGAGCTTGGGGGAATTTATTAGAAATTAACAGAATTAATAACAAAAATCTGAGGGCTAAAGAGTTCTTTGGGGTGTCAGAATTATCTGCTGTGGGTGTTAACTCATTTTACTTTTTACAACAGCCTGTCTTTGTAAAACATGAATATAAATAGCATTGACAATATCTTTTTATTTTTTAAAAATTTTATTTTGTGTGTGTACCATCAAATCAAATCTGACTGCTGTGCAGGAGGAGATTGCCCCTTCTTCTCCAGCAGAGCAACTGGTGGATTCAAACCTCATACCTCTGGGATTGCAGTGCAGCTTCTTACCACTAGGTCTCTTACCATTGACTATATCTTAAATGACACCTTGGCATCTACATTAAAACTTTTTTTTTCTATAATTATATTTTATTAATTTTCATAAACATTTACAGAGATTTTGGGTTTCCATTCATTCATTGTTGCACTATTCT
>NW_006399751.1:825345-826568 GCF_000299155.1 Elephantulus edwardii
TTGATTTAGTCGGGAAGCTCCAGCCAACACTGTCCACCATGGGTGCCCATTACCGCGATTGGCACATCACTGTCACAGGCTTCAGCATCACAGCAGCCACGAGATACATCAGGCAATGAGAATTTATAGGAAATGGGTTACTGGTATGCATAATACCCTTTTGCCATCTGCACATTAAAAACTTGGCACTGAAGTTAATTTCGGTAATACAGAGTCCCATGATTTTTGAATTACATAATTTTTTTGAAGGTCAAATCTGCATACCTTTTGTTTGGTAACCAAGTAGTAATCAATAGTTGACCATTTGTATTATATTCTTTAATTATCGTTACAAATTTTATAAGGGACCTGAAGAATCCACTTGGATAATTTTGTTAATCTTTCATTTTATGAAAGAAATGATGTAAAATTTTGGTATGTATGAATTTGGGTATATAATATTTGATTCTCAGATGAGATTTGAATAGGGAGATCCAGCAGGGATCTGAAAAGACAAGGTAGTGGTGGGCATAGTTCAATTAACTTTATAAAACATAATTAGTGGGAATGATTGTATGAATACAATATGAATGAATGGATAATGTGAAACACAATGTATATGAACTTTGTAAGCACCAATATAAAATAAAAATGAAAAAATACAGTAACTTTATGCTTCAAAAACAGAAACTTTTTCTTGTAGTTTGAGTGAAGTTATAGAGAGCAAATTAATTTTCTATTGTTCGTATACATTTTGTTACATAATGTTGAATCAGGTTTGGTTTTTTCCCCCAAGCCAAATTATAGAATGATTTCTTGGAGCCATTGAGAACATTAGTTCATGTAATGCTTTACAATTTTCAGAGCCTTTGCGATATTTACTTTGATTGTCTAGGACATTTAGACAGGAAAGTGGCAATAAAAATATGACATTTTATAAATGATGATGGATTGGGATTGGTAGAAGCGAGGAAGTCAGATCAGGATATCAGTCCATAATGAAGATCTGGACGAGGGCAGTGGGAAAAGAAATGAAGTGAGCAGAATTTCTAGCCTGGATGGTAGAGAAAATGATAGTTCTGTTGATTGATGGTATAGTTAGTGTTGGGTGAGGGGGAGATTTATTTAAATGTTTACTTGAAAGTTTCGTTGGTATTAGCACAATTAAATGTTCTGGGATTCCCATTCTTCTCAGAGTCAGCCACAGTTTGTTATGATCCACACAGTCAAATGCCTTTGCATAA
>NW_006399751.1:836415-875861 GCF_000299155.1 Elephantulus edwardii
TCTACCCTCCTCCCAGTTTGTTCTTGTCCAAATGCCACAGTGCTTGTCAAAGCCAGTTCTGATTAATCTTCTTTGTCAGTGTGTCCTTTGCCATTCCCTATCACTCCTCCCTGAGAGAGACTTCACCCTGAGTCATAAGGAAAAGGTAAAACTTTTAAATGTGTTACTGTTGAGATAGGTCCAACTCAACTGACCCCCCAGCTGGTTCTTGGTGACTGTCACAGGGGAAACTGCCTATTTTCTTTTTAGCAGCTGGTGGGTTTGAACTTTCTTTGATTGGCAAAGCAACTAGGCCACCAGAGCTCTCTAAAGCCTAACATTCCATAAGATACATAATTCTCCTTATAGTTTAGCATAAAGCTTGATAATCTAAGATTATGTAACTAGATCTAAATCATATGTAGAAAATCTGGCTCCAGAGTCCCTGCTCTAGTTATGAAAACTATTTAATGAAGATTCATCCAAGACAGATTTATCATATGATAGAAGTAGTGAACCCAGCATTTTCTTGAATATCTGACAGTAATACACTAAAAACTTTGACAGGTTGGTCTTGTCATCGCTACATAAACATCTTGCCTGAAAAAGGAACTGTTAGTCTTTAACTTTTTATATGAATAGGTTCCATCTTTCTGGTTCTGTTACCATTTCCTCAAGGATAAGGACTCTTACTCATGATTTAGGTTAGAATCTATTGCTTACAGAAAATGTTTATTGGTCTAGAATTTATTCAGTGATCTTTTCATTTTAGGCTCTTACTCTGTTTCTAAACTAAATATTATGTACAGTGCTCTATGTTGAAGATCTAGTACATTTATCCTCATTGCTTTCTCTCTTGTGGTTTGCTCTTGAATCAGTCACTACATGATAATTAGCTAGATGATGAAGTAGAAGATGGCACAGTGACTGTATTACTTAGACATACAGTCTGGTTCTATTTGGGGAGTGATAATGTAACACGTACGTGCACTTGCAAGAGAACCACCAGCTCGTGATTTTTTTGTTAGATTTGGTCTGATTATTAAAATAGCCAACCTTAAAGTGGGTTTTGTTTAATTATTTAAGGTTTCGTTTCTCTCTTTTGACAAACATAGTTCATTAGGTACCACACACTGTTCTGAATATGTAAGACATGCCATAGAGACATAAAATAATGATTTTAAAGTTTAGTTATTGAGTTAAGGGGCAGAGCTGGGATTTGAATCCAGACGCACTAGTCTAGCTCTAGACACTTTCAGGTATTTCAGATACTGAAATCTTTCAACTGTACTAATTTTAATTCACCTAATTTCTCAAAACTCGATTTAGTTGAGAAAACCTAATTGAGAGAGCACAAGATTTCAAACCATGGCTGCTGATGCAATAACGGAGATAAAATTCTCATTAAATGTTTATAGTGTTTCTGTGAGTATTATGTTGGTGTGAGCCATCTTCAAAAAATATAAGTAAATTCTGTTTTGTTTCCAGTTACTTGTATCAAATTGCACATCTTGGAGATGATGATGAGGAACCCGAATTTTCATCTGCTATGCCTCTGGAAGAAGGAGACACATTTTTCTTTCAGCCAAGACCACTCAAAAACCTTGTGCTTGTAGACGAGTTGGACAGCCTCTCGCCGATTCTCTTTTGCCAGGTCTGACCCTTACTAGACCCTTTCACAATGAGCAGAGAGCTTTGTTAATCTAAACATTAACATTTTTCTGAAATTTTTACAATATAAATGTGAAGTATCTAGAGAGAGAAACTGGGGAGCAGAACACCATTGCATGGATCTTTAGCCTCTTTGTTGTTATTTAATCATAAAACTCATTTTCAGTGTAAAAATTAATGTGAAAGATGAAGGGTCAAGTCACCTTTAAGGCAGTTGGCATTCTGATAGCTTTGGGCCTTTTCTCTGCATCGACAAATATATATATGTTTATGTGATAGCTTTTTTTTAATTTAAAAAATTAGCTCATATACTATATAGTATTTGGAAAGTTACCTGTGTCGCATAACTATATATGGTTGTGTTTGACTGTGTTTTGTTGTATTGATCTTGTTTTACTACTCAGTTCCTTTTTAAAACATTCTAGAGACACTGGGATCAGTCACTTACTTTTTAATCACATCCCCAGGGAGAGATATGAGGTGGCAAGAGAAGGAGGATTATGAATTCTGTTTTAGCACCTGGGGATTGCTAGTGTGCCCTGGATTGCTAGTGACTGCTGGGAATCGCCTTGTCTAGCTGATCACGTTTCTGCTATATTGGAGAAACCAGAAGTTAGCAGTCAGGCACTCCCTGGGTTATTAGCCAGTCTGAAACCAGTGACTTGTCCCTTTTTGAGAATGCAACTCTCAAGGCAGCAGGAAGTAAGCATAAGTAATTCCTTACTTAATTAAAGCCCTTTTACACCTATCATTAGAATTTTTGAAAAATACTTGTCCAAATAATTTATAGGTCAAGAATAAAGTTAACAGGAAATTGTACTGGGAAGCAGCTAGGTATTCTGATTATGAACACAAGAACACAGCTTCCTTTCTTGATGAGTAAGGCACCAGGTGCAGAGTTTGACCAGTGAACTCGTACTTGCATCTACAGATAACTAGTTAGGGAGCTGTATTTAGGTACAGTCTAGCTAGCAAAAGATCTGACAAATTTTTGGAATACAGATGTGTGCCATTTAATGTCCATGATACATTCTGTAAAAGTAGGATAGTATTAGGTGATTTGAACATTGTATAAATATCACGCTATTTATCAGCAGTTTCTGGATTACAAACTAGTTCTACCCCTCAATCTGTCAAATTTGTAGGTGAATTAGAACACTTAGCTCATTTTTTTTCTGTACCCCACCATTCTCCAGTTAGCTGACATTTTATGTTAGTTAAATGTTTGTCTTAGGATATGGTTTTATTTTGTTTTTTTATGGTATACCATTCTGTGCCTAAAAATTAGAGATTTTCCCCTTTTATGCTCCTAGGGCCAGTTGATAAATTTAAGAAATTAAAAGTAGTTTGTTCTCCTAAGAGTCAAGGTTGGATATAAAAAATTGAGCACAAAGAGACATTTTCCCCCTATGTCTCCTGCAGATAGCTGATCTGGCTAATGAAGACACTCCACAGTTGTATGTGGCTTGTGGCAGGGGCCCTCGATCATCGCTCAGAGTCCTGAGGCATGGACTGGAGGTAAGATAGGAGTAGCTAGAAAGATTTTCATTATCAAAAGCAGGTTATTGACGTGCTGCCAGTACTTTAAGAACTTTACAGCTTTATTTGAAACTATTCTTCCCCTGTTGAGTGGACTTTGTTGGTACCTTTATTGAAAAGTCAGTTGGCTAGAAAATCAGTACTAGATAATATCCATAATAGCTGTGTGAATAGTGGGAGGAAACAAAAGCAACTATGAAGTTTATTTTGGGACTCAGTTGTGTTCGTCTGATATGTGTGCTCTTACGGTCTGTCTGCACTATTCTGTTTGGATGACTATAACTTTACACTTTGAAAATAGCATGTGTGAGTCTTGCTTTTTTCTAGTTCTTTTTCAAGATAGCTTTGGCTCCTAGGCATCCTATGCAATTCCATGTGAATATGAAGATGGGCTTTCCTATTTCTGCAAAAAACAAGCTGCTGTAATTTTAATAGAGATTGTATTGAATCTGTATAGTACTTTGGGTAGTCTTTATGTTTTAAACATAGGATGTCTCTCCATTTATTCTTATAGCAGTGTTTTCCAGTTTTCATTGTATAAGTTTTTCCCTCCCTGATTAAACATATACCTGGGTATTTTGGTCTTTTAGATACTGTTAGAAATGGAGTTGTTGCTCTTTTGTATAATTAATTGCTGATACAGAAACATGTCTGATTTCTTTTTGCTTTGAAAGTTGCGGAAACTTTTTAGTTCTAATAGCTTTCTTTTGTGACTTAGTGTTAAGGAGTTGCACTGGCAGTGCAAAGGTACAGTAGGAATCCACCAGCGGCTCCACAGGAGAAGGATGGGCACTCTCCTCCTGTGCTATATATACTGCCTCCTAAAACTCGCTGGAAGGTTAGCTCTGAGTCATTTCAAAGTTGATGGTATACAACAACGGTATCTTTCTTGTGGAATCTTGGGATTCTATGTATGTTTGTACGTATGTATGTATGTATGTGTAGGATCCTGTATTGTATGGCTAAAAGAAGTTTTACATCTTTTGATTTTGATGCCTTTAATAAGCGTGGCGTTAGGATTGGTGGACGATCTATCAACAATCTGCGTTATGCAGATGACACAACCCTGCTCGCTGAAACAGAGGAGGACCTCATGCACTTACTGCAGAGGGTCAAGGACTGCAGCCTTCAGTATGGACCGAGGCTCAATGTCAAGAAGACAAAAATTCTCACCACTGGATCAATCTGTAGCATCAGGATGGATGGTGAAGAGATTGAGATTGTTCATAGCTTCAGTTTGCTCGGCTCCACGGTCAGCCCTCTTGGCACCAGTAGCCAGGAAATCAAAAAACATACTGCGATGGGAAAGTCTGCAGTTAGGGACCTCTCTAAAGTACTCAAGAGCAATGGTGTCTCTCTGGAGACTAAGGTGCGCCTGATACAGGCCATGGTTTTTGCAATCACTTGTTATGCATCAGAGAGTTGGACAGTGACTAAGGAGGATAGAAGAAGAATTGATGCCTTTGAGCTGTGGTGCTGGAGAAGAGTACTGAATGTACCATGGACTGCCAAGAAAACAAATAGATTCATCCTAGAGAGGGTTAAACCAGGCTGCTCCTTGGAGGCAAGGATTCTGGGGCTTCGCCTGACATACTTTGGACATGTTGTAAGGAGAGACAGGTCTTTGGAGAAGGACGTCATGCTGGGCAGAGTGGAGGGACAGCGCAGGAGGGGAAGACCCTCTATGAGGTGGATTGATTCAGTGACTGGGGTAATCGGGATGGGTGTGTCAGAGGCAGTGAGATTGGCACAGGATAGAGCAGGGTTTAGGGCTGTTGTACATAGGGTCACTATGAGTCGCAAACGACTCGACGGCACATAACAACAACAACAATTTCTTTTTACTCTGTTACTCTGGTGGTTGTTACTTGCTGTCTAGTCATGCACAATTCATAGCAACTCTGTGAACAGCCCAGTTCTAGCTGTGCCATCCTATGTCTTACACTTGAGGGTATTGCTGCAGTCGCTGTGTCAGTCCATTTTGTTGAGATTCTGTCTTTTGATGACTCTCCACCCTTCTAAGGCCCCTACTAAAACAGGTACATAATATGTGAGACCGTTTCACCATCCTTTCTTGTAATGAGCACTCTGGCTGCACTTTCCATGGGTATAATTATTTAATTTTTGGGCAGGCGATGGAACAGACTTTCAGCACCACAGTTGAAAGGAATCTATTTTTCTGTCATCCTTAATTTATTGTCCAACTCTCGCTTAGATTCATAAGTAACTGAAAAGGCCATGGCTTGAAACAGATGTACCTTAGTCTTTGAACTGACAGCATATTTTACCAATGCAGTATGTTTGATTTTTTTATTATTTCTTTATTGTGCCAAGGGTATTGATTGTAGATCCCAAGTAAGATGAAATCATTGACAGTTTCAATTTTTCCTCCATTCTGATGTTGCCAGTTGATGCGGTGGTGAAGATTTTTTGTCTTGATATTGAAATGTAATCCATATTGAAGACTATAGCCAGTGATCTTCTGCAAGTATTTCAAGTCTCCTTACTTAGTAAGCAAAGATATGTCATCTGCATAATGCAGGTTGTTGAATCATCCTACAATCTTGATGTCACATTCTCAAAATTACTTGTCCTTCCCACATTGGTATGAAAATTACTAATTTGTTGAGTATTGATATCGTTAAAGAGTGTTGGGTTTCCTAGGGTTCCTCTAGCCATGATCAAATCTTCTCTTGGATGTTATACTAGTAAACCAAGAAAAGATTAACATTTGTCATGAGTATATGTGAATTCTTCTAAAATAATGTTGTGATGTATATTTTCAACCTTTAAGTATTTTAAGAAAATATTAAATAATTTTAGATCTTGGAATGTTTTTAAAGAAATGTTAACAAGGACAGTACAGACTTCATGTATAACTTGTATCCAGTATTCCTTTTTACATTAATTTTAGATAATTCATTTACTTTAAGATTGCTGGGCTCTCGGACATTTTGGGTATTATATAATCTAACTATGAACACAAAGATCTAGTAAAAAGCAATTCCCTTTGTAGAGAGACATGTCTTCAAAGAAATCAAAGTAGATACACTGGAAAAGTTATTCTGAAGAAAGACATTTTAATTGGCTCACAAAGACAGATTGACTTAGGTCTTATTAGATGGTACTTTATATGGATTTTAAATTCCCAAGTGCTTCCTGAGAGGATGAAGCATACCGTACACAAAGGTAGAATATGTGCTTGCCTACATTGCCTGTGCTCACCCAGATATTCCATGATCTCTTTCTAAAGTTTGTGATGTAGACTACTTGAAGTTTTTTTTTTAATTTCTTGTATGATCTTTTGAATAATGGGTTCTCTTCTTTTTGTTGAGAAGATATACAACAGAACATATACTAACTTTGGCTGTTTCTTGATAAATAGTTCCGTGGCATTAACTGTATTCTTCAACTTGTGCACTCATTCTTCCTGTCCTCAATTGTTTCTTCCCTGTTAACAAATTCTCACTGCTTTCTAAGGTTTCTCTCTAAATCTGAATTACTCTGGTCATGTGATCTCATTTAGATAGTTTTTGAAAAAAAAATTATTACCCAGTGAAGACTTTGTACTAGTCAAGCTTTTGCTTTGTTTTAAGATGATTTTAGGCAACAGTTTTGCTTTAAGGTTTAAAGATTATTTTGCAGCAGAGTTTCAGAGGTCCATCCAACCTTTTTTTGAGTTCAAGAAGTTGGCTTCATGAGAGTTTGAATTTTTTTTTTCTTTTTCCCTTTTGATCAGGATTTTTCTATGAAATCATTGATTAAAATGTTCAGTAGTGGTTGTTGTATATCTTCAAGTCTGAACTGGACTCGTAGCTGACCCTCCATTGGGTTGCAGAGGCAATAAATCTCAATGGGAGGAGATTGTCCATCCTTCTCCCAGGGAGCAACTGGTGGATTCATACTGCAGTGCCTTTGGGTTTGCAGCACACCTTCTTGCCACTGAGACACCAGACCTCTCTTCAGTAGTGGTAGCCAGTTAACAGTCCAGATCTTAAGGTCTCAGGGCAAAGAAAACAGTTGATCATGGAGGATCTTAGCCAAATATTCCAGTCTTTTCATGCAGGGTACCATTTTAACACTGCATTTGGGATCTGTTTTCACTTGTGTTGTTAAAAGCACACGTGCACATACATTCCATGCTTATTTGGATCTGTGTTATGCCTTCTCTTCTATCAGGTGTCAGAAATGGCTGTGTCTGAACTGCCTGGTAATCCCAATGCTGTCTGGACAGTGCGTCGACATATTGAAGGTAAGCAGCCCATTCCCAACTGAGTCAGTATGAGGGCTTGGGGCCTGTTGATACAGGAGGTTTCAGAGACTGCATTCATTATATATCTGTCTCACTTATTATTTAAACACCACTTCCTTTAAACCTTTTTTTCTGGTCTAACACCTTGTCTTTGAATCTCAATCCAGATGCCTTAACATACTACTTTTTATGCAACTGAACAAGAGATGATAGGGTTTCACTTTGGTGCCTATTACACATCAGTGAAGTAGAGCTGTCATGTGTAAAAGCCCTTTGGCTTTATAGTGCCTTTTATGTATATGTGTCTGTATATATTTTGCTCTTTAGGACACTGATTCCTTTTCCTATGTAAATGTAATGGTGTGAGGGAAAGTAGTTGTTGCCTGATTTTTCTTAAGCTTTATTCTCATATTGTGCCAAATTCATAGTAAGATGTGACCTTTAAGATGTTCTTCTAGTTATTAAGAGATTTGGCAGAGCGAATTAACTAGTTGTCTTATATGAATATAGTTAAACATAAGAAAAGAGGTTGAGTTGAATAGGAATGTTATATTCAATTGAAAAATGGGGGAAAGAAGGAAAAAAAGAATCTTTGAATTAAGTTAAAAATGATACTTCATTTGGAAACTTTAAATGTAATGGGCAAGTGCGTTGAAGTGGAACAGTACAAAGATCTAGTGACAGTTGAGTCTCATATAAGTAGAATTAGTAGTCTTTTTTATGTACTTTGTGACTGAAGGTCATGTCTGTTTATACTTGAACCTCATTTTCTTCCTCTTCCCAGGAGTCTGGGACTGATAGAAGATCAGCTTGGCCCACATACAAATTTTTTCTACAAAACAGCTGTCTTCCTTACAGTTGGATGTTTTGATTGTGTGAAACAAATTTAAGAGAGCTAGGAAATGTGTAGGAGGGAAACGATTAGTAGGATTTTTTTGGGGTGTGTGTGGTTTGTTTGCAGGCCTTGTAATAATGTCTTAGTAGAAGAAAAAGAATAATTGAAAGTTGGTTGGCTTTTTTGTGAGACCATGGTATGTAAGATAGTAGTTAAATAATTAAATTTGGAAGGTGTAAAAATGTTTTAAACAGCACATTACGTTGGTCAGTGTTAATGTTGACTTGTTAGATTGGCGCCTATTGATGTTAGGACTTTTGAAAAAACATTGGGGTATTTTTTTTATACTGTTTGAATGCGATGTTTGGCATAACCCAGTGTACCTTTGGACATGTTTTTGTGTGCCATTCAATCGGAACCAACTTGTATCTTACCCTCAAGCTTGTTTTTAGAGTCGCATGGGAGGAGATTGTTCATCTTTCTTCCTCAAAGTACCTGGTAGAGTCAAATCATGTATGTGAAATAGCCAGTGAAATGCTTTACCACCACTTGGCCACAGCATCATGATCTTTTTATACATAGGATTATCAGAATACATACACTTTATGTATATGTGTGATTTTTGCTAAAATCTGCGTAATAGAGCGTGAAACCTTGTCTTCTAAATTCTAAAACAGTCTCATTTTGATTAACTGCAGTGGAGTCTTCAAGCCCTGCTGGGGTGTTTTTTTTTTTTTAAGTCAAGATGAGTTCTATCCTCTCATCCTACAGTTGCTTGAGTTTTTGTCATGTATTCGGTGTGATTAAGTTAGGATCTCTGTCTTTACAGTACTTGCTATACAAAAAAGACTTGTATTTAGTACCATTGTGTGTTCTGAGATGATGAGAGGCACACAAATGTCAGGAGGGGTGAGAGAAGTATTTGTACATACTTTTGAGAATCTGAGAAGGCTGTTTTGGAAAGTAGTGGTGGATAGTATAATATGTTACATAAAGGAGCTGGAAAAAAAAAGTCTCTTGTCTCCTCCTCCCCTCCCCTCCCCCATTAAATATCAGATCTAGGAAAGAATTCTACCCTATTAAATTGTAGTCTTTGAAGACTATAATCACACAGAATGAGGGCAGGTACTGTCTTTTTCCAGATATCCCAAGTTACACTTGAGTGAGCATCCCTTCTGTCCACACATGCTGCAGTCTTCTGGCAAATAACTAACATTGGCTGGTACTTGGTGATGCACACTACCAATACCAAGCCTTTTTTTCTCTTCCACAGGTGGCTGGTGAAGGTGCTGATCACCACAGGTGTGTACCTACTGCTAGGGTCTACCTTGGGGTCTTGTAGTTTACCCAGGGAGAGGGACCTAGGCCTGATGGTGTCTATAAAGGGTAACTTTGCAGTTGGACATCTATGTGCATTATAATGATGCACAGTTATCTGCTTGTATACTAAGTAGTATGATGTAGGAAGCCACTTAAACTTTGTCCCACAGAACTTGGAAAATAATGACTGAAATGTAGCTCAAAAACCTTAGTCTAATACTCTCCTTTAGCTTTTGTATATTCCAGACATATGACTGAAAATTAGTTCATTTTAATATATTTAGTGCTCTGCTAAGGCAAGACAGGCATCAGAGTCTAACCATGACATGAGAATGAAATAATAATCCCTAGAAGAACTTTTTTATATGCTTAAGACCCACTAATGTAGGATAAATGATTATGAGAGAATGCAATATAGAAGACTGAAACCATCTGGATAGTCTCTTATTTTACCTTTTGAAACAAATTCCTTAGCAAACCTTGCATATTAAGGCAAGAAGAGAGTGAATTATCCTTTTGTATAAAATTTAAGCAGTGCTTACATAGGATTTCCTATCAGACATTTAAAGATGTGTTCTTACACCGTAAAAAGAGTTTTCACTGTTCTTCAATAGTACTCTTTTATGAGATTTGTAACTCTTAGAAGAACACTCAGTGGTTAGTTGTAGTTCCTAGTCATTCACCCTACCTGTGGTTTGATTTTATTCTGAACTTCAGCTTTTAACCTGTAACTTTTCTGAAACATGTAAGAAATTAGTCTGATTCCAGTCATAGCTCCAGAAAGGCTATTAGAAGTTAACGTAATGCTTAGTATAGTATAGGATCTTGAGTACTTTGAAGGACTCTCATTACTCTCCTATTTGTTGATATTTACCAGCAAAAGCATGGCCATATTTAAGTCCACTGGCCACTTTTTTGCCTTTATATCTAAGTGTTACGAGGCCTCAGTGAAGAGAAAGTCAAGCAGGCTTTCCTATTCCCTTCCTCCTGCATTCTTGCGTGTGAGTCGAATGTTGACTCGTCTCTTTATAGAAGACATTTTTTTTCCCCTTTGACTCAAAGTCAAAGCCAGTGTGGGCCCTGTTGTTTGGCTTTCATTTCCTCTGACACAGCTTTTTAGACATTAGGTTCCAGAAATAAGAACATGGGAAAGATATAGTTCATAGAGTGACAGCATTAAGCCATTTTTTACTGTTTTTACCCACCAGAATTTCCTGTGCAAAAACTGAAGGCTAGAATAAAGTCAGCAAGATTGGTGTCACCTGCTAACTGCCAAAAGACATTGATTTCCAGGATAACCATGTTCTTATTTGTATCTTAAGAACGAATAAGATTTAACAGTGCTAAATATTAAAAAGCAATCTTGTTAGGTATTCTCAAAGCTTTTATATGTTGCTGGTTGTTGTTGCTGCTGTTACGTACTGTCGAGTTGGAACGACCCATAGCAGACCCTCTAAGGGGTTTTTCAGAGGCAGTAAATTGCTCGGGGGAAGATTGCCGTATTTCTCCTGAGGAACAGTATGTGTGCTTTTGGGATGGCAGCGCAGTTCCTTACCGCTAGGCCACCAGAGCTTGTTGATGGTTGTAACAAAAAAACTTAAAAACCAATGTCAGTATTACTCCTGATTTAAAAATGGAACTTGTATTCTGGATGTTTTTGGTCTAGTCATCAGAGCACAGCCATTGAGAAATAGCTGTTTGTTTGCCTGTAGCCACCCAGCACACTATTAACTGGCACAAAAGTTTTGACAACGTCAGAATGCTTTTTATGGCCCATCAAATTGATATTCTACTCTACTGTTAGATCAGAATATTTCTGAAGACTCCGTAATACCTTCCCAGAGAAGAATGTTAATTCCGATGAATTGTTTGAAAAAATTTAGGTCAACTGAGCTATATTTGGAACCATCAAAACCAAAACTGTTCTTCCTTTGAGCCAGCATGATGGCATTGGGGCTCTGCTACGGACTCAACAAATAGAGGGTTATTTAGCTGCTTCTGTTGAGTTGGAGGGAGCTCTCGTGGCTTAGTGGTAAGGAATTGCGTTGCCAACCCAAATGCAGTTCAAATGCACCAGCTTCTCCATTGGAGAAAGATGATCAGTCTCCTCTTCTGTGATTTCCTCCGTCTGAAAACCCATTAGAGGGTCAGCTATGAGTCATTCTCAACTCAGTGGTGCTTAATAACAAGAATTGAGGAGCCAGTTCTGTTTAGAATTGTGTCTGCTTGTTGTTCTGCCATTTTAAGAAGGATAGAAAAGTGAGAATTGTTAGAGAATACTTAGAGGTAAAGTAGGAAGTGCCAACTTTTTAAAAAAGGTTTTAATTAGTATTTATCAATCTTTAAGCCATGTTTGTGCTGGATATGGGTTTGAACACAAAAGCTGTTCAAAGTTTTTTGTTGTTACATGCTTTCAAGTTGTAATTCACTCACAGCTGACCCTCCAGCGGGTTTTAGAGGCAGTGAATCATGTGAGAGGAGATTGCCCATCTTTAGCATGAGGAACAACTGGTAGATGCAAACCACATGCTTTTGGGTTGGCTTACCCACTGGGCCACTAGAGCTCCCTCATTAGGATATAAGGGGTTATGTGGGAAATTTATGGCCTTTCAGCTAGAGAACTTGAGTGGAAAACTTCTATGATTGCTTTATACTTCAGGTTCTCTGACCTTGGTAAACTCATTAGTGCTTGTTTATCCAAGTATATTTCATTAAAGAAAAGCAAATCTTAGGAGGAATGCTCATGACCACTCGGTTGTTATGTTTTTTTAGATACTGGAAAAACCAGAAAGGTCAGAGACTAACAATATATAAACAGTTCCCCTCAATACTCATTTCTGGTAATTTAGTGTTCTTAAATCGTTGTTGATGAGTCATGGTAGCTTTCTCGGTTTCCAACCCTAGAATGGCTTAGTCTTAACAAAAGTGTATGTAATCTTTTCTGTTTTACCCAATTAGTGCCTTTATTCCCACATAACCTTCTTTTGGAAGTAGTTTGACATTTTTCCTGTTTTGAAATGGGTTATAATTGGCAGCTGACACAAATAAATAAATACATTTTTCTCTTCAACATAAAGATCCCTTGTAGCTTTTCTGTTAAGCACTCACCTAATTAAATGGTTGACTATTTGAACTTGTCCAGTCCTCCTTAGGAGAGAGACCTGATGTTCAATTCGTATTAAAGTTACAGCCTAGAAAAACCCCTGGGAGGCTGTTCTCTAATCTCTGGGGCCATTGCTTCAATAAATAGAAATATTCAGAATTTTCTTAGGCCTCTGATTCGCTTTCCAGATCCTCTTCTCTCATTTATTTCTCCAGCCATTGCCTCAAAACATTAATATGTGTGCTGTTAAAGGTGGACTTGCCTCATCAGTGTATTTGAGTATTTAATTAAGCAGGATGAGAAAGTAAATCTGTAGACTTAGAACCCTCAGTTATTTTTGGGTCATTATGTGCTGTTTGCCATGTGATGATTTCTAAGAAAGAATTAATATATCTCATCTGATGTGGTACTCTTAGCTAACCAACTCCTCTGTTTTACTTTTTCAGATGAGTTTGATGCTTACATCATTGTGTCTTTCGTGAACGCCACCCTTGTACTGTCCATTGGAGAGACTGTGGAAGAAGTGACTGATTCCGGGTTCCTTGGCACCACTCCAACCTTATCCTGCTCCTTGTTAGGGGATGATGCTTTGGTTCAGGTGAGAGTTCTCACAGTGCTTACTTAGTCTCATTGCTGTTGTATTGGCTGCTCTCCTTATTCTCCGTAAGTATTTTGTTAATGAGCTTTGGATTCCTTTGACATGAACGTTGCAAAACATAAACTTACCCTTTTTTTGTACTTTTAAGAGCAGCGGTTGTAGATCTGGTTGAGATGATTATTCTGATGGTTGACGTTGAGTTGCTTTCTGTATACTGGCTCTAGGTGTATCCAGATGGTATCCGGCACATCCGAGCAGACAAGAGAGTCAATGAATGGAAGACTCCAGGCAAAAAAACCATTGTCAAGTGTGCGGTCAACCAGCGACAAGTGGTGATTGCCCTGACAGGAGGAGAGCTTGTCTATTTTGAGATGGACCCAGTATGTTATTTAACATTGAAATGGGGGTGGTAGTGGTGATAGAGGAAGGTAGAAGTTGTGACCCATGTAGAAAACGAATTGAGGACGAGTATCCAAAACCACTGTGGCTCTTCTTAACAAACTGATAACTGATAGTAATTGTGAAATGGCATTTTAGAAATGAAGCACTTGCTCTCATGCTCACAATGTACTTTGACACCAGTTATTTGGCATAGACTTAATTTCTTTTTATTATTGTTGTTGTTATGTGCCCTTGAGTCGCATAGCGACCCTATGTACAACAGCCGTAATTCTGCTCTGTCTTGTGCCGATTGCACCATCTCTGACACACCCATCCCAATTACCCCAATCATTGAATCAGTCCACCTCATAGGGGGCCTTCCTCTTCTGTGCTGTCCCTCAACCCTACCAAGCATGATGTCCCTCTCCAAGGACCTGTCCCTCCTTGCAGCATGTCCAAAGTATGTTAGATGGAGCCTCAGAGTCCTTGCCGCCAATGAAAATTTAGAGACTTTGGATTTCTATTCATCCATTGTTGCCCACCCCTACCCCCCAGCACACACTTCTCTTTGAAAAGTAAAGGAAAAATCCTTTCATTGTTTTACAGTCCCTACCCACAGGTCCACTCCACTCTGCAGCCTTCATTCTGGACTTCTGTCATGATAATAATACCTAATCACATATCCCTTTTTAAACCGTTTTCTCCCTCATCTGTTTAAATGCAGTATATATTATTTAGCCCATCTTTCTCAGTCTTCCCCCAACCCCGATGTCACTCCTGTTTACAACAGTGGCACCACGCAGTATTTGTCCTTTTATGACTGAGATATTTCACTCAGCATAATGTCCTCCAGGGTCACCCATTTTGGATAGTATTGCATAAGTTCCTTGTTTTTCAATGCAGCATAGTATTCCATTGTGTGAATATACCACAGCTTCGCTAGCCATTCGTTTCCTGATGGGCACCTGGGTTGTTTCCAGCTCCTTGATATTGTGAACAGAGCCACGATCAACATGGGTGTGCATATATCTGCTTGTGTGGCAGTTATGGTCTCTTTGGGGTATATTCCCAGTACTGGAATTGCTGGGTCAAATGATATCTCTGCAACTTTTTGAGAAAGCGCCACACCACCTTCCACAGTGGTTGCACCATTTTACACTCCCACCAACAGTGAATAAGGGTTCCATTTTCTCCACAAACTTGCCAGCATTTGTTGCTTCCTGTTCTGTTAAATTTTGCTGCTCTTACTGGTGTGAGATGATATTTCATAGTTTTGATTTGCATCTCTCTTAGAGCTAGGGATTTGGAACATTTCTTCATGTGCTTGTTTGGCCATCTGATGTCTTCTTTGGTGAGGTGTCTTTTCATATCCTGTGCCCATTTTTCAATTGTATTGTTTATCTTGTTGTGGTGCGTAGATGTAATTTCTGCAGTTAGCATCTATTTTAGAAACTCTTTTGTTTTTCTGTGTAGGAAGGTTTTGTTAATGAATGTTATATTTTGCCCAAAGAAGTACTCAATGAGTGTACTTAAGTTACCTTCAAGTGTCTCTGTATGCATGGTCAATTTGTAGAACAATTTTTTTGTTTTGGTTTGTTTTGTTTTTTTGGCCTCCCTGGTTGGGCTTGAACCAACAATTTTGTAATGAACAAAATATGTTCAGTAGTCTATTAATCTTAACTATAGTTGAGATAGCTTCATCTTTAACTTTCCTGTTTGAATTCTTTTTACTTACAGTATTGTCATGGGT
This sequence comes from Elephantulus edwardii, assembly GCF_000299155.1. Taxonomy (NCBI): domain Eukaryota; kingdom Metazoa; phylum Chordata; class Mammalia; order Macroscelidea; family Macroscelididae; genus Elephantulus; species Elephantulus edwardii. Next base: position 851,844 of record NW_006399751.1, read on the forward strand.
AGATAATGTATTTCCAGTTTCTTGAGATCCAGAGCTTCCTACAGAGTTTGTGGAATAATGAAATTGCCCAAGATCTCTTTTTCCGCAAGTGTTAAGCATGCTTGCCATACCTTTTAGGCTTGGACTTGGAGCACAAATTGATAAGTTTTTGGTCTGTAGTAAGATGAGTGAGAGAAATCAGAAGGGAACCTTAAAAACTTACCACAGTAGCAGGGATTGGGGGTCAGTTGAACCTCTAGGTACATCCTCTTGTGTTTTATGACCTCTCTCTCTGTCTCTCCTCTCCCCCATAGTCGGGACAGCTGAATGAATACACAGAACGGAAGGAGATGTCCGCAGATGTGGTGTGTATGAGCCTGGCCAACGTACCACCTGGAGAACAGCGGTCTCGATTCTTGGCTGTGGGGCTGGTGGACAACACTGTCAGAATCATTTCCCTGGACCCCTCAGTAAGTGTCATCCCCAACTTCAAGGATCGTCAGTTGCAGCCTGAGCACCTGACCTACTTAAAATGTCCATCTCTGGAATTAATTATGCTAGAGCCTGACATTCGTTTGCTACCTCTCCAGACAACAGATGGGAGTCTTCCACTCTGTGCTAAGGGTACTGATCTGAGCTAACTAATTAACTTTGTGTTAAGCCTTGGCTTCCTTTTTTAAGTTTACAGAAACATAAACCTTTGTGTGAAAGACACATCTTCCAGGACTTTTGAGGAAGCAGCTTTTATATCTTTTTATCATTATTTCCCAAAAAAGATCTTCCTCAGAGTTGATTCTGAAAGTCCTCTTGTGTGTTCTTATGTTGATTTTGAGTCCTCATCACCTTACAGGTGAGGCTAGAACTGCTCCTTTGGGTTTCCTAGTCTGTAATAATAGAAAACGAGATTGTCAGATCTTCTTGTGGAGTGGAGTGATTGGTGGGTTCTAACTGCTAACTTTTCTGTTGACAGTCACTTAAACAGCTATCACCAGGGCTCCTTAAAAGACACCTGGGGTGGGGTGGGGGGAGTCACCTGGGTAACCCATGAGAAAATTCCTGACTCCTAGAATTCCTTTTTCTGGAGTATATTTTTCTCCAGAATTAGTTCACATCTTGTGTTCTTACTGTATTCTCTTTCTTCCTCAGGACTGTTTGCAACCTCTGAGCATGCAAGCTCTCCCAGCCCAGCCTGAGTCCTTATGTATCGTGGAAATGGGTGGGACTGAGAAGCAGGATGAGCTGGGTGAGAGGGGTTCTATCGGCTTCCTCTACCTGAATATTGGGCTGCAGGTAAGAGATCCAGAGGTGCATGTTGCTCTCAGACTTTCTAGGGTTCAGAATAATAATTGTTTTCTGTATCCATCATTTCATGCACTTGCCTTAGAAAAATGAGTATTGCTGCTCTTGTTTCTCCTTAACCTTTCTGTTATAATTAGAACAGATCTGTAGAATCTGCCTAACTGTAGTCCTTTGGTAGACTGGCAAGACATATTTTCATAAAGATTCTTCACATCTGGTAAAAATGTGTGGAGATGACTGCTCTGTGTCGATATTTAGTTGAGGGCCTCGAGAACCACCTGAATTTATACAACTGGTGGTTTATGAAGCTACCACTCTACAGCCTGTAGTAAGCCCCTGTTGGTCTTTAAGAATTATTTGTTCTGTAGAATTTCCTGTTTTTTTTCAGTTTGATCAATCATGCCACATGATAATTTCTTTCTACTTACAGCATATTGTAATTTTGACTAGTTGCAGCCACATATGTCTAGTGACTATCAAATTGGGCATCACAGACCTACAAGTTGATTGGTTCATGGTTCAGTTTATTTGGGGAGCAGGCAAGAGTCTCTTCTGTTAAAGATTGCCTGGATTCAGTGTTGATGACATTTCCTTACACATTTAGTGAGCTGGGATGATTCTCAAAAGATAAAATTTTGTCATCTCTGCTTACCTCAAAACCATTTATACAGGAAAAGGATGAATACTTTTTCGTTTCTCCTTTGTCTTTCTTTTGTTTTCAGAGTAAGGGGTGAATGCCAAAGAAGATATGATAAAATAGTTAATGGGATTTTTTTGTTTTGTTTTTAAAATAATAACTTGAACTTGTTTCATAATGTGTTTGTGCTTCAGACCTAGGGCAGTTTTGGAACCTAATGGGCTTGTAGTTAGGTTGGTTTTTTGCTTGTCGGTTTTTGTGGGTGAGAATTGTTTTTTGGTTGATTTATTTTTTTTTTCCTTTTTTTTTTTTTGAAGTGTTTTTTTGTTACTGTTTTTGAGTGGCTGTTTCATTCTTACTTGGAACATTTTTGGCCTGAGTCTTTTCTCTTACAAGTCTTTGTTGGTTTTATTGGATATGATTGACCTCACCGCGTGTGTGTGTGTGTGTGTGTGTGTGTGTGTGAGAGAGAGAGAGAGAAGAGATAAAGAATATCACTGCTTATAGATTATAACCATTTGTTACCATAGTTATGTAGCTCCAATCATGGGGATTTGCATATGTGTCTTTTTTTTTATCAGAACGGTGTGCTGTTGAGAACTGTCCTGGACCCTGTCACTGGAGATTTGTCTGACACCCGTACTAGATACTTAGGATCTCGTCCTGTGAAACTTTTCCGTGTCCGGATGCAAGGCCAAGAGGCAGTAAGTAATGAAAGGGGATGGTGGGCAACAGATTATTATATTGGTACCAACAGAGAAAGATTCCTTTGGCATAATAGCTTTTATACCTCTGATTGACCAGCAAAAAATCCTCATAACTAGATCAGTAGGCAACTTGTGATTGATGGAGAAAGAAAAGATTGAAGTTATCACAATTTCATTTACTTTACATCCACAGTCAACACTTAGGGTAGCAGCAGTCAAGAAATCAAAGGACCTGTTGCTTTGGTCAGAGCTGCTATTAAAGACATCTGTACAATGTTTAAGGAGCAGGGATATGTCAGTTTAAAGAGTAAGGTGTGCCTGGCACAGCCGAATAGTTTCAGTTGCTTCATACGCATGTGAAAGTTAGGCATTGAGTAAAGGAGAACAGAGAAGAATGGATGCTGTTGGACTGTGGTGTCGGTGGACAGTATTGACTATCCTATGGACTTCCAAAAAAATAACATCTCTCTTGCAGGAGGTACAGCCAGTGTATTCACTAGGGGCAAGGGTGGTGAAACTTGATCTCTCATACTTTGGGCCTGTTATCATGAGAAGTCTTTACTAAAAAGGCATCAATGCAGAGGAAAGTTGAGGATAATGAAAGAATAACCTTTACTGCAACAGTGAGCCCAGACATGGCAGAAACTCTGAAGATGGAGCAGTACAGGACCATTAACACTTCATTTCCTTTATGTGGGGATACTTAGGTCCCTTAGTCCAGTTTGCTAACTGAAGTTGTACCAATAATGTGCCATAAATTGATTATAGTTGGGTTGGATTATTGGTCCCTTCAACCATCCTGTTGGGCAATAACTGGAGCATCATTGGCCATGAGCAGTCTTGTAGTTTTATCAGTGCCTTAGTTTGTTAGGTAATGTGAAAGTAATCAGGAGACATTATGTCCTTTGTTTTAAAGGAAAACAAAACAGTTGCTTTGTAGGCTCCCTCATTGTGTTACCTAGGGGTGTTGTACTAAAATTGTGTTCCATAGGATTTTCAGGAGAGCTAGGACTTGTCAGTGCCTTGAATATGTATGAGCATTTACCCTTTCTGTTAACCAAATGTGGAACCTTTTGCAGTGCCCACCTGTGCTAGTTCTTAACATATTATTGCATTTAATCCTTGCGACTGTCAAATTTCATGACTTGTCACCACATGAAAATGGAAGCTCAGATTAAGTGAAGTCACATGACTAATGGAGGGTCAGGGGAGCTCCGGTGGCCTAGAGGCAAGAAGCTGCACTGCAATCCCAGAGGTACATGGTTTCAATCCACCAGATGCTCTGCTGGAGGAGGGAGGAGTAATCTCCTCCTGTACCAGTCAGATCTGATTTGACCATGTGCACACAGGAAAGGAGGAGGGTCAGTGATGGAGAAGAGCAGGACCCTCAGTAAGATGGATAAGGAGCTGTGACTGCAGCATTGTAAGAGCACAGCACAGATTTAAGAGGACGGTGCAAGATCCAGAAGGGGTTTGTTTCATTGTAGTGTTGCTGTGAGTCAGTGCTAATTTGGTAGCACTTGACAGCAGCAGAGAAGACCTGAGACAAGTTTGTACTCAAAAACTATGTTAGAATATTTTAGGGGAGCTCTGATGGCCTAGTGGCAAGAAGCTGTACTGCAATCCCAGAGGCGCAGGTTCGAATCCACCCGATGCTCTGCCGGGGAAGGAGGGACAATCTCCTCCTGTTCCAGTCAAATCTGATTTGACGGTACATGCACACACAAAATAATAAAATAAAAAAATATGTTAGAATATTTTAAATTATGCTGATCTTATTTTATGATGTAAGCTTAACTCTGATACCAAAGCCAGTTAAAGACATTACTCAAAAGTATAGACTGATATCCCTCATGAACGTAGATGCAAAAATCCCCTGTCGAAGCCTGACAGTTAAGTCATGTTGTTTGCGGTTGTTGGGTTTGGTGGTTTATTTTTTGTTTGGGGTTTTTTTGTTTGTTTGTTTGTTTGTTTTTAAATTCATCATGAGCTTGTAGGGTAAATAGTATACAAAGATGCGTCAACAGTAGAAAAATTTGGGGATGATAGTTTTGGTCTACACACTATACTTTGGAAGTTTTTCTTAAGAGTTTTATAGAGCTGTTTTTCCCCCCTCAGGTATTAGCTATGTCAAGCCGTTCATGGCTGAGCTATTCTTACCAGTCTCGGTTCCATCTCACCCCGCTGTCTTATGAAACCCTGGAATTTGCATCAGGCTTCGCCTCTGAACAGTGTCCTGAGGGCATTGTGGCTATCTCCACTAATACTCTGAGGTGAGTGCTGTCTGTTGGAGCTTAGCAATAAAGCTTTCTGCTAATGCTTATACTTGGTCCTGCTAGAGTGGTGGAGGAGGTAGTGAGGATGTGGCAGGATGCCCACTCTTCACCATGGACCTGGTGTGTTGTAATTGAAACTTTGATTTGGCTCCTCTTCAGGGTTTAGAGTACCTAGTAGCCAAGTTTCGGTGTTTGGAGTTTTAGCATCTGTTTAGATTTCCAGGCCAAGTTTTAAATAATTAGCAGTGCGGTCCCATCTTCCTGGGATCTGAGATTCTTGTTTTCCACCAAAGGGAGAGTATTATTGGATTGAAATAAACTTTGAAACTCATAATTTTCTCTCATTCTGTCTCATCTGTTGTAGTACTAAGTCTTAATCCAACTCCATACAGTTCTTAGGCTTTTTACAAGTCAACGGAGCTGTTTATACAAATAATAATAAATAAATAATAAAGAGTGCAGTTGTATCTAATGAGCACTATTAGCATTCCTAACCAGGTGGAGAATAATCTATTTAGTTTGACTTTTCATTCTTTTACAAGCTTTCAGTGCAGCCCAGGTTGTTCAAGTTGTTCACAGTGAAATGATGGCTTTTTGATAAATTAGCTTCTGTTGCTTACCCGGTAACTCCCCAATATTTGGGGGAGGGGGGCATCACTTTCAGAACTTCTTTGTAATCATTTTTCTTTCTTACCTAGTACATTTTTATATATTTTTCATTCCAGCAAACTAGGTCATGTCTGTCTGTTTTGTTTCCCTTATCTCTTCACCATCCCTCTGATGCATCCAGACCTGTCCCAGTCCCACCCCTCCTTTGAAGCCCAGCCTCAGTGTGGCTTTTCCCATATGCTTCTGATTGTTCTGTATGGCTGTGTTCCCTTGCTCCTCTGAATTTAGATAATTCTTACAGATACCTAGATGGTTTTCCTAGCAATCAAACCTTTTCTCCAAAAGAAATTCATTAATGGAAGAAGAGCTCTTTGTAACATACATACCATTGCTTAAGAGTTTATCATTAGAAGCAATCTTCTCCTTTTTGACAGTTATAAATAATGTTGGTATGAGTAATATCTGTGTGTGGATTTGTGTATAGATGTGCTTTCCTTTCTTATGACATAGTTGTTAGAGTTGCACTGCCAAACCAAAGGCAAGTAATTCATATCTGCCATCTGCTCTGAGACAAAGATGGGCAGTTCCTTCCATGCTAATTATTACAGTCTTTAACCAGCTGTGCGTCCGCTCCAGCTCAGCAGCAGTGAGTGAGTGATGGGCTGTATATCTTGTTTCCAAGGCACCTGGACTAGTTTACACCTACCGTCTATGGAGGTTCCCTACTAGTAAATATGTGTATAATTGTGGTGGTCTTATTTTGTTTGCATAAAGTACATTGCTTTACTGTTTACTTTCCTCATAATTATGTCTTGGAAATCATTGACTGTCTAGTGTTGACACCACCACCACAGAATTGTCCCTGTGTCAGAATTTTTTACCTTCATAAATAACCCTATTTTGATAGACATTTGGGTTTTACCATTCTCTTTGTCCTAATGGTTGTGTGGTTTTACATTTAAATATTAAAAAAACCTCGAACTCACCATTGAGATTCCAACTCATAGTGACTCACTATTGCTTTTTAGAGCATGTTGATCTTAAAGGGAGTAGATACCCTCTTTTCTTGAGAGTTGCTGGTGTATTGGGGCTGCCAGACAGGGCTCAGCCAGATACTGTACTGCCAGAGCTCCTCAATAGTAAATCTCACCTTTTTTTTTCCCCTTCAAATCTCATATTTTTTTTCTTTTAACAGTAATATTAGAACATCAGGAAATGATGAGTACCTTTTTAGTGCTAGTTTGTAGGTCCTGAATGAGTGACCCTTAACTCCCTTGCCTTTTGCAATAGGATTTTGGCGCTGGAGAAGCTTGGTGCTGTATTCAATCAAGTAGCCTTTCCACTGCAGTACACTCCCAGGAAGTTTGTTATCCACCCCGAGAGCAACAATCTCATCATCATTGAGACTGACCACAATGCCTACACTGAGGCCACCAAAGCTCAGAGGAAGCAGCAGATGGCAGAGGTAAGGAGACTTGACTTTCATGGTTTGAATGAAAAGGTGCTTATTCATGGGAAATTGTGTTAAAAAATTAAATCCCTGTTAACTATTGATGGTAGTCTTTATTCTTTTGTAAGATCTTCAGATTTCTGCAGGTTCTTTGAATAGGGCTCTTTGCCAGGTTCTTCGTCTTGGAGGTGATTTTGCGACCTACGACTAACGTGCTCATTTGGTTCCATCTTTGAGAAAGTTACTCAGTTTTGAGCTTCCACGGCAGTCTTTGTTAATGCTTCCTAGATCCTGCACCAAAGGAGGTAGTTTAAATACTTTCCACTGTGCCAGTTCTGCCCAGAGTTCCCAGCAGAAACCAAATGCCATGACTATGTAGATTATAATCCTTCCCAGAAGAGAGGAGACAAGTAGTCTTCCCTAAGGAGGTTAGACTTGTGAAGTAGAATATAGTGTTTGGGTTTTTTGTTGTTTCTCCTAGTAGTGACTAATAGAACATGACCATGGTTAAGACTTGATTTTGTCTGTAATGATTCTCCTCCTCGCCCTTGCCAGTATGTACACTCTGCCTTATTTGTGACTCCAGGTTTGGGTAGGCTGACTTTTGTTCCTCTTCTGTGTTAGGAGCTCCCCTGACATAGTGCTTGTCACCCAGCCCCCACCTCTAAAAACTGACTCTTTGTTCCTTGGACTTAGGAAATGGTAGAAGCCGCTGGGGAGGATGAGCGGGAACTGGCCGCAGAGATGGCAGCAGCTTTCCTCAATGAAAATCTCCCCGAGTCCATTTTTGGAGCTCCCAAGGCTGGCAATGGACAGTGGGCCTCTGTGATCCGTGTGATGAACCCTATTCAGGGGAACACATTGGACCTCGTCCAGCTGGAGCAGAATGAAGCAGCTTTTAGGTAAGGAGCCCGGGACAGCCAGGGTTTTATTGATTGGATAGGGATTTTTTAGGTTTGCAGCTGATGCCTCTTTGTTTCTTTCTCTATGTAGTGTAGCTGTGTGCAGGTTCTCCAACACTGGAGAGGAGTGGTATGTGCTCGTGGGTGTGGCCAAGGACCTGATCCTGAATCCCCGTTCTGTGGCAGGGGGCTTTGTCTATACATACAAGCTCATAAACAATGGGGAAAAACTGGAGTTTTTGCATAAGGTAGGTTTTGCACAGTAGTTCTGGAATTTAGGTCCTACCAAAGTATCCCACTTTGGTTAAATTTGTGAGTCAGCTCTTATGGTGATCATTTGGGGAGCTAGCTCAAGAGTCTTAATTAATTTTTTGGTGGCACAATGATTCTTATAAATTTTTTGATGGCTCAGAGAAAATGCTGGGGCTGCCATACTCCAGTGATGCCTCAGTCCTTTAGTCACAGGAACCCTAAGCGCATGACGGGGAGATGTGTGTGAATCTTCTTGTTTTCTACTCTTATTAAGTAGGCAGCAGTTCTGACCAACATGCAGCAGTCCGAAAGAATGAATGTACTTCTTCACACTGATGTTGTTAAGTGCTGTCAAGTGGTAGACAACTCATAGTGACCCTATGAATGAAAGACCTGAACACTTCTAACTTTCGTCATTTCTCCAAGTTTATAGGGTTTCTGGAAGCAAGCTATTTCGGAAGTGCCTGCCACTCCAGCTTTCAAACTTGTTTTCATTGCGTAGCTCCACCAAACAGTCTCCACTGTGGGTAACCATTATCGCATTGACACATCAGTGTCAACAATGTTTAGCATCACGGCAACCATGAGTTGCCTCTGTACATCAAATGGACAGACCAGTGCTATGCCACTTAGAAGAATGCTTGACCAAAAAACGTGGATGTTTTCTTTGGCCCTAACTCTCATAAGGTTGTGTCCACTGAGAATTAATGCAGTAGTTATGTCCTTTGCTTTTGTTTCCCGTGTAACTCGTGTGCATCTAGATTGTATAAAGATTAGTTAATAAATACTTACCAGTTAGAATTTTCTGTGTTTATCTAGTCATGTGGAAAAGGCTAATTCTTGGGCTTCAGGAGATCCAAATAGTGACTATTTCTCCTTTCTGAGCTCCATAATTCACTATTGGTATATCTTGGAGGTATTGTTGGTTCCAGATCATTGTGATAAAGCAAATTGTTGTTTTCCAGTGCATATAGACATGTTTACACTCTAAACAAAAAGTCTGTTAAGTATGCAATGGCGTTATGGTATAGTTTGATATATTGAGAGGACTGCCAAATGTGACAGACATGAAGACATGTTAGAAAGATTGGACCAATATATTTGCCCAAGGCAAGGTTGTTACTACAGACCTTCAGTTAAAAACTGTATCTGTAAAAGATAATAATAATGTTGGGCACAGTAAAAGGAGGCATGCCTGTCATCACTATCATATTCCTCTCACAAACCTGGTCACTTCTTAAATACCAAGTTTTCACTGTTCAGACTGAATAGTGCCAGTTAATCACACACAGGCTCTGGGCATCGGGCACCAAGACTTGGCTCACTGGTGACACAGAGCCTCTTGTTTGGTAAAATGTAGCCTGTTTACCCAAACACCTTAAGATTAAGATTGCTATATGCATGATTTACTTTGCTAATTAGCCAATGATTCATCAGTGATTTTGTTTTATTGCCAATTAATTTGTGGAAAGAATTGATTTCTGGGTCAAAGGGGTGGGCTGGTGTATAAGCTGTGTGTTCTGTTAGGGGCTCTCTTACCTGCTTTTTCTCTTGCAGACTCCAGTTGAAGAGGTCCCTGCCGCCATCGCCCCATTTCAGGGGAGGGTGTTGATTGGTGTGGGAAAGCTTCTGCGAGTTTATGACTTAGGGAAGAAGAAGTTACTTCGAAAGTGTGAGAATAAGGTAAGTGTGCTTTAGAGGAACTAGAATCTAATGAACCAAGCTGCGAGGTGAATATTCAGTACTACAGATCTGTGCCTTGATATTTTTGTCTTAATTCGAGGCTCTGCAATACAGACTTCAGAGTCAGGAATTAATACAGGCCTTATTTTTTTACTTCTTTTTTTTTTTTTTTTACTTCTTAAGGAACTAGATTTTTAGCCACCTTACTTGTGAAGAGATTTAACTCTGAACATTTACTTGCCTTTATACTTTGACTATATTGAGATGTTAATGTTTCCCTCTGTCTTGTAGTAATTTATTACCGGCTGGTATTTTGTAGTTATTGATATCCCTGTTTTCTAGCACATTGCCAATTACATATCTGGGATCCAGACCATTGGGCACAGGGTAATTGTGTCTGACGTCCAAGAAAGTTTCATCTGGGTTCGCTACAAGCGGAATGAGAATCAGCTGATCATCTTTGCAGATGACACTTACCCCCGGTGGGTCACCACAGCTAGTCTCCTTGACTATGATACTGTTGCTGGTGCAGACAAGTTCGGCAACATTTGTGTGGTAAGTTGTTTACTTAGTTTACAGTGCTGGTTAAGGGAGCTAGTTCTGTTCTTACAGGTTTTGCATAAAACCAAGGACCCAGGATCCTTAATATAGAAAGAAAAGCCAGTAACCAGCAGCCACCAAGTTAACTTCAGTTCATGGCAGTGCCATGTGTGTCAGAAGTCAAACTGCTCATACAATTCACATCTCTGTGGCTGATTTGCAGCTGAGATCCTTTATCATTATATCTCCCAGGAACTTTATGGAGGGTGATTGTTGTTACATGCCATCGAGTCGCTTGCGACTCATCGCAACCCTATGTACAACATCCCTAAACTCTGCTCTGTCCTGTGCCAGTCGCAGCATCTCGGATACACCCATCCCCATTACCCCAGTCACTGAATCAATCCACCTCATAGAGAGCCTTCCCCTCCTGCACCGTCCCTCCACCCTCCCAAGCATGATGTCCCTCTCCAAGGACCTGTCTCTCCTTGCAACATGTCCAAAGTATGTTAGACGGAGCCTTAGAATCCTTGCCTCCAAGGAGCAGCCCGGTTTGACCCTTTCCAGGATGAGTCTGTTTGTTTTTCTAGCAGCCCATGGCACCCTCAATACTCTTCTCCAGCTAGGAAGCATAAAATACAGTCCAGCCTTATAAGGCTCACTTCGGAAAGAAATCCTGTATTCTGAAATTCTTGTTGGCCTTTGAAGTTGTCATCTCACTGCCTCACCGCCTTCCACAGAAAATTATTAAATAATAGGTTTTGTTTGGACTAAAGGATACCTCCATTTTGCATGAATTGCCTTCTGTTTCTAGTCCATGGTCTTTGGGTTTTGCTTTAGACCATGTTCCACCCATTCATGATTAATTTGATTGCTTTTGAGCTCTTCCATCAGACACGGTTCCTGCCCCACTAGACAGGCTCAGGCCACTGACTCGGTGGTGCATCTCGACTTGTTTGCAAAGATAGGGAGCAGGTCTGGAGTCCAGCCCTTTGAACTTTCTGTCTTTCTTACAGGTAAGGCTTCCACCTAACACTAATGATGAAGTGGATGAGGATCCCACAGGAAACAAAGCACTGTGGGACCGAGGCTTACTCAATGGGGCTTCACAAAAGGTAAACTTGAGTGACTTGTCCACATGGTACACTGACTCCCAAGTCCATTCCTGTGTGTGCCTGCTGCTTTATGCTACCACTTACACAGGTAGCACGCAACCTACAGTAGATGGGGAAGGGGTTTGAGGTAAGACTGAAGCCCCATTTTTATTCCATCTGTAGTTTTTCAGAAACATTTGAATAATAATCAGTGTACTCTGGAGAGTAGTGGATGTGCAGGTGATTTTTCAGTATTAATCAGCTCTTGCTGTGGAGCTGTCCCAAGCTGTTAGATGTGTGTTTAGGTAGTCTCTCTTTGGAAATTCATTTTAGATGTTAAGTTTAATGATTGCTGCTTTTTTAAAAAATACTTTTGATGAACATTTACAGAAATTTTGGATTTTCATTCATTGCTGCATGATTGCTGCTTTTTAAATTCACATTGTGCTGGACAATTATGTGTAACAAAACATTCTCCATTTCAGTAGTTTTTATATTTTCAATCCAGTGACAGTTACTAGGTTCACCATGATCAAACATTACTGTTTTCATAGGGGTTTTTTATCACCCTTAGTTGATGGGATTGCTGATTCTTACAATTTTTTATAATTTCCAAGCATTTTTTTACTTCAAACTTGATACTTTATTGTAGATTATAATTGTTTATAAGAAAAGATCCAACTTCATGGTGGTTTTGAGACACTAATCTTTGAATGAAAAGACTTTAAAGCCCTTTTATCTTTTAAATATTGCAAACCAGACATCTGCCCATTGGTGGATACTGGTGGCTCTTGGAGTCAGCTTGGCAGTCATTAACACGTGTGTTTTCACCTTGTAGGCAGAAGTGATCATGAACTACCATGTGGGGGAGACAGTGCTGTCCTTACAGAAGACCACACTGATCCCAGGAGGCTCTGAGTCACTCGTCTATACCACCTTGTCAGGAGGGATTGGCATTCTTGTCCCATTCACGTCTCATGAGGTAAAGCTCCCATACTGCTCTGGCATTTGCCTTTCCAAGTTTGTTTCTTCGTGTTAAATCTCTCCACGGGGGCAAAATCTAATCTCCCCATCTGCAGATAGGAGTGTTCTGAACATTTTATGACTATAGTTAAAAATACCTTACTTTGTGTCCTTGGGAGGGCTGATTGGCATTGTTTATGTCGTGCAGGGATAGTCTGACATCCTTTTCAGCACTCCAAAACCTTTGCTCCTAAGTTGTTTCCTGTTCATGGAACCCTGTGTAATAGAGTAGAACTGTTGATAGGGTTTGCTTCATTGCAGTCTTTACAGATCAAAATTCCCAGGTCTGTCTTCTTTAGCATCCCTGGGTGGGGGCAAGCTGCCAGGTATTAGTAACTGAGCACAGACCATTTGCTGCTCTACCTGGGACCTTCTCTGAGAACAAAACTTCAAAAATGAACCCCATAACTTGGACTGATGGATGATATTTACTGGAGTATAGGTGAGATTGGTTTATGTTATCCCAGCTCAGGAAGCTGGGATAAGAGTTTGATCTCAGAGACAATAGACTAAGTGAGAGCTTTTCATACCCTTTGTATAGCTTCTTCGCAGAGTTTAGCTCTCCTGTTCTAAAACCTACAGATAATCAGAAGAGGGATGGAGCTTTACCATGTCTTTGATAAAAATCAATCTTGCCTGTGCCTCTGGAAACCACACAGTCTTAGTTCTGCTTCTCTCACAGTGACAGTCTGTTTTTTTTTTTTTTAGGACCATGACTTTTTCCAGCATGTAGAGATGCACCTGAGGTCTGAGCATCCCCCTTTGTGTGGGCGAGACCATCTCAGCTTCCGTTCCTATTACTTTCCTGTTAAGGTAGGTCTTTATTAGAAATCTGGTTTGAAGGGGATTCTGTTTAATAATCAGAAAACTCCTTAATATAGGAATGGTAAGAGGGTGGTCTGGTGGGGCAGGAATGGGGTGTTGATGGCTAGTGGTACTCAGCATTTTCTCCCCTCCGGGCTTTCCACTCAGAAAAGACTGTTTTGCTAATGAGAACTCCGCTTATGTGTTCCTGGCTTTCCAGAGGTTTTGTTATTTGAAGAGAATAGAGGGCATTCCCTGAAGTTGTTGCTTTAGCATGTGCCATTTTCTTTACGGCATCTGATCCTTTTTTTTTTTTTATTTCGCCACATCTTAGAATGTGATTGATGGAGACCTCTGTGAGCAGTTCAATTCCATGGAGCCCAATAAACAAAAGAACGTGTCTGAAGAACTAGACCGAACCCCACCAGAGGTATCTAAGAAGCTTGAGGATATCCGGACCCGTTACGCCTTCTGAGCCCTTTCACTACCTGTTGGGCTTGCTGAGGACTCCGAATCTTGTTCTACAGTCACTGTAACCATTTGGCTGTACACCATTGCGGCAGGAGGTGGCCGAATACTTCAGACTCTCATTCTAAAAGCTTACAACTTACTCCTATCAACTCTTCCCCTGAATGATTGATTCCCCCCTAAAATTGACATTGAACTTGCCATACTTTTCCCCTCCTTGCGACAGAATAACTTGTCCTTGGTTCTGGCGTGGAATAGGAAGCCCCTTTTCCTAGAGCCTCACCTTGCGTTGACGATTTCTGACTCCCTTGTCTACTTTTGTACACACTTTTAATTGGTTTCTCTGTAAATACAGTTTTGTAAAATGTTACTGGGGGTGGGGGGCATGCCGTGTTGGGGACCAGGTTGGACATAGTATGACTCTTGAGTTGTGCCATTCTGGAACCTAACCAGAAATACAAACCTAGTTTTTCAGGTGGCTCTTGTCCACATGTTTTTATGGGGTGCAGATTTACTTTGGAGATTTAAGTAGGAAGAACTGGGTATCCTTTCCTTCTAGGCTCCTGCTGGGACTTCTGACATGAGCCCCTTTACTTCCCCTCATCCACCCCAGGTTCAGTGATGGCTTTTCTTCCCTTCTCTGCTTTGCAGAGCAGACAAGCTCCCTAATAATAACCACCATGTGTGGTCTGCACATTTTGGTTTTGGATATTGAGCAAGTGTGGCTGATTTCTCCTCTCCTGTTTTAGCTTTCTTCTACTTTTAGGTCTTGGAGTGAGAGATTTGGCATGAAGTCCAGCTGACTAGCATATTTCAACAGATGTTCCCTTTACTTTTCCAGATCCTGAAATGGTCTTTTGCCATATGACTGTTAGGAGCGGTCAGTAAGTACAGAATGACCCAGATGCTAACTTGCTCTTTAGAACAAAGGCCCTGTTTAAAGGCATGTGTTTAAGGGAGGCCAATCTTCAGTATCCCCAAGGTCCTTTGGTTTGAAGATGAGGCTCTTGGGACCCTGTCAGCCTTAAGTGGGCCTGCTCTCAGAATCTTTCCAGCCTGTACCTGACATGGTAGCCTTGCTCTGTTTGCCTAGCTGTGTGGGAATCCCTAATCTTCTAGGTGTTTGAGGAAACTCCAAAGTCAAGAGGCAGTAGGTTCATTGAGCTACTTGGGATAACTTGAGCTCACTGCTGTTTTCACACTTCATAAAGTAGACAATGTATGTCTTCAGCTACTCTCTGTTAGCAAACCTCTGTGAAGGACCAGATGGAATTGAGACTAGCCATGATGAGACACATTTACTCACCCCAAAGAGCTCATGGCCCAGGGCTGGTGATGTCTCCTGGGAGTGTTGTTTTAATCACAATTTGATTTTCAGGTCAATCATTAGAGATTCATGTTATAGTGAGAATTGCTAAGTAGTGCTTTCATTGCTCGCTTGAGCTCGTGGATTCACATAGTAGATTTCACTTGTCAGTTGTGTTTGCAAAGCCTAATTCTGTGTTTCCAATGGCCCCCACCTAAGCCCACTCTATTTAATCTAACTCTGATGTTGTCATGTAGCCAACATGACATTCATGAATGAAATTCAACAGACATTTGGCCAGTTGCACCTTTCTTCCAGCCTCTTTGCTTGTCTGAGTTTGAAACCATTACCTCATTCTTCTACTTGTAATCGGATGTTGCCATTGAGCTTCCATCAGCTTGCTGCTTGTCTGCAAGAGGAAGGATGCTGCTAAGGTGATTTTTGGAATGCAAGTACGAAGAATTAGGCTGGGATTTGTTACAATGTACATTTGGGTTTTAAAGTTTTCCATAGAGCCTTGGCAATGAGTTGCTCCTGGTGGCTGCTTCAGGACTTAAACACACATGTTTAATATTTCGTGGTTGGATGAAGCTTGATTATAAACTCCCATCTGTGTAGTTAAGGGAACCTCCTGCATTTTCCTGTATAATGTGTCCCTCCACCTAAATAAAATGCAGGTAGAAAATGTGATTTGCAAAAATGTATGATGCCTGTGGTGTCTGTAAAAAGACAGATTGGGGTATTTTTGAGAGCAACCAGGTATATAGGAGGTTTCCCAAGCCCTGCAATACATCTCAGAGACTGCTGGGCCACGCTCTTGAGGCTGTGTCAGGATCCCAAAGCATTGGCCCTGGTCTTGGGGCTCTCATCTAGCTTGATCCCTTTATACTGAGTTTCTGTGTCTTGGGTCTAAGAAAGGACTGAAGAAGTTTTAGCTGCCTCAGCTTTCCCCTGACCCCACCAGCGGAGGTTCTACAGGATGTTTCCTTTGGAAGATCTCTTGCCAAGAAAAGCATTCTTTGGAGGAGGGGGGCATCCAGTGGACTGTGGATGGAATGTTGCCTTTGGTCTATGTAAAAGTATTGTTACCAGGACAGCTGCTGAGGCTGGGAAGGCTCCCTGGGCTCACACTTCTCCGAGGGAGGGTGCAGCCTCCAGATGCTTGCTGCTCTGTGACTCTGCATATTTTCTTAGACTCTGCAGTGGAATGCAAGAGCTCATGGGAGACAGGGACCAGCCTGGCTTTCAAATTCTTGTTAGTCCCTAAGTTCTGTTTATTCAAAATAGAGGTGACATGAGTTTGCATGATTCATCTACTGGCTCATTTGCATATGAGATATGTATGTGGCTATTACAAGTTACTGCACCTTTAAAAATTATTTGTTCAAGACGATCTCTAGAGTTCTAGAGGTCTTTGCTGCTAAAATCAGATCTCCCCCAAAAACTTCTGTGTGGGAAAGACAGATGGTCATTCTGCCGCAAGTGGTAGGGACTGATCACCACCTGTTTGGTCAGTGATTGAGTCACATTTGAGGATCCAGTAGCATATGGACTATAGACCATCAGAAAAATGGCATGTACCCATCTCAACCAAGAGCTGCTGCTTTAGAAGCTTTATAAAGTCAGGACACTTGCTTAATGCACTTAGAACAGTTTGCTAAATTTAGGTATTTACTGAGGATTTGCTAGGTGCCATCTCGCAGCTCTGTTCTGTACTCAGAAGTTGGAAGGGGAACGTTTATTAGAGTTTAGCCATTTCTGTCCCAGAGAGACTTGATAGGGAGTTTTCTATAGAGCTTTGGCAGTGGGTTTCAAAAGTACCTGAACCTGTGACTGATGTGCTCCACTAAAACAAGCAAAGCCTGGGAACTTTTAGGAAGAAAATCAGAAGATCTTAAATCTGAAAAAGGAGATGAGGTGAGCAGCCATGGGATTGACGCAAGGTTGGGACTCTGAGGCAGGGATTCAGAAACCACTGAGGACATTGGCTTCCCCTTAATGTCCAGATGGAGATCCCTGCCACCGTTTGGTGGTGGCGATACACTTGAAAGTTGGTAGATGTGTTAGAGGAATGGGGATTGTGTCCTTATCCAGGAATGGAGCTCCTTATTCCCAGTGAAAGTCTGGAAATTGCCATTTAAAACAAACTGGCAGAGCAGCCAGGCTGCTCGTGTGAAACCCCGTCCTGAGCAGCAGCAGCACCCTATCCAGCAGCTCTGTTGTTAGCTAGACCTTTTTTTTTTTAAAATTCCCAGGACCATTTCCCTTCCCAGCTCCCAGCTCTAATTGTACTGCCTTTGAGAGTTCTCTCTCAAAATTTTCCAGGTAAAGGTTCCGTCCCACAGAGCCTGCTCTCTGGCTACGTCTTAGAGCATAGCTTTTGGTGCAGTCATTTCAGTTTTTACAGCTCACTAAGAGTGAGCCCTGAATCAACTTCTCTGTAGAGTGATGTGAGGTTGCAGTTACCTGTGAGTTAATAGGGGTAAAAGACTCCATGTGTGAAAATCATGAAAGGGATCTCTAATGTGAACATGAATACACATTAAAAGGAGTTCTGGTGGCTTCTGGTAAGGAGTTGCACTGCCAACCCAAAGGTTCACAGATTGAACCCACCAGCCGTTCCACTGGGGGGAAAAGGGAGAGTTTCCTCTGTAAGATTTACTGCCTCTAAAAACCTGTTGGAGGGTTAGCCATGAGTGGTTTCTGACTTGATGGCATACAACAATTTGAGCATAGACAGGGCCCTTCCTTTCAGGAAGTCTGCTGTTTATGAGTAAAATTGAAAGACCCACCAGACCTCTTAGAGGCCCTCTCAGAGGCTCTTCTGGTGTGGGACAGTGGAAAAGCTGCTGCCCTGTGTGTAAAGCTCTGGGAGGAGGAAGCATCCTAAGTGAAGAGGCCCTAAGGCACAGTGCTTTGTTCAGACTAATGAGGGCCCCAGTGAGGCCTTGCTGTGTCCCCCATCGCCTGTTCTCCCATCAGTGCAGCCCTGTGTCTTCCCATGTGCTGCATGGCTGATACGGTATAGTCAGTGCCTTGGGCACAGCAGAACATTCCAGCAGGGCAAGTATCGTCCAGGTGCCAACGAGCAGTTGTGTTGCAGATCTAAAAAACATTTTTTAACTTGGACATTGACATTGAGAGTAAGACACTGGCTGATCATTTCCTCAGATGCTGTGGAAGCCTAGGTGTTAACGGACTTTTTAGCATAGCACTCAGAGCTTACATCTAGGGAGATGCTGCAAGCTGTTTTTGAGGATATTTGGATGTTTCCAATAGACCTTTCCCCCGCCCCTTAGACTTTCCAGTGTTGGAGAAGCCAAAGATCCCTTGGGGGTTGACTCACCCCCTACTACTCAAAACAGAAATGCAGTCCAAGTAAAATCCCAGAGCTTGCTGGGAAAAGAACTTCAAAGACCAGCTCTTACTCAGTTGAAAGGATGGAACAGACCTGTGGCTTGAACAGCTCTGACCTAGGCAACGGGACAGTGGTCCTTGTCAGTGGAGATGGGCCCAAGGGCAGAGAGCCTCCGAGCTCCCAGATTCCCACAGCACTGCAATTGAGGCCATGTCACTCCAGGATGGCTGGTGAGTCTAGTGGGGAAAGCCAGGCTTCTTCAGTAACCAGCTGTGTATCCCCAGTAACACTACCTACCACTCATGCCCTGTGTGTGGGTTGAATGGTTTACCTAGTCCTTAAACACCAGTGTATGAAGAGGCGCAATCTGATCATTATCTGTGTACCCTCTTACCACCACCACGTTTTGTAAGGAGAGTTTGTCAGGTTGAATGTGTCCTGGAGAAGCACTGAAATAACCCCTTGAAACAGTCCAGTCAGCCTGTGAAGATGTCTGGAACTTCTGCTCAAGCAGGACACTCACCCAGCAGCCTCCCTCTGGGGCCACCTCCCACTCTGCAGTCCCAGGCAGGCTGGGACCATGTGGCCCTGCCCTGCCCTTGCTCCCAATTTCTGACGCTGTTGTCGCCTGCATTCCCTGCTCTCCATCAGATGGGAAAGAGTCTGGGGGGAGGCCACTGCCTCTCCCACCTGATGCCCAGTGCCCTCAGCTGCTTGGCACCAGCTCTGTGCTCTGGAGCGCCTTAGTCAATCAACCTAGAAGACGACATCCTGGCACGTGAGCAGGTAAGAAGGGGATCATGTTTTCACATGGCTTGCTCTCTGCCTTTGGTCCATCCTGTCCAACCCAGCTGCTTTCTTACCCACCATAGTAAAAAGGCCCTGAGCCAAAAAGTGGAAACGTGGGAATGCTGCAGATTCTCTGCTCTGGGTTTTATTTTGTAACTTCTCTTGGCAGGAAGGTGCAGAATTGAATAATGATAAACTTTACTTTTCAGCCATTCTCATGGGCCTCTAGGCTCTCTACCATGCACTTTTTCCACATTTTGCCCATCTGTAGACCCTTATGTACCATGTGCATGAATTTCCTTACCAAGAATGAATTGATTATGGGTTTCCATTTTTGATAGTGGATGTGTATATAGAGAAACTTACTAAGACTGATAATGTGGCTTGTTCTGCCATGGATTTGGTTCTGACTTGGTGAGCTTGTATTAGGTTTCTGGGGCTGAAAGTTGCAAAAGTGGGAGAGAGCACATCTTTCTCCCTTGGAGCCACTGTTTGTTCATACTACCGAACATGTACAGCAAATTGAGAGGCAGTTGAAAAAAATTGGATGCAGAATTCTTGGCAGAAAGTAAAAGGACATAGTTGTGCCCATCTCAGTCAAACCACATTCTGAAATTAAAATGGACTGTTTGGGGTTTATGCTTTCCATTTATTCCAGATACAAGTAAATCTAAGTTCCATGTCATTTCTACTTTGCCTCCGTTGTGGAGCTGGGTCACTTCCAGGTTATTTTGCAATTGTTAAGGACTTACGGACAACTCTGGAAATGCTTTTTGTTTATCTTTTTTGGTCTCTGTGTTCTTTCCATCTTCAGTCCCCGCCGCCATTTAGAGTTTATTCTCCATCCATGTGAATGCTTGATGCCGAAGGCCAGAATATTGTACATTTCTGTAGGTCTGTGTTGCACATGAATTCCTATCACTGGTAAATACTAGATGAGTTTTCAAGTCAGTGATGCGGGTATAGGAGTGAGGAGAGACCTGTTTTCTTGGGAAGGGCATGAAGGCAGTCTAGTGGTTAAAGTCCGGCCTTTGAAGGAGGGCAACTTTGAATTTGCATGCAGTACCTGCATTGTGCCTCACATAGCTTGTTTGTAAATGCTGTTAAGTGCCACAGAGTTCACAGAGACTCCATACAGCAGAAACACTCCCAGCGTTGAGCCACCTCACAGTCATTGATGTATTTGACACAGTCGTTGCAGCTGCCGTCTTAAGTCCATCACATGCAAGGTCTTTTACCGAGTCTCTCCTTTCCTAAGCATAATATCTTTCTTCCGAGGCTGGTCCCTCCATTAACATGTCCAAACGTTATAAAACAAGCCTCACTGTCTTCACTTCTGGCTGCACTTCTTCCAGGATGGATATTTGTTCTTTGGCCCATGAAATACTCAACATCACAATCCAGATGTAATGATTCTTTTATCTTACACATTTGTCCAACTTTTCACATTTATATGAGGCAATTGACAATACCATGGCTTGGGTCAGGCACACCTTTAGTCCTCAAAGTGACATCCTGGCATATGCACACTTTAAAGAGGTCATTGCAAGCAGCACTTTGCTTTATTCTTAGTTGCTGTTTCCAGGAGTGTTGACTGTGGATCCAGGTAAAATTAAATTGGTGCTTGTAAACAGATGATAAGACCTGTTAGAGGTACAGGTTTTTCCTGCTGTCTGAAAGTAGTGTTCTTATGAATGAAGCTTGTTCATAAACAGAAGTGCTGTAGATTGAAGACGCTATTACCATCAATTTATATGGGAAGGGGGGGAAATTGCACATCCCCAGGGATGCAAAATAACCCACCAAATCATAAAAAAATAACACAGCACATAATAAACCTGAAATTGTTGATTTTAAGTACCATCGAGTCAGAACTGACCCATAGCTGGCCCTCTGGCAGGTTTTCAGAAGCTGTAAATCACACGGAGAAGAGATTGCCCATCTGTGTCCTGCATGAAATCTAAAATAAAGCCAGCAGACAGGCTTCACAGACAGCTCAGAGCTCTGACTGATGGGCTGAGCAGCTGTGAGGATGGAGCTTGGTGACGCCACACTCATGCTGCCTCTTGACAGCTCACTGCAACACAGACGCTTCTTGAAAAGCACTTGTTTTTCACTGTTCAGCTTTTTTTAAAGCAAAAATCCTCTTTTGACTTCTTTCGATTAGTAAAGAAGTACTAATGTAAAAGAGGCCTTAAAGGATCTTTTACAAAGTGGAGTTTGCCTATACTGTTTGTACAACAGTTAGCACAGTGCCAGGCATCCTTGCAGGGTACTCCCAAGCATGAAGTGTGTCCTGGGCTTCTACACAAGCTAGCCAGCCTCCTGTCACTGAACCCCATTAGAACCCCATTGGAACAACACTACAAGTCTTCATTTTTGGAGGATTTTTTTTTTTAGGTGAGAGGTGGGCTGACCACTGTCCTGGCAGCAGGTCAGCTTCCTGAAGGTCCCTGAGCCTTCAGGCTCTCACCACCACCAAATCTAAGGATCACCTTTCTCATCTCAGCCCCTTCCTCAGAGTCCATGTTGAGGTCCCTGAACTGAGTGAAAGTCGGTGGGTGCCTTCCATGGCTCACGCTGCTGTGATGGGTTTCTGGGAGATCACACAGGGCACAGCTGACAGCGCAGCCTCTGGGCTTGTCAGTGATTTCCAGTCCTGGCCCTGACACTTTACAGCTGTGGGTGGTCATTTGACCGCTCTGAGCCTCAGCTTCCTCATCTGTAAAATGAAAATGATAACTGTGAGTAATTAATTACATGGGATCAAGGTTAGACTTCAGAGCCTTTGGGAACGGACTAGGATTAGCCCTGAAAGATGGGACATTTGTGTTCGTTTTCTCAACTAATTTCCATTGGACTGGCCAGCCACAGTGCTGGAACCAAGGAAGACATGTATGAGAGAACCTCCCTGCTCTTGATAGAGGTATGTGCTGGGAGGCAGAGGAGGCACTAATCAAACCCACCCAGTCACCCAGCTTTTCATGCTTAAGAACAATGTGCTGGGCAGAAATTGGAAGTGGGAACAACAAGTGCATTTTGGGGTCTGGGGAAAGGAAAGTTAAGGGTGCTTCAGGGATGGGGGTGGTGTTGGATGTCTGGACTACTCTTAATGCTTCTAGGGCTATGATAATGCCAAGAACAATAATTGCAGCGTGTGAATGGGGTTCCTGACCTAGTGCAGGGCAGCCTGGTCCGAGAGTTGGGGCTGGTGATTCTGGTCCCACCTCCCCTGGCCCGGTAGTTGGGTCTCCTCTCACCTCTTTCATCAGGACTCAGGACAACTAGGCTTCTGACAGCTTCTGGATGTCTCTAGAAGCCCCCGTATAGCTTGTCACCTCCCCAGGACCTTCACAGACCAGGCTTGCGAGGAAGAGGCATGTTCTTTGACACGGGAAGTCAGTCTTTGACCTGGTGAGATTCCAAAGAGGTCTGAGAACATGACCTTCCAACTGCAGATGATCCCAGGGCTTTCGAGCTGTCCTGTACTGTAGACATGTGGGTGAGGGCCACGTCCTGCAGGATTAGAGGGGAGGGGTGTGCAGTGAGAACTGGGCTGCACATCCCCAGGACTGCCTACACCCCCACGGAAAGGACCTATGGGAAAACCAGCCAGGCTTCCTTTCCTGGGGCCTCCCTCTCCAGGTGGCCAGAAGGTGCATGGTTGGGATTCAGCTCCACATAGAAGTTCAAGTTAAGGAAGAGTTTGAAAGGCTAGATGTTTTACACTCACTGACTTACTGGCAACTTTTTGGGCTGTTCAGGTTGGGCCTGCCAAACCCCTAGAAAGCACACACCCTCTAGCCTGGGGCGGGGGTCTCTCTGCCAAGGGCCAGGCCACAGGCCTCTGACATCCCACTACCCACTCTTCTGCACACCAGGCTTCCCTCTGCCATCAGAGCCAGCACCTTCCTGTTTTTTTTTTCTTTCAACTCCCTCATGTTACTGAAATATGTGCTTTAATAGCTTTATTGTTCTTACATGTATAAACATATCAATCATTCAGAAGAGAACAATGAGGACAAGAACCCCAGTTTTCCCAATGCTCATAACCATGTTTTTCGTTTCATTGATTCTGGAACTGCCCACCTGAGGATTTTGTTAAAATGCAGGTTCTGATTCCCAAGTCCTGAGGTGGGGCTCAAGATGAGCTATTTTCTAACAAGCTCTCAGGTGAGGCTGTTGTTGGCCATCAGGAAGAAAGGGCCAGATGGCAGAGATCTGTAAACATCCCTGTGCCTTGTGACCCTCTATATGTTAGTGATCTCATAACCCGCTCAGTATGGTATAGCATGGAAATCATTCCAGTGGAGGTGGCCAAGGAGCTCTCTCGGCATACTGCATAGCCAACCAAAAGGTTGGTGGTTCAAATCCACCAGCCGTTCAGTGGGAGAAAGATAGGCAGACTTTTTCACTTAAGATTTATCATGAGATCTAAATCTGAAACCTGATGGAACCGCCACCATGAATCAGAATAGACTCAACAGTAAATTCCATTGAATGGTTTGTTGCTAGCGCTGCTAGTGTCTGAGCCGATGCACAGCAGACCCTGCGCACAGCAGACCCTGCAGTCGTCGTTCAGTAAATCCCACGGGGAAATTACCCATCTTTCTCCCTCAAAGGAACAGGTAGATCCAAACCACCTGCTTTCGGGTCGGCACTGCAGCTCCTTAACACGAGGCCACTAGGACTGACTAGCAATGCTCGCAACGCCCTTTGCAAGATGGGTCTTCCCATTTTACAGATGTAAAAGCGCAGGCGCAGCGAGGGTTCCTGGCTTGGCCAGGGTCAGTCAGCGAGCGGCCCGGGACGCGCCCGGGTTCACGCCCGCCGCCCGGTCAC
>NW_006399751.1:875961-907103 GCF_000299155.1 Elephantulus edwardii
GCCCCGGCCCCTCCTGACTCGAGGCTCCCGCGCCGCCCTGTTCGCGCCCAGAAGCAGCGGAGACGCCACCGGCCCATCCAGCGGGCGGCGGGCGGGCTCGAGGCTCCGCGGACGGCGGCCGCCGGCTCAGGGTAAGGCGGGCCTGACCGAAACGCCGCGGGGTCGCCGAGCTGGCGGGCGTGTAGGGCGGCGGGAAGTGGGTTTGACTGGAAAGCGGGGTCGCGGGGTCGGGCTGAGGCGGGCCTGACAAGGAGCGCTCGGAGACCCCGCCGCCGGGCTGGGGGACAAGCGGGCCTGGCTGAGCGCTCGGTCCCTGTTGGGGGTCGCCCGAGTTTGGGGGACAAGCGGGCTTGGTTGAGCGCTCGGTCCCTGTTGGGGGTCACCTGAGTTTGGGGGACAAGCGGGCTTGGCCGAAAGGCGCGGCGCGGGGGCGCGGGGTCAGGCTGAGGCCGGCCTGACAGAAACGCGCGGCGCCCCGCCCGGCGGGAGATAAGCGGGTTTGGCGGAAAAGGGCCGTCCGGGGTCGCCGGCGGGGGATAAGCGGGCTCGGGTCTGGGGTCCCCGGGGTCGCCGGCGGGGGATAAGGGGGCTCGGGTCTGGGGTGCCCTGGTCGCCGGTGGGGGATAAGCGGGCTCGGGTCTGTGGACCCCGCCGGAGGGCCTCGCGGGGCACAGGCGCCCTGACGGCTCGGCGGCGGGGAGAGCGAGCGCTCTCCGGGGACCAGACACGCCCCGAGCGTGAACCCCGGCCCCGCCACGTGCCGGCTGGGGGCCCCGGGCCACGCACGCGCCCCTCTGAGCCGCGCTTTCCTCCCTCGCTGGGCCTGAGCGAGGACCGGCCGGGGCGCAGGGGACAGGCGAGCGAGGAGTGTCGCTGACCCGTAAGGGGGCGGGGGCTCTGGCGGCCGAGCGGCCGTGGACGGGGCCGCGTTCCCGGCATCGGAAAGCCCCTGGCAGGAAGCCCCTTCCCCCGACGGGCAGCGCTCAAGGGGGCGGCTTTGGCTCAGCCTCAAAGGAGGACTTGTCAGCAGTGCTGGTTCAGCAGGGAGCAGGCCTCCTCCCGCGCTAGTGAGCTCCCCGTCAGTGGAGGCATGCAAGGGCAAGCCGTGCGGAGGAGAGGCCCGCGAGAGGCTGAGGTGGTGCAGGGGTCCCCAGGGCCCTGTCCTCTCTAACGTGGGAAGGCTGGGGGGTGAGGTTGGTGGAGGTTGGGGAAGTCGGGAGAGGCAGGTGGGACAGCCAGGAACTGAGATCTGGGGTTAAGTCACCTGTCCAGGTGTCAGTCAACAAGTGATGGGAGCTGGGACTTGAAAGCGACCGGCTCCTGCAGCTGGCCCTCCCTGCCACCTTCCCTCTGGCGGACAGTTCCCATTCCCCGCGGGGCAGAGGGGGGCATTGATGTCCTCACAGGTGCGGCCCTACCACTTTCTCTGCTGGCCTCTCTGGAGCTCCAGGTCCAAGGTGGTGGGACCTCCTTTTTTTTCCATTAAAGGAGACTTTTGTCAAAAAATCTCTTCTGGAGGGAGCTCTGGTGGCCTAGTGGCAAGAAGCTGCACTGCAATCCCAGAGGTACATGGTTCCAGTCCACCAGATAACTCTGCTGGAGAAGGGGGGACAATCTCCTCCTGTGCCAGTCAGATCCGATTTGATGGTACACACACACACACACACACACACACACACACAAATTATAAAATAAAATTTTAAAAAACACCCTCTTCTGGGTAAAGCAAAGGCTCTCTCGTGGATGCTGAATACACCATGCTTTCTCTGTAGGTGCCAAAACCTTGTCCCTATGACTTGATTTGCCCTGCTCCTAGCCTAGATGATTGATTGGTAATAGACACCAGTCTTCGGCAGGAGTGATGGGGCCTCCTCAGTCCTCAGATCTGAAATCAGCAAGCCCTGACTGGATGAAGCCCTGGCAGGGACACTGATCCTTTGCAGAATGACTCAGAGAGTGTGGGTGACAGTCACATCTTATGAAGGTGGGTGGGGGAGCTATCATTTAAGGAGCATCCTGGTGTAGGGCAGCAGGTGCAAAGTCCTGCTCAGGTCCTGCCACACCTCACTGTGGCATGAAGTGCTATTGTAAACTCAGAGAGGGTAAGTCATATGGCCAGGTGCCCACATGGTGTTCCTGCTGCCCTTTGTTTGACCTCTGGGTTGGTATTAGTATCTCTCTTTACTAAGGGAACTCTGGCTTCATGGTAAGGAGTTGCACTGCCAACTCAAAAGGCACATAGTTCAAATCCACCAGCTGCTCCATGAGGGAAAGATGAGATTTATTGTGTGTGAAAACCCACGGGAGGGTCAGCTGAGTTAGTTCTGACTTAAGAATGCATAACAACAAACCTGGTTACTAGGTAGAATAATGTACATTTAAGATTTCTCTCCCATTGCTTTGTGCCACGCATCCACCCTGGTGGTAGCCTTTGTAAGTACTTTCTGGATGAAGAAGATGAAGAGGGGCTCCCCACGGTCCTGCAGTGGCAAAGGCCACACCAGTTCTTTTGGTCCCTGGCTCTCCAGGCCCCTTCCTATCTGCAGAAGTCTGGGTCCCAGATCACATAGTCCTACCTCTTGCCTCATTGGAAGGATTGTCCAAGCCTCAGGAAGCTAGGGATGCCACAGAGCCCAGGGGACCAGCTGGGTCAAGGGCTTCCCACAATGCCTTCTCACAGCCTGGAATCCTTTATGCCTGCTCTCTGGAGAACATGTTTCCTGGGCCTTCCTCAACCCATCCTGAGAACCAGCAGAAGGCCACTCCTGGCCCAGAAAATCACGTAGGCAACATAGATTTAATTGTCACACCACAGTGGCAGAGTTCTGGAACCCTTAACACAACCCCATATGTGTAACTGCCAATCCTACAGAAACAGGTCATTCATGCTGTCCCAGAGGCAGACCTGGGACATGAACCCTGTAAAACTCGGGGCAGTAAATGCCAATAAGACTCATGGCATTTGTCCAGTATTTCAGTTAAAAAAGAATTTTAAATATTTCTTTGAAGAATAATCAAGACTTTTAAAAAAGTTGAGTACAGCTCTGGACTTAGGAAAATAAAGCAGACACTACAGAGGGATCCATGTACCCCCATCCCCATCTCCACACAGGGTTTGCCTTCCTGTCATGGTACAATTGATGAAGCAATATCAATACGTGAGGCTTCGCTAGTTAACTCCTTGTACCTTACAGGTTTTGACAAGTGAATAATGTTATAACAGTATCCTGAACAATAGTTATACTGTCCTAGACTTGTTCTGTGTTCTACCTAGTCAGTTCTCTCCCTCCAAACTCCTAGCAAATCCTGTCCCTTTTATGGTTTCAGTAATTTTTGCTTTTTCAATGTTATTTAGTTATAATCATGTGCTATACATCCTTTCAAGATTAAGATACATACACTTAAGTGTATGTATTTAAGCGTCCTTCCTGTGATTTCTTCCCGCTTGATGGCTCATTTCTTGTTATCCCTGAATGGATGAATGTATTCTACTGTATGGATGTAACACAATTTGTTTAGCCATCCACTTATTGAAGGATGTCTTGGTAATTTCCACGTTTCGGTGAATATGAATAAAGGTGCTATAAACGTTCCATGCAGGTTTCTGCTGTTGATGGGGATTCTTCTCCCTTGAGATGTCAGTGGGGTCAGACTCTGCCGTCCCCACACCCGCCATGCTGTTCTCAAACCGTGTTTGGGGTTTTAGTTTTCTGATAAGTGTGCATTGGGAGCGCTGCTGGTAGAGTCCATAGAGAGCTGCATTGCTAACCAGAGGCTGCACTTCACTGTCACTGGAAGAAAGATGGACAATCTCCTCCTGTGCTGTTTACAGTCTTGGGACCCCAGGGGAGGGTCAACTATGAGTCAGAACAGACTCAATGACCAGGAGTGAGTAAGTGAATAGGTATATATAGGTGCTCTGGTGGCGCTTTGGATAAGGTATTCTGTTGCTAACTAAAACATCTTTGCCTTTAAGCCACCAGCCACTCTGCAGGGCAAGAAGAGGTGACCTTCTTCCACAAAGCCGTGTAACCATGGAAACCCTCCTGCCTGGTCTCCTCTGTCCCTTTGAGTTGGGAAAAGCCTCATGGCAGTGGGCTGTGACGTTTTTTGTTGTGGAATAGGTGTGCAACGGTATATCATAGATGGTTTTCATTTGCAATTTCCCGATGATATAATATTGAGCAATTTTGAACTGTGCTACTTTTATGTCTTCTTTGATGAGATACTTGTTCCGTTTCTTTCCACTTTTTATATAGGATTGGAATTCTGAGGGTTATTTCTCCCCTTTTTTCCCCTCCTAGTTCTTTGAATAGTTTGGCTGAAATCCTTTATCAGATATGTGTTGCAAATATTTTTTTCTACTCTATGGATTGCTTTAATTTCCTTAGCAGTGTGTCTTGCAGAACAGAAGTTTTTAATTTTAATAAAGTCCAACTTACTGATTTTTTTTTTCTTTCATGAATTGTGCTTTTGATGTTGTATCTAAAAATTTGTCACAAAACCCAAAGTCCCTTATATTTGCCTCTGTTATTTTTTTATTATTAATTTTTGTGCATGTACCATCAAAACAGATCTGACTGGTACAGGAGGAGTTTGTTGCTCCTTTTCTAGCAGAGCATCTGATGGATTCAAACCTCTCACCTCTGGGATTGCAGTGCAGCTTCTTGCCACTAGGCCACCAGAGCTCCTTGCTTTGGTGTTATTTTAAAGAAATTTTATATTTTTAAATTTTACATGTGCGTCTAAGACCAATTTTTTAATTGTTCATTTTCTTTTTTTTTTACATTGTTTCATTCATCTACATGGTATTTTATACCAATATGCATTTTGTTTTTTTATCATTTTTACTAATCTGTGTTTTACCACTCCATCTCTTCAAGTCCCCATTGTGTCTTTCTCATTCCTTCTTCCCCTATCCGCCCACCAACTTCTGCTGTACCAGGGAGATCCCTCCTCCCCCTTACTGCCCCTTTTATCCCCTTCCCCTCTAGGATTCATTTTGAGTTAGTTTTTGTGGAAGGTATAAACTCTGTATCTAGAGTTCTTTTTCTTCCTTTTTGTGAACTCATTGCCACTGAATTCCTCCTAAGGTTGTTGCCTTTCCATATTTCTCCCTAGGAATGCCACCAAATTCTGAGTTAGCACACATTCCTAATTGTTGGACTAGCGGAAATTATAGTGCATGTTCAATGAAAATAACATACCAGCATTATTTGTTGAGAAACTATTCTTTCTCCTTTAAATTGCCTTGGCTCCATTGTCAAGGCTCAAGCAGCTGTACTTGTGTGGGCAATTTCCAGGATCTCTTTCCGATTCCATTGATCACTATGCCCATCCTCTTACCAAGATCTCAATTGCTGTGTGATGTTTAAGGCACGTCGTGTCAGTTTTAAAGTCAAGTGGTTTCAGACCACTTGTTGGTCCCTTGCCTTTGCTCAGTATTGTATTTGTTTTTTCTGGGTCTTTTGACCCAGAACTTAGCAATCAATTCTTCAATATCTGCAAAACAGCTTGCTGGGATTTTGTCTGAAAATTGCTTTGAAACTGTAGATCAAGTAGGGAAGAACTGGCATTCTGCTCATGAAGATTAGCTATCATTCCATTTATTTACGTTTTATTTTTTTCATTAGAGTTTTCTTTTACATATAGAGTTACTGTACAGATTTTGTTAAACTTACACGTTAGTACTTGTGTGTGTGTGTACATGTAAATGAAACTAATGTCCCTGACCCAAGCTAAGGTATTGCCAATGCTCATATGCATGTAAAATATTAGTAAAGGAGAATGAAAAAGAACTGATGCATTAGAATTATGGTGTTGGCAGAGAATATGAAATGTATTATTGCCTGCCAGAAAGGTGAGCAAATCTACCGTGGAAGAATTGTACCTAGAAGGCTCCTTATAAGTGAGGATGGTGAGACTTTTGCAGATGAGCAGGAGGGATCAGTCCTTGGAGCAGGGCTTCGTGCTTGGTAAAGGAGAAAATCAGAAAGAGGAAGAACCATCAACATGACGGGTGGACACAGTGGCTGCTGCAGTGGGCGCACAGGCAGCAGTGACTGGGAGGGTGGTGCAGGACCAGCCAGTCTTCTGTGGTTCATAGGGTTGTGATCAGCTGACTGACTCAGTGGCACCTAATAACAACAACAATGTACATGGTTTTGTGATTTTAAAACACACAGTAAAAGAGATACAACAACAAAATTATCACTTTGACCATTTTCAGATTATCCAAAAATTATTGGAACAGCTTATCAATAGAGAACTGCCTGAAGTGCAGGCTGGGTTTAGAAGAGGCTGTGGCACTTGGGATATTATAGCTAATGGCAGATGGATCTTGGCTGAAGCAGAGAGTACCAGAGGAATGTCTAGCTGTGTTTCACTGACTATGCAAAGGCATTTGACTGTGTGGATAACAACTGTGGCTGACTCTGAGAAGAATGGGAAGCCCAGATGACTTGATTGGGCTTTGGTGAAGCCAATACTTGGACCAGGAGGCAGTTGTTAGAACAGAGCAAGGAAACACTGCGTGGTTCAAAATTAGGAAGGGTGTACTCCAGGGATGTGTCCTATCTCCATACCTTTTCAATCTATATGCACAGCAGATTTTCTGAGAGGCTGCACTTTATGAGGAGAAATGTGGCATCCCAATTGGAGGCAGACTCATTAACAATCTGTGTTATGTAGGTGACATGCTTGCTGAAACTGAGAAAGACCCAAAGTGCTTGCTGCAGAAGGGCAAGGATTTCAGCCTTCAATATGGACTGAAACTCAACATCAAGAAAACACAGATTCTCATGACTGGGCAGATTGGCAGATTGAAGAGATTAACAGCTTTAGTGTGCTTGGCTCAACAATCAACACTCTTGGTACCAGCAGCCAAGAAATAAAAAGATGAATTGCATTGGGAAAGTCTTCTGTCAGAGATCTCTCCAAAGTACTGAAGAGCAACAACGTCAATCTGGAGACTAGGATGTGCCTGATCCAGGCCATGGTCTTTGCAATTATTTGTTATGCATCAGAAAGCTGGACAATGCCTAGGGATGATAGAAGGAGAATTGATGCCTTTGTGCTGTGGTGCTGGAGAAGAGTATTGAATATACCATGGACTGCTAGGAGAACAAACAAGTTTGTCCTAGAGAAGGTAAGACCACACTGCTTCTTAGAGGCAAAGATTCTGAGGCTTTGTCTGACATACTTTGGACATGTTTCAAGGAGGGATCAGTCTTTGGAGAGGGAGATCATGCTTGGGAGGGTGGAGGAACAGTGCAGGAGAGGAAGACCCGTGATGAGATGGATTGATTCAGTGGCTGGGGTAATAGGGGTAGGTGTGCCAGAGACAAGATTGGCACAGGATAGAGCAGGGTTTAGGGCTGTTGTCCATAGGGTCACTGTGAGTCGCAAGTGACTTGACAGCTGCAATTCAGTGATGTTTATGATATTCATTGTATTGTACAACCATAAATGTTATACATTTTCCTAATCTGTCCATCCTCCTAAATAATCAATAGTTGCAGGCAATCATTCTTTGTTTTTGCTTCTCCCAGACACTAATAACCAGTAATAAACTTTGGTCTCTATTAACATTGGAAGACACCAGAATTATACTCAATTAGATTTGAAGCTGTAGCAGCAAAGTCCATCAAGAGTTGTGTTTCCAACCCAAAGGTGGGCAGTTTGAACCCACCAGCTGCTCTGAGGGAGACCGATGGGTAATCTCTTTCTGTGTGATTTACACTTTCTGAAAACCCCTTGGAGGGTGAGCTGGGAGTGGTTCTGACTTCATGACAATTGAGTTTGTGGGTTTGTTTTTGTTTTTTTTTCCTGGAGAATTAAAACAAACAAACAAAAATGTATTGAAGAAATGAAAGACATTCCATGAAATGAGAAACATTTGTGACCATCCATGCAAGATGCTGCAGTGCTGTGGATTCCAGGGAGAGCCTTGAGGGCTTTATAAGGTGTAGCAAACAGAATTTGTGCTTGGAGGCAACCAGGCGAATAGGAGGAACCATGGCCAAAGTTAGCAAAGGATTTGTTAAACTAAGAGCTTAAATGTTTTTCAACACCAATAAGCTTGTTTGTTGCATTCTGAGGCTGTTATAATTCTGAGGATTGTTGATCCAAGTATCCTAACTGGGCTCATTGTCTGTTATAGCTGTAGTCTTCCTCTTTAACAATCTTAGCCTCTGCCTTAGTTACAAATATACAAAGAGCTAGTGGAAACACAGTGGAAGCTTCTAGTGAGGGGAAATGTGGTTTGGGAGTTAGGGTATTGGAGCCAGGGTGTGGGACTTAATATTTACCTATATTGGTTGGAGAATTATGAGACCATTTTCAGTCCTCATCTGAATATTATCAATTCTAATCCTATTTCCTAATCTCTGGGAGACATTGCCTAAGCAGAGCATTCTTTTAGATCAAGCTGAGTAAACAGTCTAAAGAGGCCTTCTCACCAGACAATTCTTCATCCAAGCAAAAAATCCTGATTCTTCTTTGTCTTACAAGAATTCCATCTTTGACAAAAAAAAAAGACTGAATTATCTTTTCAGCAAAATCAGAAGTTTCTAAATCACAATGAAGTTTGATCCAAGTGACTTTCTAATTTGGGCTGAAGTCACCCAGTTTAGCGCCTCAGTTCACATACACGCTATATGCTTACTCTTTATGAATTTCACTTATTTCATTTAAGTAGCATTAAACAACTCTTCTGTTTTAGTGTCTGATTTCTTTCACTGAGTTTCTTCCATATCAAAATTTCATTTCTCTTTATTTCCTGATAATATATCATTGCATGGAGATACCACAGTTTGTCTATCTGTTTGATTATTAGTGTTCACTTGGGTGGTTCCAACTGGTACTGTATTTTTACTGTAAAATAGATAATGTATGCAAACGACACAAAATTTCAGAGTACATAGATTGTTTTATAGTGGAAAGTATCTTTTCTCCCTCTATTTCGTTCTTTAAGGGGAGCTCTGGTGGCTCAGTTGGAAGGAGTTATGCTGCCGACCCAGAGGCATGTGGTTCGAATCCACCAGCAGCTCTGAGGGACAAAGATGAGCCATCGATGCCTGGGTGATGAACTGCCTCTGAAAACTCAGCAGAGGGTCAGCTATGAGTCATTCCAACTTGACAGTACAGAACAACAAACAACATCCCAGTCCTTGGTCCTCTGTTTTTATCTCTTCAAAGGTAACTCCTGGTGCCAGGTCCTTGTGTCCTTCCAGAAACGGCCTGTACATATTAATTCTTCAGAGCTCTATGTGCATTTACCCTGGTTAGGCTCAGGAGATGGAGCCCAGAACAAAGCCAAGTCTTCTCCTGGAGTTCAAGTTCATTACAATCGGCATGTTGTTGCTAGATGCCATTGAATCAACGAAGATTCACAACAACAGATCACAAGCTTGTCCTATCCTATACCATCCTCAAATCTCCACCATGCTCAAGCCCATCATTTCAGTCAATATTGTCAATCCGTCTTCCTCTTTTTTTGCTGATTCTCACCTATCTAAGCACAATGACTTAAGAATTACCCCCTCCTGACAACTTGCCCAAAGTATTTGAGATGACCCTTGCCTCCAGGGAACTCCATGGTTGTACTTCCTCCAAAATAAGATTTGTTTTGTTCAAAATCCCTAGCTCTAAAAGAGTACAAATAAAAATAATATGAGATATCCTCTCACCCCAGAAACAATAGCAAAATTCAACAAAGCAGCAAACAACAATGCTGGCGAGGTTATGGAGAAACTGGAACCCTTATTCACTATTGGTGGGAGTGTAAAATGATGCAGCTACTATCAAAGGCAGTATGGCACTTTCTCAAAAGGTTGGAAATAGAAATACCATTTGACCCAGTAGTTCCACTACTGAGAATATATCCTAAAGAAACCAGAACTGCCACCCAAGCCAATATATGCATACCCATGTTTATTGCAGCTTTGTTCACAGTAGCAAAGAGTTGGAAACAACCCAAGTGCCCATCCACAAATGAATGGCTAGAGAAGCTGTGGTATAGTCACACAACGGAATACTATGCAGCATTGAAAAACAAGGAACTCATGAAATATTATACAAAATGGGTGACCCTGGAGGACATTATGCTGAGTGAATTATCTCAATCACAAAAGGAAAAATACTGCATAGTGCCACTGTTGTAAAACAGGACTGACATCGGGTTTGGGGGAAAATTAAGAAAAGGGCATAAAGAACGTACACTGCATTGAAATAGATGAGAGAGACAACTGTTTGAGGGATGTATGATTAGATATTATTTGTATGACAAGAGCTGTGAGTAAAAGCTGCATAGTAAAGTGGACTAGAGTGGGGGGAAATTGTATAACAATGAAAGAATTTTTTTCCAAAGAAAAAAGCAAACGGGGGGAGGGGTGGGCAGGGAGGAAAATGTGCATCGAAGTCCTCTTTAATCTTTCATTAAATTCTCAATTAAAAAAAAATAGATATGTTTGGTACTCTTCACCAACACAGCATTTTAAAGACATTGATTCTTCTTCAGCTTTGCCTATTCATAGTCTGACTTTCACATGTGTATGAAGCAATTGAAAATATCTTGGCTAGAATCAGGCATGCTAGTCTTTAAACTGACATCTTTGTCCTTGAGCACTTTAAAGAGGTCCTTGATAGCAGATTGCCACTCTTCCTTTAGGTTCTCTCTTTTTAAAATTTTTTAAAAATTTATATATGTATGTATGTATGTATGTGTATCCTCAGATTGGATCTGACTGGTACAGGAGGAGATTGTCCCTCTGTCTCCAGCAGAGCATCTGGTGGATTTGAACTGCTCACCTCTGGGATTGCAGTGCAGCTTCTTGCCACTAGGCCACCAGAGCTCACCTTCTTTTAGTTTCTTGACTGCACTACCATGGTGTGGGTTGTAGATCCAAGTGAAATGAAATCATTGACAACTTCCATCTTTTCTCCCTCTCTCATGATGTTGCCTATTGGTCCAGGACTGTTGTGAGGACTGTTGTTTTATTGATGTTGAGATGTAATCTACATTGAAGGATTACAGTTAACATAACTGACTGTGACTCTGCCTGACAGATAGTCTTCTACCTCTGGAAGGATTCTCTAGGCCAACCTTCCTCCCCAAGAGATAATTAGGTCTGCCCGGAGGTAGGAGTGGTGCTGCTATTTAAACTCAGCTCAAGTTCGGTAGAAATAGGTTCTGGAAGGAGCAGCATCCTGCCAAAACAATTAGAATAGAGAAAAGAAAAAGGCGTTGGAAGGCCTTATCTGGATCCAGATTAATATCAGAACCGGGACTCCAGGGCTTGGAAGTGGTCCTGTTTCCAGGTGGCTGCATTTTAAGTTCTTGCTTTGTTTCGTCTTGAGTTTCTTGGTAACACTTTCTGGGGAAGAGTCTGATCATGTTTTGTGAGCCTCAGGAGCAAAGAGATTTCTCCACACTGACACTAAGACAGCCTGGAGAAGCTGGTCAGGGTGTTTGTTCCCAAAGGCACGGAGGGGGGGACCCTGGTCAGGACTGGCCGTGGTAAAAAGCCAAGGAGAAGCAGTGAGCTGCGGTGAACTGGGAGTCTTGAGTGGCAGACTGGGGTCAAGTTAGAGTCCTGCTTGGATCTTCTTCCAAGGCTGAAGTGTCCCCTAGGGCGGGTGAGCTCTCTGTAATGCTAGCTCCACCTCTGCCTCAGACAGAGGAGCTGGTGGACACCCTCCATACCTCACCAGCCCTGCCCAAACTGCACTTGTCCAGTTGCAGTGAGGGTGTATCTTTAACTGTCTCAGCAGATGCAAGTGTATTATGCGTCGAGTAAGAATAGCTTACAGTTGTAAGCTGACCAGGCCCAGGGCTTCATTTTTGCATAATTGATTTTGTTTTGTTCCACTTGTGATAATAAAATTGCATTACTGTAGAGTACGAAAAATAGCCAATGGAAGGCAAACATTCCAATGAAAAGCTCTCATACAGTTTGCTTATCGGAGCTTAAATTGTTCTCATCTCCTTAGAGGACCTTTTGGCAGACGCTTCCAAAGATGCAGATGTACTGAATGTACCTGTTTTTCCACCCAGCAGTTCTGTGTTCACATGTGAATTTGCAAGTGAGCATAAAAACTGTCGTTACAGCCTTGTTTGGAGAAGTTAAATCCTAAATGTTTACAAGTACGCAGTGGAACACTTTGCACTGATTAACAAAAAAGTGAGGCAGCATCACATCCTTCAGGATAGTTTGAATGAAAAAAGGTGAAACCCAGCAGTGGATGCGTTTACTAGGGCTGCTGGTAAGGGAGCCCTAGTGACCTAGTGGTAAGAAGCTGCACTGCAATCCCAAAAGCACGCAAATAAAATACACCAGCTGTTCTATGGGAGGAAAATGGGCAATCTCCTCCCGTGCGATTTGCTGCCTCTGAAGACCAGCTGGAGGGCAGCTACGAGTTAGTTCCCACTTGATGGCACACAACAACACCAGGGTGGCTGGGATTGCTTAAACCACAGACTCTTCTCATAGTTCTGGAGGCTAGAAGTCTGAAATCCAAGTGTCAGCAGGACTGTGTTCCCTCTGAAGGCCTCAGGAGAGATTCAAGCTTCTTCCTGCCTTCTGTAGCAACCCTAGGTGCTCCTTGACTTGTAGCTACCTCATCTGTCTCTGTCTTTGTCTTCACACGCATGCCCTTCTTCCCTCTGTGTCCCTCCTCTTCTAAGGACACCAACCACTGGACTCAGGACCCACTCCACAATGACCTTGTTTACAGATAAGGTTTCTTTTGAACATGACATGGGTGAGGCAGAGAGCACTGTTGAAGACTGCAAGCCTGCATGGTGTACTAGCACGTGGATGGAAAAATAAAGGCAAGAGATGCTTGTTTAAGCCTGGGCACTCTGGAATGGTAGGAGGAGGTTGGGGGAAGTACACATGAGAAGGATTACTGGAAGAAAAGCTCATTGAAGCTAGAACAAGACTTTGGAAGAAAGCTTATTGGATCTGGAACAAGATCTTGGAAGGAAGCTAACTGAAACTGGAATAAGACTTTGGAAGAAAGCTAATTGAAATTGGAAACAAGACCTTGAGAGTGAAGTGTAGGAAAGAGGTTGGTGTCCAAGGCTCTTGGTGTCCAAGGCTTCTGGTATCTAGATGTGAGGTTTGGTGCAGTGCAGATCTGTCTACTCCGAGAAAGGCTGGAGGATGAGAAAAAAGGAAGGAGGCTGGGGCACCATTGAACTTGACACTGCCCCTTCAGTCTACCATCTTGTTGACTAGAAGCTGCTGGGTGTGGCATATTATAACTGCAGACTCTGATAACAAAGGTGTAGGGAACTCAAGGAGTGCATCCTTCCTTGGTTTTCAGTACTCTCCTACTAGGTCAAACATTGTCTTGCAGTGACCACACAGAGCTCACATACAATATTCATGGTTATGGTGTTTGTTAGGGAAATAACAGGTTACAATTCAGTCTAGAAATACTTGGGATGTAATTCTCCAGTCAGGACAGCCTCGTCTTAGGTGTTTGCAGGCAGGCTTCTCTCTAATTCTTGACCTTGAGATCTTGGCCTATGTC
This sequence comes from Elephantulus edwardii, assembly GCF_000299155.1. Classification (NCBI taxonomy): domain Eukaryota; kingdom Metazoa; phylum Chordata; class Mammalia; order Macroscelidea; family Macroscelididae; genus Elephantulus; species Elephantulus edwardii. The sequence goes on from NW_006399751.1 coordinate 889,501, forward strand.
CTGCTCAGGCAAGTGTTACAAAGCTTTCTTAGTTCTACCAAATTCTGCATCACTCCCCCTCTGCCAGTGAGCCTGGGCCTAGAGGCACCCAGCTAACTGCAGAGTTTGGCAGATCCAGCTCCACTCTGTCTCATGCGTGTCTCTGCTTCTCCAAATAAGATTGTCCAAACAATAGGTTCCTTTTCTCCTCATAGGCATCTGCATGTGGCCAATGGGAGGGATAAAGGTACAAGTTCCCTCTTGAGGAACACAGTTGTGTCTCAGCATTTGTGTGAGCAGTAAGTGAGGACAGTTTTTAAGTTCCAGAAGTCCACACCTATGCATTTGGGTGCCCACCTCATTCCTTGCTCTCACCTCCACTGTGATTCAGACTCCCACCAGGAAATTCTTTGCATTTCATCTTTGTATGCCTAACCCCAGTTCACAGGAGACTCAGCTTAAAAATGCATGTTGATGGGTCCTTAGGAAGTTAAATGTTTAATGTCATATGGGACTCAACAGTCCCACTCCTAGATAGAGAATCAAAAGGCTCAAACACAAGCAGAAACCAGAACCCACTGTAGCACTATTCACTCTTCCACCGATGGGGGAAATGAGCCAAGTGCCCGTCACAAAATGACAAACAATGTAGTAAGAGAAACAAAGTCCTGAACTTGTTACAAAAGGACAGTGTTGTCTGTTTCTACTTACATTAGCTATCTAGAATAGACCAGTGTACAGAGACAGAGAAATAGATGCATTTGAATTAAATTGTTGGCAAAAAGCCCTGACTGTCAGAAGAATGAATAAACCTGCTGCAGAGGAAGTACAGCCAAGAATGTCCCTTAGAAGCAGAGATGATAAGACTTCATCTCACATACTTTGGACATGCTATCAGGAGAAGCAAGTCCCTGGAGAAGGATATCATGCTTAGTAGAGTCAGTGAAAAAAGAGGAAAAGCTTCAACAAGGTGGATTCACACAGTGGTTGCAAGAACAAGCTCAACAGCAACGACAGAGTCTGACGCCGGACTCGGCAGTGTTCTGTTCTGTTCTGCTCTGTTGCAATCAGGGTCGCTGTGAGGTGAGGAGGACCTGACTTGATAACACTGACAACCACCACAACAGGGCAGGAACCGTGGCTTAGAGCTGGCTATTCAGATCAGGAGTAAAGGAGTTTTCTTATAAGGAACATTGAGCTTCAGTTCAAAGTGGTGAAAAACTTTGGAAATAAACAGTGGCAGTGGTTTTAAACACAGTGAAAGTCGTTAATGGTGTCTTGTTGTCTCGTAAAAAGTGTTGAAATGGCTGTTTTATTAAATCTTTTTTTTTTGCCACCACCAAAAAAAAAAAAAAAAGGAATAGAATTTATAAAACTCTGAAGACTTTGTGACTCAGTTTTTAAAAATGTCACATTCTGAAAGAAAGTGAGCGTGAGGAGAAGGTGGGCGGTGGAGTGACCCGATCCGGTCCTGAGTCAGCCATGAGTCACGCGTCCGGAGGAGAGGAGGGCGCCTGGCCAGGAGGGTGGTGTTGACTCTCCTGACCCCAGGCCTTCAGGTTCCAAATGGCTTGGGTACAGGGAGGCTGATTATCATCAGATTTTTTGAGGCTATAAATTGGAAACTGCCCATCTCCGCCCCACCCCCACGCCAAGCAGCTAGTGGATTTGAACCACTGACCTTTTGGTCTGATGTGTTATGCAGTACACCACCACAGTTCTTTTAGCTGTTTACAAAAAAAAAAAGAGTCTCCCACTCACCCACTGCAGGCTAAATAAACTGATTGAATTCTCCCTGGCCAGTGCTGAACTAGATGCTAGCCATCCATCCAATGGGGCTTAAGTTCTTGGCAGGGGTGAGACACAACAGAATGACAAAAAGAAAACTCTAGCTCATTCCAACCCAGTAGATGTGCACTAAGGGGTTTCCAAGGCTGGAAGTCCTGACAGGAGGAGACTGCTACGTCCTTCTCTCCACAGGGTGGGTTTGAAGTACCACCAGAGCTCCTAGCAAGTCACAGATTGCTAAATTACACTAAGGTGGTTGCTGGAAGCACACGTCCTGTTGCTCCTGGGAGGTGTAACAAGCCAACTGGACAACGAGCAGAGCACGAGATTCTGCTGCAGGGCCTGAGAGGGCCAGGAGTGGCCAGCCGGTGTCCTTGGAAGACCAAGACTTGAATTCAAAGCCAACAAGTGTAAGACCGAGCACAGGGACAAAACTTTTTCAGGTATGTGGGCTTGAGTGCCCAGACACTCCTGACTCCTGACTCCCATCACTATGCACCTCTACTTGAAGAGGACTTCCTCAGGTTCCACTTCCCAGCTAGGTAAAGTGAGACAGAAAAAGGACACTTTTTGCTCTCCAATTCCTGAGTAACTAAGGAGAGTTGGAAACCAAAACCGAGATTCCTGGCAGGCTAGTGTGCCCACCCAAGCCCCCACAGTCTTATCTTCTTGGGCCAATAACTGGACACAATGCCTCTCTGTTCACCAAGAATTCCTTTTTCCTCATTGTCCTCCACTAGGGACATTCCTGAATTTATACACCAGGCACTGAGTCAGCCCCAGTCCTGGGCAGTTGAGAGTCTGTGCCAGTCCAGACTGGAGTCGAGGAGGCGGGATGGGGACAGGGGGTGGGAGGCACAGTTGAAGGGGGACTGACTGTTACTGCTGTGTGTCTCCAAGTCCATTCTGACTCATAGCGATGCAATGATGGAAACAGATTCTAAAATGAGAAGAAGAAAAGGGAGTTGTGAAGACAGAAGGAAGTCAGGCAAAGCCCTAGACTTCCAAAAGCTCCCGCCCCAGAACTTAGTCATAAAGTGTGTACTCAGGACACCTTGACCAAGTTCAATGAGGATGAGAGACCAGGGGCCTGGGAGCAGGAGGACAGGGCCTCTTGGACTCAGGGGCAGCTGGAGCAAACATAGCTTCTAGTCTCCTTTGATTGCAAGAGCCACAATCAAGAAGTGTGTGTATGTGCTCTCATCTGAGTAGTAAGACCTTGCTAAGTCTCATAGGAGGATTCTCCTATGTGTAGGAGGAACAAGGAAGGCCTCTTGGAGTAAGAATTAGGCTTGCAGGTAGCAGGTAAAGGGCCAGGGCATTCTATTCCGTTCATGGAGGACAGCAGGTGCAAAGGTCCTGATGTCTGTGGGTCATCCTGTAGGAAACAGCTGCAGAGATGGGGTCTGGTCCCTGGTGACCCTGGGATGAGGCCATTGGGACCTTATCTCTTGAACAGGAAAGGCTGTTCTCAGCCCATGAGGGTAGAGGGTAGGAGGCTGTGGATGAGAGGGAGGGAGGCTATTGTAAGACTCCTTAGGTGGCTAAGAAAAGTCTCGGGAGGACCCTCCGCTTTTCCTTCACATGCAAGGGTCCACTTATATTTTATTATCAACACAAAAACTCACACGAATCAAATTATTGGCCTGCAATAAACTGCACAAAACAGACAATCTGGTACGTTTTGGCTCCGGGTCCCTGAGATAATGAATACACTCATCATTGTCTTTGACTTGGCTCTGGCCTGGGCTGAGCCTGAAGGGCAGAGCAGAGCCAGGCTGTGAGGCTTCTAACGCCGTGAACCCTCGGGGAAGCAGATCGCTCCATCTTCCTCCTGCCGAGTGGCTGCTGGGTTGGAACTGCTGACTTCTTTTGTAGTAACAATGCTTAGCCACTGTGCTACTAGGGCTCCTGGGGGAAAACCTGGGCGGGAATATTCCTGGAAGAGGCACCAGGCAAAGTCCTTAGGGAGGAGTCAGTCGGCACTGTGTTCAGGGAACTGGAGGACTAACCTGGCTGGGCACCTGTGCCAGGAAGGGTGGATGGAGCTGGGTGGAGGAGGTGGGTGGTCCCCTCAAATCCCCGAGGAGCCCTGGGGGAGGGCACAGTTAGAGTTTTAGTCTTTGTGCAGACTCCAAGATTCTTTTGGAAATGAAATAGACGCTTTTCTTCTCTGCCTTTCTATAGGGGGTGGAGGTGGGAAGGAGCTTGCTAGAAGGGAGGGTTGTGCTCACTGGGCCCCCTTTATCTGTGGATGAACCCATTTCCTAGCTGCTGTGGTGTGGGGACAGGAGACTGTATCTTTCCTGAAGTATCTTCCATCTTTGGAGAGTCGCTTAGGGGTGACATTCTTCCCCCTACACCTCCATACCCTGCTCTACCAAGGTAGCCATGGACTGGATCAGGCTTGCCTCCAGGTGAGTGGCTTTGTGGTGCTGTTAGAACACAGGGCAGTGTGGCCCCAGTGAGACCTGTGGACTTTACCCACTGATAAAGTGTCATTATCAGTGCATCAGTTTTAACGAATGCATTTCCTGTTACCAGGAAAAATGTTGCAGGGACAGTTGAGGACTCTCAACCTTCTGCCCAACACTTACCCTACTGTACCACCAGGGTCCTTCTAGACCGATGCCCTTCAAAATTCAGGCTTCTTCAAATGCTTCTTCAGCACCACCTTGGAGAAGGAGCCCAGGTAAAATGCAAATTTATAGGCCCAGCCCTGCAAAATCCGATCTGGGAGGGTTGGCTTACCATCTGAGCTTTGATACCTCCTCCGGTGATTCTTCCGTGCGGCTGGATGTCTGCACAGAAGCTCCCTTCTAAAACTGGCTGTCGGTGAGGCGTGGCTGCTGAGGCACAGCTGGTCCTGTGCCCGACGTGTTCACACACCTACACTTCACAGCGGTGTTTGCTTCCTCCTCCTGGCTTTGCCACAAAGAAAAACAGGTTGTCGGGGGGACTGAGCGTCTTTCTGTGGCTTTCTTGCAGCTGCAATATTGACAGAGGAAGTTTCTGGCAAATATCCATGAACAATTTCCAAGGCAGTAAAATGCCTTGTAAATAGTTTTAGCCAAATTTTAGTTGTTTGGCTGTTGTTGAGAGTATACAGTGCAGAGCATACACTGATTCAGCAGGGCCATAAAATGCCAAATACGTTTTTTATGAAGTTTGTTGATAATATTGTCGACGATGCACACAGCAAATCACACCCCAATTCCGCAGTGACTCTGTGTACATTTAAAGGACATTGAGAACATTCTTTGACTTGTGCAACCATTCTGTCCTCCTGTTCTCCCTCTTCGACATAAATTCTCTGTCCTCTGCTCTTTTGAGTTGGCGTTGTCAGTCTTGTAAATGTTTATTTAATGTTTCCTCATTCTGGAGAACAGAGGTTCCCTGCAAACAGGAACTGGGTTGACCTTGTGAGTCTTCAGCCAGGCTCCGAACTCACAGCCTCTCTAGTTTACCCCTCCCCGCACTATTGACTAGACCTGTAAAAACAGAAGAAAGTGAGTGAAAGTCTTCTGTTTATCTTATCTGTGCTGCTGTAGGGAGCTCTCCTGGCCTATTGGTAAGGAATTACACTGTCAGTACAAAGGTCTGCAGTTCAAATCCACCAGCTACTCACCTGAAGAAAGATAGGCATTCTCCTCCTGTGTAGTTTACTGTCTCTGAAAATCTGCAGGCAGGTCAACTCTGGGTTGGTTTCAACTCCATTATAGGAGGGCTAGTCCCTGGAGAAGGTCAAGGAAAGACCCTCAACCAGATGCAGTGACACAGTGACTGTAGCAACGGGCTTGTATATGTCAGAGATGATGAAGATGGTGCAGGATAGGACAGAGTTCACAGATGTTGTTCCTGGGTTGTTCTGAGTCACACTCGACTCGATGACAATAACGACAGTGCTGCTACGGCCGCAGTCCCGCCAGTGGGAATCCCGCCTTAATGAACACGTTTATCCTCACTCAGGTTGTCCCTGTTATTATGTGGCATCAACTCGGAACTGACTCCTGGCTGACCCTCCAGCAGTTTTCAGGGGCTGTGAGAATAGATTGCTCATCTTCCTTTCCTGGACCTGGAGGACCAGCCCACATCTTTGTCTATAGGCCGCATCGTGATAGATAGAGAAAAGATTGAAACTTTGCAATCTTCATCAACAACTTTATCTTACTTGGATCCATAATCAACATCCTTGGTAACCAGTAGTCAGGAAATCAGGAGATGTTTTGCACTGCGAATGTCTGTAGTCAGCGACCTCTCTGAATTATTGGGGAGCAATGATATCAATTTGAGGACTAAGGTGCATCTGATTCAGGCCATGGTCTGTCTTATCACTTGCTATGCATCTGAGAGCTGGGCAGTAATAAGGATGATTGAAGAATAATTGATGTTCTTTGAGCTGTAGCATTAGAGAAGAGTACTGAATATCTCACGGAGTGCCAAAAGAACAAATAGTTCTTGGAGAAAGGGTGGCCATGGCTCCTTGGAAGCAAATATGATAAAGCTTCACCTCACATCCTTTGGGCATGTTGCTAGGAGATGCTATTCTTTGGAGAGGGACGTGATGCTCGGAAAGGTAGAGGGTCTGTAAAGAAGACCCTTGACCAGGTGCATTGACATGGTGACTGTCACAGTGGGCTCTAATGTGTCTGGAAGTATGAGGATGGCACACGCTAGGACAGGGTTCAGATCGGTTGTTCATAGGTTTGCTGTGGGTTGCACTCAACTCGATGGCACCCAACAACAACCACAACCGAATTAACTTTTTTTTGAGGGGAAGAGATACACAGTTTGATCCATGCCACCCGTTTTGTGCCATCAGTGAACCCAGTGCAGCCCATTGCTGTGGCATCCGTTCTGACCCACAGCCATCCTGGGGGACAGAGTCGAGCTGCCCCGTACGGTTCCCAAGGCCGAAGGTCTTCACGGAGGCCAACTGCCTCAGCTTTCTCCTGGTGAGGTTGAACAGCTGACTTTTGGTTATTAGCAGCTAAGCATTTAACTGCTATGCCACAGTGGCTCTTTTGCACATATGTCCAGGCATCACAGGGCCTTGATGGAAGGCATTGTATGTTGGACTGACAGCTGAAAATCTGGCAGTCAAACCCACCGGTATCACCACAGGCGAGTGGATAGATACGCTCTCCTGCAAAGACTCACAGCTTTAGAAGTGTGATTGAGGGTCACTGTGAGTTGGACTCACATGACGGGGGAGACGGATGCCACCCACTAGAATGACTTACAACGACCCCACAAACAACACACTGCAACCCATTCTCTCTGTGCCATCCTCACAACCTCCAGCATGCTTGTGCCCAAGGTTACAGGCACTGTTCTCACCCAACGTTCGGAGGGCTTTCCTCTTTCTTGGACCCTCTGCCTTTCCTGGATTGATGTCATTTTCCAAGGACAGCCTCTCCTGACAACATGCCTAAGAAGTATATGCCTTAAAAAACTTACTATGAAGGGACGTAGGAATTGTATACTAATGAAGGAATTTTTTTTCTTAAAAAAAAAAGAATTTGAGAAAAAAAACCAACTTACTGTGATAGGTGTAGGTTGGAGGTTCAAATCCACCAAAAGAAACTTGTGGGACTTGGATGTTGAGTGTTAACCTTTGAACATCTTATGGCATCTAGTTCTACTCCAGCAGACGAAAATCAGAGTTGATTCAGCAGCAACTGATTTTTAAAATACATACATAACCAAAAAAAATCCCATTTTAACCATTTTTAAGTGTACATGTCAGTTGTTTCTTGTTGCTGTTATTGTGGAGTCAGGACTGATCCATAGCTGACCCTCCAGGAGGTTTTTAGAGGCAGTAAATCAGACACGGAGGAGATTGCCCATCTTTTTCCTGTGGAGAACCTGGTGGACTTGAACTGCCTACCTTTGGGTTGGCAGTGTATCTCCTTGCCAGTGAGCACCCTTATAAGTCAGGAGCATTAGTTATAGTTCCCATGTTGTGCAGCCATCGTGACCGTCTCTTTCCAAAAATCTTCATCTCTCTCCATTTTCCTTCCCTTTTACTATGAAAGGGATGGCTCTGCTGAGTACTGTTTACCAGGCTGGATTCACACTCTGTGCCTGGCTGTTTCACTGAAGGCATCTTGCTCTGGCATGTGTGTTGAATGCTTGGATTGTTCTGGTCTTCTGCTATTGCAGATACTTCCACAGCAACTAACCTTGTGCTCGTAGTGCTTTATAGGTAGGTACCTTGTAAAGGTGTACCACTGATTCCCAGAAATGCCATTTCTAGGTGTCTACAATTTTAACTTTGAGAGAGGTTGCCAGCTTGTCTTTCATAAGTCACTTTGCACCTCTCCAGACTTTGGATGAGAAGCTGCTGTTTGCTCCCATCTTTGCCAGCACATGAAGTTGTTAGATCATTAGATCTTTGTCAGCCTGTTACTTGGGAAATAGTGACTCAATGTCATCTTAGTCACATTTGTTATGAAAAATTTTTAACTGATAATATGTGTAGGGCCATTTTTTCTATGATTTTCCTACATCCTTTGCTTATTTAAAAAGTTAGTGTTGTAGGGGGAGCTCTGGTGGCCTAGTGGCAAGAAGCTGCACTGCGATCCCAGAGGTGTGTGGTTCAAATCCACCAGATCGATGCTCTGCTGGAGAAGGGGGGGCAATCTCCTCCTGTATCAGTCAGATCTGAGATCTGATTTGATAGTACATGCACAAAAAATAATAAAATAAAAATTTAAAAATTACTTTTAGGAGCTGTTTTTATCTTGGTATGAATAGCCTTTTGCCAAGGTGGTTGCACAGCAGATTAAGCACTTGTCTGCTAATTGAATGGTCAGTGTTTCAATCCCCAGCCACTTCTCCAGAGAAATATGAGGTCTGCTCTTGTCAGGATTTACAACCTTACAACCCTTTGAGCAGTTTACTTTCTCCTGCCAGGTGACTTTGTGGGTTTTATTTTTCAGCTTTTGCCTTTGATGCAAGTTGCATACTTCTAACTTGGGTGTGTGTGTGTGTGTGTGTGTGCTGATTTTTAGTTTTGTAAGCAGGAGCTTTTTTATGCTATTAACTATATAGCTTCTGCATTTTGAGATGCAGATAAAAAGACCTTCTCCACTTCAGATTACAAGATACTGCCTGCCTTCTCTCTTTTTTTCTTTATTTGCCTGCCTTCTTCAATCCATGTGAAATTTGCACTGATGTATTATAGATCTAGTCTTATCTTATTTTCCAGATAACTAACTATATCCCTGCTGAATCAAGAAGCTGTTTTCTCATGAGATCTTCTTTTGCATACAGCATTTGGATCTATTTCAGAACTCATTACACTTTTCCTCTAACTTCTCTGTCTATTCACACTCCTTCCTATTTCCACCATTTTGCCAACTAAGTTCTAAAATATTTTAAAAAAGATATATTTATGTAGATGAGAGATATTCCCCTTTTGCTTTTTAGAGGTCTTCTGGGATATACGGCCTATTTATTAATGGGGTTGTTTGTTTGTTTGTTATTGGCAGTTGGTGGATTTGAACTGCTTACTTTTTGGTTGGCAGCCCAACTCAAACTACTCTGTAAGCCCCAGGAGCTCCCTAATGTTTTTCTACTAACACTTTATTTTTTTGTTCTAATATTTTTCTGTTAGCACTTAAAAACTCAGCCTCTAAATCCAAACATGTATGTGTTATTTTTTGTTGGGATTGCTTTATAATAAAAACTGAAGCATAGAATGCATGCAGCAAAGTGATTAAATTGTAAGCAAATAGCTTGATGTATCACCACAGAGTGAAGATACTTCCAAGGCCTGGAAATAGAATACTACCAGGTCCCAGAAATCTTGCTCATGCCTTATTCACTCACTCCCTCGCCCTGCCTTTCAAAGCTATTGACGACCCTCATTTCAAGTGTCATAAATGGTTTTGAACCATACACATGTGCTCTTTTGAATCCGGCCTGTTTTGCTCAGGATGGTATCCTTGGAGTTGATTTTTAATTCGCCTGTTGATGGCCATTTGGGTGCTTCTAGTTAGCCGTTCTGCACAGCACTGCCATGAACAGAGCCATGTGGCCCTGGAGCCCATATCTCATTCTCTTGGATGGACGCCCAGGAGAGGCATCACGGGGCTGTGGCGCAGACATATGTTCAATCTCAGGAAACATTGCCAAAACATCTTCCACGCCTCCTAGAAGTGTCTGAGAGTCCTGGCAAGAAATACTGCAGCCTTGCAGCCTTGTTCTTGAAAATGTGTGTATAAACACCAAATCATTACTTGTCAAGTCAAATTCCGGCTCACAGAAAGCCTATAGGACAGAGGAGGAAGATCGAGGGAGAGCCGGTAGGTTTCCCAAGGCTGGAGCTTCACAGAAGTCGACCTGCCTTGTCCTTCTCCCTCCAAATAGCCAATGGGTTCAAACTGCTGACTTTTTTATAAGCAGCCCAATGCTTAATGCCCTGTATCATTAGGACTCCTTTAGTGTATTTTGTGGTGGTGTTTAACTGTGGCTTCAGCGTTCACTTTCCCAATGCTTAATTAGGAAGCTCTGGTGGCCTAATGGAGAGAGTTGTGTTACCAATCCAAAGGTGGTGGTGGTGATGGTGGTGGTGGTTAGGGGCCAACCTATGAACAGCAGTCCTGAACCCTGTCCTATCCTGTGCCAACCTCATTATCTCGGATACATGTAAGTGCATTGCTGCCGTCACCGTGTCAATCCACCTTGTTGGGGTGGGGTCTTCCTCTCTTTTGCTGACCCTCCATTTTTCCAAGGATGATATCACTTTCCAACGAATAGCTTCTCTTCACAACATGTCCAAAGTATGAGAGATGAAGCTTTGTCACTTTTGCCTTTAAAGAACACTCTAGTTGCACTTTTCCCCCCCAAGACATATCTTTTTGTTCTTTTGACAGACCATGGGATGTTCAGTACTCATCTCCAACATCACAGCTCAAAGGCATCGATTCTTCCGTCGTTCTTATTCCTTGTCCAGCTCTCTGATGCATACATAGCAAGTGACTGAAAATACCATGGCTTCAATCAAGCACGCTTTAGCTTGAATCCAGCAGTTCCAAGGGAGAAAGATGGGCAATCCCCTGCTGTGCTGTTTCATTTCTAAAAACCTGACTCACGGTCGGCTGAGTTGGTTCTCACTCAACGGCAATGAGTGGAGAATGAGGTTGAGAACCTTTAACATCTACTTGTTGGCATTTTATTTTTTTCTTTTTTAATTTTATTTTATTATTTTTTGTGTAAGTGTACCGTCAAATCAGATCTGACTGGTACAGGAGGAGATTGTCCCTCCTTCCCCGGCAGAGCATCTGGTAGATTCGACCCGTGCACCTCTGGGATTGTAGTTGCAGCTCCTTGCCACTAGGCCACCAGAGCTCCCCACTTGTTGGCATTTTAATTACCCTTCCAGCAAAATGTTGAATTTTACCTGAGCTTGATATGTTTTATCTTATTAAGGAATGACATAGCAATTTTTATTTTTTTCAGTGATGATGAATATATATTAACACAACATTTGCCTTCTCGGTGGCCTCCACATGTAGAATTCAGTGACAGCCATTATGTTTACCATGTTCATCCATCGCCCTTGTCTGTTCCCAGGTCATGCCATCTCCCTTCACTGAAGCTCCGTGTTACCTCATCTGTGAGTCGATTCCTGTCCTATTGAAGATGTTTATCAGGAAAAGAGGCTCTGGTGGCAGTTGTGCTGCCAATCCAAAGGCCAGGCGTCCCTAGTAGTCCCAGTCCACCAATGGCTCCATGCAAGAAAGATGGCAAGCTCTTCCCATGGGATTTACGGCCTCAGAAACCAAATGGAGGGTCACCTAAGATCTGACATCAGTGACTACGTTTACCAGGAAAAGCATTATGTCAAATGCTTCTTCATCCTTTATGGATCTCCTAGGATATATCATTATGTTGAATTAGTTGAAGGTGTTTCCAGTATTGAACCAACCCTGAGTCAGTTCCCTTTGGTCCTTAAGTGTGCTCAACTCTTACTGGAGAAAGTGTCCAGCTGAGTGGATTCCTCTGGACAGGGTCTATGGACATATGGGCTCAAGTCTCCCTTCCAGAAGCTGAGCCGCTCTTGGCTTAGAGCAGGACACCCAGCTGGGGCTTCCCGCTGAGTTCGGGAGAACTCCCTGATTCAGATCCCCATCTTTCCCAGGATAGCTCTGTTGTTTGTGTTAACTTTCATTTAAAAACAAAACAAGGCACACCAAGAACCCAAGCCAAACAGCTTATGTCCTGTTCCACTTAGATTTTTAAATGCTGCGTCTTCAGAGAATGTCCCATAGCCTCATAGAGTTCTGGGCTATTAGAAAACTGAGGCTGGGACTCATTACTTTAGGGTTTCTTGAGAAAAACATGAAAGAGGGGGAAAAATGTAAAAAGTCTGAATCTGTAACAAAGAACAGCCCTTGAGTTCTTGGCCTCTGGAGGGGGTGAGGGGGTGAAGTGAAGCCCAGTGGTTAAGAGTGTTCTCTGAACCCTATTGTCTGGATTCAAACTCTGCTCTCCAGTTTATTGTTTATGCCAACTTGGATCAGCTACTTAAATCTCTAGATCCCTGTGTCCCCATCAGCAAGTGAGAATGACAGTGTTATTGTTGTTGTTGTGTACCATTGAGTCAGAACTGACTCATAGCTGACCCTCCCATGGGTTTTCAGAGACTAAATCACACAGGAGGAGATTGCCCATCCTTCTCCCACGAAGCAACAGGTGGCTTTGAACTGCCTGACTTTGTATTGTCAGCACAGCGCCTTACCTACAAGGCCACCAGAGCTCCTGGAGGATTGACCACCAATGATGGTAACAGTTGTGTGTCAGCGTGACTGGGCCATGATTCCTTTATTCAGTAGTTACTACATAGGCACCTCCCATGATATGATATAATAACATCCCTGATTACATCTTCAATGAGCAGCCAATCCGTTGAAAGGGAATTTCCTTGGAGAAAGGGCCTGCATAGGGTATAGATGGGAATTCTGGCAAAGCTCTGTAACTTTTTGTTAACCCTGTATCCTGCTATAACAGAGATGCCCCAGACAGTTTTGGTATACAGAAACATATTCCCTTACAATTTAGGAAGCTAAAAGGTCAAATTGAAGGCCTTTTCTCTTTTTTTACCCTTGAGGAAAGTCCTAGTTTCTGTGGGCCTGGAGTTCCTGGGACATCCTGGTGTTAAGGGGTTTCCCAGTGCAGGGGCCTGAGTCAAAAAAGGCTCACTCCAGTCCTGAGAATTCTATCTGGCTGGTACTGAGGCCCACCACTCGGGTAGCTCTCCTCCCCTTTTCCCTCTTAGAATATTATGTTTCAGGCCAAACCCTAGGAAAACTTCCCTTCTATCCCATCAGGACTCCACCCTTCATCCCCCTTCAACTCCGTGGATGTCATGAATACCTCCATTCCTGTCTCTGGTGGCTTAGTGGTAAGGAGTTGGCTCTGGCAACGCCAAGGTAGGGCTGAATCCACAAGCTTCTCCGCAGGAGAAGGATGAGCCGTGTCCTTTCCTGTGATCTCCAGTCTCTGAAAGTCTGCGAGAAGAGTTAGCTGTGAGTCAGTTCTAACACCCCCACTGCCAGAATGGACACCTCAGAATAAATGAAGTGATAAATGCTGTGTTACATGTATTTAGCACCATAATTTTAAAAGTTGTTTAGCTTCTTCACAGATTTAAATGAAAACAGTGGGCTGGTTCATTTTGGGACATCTCCAAAGTGGGTCTCTTGAATGATGCCACCCATGGTTTATTATTTGCTATATGCAAAGAGCACGGGCAGATGTAGTAGGGGTAAAGGATGGCTGTTGGAGGGTGGCAGTGCCTGGCGACTTCCCCAAATGTGAATCCAGAAACAGCACTGGGCAAGTTTTTCTCCAGTGTTCTTTCTGTCTGATTAAGTGGAACCTGAGCCAGGATGGAGCCTTCGCCACCAGCTTGCTGGTACCAATTAGCTGTTCTCTATTTTAAAATTGGAGTGTTGTTGTTGTTGTAGTTTACTTAAAATATCATGCCCAGATTTAACTGATCCATGGGGTGAGTTTTTGACAACGGTGTCCCAGCACTTCCACCACCCCCTACAAAGTCCCCTGTTCCCCCTTCCGGTCAGTTCCTCCACCTTCGTTCGTCCTGATGACCACTCTTCTCATTTCTTCCTTACAGATGCATTCTGCCTGCCTTACACATCAAATGGTGGCATTCTACTGTCTGGGCCCTTTTGTGTCGAGCCTCTCTAACTTAAAAGAATGTTCCTGAGATTCACACATTGCGCTTGAATCAGTGTACACTAGTTAGATGCTGTCAGGTTGACTATGGCCTGTGGTGACCTCATGAACCACGACAGAGCAAAACATTACCAGTTCTGTGCCATCTTCGTGGTTGTTGGTGTGATTGAGGTCACTGGTGTGTCCGCTGTGAGCTTTTGGTGCCTCCCAACCGTGGGGCCCATCTCCCAGCACCATGTTGGGCAGTGTCCTGCAGATGTCCAGAGGGTTTCCACGCGCTCACTTTTGGAAGTAGATCACCAGACCGTTCATTGTTCAACCTAGTCTGCGAGCGTGCTCTCTCTCTCTCTTTCTCAAGTCTTGATATAACTGTGGAATCAGTGTTGTTACAATTTTAGAAGTGTTAATTTTTTATTTTTAAAAATTGTAATTTGAGTGAAGGTTTACAAAGCAAATTACTTTTTGATTCAAACATTCATACACTTTTTGTTCAATAACATTTATTTCATTGTCCACAATGTAATCTCATTTTTCCCACATCCTCCATAATTCTGATTCCCATTAAACAATCTACGGTTCTCTGTATATCCTTTTTCTTTAGTGCTATTGTGTGGATCACCCCCTTTCGCTTCATCCATCTTAATATGTTCCTTTTAACGATTTACTAATTTGTATGATCCCTCTCACCTTTACGTCCTTGGTAACCATCCAAGAATGATTCTGTTTGAAATCTCTCTCTAGGTTTTTCTTTTCTTTTTTTATTATTTTTTTTTGTGTGTAGCATCAAATCAGATCTGATCGGTACAGGAGGAGATTGTCCCTCTGTCTCCAGCAGAGCATCTGGTGGACTTGAACAGCTCACCTCTGAGACTGCAGTGCAGCTTCTTGCCACTCGGCCACCAGAGCTGAGCTCACCTCTCCCTAGGTTTTTATAACAAAGGTCTCATAATAGGATTTGTCTTTTTGTGGCTGACTTATTTCACTTAGCATAATGTCCTCTAGCTGCATCCACGTTACCCAATGTTTTTTCAGTTCTTTATTATTTTTTTTATTGTTGCATAAAACTCCATTGTGTGAATGTATCACAGCTTCTTTACCCATTCATCTCTTGATGGACATTTGGGTTGTTTCCATCTCTTTGCTCTAGTAAATAAGGCTGCCATGGAAGACATTCAGATGTCCAACGAGCATGTGAAGAAACACTCAAGATCATGAACTCTTGTTGTTATGTATCTGTTGGGTCAGAGCTGACTCAAAGCTGACCTTCGAGTAGGTTTTCAGAGGAGTGAATCTCATGGGAGGAAATTGTCTTTCTCCCACAGAGCACCTGATGGATTTAAACTGCATATCTTGGAGTTGATAATGCAACTCCTTACCACTAAGCCACCAGAGCTCCCTATATGATACTGTTGTTGTTGTTGTTGAGTTCCGTTGTATCAGAACCAGTACCTGACCCTCCAGTGGGTTTTCAGAGGCAGTTTAATCACATGGGAGGAGATTGACCTTCTTTCTCCCTTGGTGCAACTAGTGGATTTGAACCATGTGCCTTTGGGATTGCAGTGCAGCCTCCTATCACTAGGCCACCAGTGCTCCCTATCTTGCTATTAGAGTGATGCAAATCTAAACAGCGTTGGATATCATGACCCCAGCAATAATAGCAAAATCCAACAGGAGAGAGAACAACAAACGCTGGTGAGGGTGTAGAGAGATTGGGACTGTCATACAGTACTGATGGGAATGTACAAATGGTTCAACTCCTATGCGAAATAATTGGGAATAGAAATACTGTTTTACCCAGCAATCTCACTAGTGGGTATATATCCCAAAGAAATACAACACAGACAGATATATGGAAGCTCTCTTGAAGCTTATCTTCCATGGATGACTCTGCTGGTGTTAGGAATATCAGTGACTTCACTTCCAGCACCATAGCAACACACACGCCACCACAGTATGACAGGCTGGCAGACGTGTGGTAGGAATGCATTATTAATTGTTTCCTTTTTATCAGTGAGTGGTATTCAGTTGTATGATCATATTACAATTGTTGTTGTTGTTGTTGTTGTTGTTATGTGCTGTCGAGTCACTTGCGACTCATAACGACCCTATGTACAACAGCCCTAAACCCTGCTCTGTCCTGTGCCAATTGCACTGTCTCTGACACTCCCATCCCGATTATCCCAGTCACTGAATCAATCCACCTCACGGAGGGTCTTCCCCTCCTGCACTGTCCCTCCACCCTCCCAAGCATGATGTCCCTCTCCAAGGACCGGTCTCTCCTTACAACATGTCCAAAGTATGTTAGACAGACCTCAGAATCCTTGCCTCCACGGAGCAACCTGATTTAACCCTCTCCAGGATGAATCTGTTTGTTTTTTTGGCAGTCCATGGTACCCTCAATACTCTTCTCCAGCACCACAGCTCAAAGGCATCAATTCTCCTTCTTGCCTTCCTAGTCATTGTCCAACTCTCTGATGCATAACAAGTGATTGCAAAGACCATAGCCTGTATCACACACACCTTAGTTTCCAGAGACACACTGTTGCTCTTCAGTACTTTAGAGAGGTCCCTAACAGCAGACTTTCCCATGGCAATGTGCCTTTTAATTTCCTGGCTACTGGTGCCAAGAGTGTTGACTGTGGAACCAAGCAAACTAAAGCTGTGAACAATCTCAGTCTCTTCACCATCCATCCTGATTTTTCCACTGATGGATGAAAGAGTTTGGAACTGCATATGATATTATACATTATGACTGGATATAAATATAGCAACAATGCATATTCTTGTTTATTTCTTCTTTTAACCATACATTTTTTAAATTATTAAATTTTATTAGTTTTAATGAACATTTACAGGGATTTGGGGTTTTCATTCCTTCAATGCTGCACCATTCTCTCTACCCTCCTCTCCAGTTTGTTCTTCTTCCCTGCCCTCCGAATGTCTGTTTTAATTGTCCAATTGCCACAGTGCTTGTCAAAGCCAGTTCTGATTAATCTTCTTTGTCAGTGTGTCCTTTGCCATTCCCTATCACTCCTCCCTGAGAGAGACTTCACCCTGATTCATAAAGAAAAGGGGATGGCGTATTCTTTTAGCTACTTCCTACTGAAAAGGGACGGTGTGGGTTTCAGGGTGAAAATCTTCTCTCACTACTCTAAAGGGCCCCTTTGGCAGTGTTAACCATACATTTTTATTTTTGTAGCCTAATACTAGGAGTAAGATTGCTGTGTTATAGGGTTGACAGACGTTTGACTTTATTAGAAAGTGCCAAACCATCCTCCACAGTGATGCTGCCTGTTTGCACTCACACCGCCACACACAGGCATTCTAGTTGCTTCATATTCTTGTGAACTCGAATAGTTATTTCCTGGTAGTGCGTCCTGAAGCATAGAGAAGATAACCCCTCTGCTGAGGCATCCATCTAACTGGAAAACCAAAAGCCAAACCCGTTATCCCTGAGTTGATTCTAACTCACAGTGACCCTGAAGGACAGGAGGAGAGTAGATGTTCCCACAGTGACCCTGTAGGATGGTAGATGTGCCCACAGTGACACTGGAGGACAAGAGGACAGTAGATGTGCCCACAGTGACCCTGAAGGATGGTAGATGTCCCCACAGTGACCCTGTAGGATG
>NW_006399751.1:907333-918279 GCF_000299155.1 Elephantulus edwardii
CCCACAGTGACCCTGTAGGATGGTAGACGTGCCCACAGTGACACTGGAGGACAAGAGGACAGTAGACATGCCCACAGTGACCCTGAAGGATGGTAGACGTGCCCACAGTGACACTGGAGGACAAGAGGACAGTAGACATGCCCACAGTGACCCTGAAGGATGGTAGATGTGCCCACAGTGGCCCTGCAGGACGGTGCCCACAGGAGAGATTATTCCTTGGAGAGCGACATGATGCTGGGAAGGGTGGAGGTTCAGTGAAGGACGACCCTCAACCATGTGGGTTGACAAGGTGACTGCTGCAGCAGTGGGTTATTGTGTGTCAGAAGTGTGAGGACGGCGCAGGATAGAACTAGGTTCAGATCTTTTGTTCAAAGGGTCACTATGAGTCGTACTCGACCTAACGGCACCTAACAACAACAGCAACAACTATGTTTTCCTTTTTCCAGACGCCCTTTCATTTTCCCGGCTGTCATTTCAGCACTCTGCTTTCCTTTTCTTGAGTCCCGGTGTGGACCTTCAGAGGTTTGGGGTCAGAAGTTGAAGCCTTTTCGAATGATAATCAGCAGTTTTTGAAGCAGGAGCTGTTTAGAGCATTCTGGGGGCCCATGTGACTGCTTCTACAATGGGTTGCTTTCTTTTTTTTAATTTCCCAATCCAGCGTTTCCCTCACAGAGTTCTGTTGATGGCACAAGACAAAAACCCAAAGAGTGGCCTCCAAGTAGACTCTGACTCGTAGAGACCCATGTGAGTCAGCGTAGAACTGGGCTTGTTTGTTTTGTTCTTTAACTTTTTATTGTGGCTTTGGGTGATTTTTATAGAGTTTACAACTGATTTTCTGGAAGTGGAAGCCTGTTCTGGAAGTGGGACCCGAGTCTTTCCTTCCAAGGTGTCTTCACGTGGACTTGAACTACTAACCTTTTGGTTAGAAGCAGGAAATACTAACCATTTGAACTAAAAGCAGTTATGAAGGAAATAACTTTAACAGGGACAAAAAAACCCACAACTTTTCTGATGAATAGTAAGTGCAGATATCAGAGCTTATGTATGTAACACCTCCCGGCTCATGTTCGAGGCCTTCTATATAGTATGTTGTTGCTGTTGTGCATAACGTAGGTGTGTATGTCCACTTCTTTTATATAAGGATGCCCTATGGTTGTTTCACTAACTGGTTGAAAAGGCTCTCTTTCACTCCGTCTTCTCTGTACTTTGCTTTTCTCAGAGAAAGCGTTCTCCTTGGAGGCAAAGGTGGTGAACTTTCATCTCACATATTTTGGACAGGTTAGGAGTGGCCATTCTTTGACTAAAGACATCATTCTTGGGAAGGTGGAGGGTCAGAGGAAGAGAGGACAAGCCTCAGAGAGGTAGATTGATACGGTGATGGCACAATGGGCTCAAGCATGTCAAAGATTGTGAGGATGGCACAGGACAAGGCAAGGTTCAGACCTACTGTGCGCAGGGTCAAGGTGAGGTGTTGTTAACTGTAGATATAGTCGAGCACCTGAAACCCCCTCCCATCCAGTAGACCCTGACTCCTAGCAACCCCCTAAGACAGGGGTATACTTACACTCTGACTATGATCTTTATGGGGACAGACCGCCACATCTGTGTTCCAGCGCCGGTGGGTTTGAACTGCTGACCTAACGTCCTTTGCTGTCAGCTCCTTTTAGCCACACCACAGTTGCTGTTTCTTTTGCTACACCATATGCAAAGGAGCTGGCCCATGGTCGGCTCCCAGTGCCCAGCATTCTGTGCTCAAGGTTTTGCTAACTGCTGGCCTGATGGTTTGTACTGGGTTGCATTCAGTTTCTTTCCACGAGTGTAAAACAGCAGTGCAATGGCTATCCCAGGACTACGGCTCTCTCTTCTTTAAAATGATTTTCGTGTGTATTTGTGGGTCTTTATGGCCATGCTGCAAATTAGCACAAAAAGGGTTCAAATCCACGCACTCTGCCTTACTTTTGAATTAGCCTTACCACCAATCGTTTAAGGACTGGAATCATTGTCTCTCCTGGGAAACTTATCCTGCTTCCAAACCCCTACTCCTGCTCTGTCCCCTGCCAGGCCACTTCTGGAGCTGCGCACACTTTCCCACGAGACCGTTTCCACGCCTTTACTGACCTCTTAGCCTCTCCCACTGGCCTGTGTGTCCCTCACGAGAATTCTTCTTGCTGGCTCCAGCACCGTGCCTGGCACCTTCCCAGTAGCATGGGCTGTGTGAACGAGGCCACCAGTGCTGTGGGCTCTGGAGTTCTCACAGAGCCACTACTTCCCTTTCAGCAGGAAAGACTGACTGACGTCATCTCGGCTTCTGTGACATCTCACTGTGCAGACAGTTTGATCAAGATTTGGGTCACTAATGGTTAGTTTGGGGTTTGTGAAGTCCTAGGATCCTGCGTGAAATAACTTGAACCCCAGCTTGAGAAAATGAGTTCAGTTTTTATCTCCTGAAGAAGGATCTCTCAGCCTGGGCACTGCTGACATCTGGGGCTGGAGCTTTCTTTTGTACAGCATCCCTGGCCAAGGTAAACCAGATGCCAGGAGCACCCCTTCAGGTGTGAGTATCACGCTTACCTCCCACCAGCCAGCACTGCCCAGCTGTCCTTGGCTCATAGCGATCCTGCAGGACAGAGCAGAACAGGGAGGTGACTTCGGGTTTCCTAAGAAGCAGATCACCTTCTTTTTTGCCATGCATTGGTTATTGTTGTTGTTATATGCTGTCCAGTTGACTATGACCCTTAGTGACCCTATGAGTCTGAACTTTGCCCTCCCCTGAGACAATAGTGGGTCTGAAAGGCTGACTTTTCAGTGAGCAGCCCAGTGCTTGCCCATAGAGGAGCTTGCCAAGTCTCTCTCCCATGCTAAAATCCCCCCTGGTTGAGTGCCACTACGTTAGGGGAAAGATTCATTCTGATATTGCTGTATTTTAATCACCTTCCTAATCTCTTTTTATTTAGAAAGGAGAGAGTCTATCTCTTTGGCTGGGAGCCTTTATTGGGCAAAGAGCTCCCTAGAATTTACATTGTTTTCTTTTTCCTCGAGGCAGTGTTTTTGGCAAGTGAAACAGTTTTTCTCTTCCTGAAAGTATTATTATACAGTATTCTTTATAAATGAATTTCTTTTAGGAGAAAAGGTAAGTGGATTTAGAGAACTCTGTTCCAAGAGAAGGGAGCACTCTTAGCTTAGTAGCTAAGGAGCTGCGCTGCCAACCCAAAGGCAGGCTGTTCGAGTCCACCAGCTGCTCTGCAGGAGAAAGATGGACAGTTTCCATAATTTACCATTTACAGCCTCTGGAAACTTACTGGAAGGCCAGGTAGGAGTCAGTTCTGACTAGAGGACAATGAATTGTGTTCTTTCAATATAGGAAAAGTAGAGGGTCAACGAAGGGGGAGAAGACCCCCAGTGAGACGAATTGGCACTGTGATAGGAACGGTGCGTGTCAGCACTGCAGAGACTTGAATGCGACACAGGACGAGGCAGGTTCTCATCCTGAGGTGAATGGGGTCACTATGAATGTGAGACCATTGAACAACGACAGCGACATCCTCTGAATAAAAGAATCTTGGTGATGATGGAGATTGTGATGAAGTAACAGTATACACAAAATAAAAACGGGATCAAATTATTCTCATTCCTTCTTTCCCTCCGGCTTCTCCCAGAAGGAAGGCCCTGGGCCCCTTCCACTGGTGTGCTTGGCAGCACATGGTTTGCATTCTAGACTCTCAGTTGAAGATGAGCTTTGCCCTTGGAATTTGGATTTGAACTTGGTTTAAGACTTTGGGAATAATATGATGGGGTGGAAGTGTTTTACATGTGGTAAGAACACAAATTTGAGGAAACTAAAGGGTAGAACGAAAGGTACTCAGGAGCAACAGTGTCTCGCTGGAGACTAAGGTGCGCCTGATACAGGCCATGATATTTGTAATTGCTTGTTATGCATCAGAGAGTTGGACAATGACTAGGGAGGACAGAAGGAGAGTGGATGCTTTTGAGCTGTGGTGCTGGAGAAGGGTACTGAATGTACCATGGACTGCCAGGAAAACAAACAGATCCATCTTGGAGAGGATTAAACCAAGCTACTCCTTGGAGGCAAGGATTCTGAAGCTCCATCTGACATACTTTGGACATGTTGCCAGGAGGGACGGGTCCTTGGAGAGGGACATCATGCTTGGGAGGGTGGAGGGACAGCGCAGGAGGGGAAGACCCTCTATGAGATGGATTGATTTGGTGACTGGGGTAATCGGGATGGGTGTGTCAGAGGTGGTGTGGTTGGCGCAGGATAGAGCAGGGTTTAGGGCTGTTGTGCATAGGGGCGCTATGAGTCGGAAACGACTCGACGGCACATAACAACAACAACAAAGGGTAGAACATCATGGATTGTTTCCCTCAAAAAAATATGCCAATTTGGCTTAGTCATAATTCTCGTGATTTGCAGTTGTGTGATGATGTGATCATGTCTCCTGACGTGAGCTGATGTGATCAATCTAGGCTGATGTAAGCAGATTAGAGTGGGTGGGATACACACACTTCCTTGGCTCACAGCCCCGATGAGAAGGGAGTTTCCTGGGGTGAGGCCTGTCCCACCTTTTGTCTTATAAGATGTAAAATGAGAGAGAAGTCAGCAGAGTTGGATGCTGCAGAAAACTCTTTCTGACAGCTCCTAAAGAAAGAAAAAGAATCTCGCTTTTACCCTACGTTTCCTACAAAGATTAAATTTTAAAGGTTAAAAAAAAAATCCTGGGGGAAAGTTCTGCTTTATAGAAAAATTATAGTAACAAATTATTATAGCAAAAGAAATTATTATGTACAGCAATCGCTGTGTTGTATCTCTTGAATTATCGAATGAAGGCTGTAGTTAACCAGAGTCTGCTGAAAACAAGAGGTGGTGATGGAGAGCTTTATAATTAATGACTCAGGCCAAAAGAATATGCCAGTTCGCTAAAGAGGAAAAAAGCAGGCATTGTGGGCCTCCTGATGTGATGTCATGGGAAATACAAAATGCCTCCAATGGAAATTAGACCTGAGCCCAACCTAGCTTCGTGATCTCAATACTGAGAAGTACAGAGTTAAAGAAACATGCTCAGTGGCATCTCCAGGTTGCAATCTGCTGATTAAAAATGTGCTAAGTCTGCAGGGCAAGTGACCCAGTTTCTTCAACAAATACATGTAAAGATGAGAATGGGGAGGAAAGAGAAATCATACAAATTTGAAAGACTAAAGAGATCAAAACTTATTGCAAATCCATGTAAGACCAAAAAGGTACAGTTTGCCCAGGTTTGAAGCCTAGGAGGCAAGAAGAGAGAAAAAAAAAAAAAGAAGAAGGCAGGAAGGGATAAGAGGGAAAGATGGATTATAACAGCTCTATTCCCACTTCTTCCTGCAAAACACATTCCATCCATCTTTCCCTCTTATCCCTTCCTGCCTTCTAATAGAGCTGTTACAATGTGAGGATTATAATTGTCATAAAGCAAAATGTCGATGAATGGTTGGATGGAAAATTAATTTGCACTCAGATCACAGTAAAAGTTAAAAGAATATTGAGTTTATGTTAATGGGGGAATGATTTGGGACTGGAAAGTGAGAATGAGTATAATTAATGTTACTAAATGTTATTGTTGTGGTTGTTGATTGCCTTTGAGTCGAGTACAACTCACAGCAACCCCATGAACAAAAGGCCTGAAGCCCCTCTACAACTATGAACATTTATCAAAGTTCATAGAGTTTCTGGAGGCATGTGATTTAGAACGTGGATGCCACTCTTTTTGACATGGAAAAGCATTTTTAAAACTTACAAAGTTACAGTACTCAAGAGTGTATGGTACTAGCAGAAGGATAGACATAGAGATCAGTGGAACTGGGTTAGTGGACTAGATTTGAGGGTCCAAAACCAAATCTATATTGTTGTTGTTGGGTACCTTCAAGTTAGAACTGACCAAGTGCTGACCCTCCAGTGGGTTTTCAGAGGCCGTAAATCCATGGGAAGAGATTAACCATCTCTCTCCCTCAGAAAAGCTGGTGGATTCGAACTGTGTACCTTTACATTCCAGCATAATGTCCTTGCCACTAAGCTACCAGAGCTCCCTATATGTTTATGGTCAACTGATTTTTAGCAAGGGTGTCAAGATCAGCAAGGGAATAGTCTTTTTAACAGCTGGTGCTGGGACAGCAGGTTGGCTATGTGGGTAAAAGAGTGAAGATTCGCTTTTCCTGTGAGTGGCTTCGGGTAATCTCCTAACATGGTTTGCTACTCGCTTGTTCTGGAAAACCCCACAAAATCATGCAAATCAAGAGGCTCAAATCTCTGGGTCCATTTTAAGAACACCCGAGAAACTGCCCAGGCCATCAAGGGTATGCATATCCGGAAAGCCACCATGTATCTGAAAGATGTCACTTTGTAAAAGCAGTGTGTGCCCTTCCAACGATACAATGGTGGAGTTGGTAGGTGGGCCCAGGCCAAACAGTGGGGTTGGACACAGGGTTGGTGGCCCAAAAAGAGTGCTGAGTTTTTGCTGCATATGCTTAAAAACGCCGAAAGTAATGCTGAACTTAAGGGTTTAGATGTTGATTCTCTGGTCATTGAGCACGTCCAGGTGAACAAAGCCCCCAAGATATGCCACTGCATGTCCAGAGCTCATGGTTGGATTAACCCCTACATGAGCTCCCCCTGCCATATTGAGATGATCCTTACTGAAAAGGAACAGATTGTTCCTAAGCCAGAAGAGGAGGTTGCCCAGAAGAAAAAGATCTCCCAGAAGAAACTGAAGAAACAAAAACTTATGGCTCGAGAATAAATAACGTCATCAAATAAAATGAAAACTTTAAAGCTGAAAAAAAAAGAGTGAAGATTCACCTCTAGCTCACCCCCTACACAAACATGAGTTCAAAATGGATCAAAGACCTACATAGAAGTGATAAAGCTATAAAAAGGGGACTCTAGTAACATAGTCCATACGGTGCTCTCTGCTGGCCACCCAAGGGTTGGGCCTCGCTGGCAGTTCCAGGCCACTGGAAGCTGTGAGGGTGAAAGGGGGGCCGTCTCCTGTGTCGTGTGCTGCCTCCAAACTCACTGAGGGGGCAGTGGATTGAGAGGTGAGAGAGCAATGAGGCTTTTAGAGAAAGACATAGATGTAAATTTTGACTTTGGATTAGGCAATAGTTTCTTAGCTATGATAACAAAATCACAATCAATTTTTAAGAAGATAATTGCATTATTTAATGATGGTATTGCTGTTGTATATTTTTGAAAGCTTCATATATACTAGTGAGATGTTAAAATGTGTGCTACTTGCTTAAAACATTTTCAGGAAAAAATTGAGGGGTGGATAAAGCAGTAATGACAGAAGAGCAGTAATTTTTGAAGCTGAGTAAAGACTAGATGGAGCCCAATCTCCTCTCTTGTTTGGGTTTTTTTATCTAAAAAATTTGAAGAGGGGAAAATAAAATATAACAATAATAGACGAAAAAGAAAAAATTCTCAATTAGTACTCAATTCCAGCAAGTTCATCTTTTTTTTTTCCCTTAAAAGAAAAAAAGGTCTGAGGTAACCGCTGGAGCTGCAACCGAACGCTTTCGCCCCTGAGACTTCCTGACCCGGGCCTGTCTCTTTCTTAGAAGAGAGGATGCCTGGGCCCCTCCCAGGAGTGGGGTGTGCCCCCCTTTATTCACAGAGATTTGTAGAGATTGTAGAATGTCTTTGCTGTGTCACTTGGTTCTTTTTAAAAAACTTTACTATTATTGTCCTTTTGGAAGCAGGAGTGGCATCCACATAAACAGCTTGCCTCCTGAAACCCTATGAACCTGGAGAAAGGATGAAAGTCATGCACGCAAATGTCAAGGACTTTCGTTCATAGGGTTGCTATGAGTCGCCTACGACTTGATGCACTTAACAACAACAATCATTGTCCTTGAGTTGGAACTGACTCAAGCTGACCCTTCACACGGTTTCTTAGCGTATAAATCATACAGGAGGAGACTTCTCATGTTTCTCCCTTTGCATAAATACATCCGGGTGTGTCTGAGTGTGTGTGTGTGTGTGTGTGTGTGTGTGTGTGTGTGTGTGTGTGTTATTGTTACTTGCTTACCATCGAGTCACCTGTGATTCATTGTGATCCTATGTACGGTAACTGTGAAACCTGCCCAATCCTGAACCAATCTCACTGACTCCGACACACTGACCTTTATTACCTCAGTCACTGTGTCAATCCATCTCATTCAGGGTTTTTTCTCAAGCGCTGTCCCTCCACCCTTTCAAACATAATTTTCTTCTTCAAAGACTGGTCCCTCCTGGTTGTGTGCCCAAAGTATGTCAGATGGAGCTTCAAAATCCTTGCCTCCAAGGAGCAGCTTGGTTTCACCCTCTCTAGGCCAGACCTGTTAGTTCTCTTGACAGTCCATGGTATGCTCAATACTCCAGCACCATAACTCAAAGACATTGATTATTTTGTTGTCCCAGCTGTCTGATCCTTGCAAATACTTGTGAAGAACATGGTCTGACTCAGACTCTCCTTAGTCTGTAGACTGACATTGTTTCTCTTTAGTACTCTGGACAGGTCCTTGACAGCAGATTTCCCTAATACAATTTGTCTTTTGATTTCCTGACTGCTGCTGTCAAGGGTATTGATTGTGGAACCAAGCAAGCTGAAGTTGTTAATATATATCTCTTTAAAATGGACCATTTTCACCATATTTTGATTGTACAGTTATATATTGCACAATTACATGTACAATTTTGTGGCATTACTTACATTTACATGTTGTCGACCCATCAGGATGATTCACTTCACCAACTTTCTCAGTACTCCTTTGAGCAGTATTCCTACACACCCACCCCCGTGTCAGTCCCTGTTACCTACAGTTGCTTTCTCTCTGTACATATTTGCCTGTTCTAAGAATTCCATTTAAGTGAAATCGTACATTTTTATCTTTTCTATCTGACCTACCTGCTTTGGCTCCATGGTCAACACTCTTGGTACCTGTAGCCAGGAAATACAGAAAATGTATTGTGATGGGAAAGTCTGCTGTTAGGCACCTCTACAGGGTACTGAAGAGCAATGGTGTCACTCTGGAGCCAAAGGTGTGTCTGATGCAGGCTATGGTCTTTGCTATCACTTGTTATGCATCAGAGAGTTGGACAATGACTAGGGAGGATAGAAGGAGTATTGATGCCTTTGAGCTGTGGTGCTGGAGAAGAGTATTGAGGGTACCATGGACTGCTAGGAAAACAAACAGATTCATCCTGGAGAGGGTTAAATTGGGTGTCTCCTTGGAGGCAAGGATTCTGGGGCTCCGTCTGACATACTTTGGACATGTTGTAAGGAGGGACAGGTCCTTGGAGAGGGACATCATGCTGGGTAGGGTAGAGGGACAGCGCAGGAGGGGAAGACCCTCTATGAGATGGATTGATTCTGTGACTGGGGTAATCGGGATGGGCGTGTCGGAGGCAGTGAGATTGGCACAGGACAGAGCAGGGTTTAGGGCTGTTGTACATAGGGCCGCTATGAGTCGCAAGCAACTCGACGGCACATAACAACAACAACAACCTGACCAACTTTACTTCACCTATTTTCCAGGCTTATCCATGTTGGATCTTTTATTTCTCTTCATGACTGGGTATTTTTCTGTGTTGACTTTGGTGCCTAATAAACCACCCCAATGTTAGCAGCTTAAAACAAAAGAAGGGTTGATTGTTGTGATTCTGTGGGTTGTCTGGAAGGGCTCATCTGGATGGATTTGGCTAAGTCTGCATCGTCTCAGGTAGCCTCACTCACGTGCCTGGGGCCTCAGCTGCTGCTTGTCCAGGAGGCCAGCCTGGGCTTGTTTACATGACATGAAGCTTTCCCAGCAATGAGGGGACTGGCCTCATCGCACAAGTATGTTCTTCTGGTCAGTGAACAAGGATGACAGAGAATTCATGCCTTTGAGTTATGGCGTTGGAGAAAAGTCCTGACTGTCCCATGGACCACCAAAAGAAGAAACAAGTTTGTCTTAGAGAAAATGCAACCAGAATGTCCCTGTGAGGCAAGAATGGCGAAACTTCGTCTCACCTACACTAAGCATGTTGTCAGAAGGGCCAGTTATTGGAAAAAGATCATGCTGGGAAAGGTGGAGGGTCAGAGATAGAGAACGAAGACCTTCAATGAGATGGGTTGGTACAGTGACTGTTACAATGAACTTGAACATACCAGACACGGGGAGGATGGTACAGGAGAGGTCAAAGCTCGGATCTGCTGTTCATAGGGTCACTGGGAGTCATAGTCAACCTGACGGCCTCTAACAACAATATTAAATCTTGTTTAGTTAGTTGTTTGTGGTTTGTTTTTTTTTTCAGTTCCTCTATGCCAATTTGGTTTGGGTTTTGGTTTTTTTGTTTGTTTGTTGTTTTTTTTTTTGGCTGAGTACAGTGTACTTTATTGATGGTACGTGACAAGATGGGCTTGCCAAGCCCCTCCCCTTTCTCAGGGGGATTTGATGGAAACTTGTGTCAAGGATGTGAGATTCTCAGTGTGTGGGAGGATCAAGTTGGGGAAAGGACTCCCCAGCAGCTAAGGGGCTCTCTCTCTTTTCTAGTGCTATTGCTGGGGCTGGTGGTCCAAGGGGATCTTATTCTTTGGAGGCCATGTGAACCATCAGGTTGACCACCCAGTTGCTGTAGCCAAATTCATTGTCATACCAGGAAATGAGTTTGACAAAGTGGTCGTTCAGGGCAATGCCAGCCCCAGCATCAAAGGTGGAAGAGTGGGTGTCACTATTAAAGTCACAGGAGACAACCTGGTCTTCAGTGTATCCCAGAATGCCCTTGAGGGGCCCTTCTGATGCCTGCTTTACTACTTTCTTGGTGTCAACATATTTAGCAGTTTTCTCCAGATGGCAGGTCAGGTCCACAACTGACACATTGGGGGTAGGGACACGGAAAGCCATGCCGGTAAGTTTCCCATTCAGTTCAGGGATGA
>NW_006399751.1:919287-931771 GCF_000299155.1 Elephantulus edwardii
GACTCTTGTGATAACCATAATACCCTATCATACATCGCTTTTAAATTATTCTCTCCCTCATCTGTTTCAGTGCAGTATGCACAATTTATCCAGTTTTTCTCAGACTTACCCCCACCCTGATATCAGTCCCATTTTACAGCAGGGGCACCATGCAGTATTTTTTCTTTTGTGACTGAGATATTTCACTCAGCATAATGTCCTCCAGGCTCACCCATTTTGAATAATAGTGCATGAGTTCCTTGTTTTTCAATGCAGCGTAGTATTCGATTGTGTGAATATACCACAGCTTCTCTATCCATTCATTTGTTGATGGGCACCTGGGTTGTTTCCAACTCCTTGGTATTGTGAACAAAGCCATGATAAGCATAAGTGTGCATATAATTTAAAATATTAAGACCCTCGATGAGATGGATCAATTCAGTGATTAGGGTAGTGGGAGTAGGTGTGTCAGAGACAATGAGGTTGGCGCGGGATAGAGCAGGGTTTAGGGCTCTTGTTCAAAGGGTCACTATGAGTTGCAAGCGACTCGACGGCACAAAACAACAACAATTTGCTGTTTACAAGCAACTTGAAATTGACCAGATAACCTAATATTTTATCTGCCAAAGATCTTAACGGGGGCATAGCTTTGGGGTAACGTGAGGATGGGGCTAAGCCTGAAGGCGGACAGGAGGATGAAGGGTCTCCTTCTGCTTTTTAAGCCTGTCTGACAGCCTGAGTCATCTACCAGCTGTAGTTACCAGAGCACATCCACTTGAACTTTAAACTCACCTCCCTCAGGAAGCCTCCCTTGATTTAACCTGCACACACAGCTCATTCGTTTGTGGCACCTGCTTTTGTGCTGTTGCTTTCCATTCAATGTCATCATATCTCCCTTCTGGGCCAGTGCTGCCTCTGGCTGTCAGGAAGTCACCTCTTGAGTGTGAGGCTGTGTTCCCGGATAGCCAGGCTGCCTGGTGGCTGGCACCCCCAGCTTCCCCACCTGGCCCCCGTGGGTGCAGCACCCACGATAGGCTCTCCCAGCGAGACGGCTGTGTGGCAGCTCCCTTCACGTCTTACATAATCACTTTCTCCTCCTTTCTCTCCTCAGAGCCAGATTTCACACTGAGCAGCTGCAGCCAAGGAATCACAGCGGAGTCAAGTCGCACATTCCCAGGGGCCCGCCGGCCAGGAAGCCCCCAGACCGCGGTCTCTGCCCTGCTCCTGGGCGACGATGGGGCTGCCAGCTGCTGCCCGCTGGCCATCTTCCTTACTGCCAGGCAGATAAGCGTGGACGCTGCCCCCAGCAGCACCTGCTGGTGCCCCGTGTCCAGAACCCAGCTCCTCCTCCGTTCCCACTTCTGCTGACCCGAGGCCATGTAGGCCCCCCGCTCGGGCCTCTGTGGACGGTGCCGGTGCCAGCTGCCTCTGCTCCGAGGGACACAGCGGCCCATCATGCTCTGGGGACACGCCTGGCTGCACTGTGAGTGCTGGGGTCCATGGGGACTTGGCCCCAGGAGGTCTTGGCCCAGAGCTGGGCTGGGCTGTCTCCATGGCAACTGGGACATTCTTGCAGCTGAGAAGTTGGGATGCTTCCCAGGTTGACTGCAGCCTCCTGTAGCACAACCCCTGTGCCCCAGGCTGGTCCCAGGCTCCCAGGGAACGCTGGCTGGGGGGTCTCAGGCTGGCTGGGGACAGCCTCGGTGGTCACAGGACGGGGACAGGCTTTGGAAGTGAGCGGCAGCAGCTCACCTTCTCAGACTTTTTGGCATTGGAAGTACCTGGGCAGAGGTGGGCAGAGAGGATTTCCACTTCCCTGGGTGTGGCTGCAGGGAGGGGCTGGGAGAGTGTGTCAGGGAGAGGTGTCCCCAGAGCCTCTCTGCCCCCCTCCTCCTTGCAGAGGGGCAAAACTGAAGCAGAGAGAGAAATGTTGGTAAAAAGAAAAATAGATTGAAAGGAGAATTTTTTTATAAAAACGGATCTGGAAGCTTCTCGAGCTGGCTGGGTGGGAGGCCAGACCGAGATCCCTTCACACTGGGATCTGGCATCTCTTCCGGTGCCGCCCACATGCCCGCTGGGAAGTCACTGCCATGACAACAGGACCTCCTCTGTCTTCTGTCCCTGCCTGGCACATGAGGTGCCCTGTGGAGCAAGGAGCAGAGGTCCTGAGCTTGATCCCCAGGGGTTCTGAGAGGAGCGGGCTCCACCCCGGCCCTCTGGGGGCTGTGACCCAGACTTTGGTTCTGGAAACTTCAAAGTCAAACGGGCCATGGGAGAGGACAGCCTGGAGGAGGTGCCCTGAGTGGCCATGCGGGCAGGACGGTGTTGATATGAGTGACACTGGAAGGAGGGGGGCACTGTTCCAGGTGGAGGGCGCAGCATGCACGAAGGCTCAGCGGTAGGACAGAGGGGGGGCCCCAGCTGAACAGCTGGTTTGAACTCGTCTTGCTGAAGCCTCGAGTCCACGATGGGGAGCACGAACACCTCTCCCCAGGCAGTAGGGAGCCCTGGGAGGTTCTTGAGCTGGAGGTGGGATGTGACTGGAAATTCTCATGTTTCTGGAAGCTCAAGTTGGAGGTGTTTTAATGAGTCACTGTTGCTGAACTGGGTCAGAGACATTGAGGGTCTCTTCTGAGGAGGAGGTAAGAGGAGACAGGAATGGAGAGAGGAAGGAGGAGCCCTGGACAGCAGCGTCTTCAGACCCGGAAAACATTGAGAGGGGTTGGAGTCAAGAGTCAAAGGTCAAGGACAGGCAAGAGCTGATCTGGTCTGGGATGGGTGTGTGTGTGTGTGTGTGTGTGACGGTATTCCCATTTCTTCCCCCCACCCCAGCACAGGAAGGCTCCTTACTCCCCTCAGCTTCCTACTCAGACCCTCCCTCCCAGCGAAGGGAGCCCCTTGCTCCTGCTAAGTTCCCACCCCCACCTCTTAGCTTCTCACCCCCTTAACCGGGAGGGAACTTCTCCCCTCCTTCTTGTCAGCCTTGTGGGCCTTTGGTCTCTAGAGGGGACAAGGGGCAGAATGAGACTCTTTTCTGGGGTCAGGGGGTCTCATCAGCCATCCCACGCCCCAAAGGTGTGAGGAGTGGACCCGAGGCCATGACCCCAATGCCCCCTGTTTGGTGACCCATTTATCCGGGTGGAGGGTAGAAAATAAGCCGAACGTTAGAAATGGCCCTGGGGCTGTTGACTGGAGACAGGCGGTCAGGTTTGGGGGACACAGGCCATCTGTGGTTGAGCCCCCCACCCTACCTGGGTCAGGCTGGGACGTGTGAAGGACTCTGGAGTGAGTCCTGGCCACAGCCCCCTTCCCAGAGGCCTGGCTGGGGTCACAGCTGAGGGCAGTGGGGCAGCATGTGGGGGTGGAGGGGCCCGAGATGGGGCTATCTGGTGATTGCCCACCACATGGGAAGGCAAGTCCCTGGGTGGGCAGAGATGGGCTGTAAAGATGGCAGCTGGTCTGGGTGAGCTCTGTGGACCAGATGTGGCCCTTCGGGTTCCAGTTGGTGACCAATAGGACCCAGGTTCTTGAGCCCCTGGATGCTTGTTAGAGATGCAAATTCATGACCTGGGGCTCAGCTCCCAGAATCCCACAGTCTGGGAGTGGTGTGGCTGTCTGTCCTTCCATCCGTGTCTTCACTGGGTCCCTGAGTGTTGGAGGCGTGTCAGCAGATGGTGCTGCAGATGGGAGGGTGGGGATGCCTCAGGAAAGCCCTCTATGTGACCAGACACTGTGGATGGTTCGAACCCATCAGCTGCTCTGGGGGCGAAAGGTGGGGCTGTCCGCTCCCGTAGTGATTTGTAGCCGTGAGACGGAGGTGATGACCCCATGCAGTGGGCTTTTCTCAAGGGTGGTGAGCACAGAGGGGCTTATGATGTTTGAGACAGTAGAAGTGGAAGGGACAAATGCAGGATCCTTTTGCATTTGCCTGTTCCTGTGTCCTGATTCTGTGTCGGGCGCTTGAGGACATGGTGGGAGGCTCGGTCCTGCTTTCACAAATGTGCAGCCGTGGGAAAGCGTGATTGTTGGTGGAGGTGATGAGCTGGCCCAGATGGGACCTGGGTGCAAATGGGCCTCTGGCTCCAGCGGGTTTGAGTTGGGTAGGGATGTTCTTGGTGAAGGACACACAGAGCAAAGGCATGGCAGGGACCAGGTGGGAGAAGGAACATGGACAGGTGGTGTGGTCCTGTACAATGTCCCCTGCATTCCAGGGAAGGGAGTGAGAGGTGGGTTCGCTGGTTCCCACGCATGAAGAGAGGCAGGGTGAGCCAGGCCTGTGTCTGCCTCTGGCTCCTCTCGGAGCTCCCAACAGTTTTTTAGTTTTTTATTCTTTAAAATTGAGGCAAGATTCACATAACATGAAATTAACCTCTTTGAGAGTGTACAATCCACTGGGATTCGTACATTCACCATGTTATGTGGTACAGTGCTATTTTTCTGTATATGAAAAAAAATAATTATTGCTTTGGGTTCTAATAATAATAAATATTGATAGTGGATTTAAAAACTGTTCTGGAAAAAGTGGGAAGAATAGGAATATCTCACAGAGATAGGGAGGATTTTCTTCTACCACGTTTTCTCATCAGAATCCAAGCCAGGCTATGTGTGCAGATCTGGGGTGCTGAATCATGGTGGTTGTTCTTTTAAAAAAACCCAAACCCAAAAATGTCAAAACCTTTACTGAGCATATCAGAAGTTTCCTCCTCACAGAAGCCTGCCATCAGAGTGCTTCACCGTGGGATTCTTATTGGCTACATCCTTGATTATTGGACATCTAAACCATTGATTAGTTTTCCCTATAGTACAAGTCTTTGACAATAGGGAGCCCGGGCTGTGGTCCCTTAATGCCGTGCTCCTCTCCAAAAGGTTGGCAGTTCAAATCTACCAGGTGCTTAGAGAGAAAGACAAGCCCATAAACATCTATAATCTTGAACACTCGATGGGAGTCACTGTGGGTCAGAACCAATTTGCCGGTCATGAGGGGTACATTCTCTTTGCCCGCACGTCTTTGTCTTTGTCTGTTCTCATCTTCAGTAAGATTCGTTCCTAGAAGCGCGGACACCCAAGTCCTTAGCTAAACTTGCCATATCTCTCTCACTGCCTGTCATGAGGCCAGTGTCAAGTGTTACTAAAATGAAATCAAAACCTTGGCCATTTTGATAGGTGGAGAATGGCATATGATGACGTCTGCATTTCTTTGTTTACTAGTGAGGGTGGAGTTTTGGCGAGGCCTCTTGCCCATTTGTTTTGTTCTCTTTGCTTTATCGCCTTGCCTCATTTTTGTTTCAAATTCTCTTAGCTATCTTTCAGTCTTTCCAGTCCCCTGGGGTCCCGAGGAAATCACAAAGGCTGATTTTTTGAGTCGCAGCGACTCCCAGTGGTGAAGGCTGGTATGGTTCAGGATGGCACTGATGGGAAGGGCAGCGCAGAGGCCAGTGGAGGAGGGTAGAGGGTGACTCGTGTCCGCAAAGAGTCATCTGTAGAGTCAGAATCCAGGTCTCCTGAGTCCTCGGACAGAAAACCCAGCAACAGGCTTGGAAAACATGTCACCCCCTAGACTCAGGGCTGAGGGTGCCCTGGAGGGGGCTGGGGTCAGAGGGTGAGAGTGGGAGAGTCTCGCTTGGCCCAGGGACAAAGGTGGAGGACCACCAGGCTGCCTGTACTTGTCTGTCCTCCTGGTGCAGACCCCTGGGCAAGCTCTCCAGGTGGGAAGGGCTCCTTGGGGTGCTGGGCCTTGCTACTCCTGCTCCCTCCCCCCAGGTGCTTGTACCCTGGGAGACGCGCTGTACCCTGCACACCAGGACAGTGCGCATGGTGTCCTCACCTGCTTCTGTTGTCTTGTTCCACAGATCTAGGCATCCTCCTTGGCATGGCCTTGGGGGACGAGGGCTTGGAGGTGTGGACTCCGGCCCAGCCAGAGGCGTGTACCCTGACTGGCTATCTGCGGGACAAGCTGCAGTACAGGAACCGGCTGCAGTACATGGTAAACACCTGACGGCCCCTGAGGGGGCCTCCCTGGTCCCCAGCTCTCCACCATCGTGTCCGGCCACTTAGGGTCTCCTTTGGACCTGTGTTAGCATGGCCCTTTTCAGCCTTCACTACACGTGCTGGCTGGTGCCCCTGGTGTGTGCTTGGTTTACTCTTCCTGCCCCAACCTCCCCTCTACCTCTCTGAGCTCCTCCTGGCACTCACCTTCACCCCAGGCACTGTTATTAGCTGGGGAGAATCCAGTGCTATGAATCTGGGCCTAGAATCCCAATGCTTAGCTCTCTGTAGGATGCAGAAGCCCACACGACAGTGTCTGTCTTATTTTTTTTTTTAAGTACAATTTTTATTTTAAGCTGGTTTTCTTACAAAGTTCATATGCATTGGTTTTCACACTGGGTCGTTCCCATTTCCTTTACCCACTCCTCCCTCACCCATCAAATTGTGAGACCCTATTATTAACACTCCCCACCCCCACCACCCATCCTCATCCCTCTGTTAATCCCGCCAGTCCCTTGGAGCCTCATACACATTCTACAATAATGGCCATATACAGTATTTGTCCCTCTACTTTTTCTCCCACCAGCTTTATTTATTTCTTAAAAATTTTTATTTTTTTTATTATTATTTTTTTTGTGCATGTACCATCAAATCAGATCTGGCTGGTACAGGAGATTGTCACTCCTTTTCCAGCAGAGCATCTGGTGGATTCGAACCACCCACCAGCTTTATTGAGATTGAGTTCACAATCCGTAATTCACCCGTCTACGCTGTATTTACCATTACCGTGATGCACTGGTTTTCAGTACGTCATAGGTAAGTGTAACGACCACTACGAGCCGTTTTAGAACATTTTTATTATCCCCACCGGGAGCTCTGGTGGCCACGCAGTAAGGAGTTGTGCTGCCACCCATAAGGCACGTGGTTTGAATCCACCAGCGGTTCCACAAGAGAAAAATGGGCCATCTTCTCCCCGGTGATTTATAACCTTTATAATGACATAGGAGTCACTTCCAACTTGAAGGCACCGAACAGCAACCACCACCTTAAGGGGGAAAAATGTTCTTAACCTCTGATCCAAAACTTCTGCTTTAAGCAGAATTCTGTGCGGGCATGGCTAGGGGCTACTGCAGACCTAGCTCCTGACACCGCAATAAAGTGCGCATCACACGAATTCTCCCGTGTGCTCAGTGTACAGGAGAGTAATGTTTATGCGAGGGTGTAATCTGCTAAGGGTGTAAAAAGCACGATGAAGTTGGGCATATTGTGAGAATTACCCGAATAGACACAGAGACAGGAAGTGAGCATATTCTGTTTAAAGAGTGATGCCTTACACACCTGCCCAGCACAGGGCTGCCCAGACCTTGAGCTGTTTACAGAACAAGGGAGAAACAGCTGTGGAGCACAAGAAAGCCGGATGCATTCAGTGAGCTGCGTCCCTGGCCTGCCTCGGCCAGCACCAGAGTCCGGCTGGGAGGGGGGAGGCTGGGAGGGCCCGTCCAGCGAGCATGTCTGACCCGTGTGTCGCCCTTGTTCCCCACAGAAATACTACTTCCCCATCAACTACCGGATCAGCGTGCCTTATGAGGGAGTGCTCAGAGTTGCCAACATCACCAGGCTGGTGAGACCTCTGCACATGGGGGTCATGGAGTCGCGTGCCATGCTCCAGGTCCCCCCTGAGCGCCCTTATACTGGCTCGGGGCTCCCTGAGCCGGGGGTGGGGCATATCCCGAGGGGTCTGGGCGGCTCAGCCAGGCTCTGTACCTGGAGTTCCCCGTGGTTTCTCCTGTCCCCGCAGCAGAGGGCCCAGGTGAACGGGCAGGACCTGCGGACCCTGTGGATGGCGGTGAGTCTCAGCACCATCGAGTCAGTCCAGGCCGTGCTGCTGCAGGACCACCCGTCCTGGACGTACCTGGAGGAGGTCCAGACGCTGCTGCTGAACGTGCAGCAACGTCACAGGGTGAGATGCAGGGAGGTGGGGATGCCCTGGCTTGTGAGCACGTGCGCGCGCGCGCGCACACACACACACACGTCTATGGGCACATATGCACAGGTCTGCGTGTGCACGTGTGTGCTCACATATATGTGCATATGTGCATGTATGTACTTGTCTGTGTTTTGAAGGGGTTGGTAAGAGTAGGAAGGACATGTAGAAAGTTCCAGCATATCTGCAGGGTTTGGGAAAAATGGAGGAGAAGTGGAGGAAAAGCACCCTAGAAAGTAGAAGGAGTGGGGGCCCCAGCTCGGCCTCTCCCTGGCTCCTGGCTAGGTCGTGGACACTCTTGGACTTTGTCTCCACCTCTGAAAGTCAGATTCTCGGTTCCCAGCTGCTCAGTGTCCTTGGGGACAGAGAACTGTCCCCAGTTGATTCTGATTCTTGGTGACTCGTGTGTCTCTGAGAACTATGCTTCATATTCTTGTTTTTAAAAGGTTTTAACTTGTTGGTGTGTGACTTGAGTGCCAATTTACAGACCAAATTGGTCTTGCATTCACTTATGTGTCTTGCATTCATACACTTGTGTCGATTCTTGACCTTCCCTTGCCTGTAGCAGCACTCTTCCCACCTCCCCCTGGTGTGTCCTGTTTCCATTCATCCTTCTTTTCTACCTTTTGAGCTTCATCCCTGGGCAAATGCTGACCTTTTAATCAGATATGATTGGCTGTTGTAAGGAGCAGGCTCCTCTCGGGTTATTGATCCCCTCATGGGCCTGGTTGGTGGAATGTTGAATCACAGGTGAGTTCAGTCCCAGGCAGAACTGTGGTCTTGGGGACTTTCATTGGCTGGTTTTTCAGAAGTAGATACCAGGCCTTTCTTCTGAGGTGCTTCTGGTGGAGTTCAACCTCAACCTTTCCAGTTAGGAGCTGAGCACATCATGTATTCCTGTTCCTCATAGACTCTTGGAGAGATACTTTAAAAACCCACTGCCCTGGAGTTGATTCTGATTCCTAGGGAGACTCCATGGCTGTAAATCTCAATGGAAGATGGCCTGTCTTTCTCCTGTTGAGCAGCTGGTGGCTTTGAACTGCCCACCTTTCAGTTAGCAGCCCAGCTCTTAACCTTCGACACCACCAGGGCTTCATGGGGATATGTCATCCCTAAAGATCAGAAATTGTTTACCCCACATCATATGACAGACGAGATTATTAATGTATGTCTCTTCGTACCACATGTGTGCCTGGGCCCACCAGCTGTCCGCCCACCCCCATCCACGTTCTTCAGGATCCTGTGCACCCCTGTCCTGGCACACCCACCTGCCACTGACAGCAAAACCTCAACAACTGTGCGTGCTGGTGATGAAAAGGTTGAGCAAGTGTTTTTGCAGCTGCTCAGAGCTGTCCCGGGCCAGAGGTGGGAGAGTCGCTCGGCTCCTGGCAGAGGTCAGCAGACCCCATGACTTTCTTACTGTTGCTCTTGTCCCCGTGAGAGTGTCAGAGCTGACGTAGTGTTGGAGTGGGGGCTGCTGTGAAGGCCTCTGCCTGACCTCCAGGCTCCACACTCATTGAGACCCTAGTGGCTGCCGTATGCCACCAAGTTGGAACCGACTCACAGCTGAGGCTGTAAATCACACTGGGGGAGACTGCTCATTTTTCTCGCATAGCTGCTGCATTAGAACCACTTGCCTTTGAGCTGGCAATACGACTCCTTACCACTAGGCCACCAGACCTCCCTAGAGACCTCTTTCAAAAAACATTTGGGTTTGTGTTATTCTTTATACCCAACTAGCTTTTAAATCTCTCCTTTGTGGCAGCATGAGCAGCCGTGACCCTAGCTTCTAAAATTGATTGCATTTGTGGAGACAAATCTGGACTGGCCATTTCCTTCTGACATCCCCCAGTGCTGGGGTGGATGCTGGAACAGGCTCTGGTCTGTGAGTGGGCCCCCCAGCCTGGTGCAGCTCTGCTTCCGGTCCTGTGCCCCATATCTGGGCTGCAGGCCCATCCCCTATGAAGAGAAGGGTTGGCTGAGACCTGAACACCAGAACAGTGGCTCTAAGACCCAGAGCCTGTGACTTCAGCCCACTTCTCCATCTCCTTCTCCATCTACCTGCTGCCAGAGCAGAGCTTGTCTGCTGAAAGGGCCTGGGGCCCCTGGTAGTCATGCTAGAATGGAGGTTTTGGGGTGACTTGAGTTGGGCCCTTGAGGCTGAAGCAAGCCAAGCCCTCACCCCATTTCCTGGTGCATAGAGCTGCTTGTCAGAAGCTGTATTCCCCCCCATAATTATAGCAAATTATATAGAACAAAAGGAGCCCTGGTGGCATAGTGCATTATGTGTTGGGCTGCTAACTGAGAGTTTGGTGGTTCAAATCCATCAGCCACTCCATAGGAGAAAGACGGGCACTCTTGTCCTGTAAAGATTTACAGTCTCGGAAAATGGACAGAGTCGCTATGAGTTGGACTGAATTAGACAGTAATGGGGTGGGTTTGGTTTTTTAATAGATGGATACACTTTGCCGTCTTAACTATAAATGAAGTGCCCATTTTGGTCATATTAGTTCCATCCACGATTGTTTCCACCTGTACATCCTGGGAAAACTGGGGTGTGGGGAGGGAGGGTCTGCTATGAGTTGGTTCTGACTTGACAGCAGTGACAGTGAGAATTCACCCATCGTGTATCCGTCCATCCCCATGAAGGTTTTTCTAGAAGGTTTTCATCGGCCAAAGCAGAAACCAGTGGGCATGTCTCCGCCCCCAGCCCCCAGCAATCTCTGATCCCCTTTCTGTCTCTAGACCTGTTGGGGATGGGATCATACAGGACTTGTCTTCTGTGCCTGGGTTACTTAGCTCAGTGCCAGCGTAGGTTGAAGGCCCCATCCCTTCATTTCTCTTTTTGGCGGAAAAGGTTTCCTTTCTCTCTCCTTCCAAGCCCCACAGCTCTTGACCAGGCTGTGGAGCATAGTTCTGCTGGGAAGTATGACGTGGTGTTGACTCTGCAGGTTTGGTTAGATCCTGATGGTAATTCTGCAGGGAGGTCAGTGTGTGGTTACAGTACGTTTTATTTGCCTGTTGATGGACACCTGTGTCACTTCCACTGCTGGGAAACCATTTGAGGGCAACAGGTTATGACTTTTTAAGCAGTTGTTTTGTTTAACTTTGAGGGACCATCAGATTCTTTTCAGAGGCTTTTCAAAGGTCTGCAGTCCAGCTGTCCTTGGCTTTGAGGGTGTGTTCGTGGCACTGGGGCCCTGAGGAGGATACAGCTTTTGGGCAGCTGAGCTCCCTGCTGACAGGAAGTGGCCCATGAGGGATGGGTTCCTGTTCCACCCCCGTCCTCTGCCACCAGCATCTCGGAATACAGCTCCTGCTGGCCATTTGACCCAGGGCCTCTGAGCCCCTGATCCCCTCCCTGCTTTCCCTCCCAGAGGAGGGGAGTCTGCTTTAAGTACCCCTCCTGGTTTACCTTCCTAGACTCCATTTGGGCCCTAAGGCCTCCTTCTCCAAGGAGTGCTGCAGCCTTCCAGTGTCAACCTGCTCCTCCAGGCCCTAGCCAGTCTGTGGAACTTAACTGCTCAGATACCTCAGCTGATTGGACCCAGGCCCCCCCATAGTCACCCTGTCTTCCAGATGAAGGCGCCCAGAAAAGGCAGATACAGGGTGGGGAGGAAAAAGGGGCTCAGTCAGGGGACAAGGGCACCTAAAGTTTCTCCACCTGGGGAGAGCCGTCAGCTCCCCTGAGCTGTAGCCCTGTGGCTCAGGTGCCCTTTGGCCTGAGACACACTCATGTGTCCCTGAGAAATAGGAGCCTGGGCCACCGAGGGGGCGAGGAGAGCAGTGGAGCAGACAAATGGGTGACGTGAACTCCTGGGCGGTCCAGGGCCTTTCTGAGGCCTTCTTGGCCAGGTGGGCAAGGCTGGGCTTTGGGAAGAAGTTACTTTATGAGGTGTTCCGGGCCTGTGCCTGGCTGTTGCCCTCTATAGAGTCCTTCTAGCTCAGGCCCCGCAGTCCCCCAAGGCCGCCATCCTGTCAACTGTGAGGAGCCTCCTCTTGCATGTAGGGTTAGGCCTGGGGCTCCAGTTCCTGACCAGCTGTGAGGTCCTCTCCCTTCCCCTGAGAGTGCATGGGGGGCTTCGTCTCCTCGAGCCAAGGAATCCCTCCTAAGACTTGTGCATGGGTCATGCTTGAGTGAAACCTAGAGGAGACCCTAACTTCCTCCTTGCTGGCTGGGCCCCACAGCTGGAGAAAGGGATGCCTGTGTTTGGGTGAGTGGCCTTTACCAGAACGCTGTGTGGGAGATAGTGGGCCTCGCCCTGGGGAATCTTGTCCTCCCATGATTCCATGGGTCTCCAGTGTCTTCCTGACTGGTGGTGGCATCTATGGCTTTGACAGCACCCTCCCTTCTAGGATGAGGTGGTCAGTCCCGAGGTGGAGGCGGTGCTGTCTGCCCTGAGCAAGCCAGGACTGAAGATGGTACGGCCTAAAGCCCTGCTGGACAATTGCTTCCGGGTCATGGACCTGCTGTTCTGTGATTGCTGTAAGGAGTGGGCAAGCGACCGGACATGGGGAGCAAGGGTGTCTGGACAT
>NW_006399751.1:931871-954791 GCF_000299155.1 Elephantulus edwardii
GGGAAGCAGGGGTGTCTGGACATGGGGAGGAGGGGTGTCTGGACATGGGAAGCAGGGGTGTCTGGACATGGGGAGGAGGGGTGTCTGGACATGGGGAGGAAGGGTGTCTGGACATGGAGAGCAGGGGTGGCTGGACATGGGGAGCTGGGATGGTTGGACATGGGGAGCTGGGGTGTCTGGACATGGGGAGCAGGGATGGCTGGACATAGGGAGGAGGGGTGTCTGGACATGGAGAGCAGGGGTGGCTGAACATTGAAAGCTAGGGTGGTTTGACATGGGGAGCAGGGGTAGTTGGACATGGGGAGCAGGGCTGGCTGGACATGGAGAGCTGGGGTGGTTGGACATGGGGAGCAGGGATGTTGACATGGGGAGCTGGGGTGGTTGGACATGGAGAGCTGGGGTGGTTGGACATGGGGAGCAGGGATGTTGACATGGGGAGCTGGGGTGGTTGGACATGGGGAGCAGGGGTGGTTGAACATGGGGAGCAGTGTGGGCCCTCACCTTACCCTCCACCCCCAACCCCCATGGGACCACAGACCATTTCTGGAAATTGAGGGACAGGATTTTGTTCTGGGGACAGGGCATGCCTCCCCGAGGGAGCGAGCCTGATCCCCTGAGCTCTTGTTTGTCCTCTCCCACAGGTAAGCACAGCTCCCTCCGGGTCTGGCAGGACTGTGAGGTCCGGAGCCCCCCGCCTCTGGGCTCACAGTGCACGGCTGCCCCCCTGTACTTCCCATCCCGGCAGCCCCCCACCTCCCAGCTGGGCCCTCTGCACACCATGAAACCCACGAGGGTACAGGACGAGGACCTCCTGCCCTGAGGGACTGCATGGGAGCCCTGCAAGGCCGCCAGGGGCCCTGAGTGCCCACAGCAGCCACCCTGGGAGAACCCCCAAAAGGCTCCTTTCCTTTGATAGGTAGGATTCAGCTCTGGCCTTCCCTGCCCAGCAGGGTCTCCCCTGGCCTGGAGGCCAATGAGGACCGGCTCAGCACCTCTCTGGGCAGCCGTCAGTGTCCAGGGTCTGAAAAGGCTGGTTGCCCTGCCGTCCATGCTGTCCCCCCATGTGTGCCAAAGCAGAACTGCGTGTGAGAGCCTTGTCAGCGGCCAGAGCGCTGTGGCCTAGTGGTAAGAAGTTGCACTGCAATCCCAGCGGCACGCAGTTCAAATCCACCACCTGCTCCGTGGGAGAAGGATGGGCTGTCTCCTCCACGCGGTTACTGCCTCTGAAGGCCTGACTCACAAGTTCACCAGGCCTTCCTTCTGCTGGGTGGACCCAAACCTCGAACCCGTGGTTAGCAGCTGCGTGGGACTGCCCGGGACTCCGGAAGTTGCTGAAGGTCTCCTGTGGCCTCTAGGGGTGACAACTGTGCCGGTGGGCAGTCTGGGCTGGGGGACAACCCAGGGACTTCACAACCAGCCCTGCCCGAGTGGGGCAGGACGGAAGCCATTGCCACATCTTGCCACATTGAACGCACTGTCTTTTTTTTCTATTAAATACTCGCTTTTTGTTTTGTTTTGCATTTCTGAGTCTGGGGGCCCCAGACCGCCTTCTGTGTCCTCTCCCTTCGCCACTCTTGGCCCTTGTTGAGGGGCATCTGGGTTTCAGGATTGGACATCAATGCCTAGCCAGTAATAGCGGGTACTTAGGGGACTGCCCCTTGAAGTCCCACCCCAGCCTGGTCGGTCACCGGCATGGGGGGGGCCACCAGCAGGGATGGAGCAGTGGCAGCCCCTCCAGACTCCCAGGAGCCCCCCACAACCAGGCTTTGGGATGGAAAGGGGCTGGGGTCCTGGGGTCCCCAGGATGCGGGCAAGCAGGGGCGGCAGGCAGCGAAGCCAGGCAGAGGCAGGGGGTGTTAATTACAGTACGACTTTATTAATACTGGGACCTTCACAGTGCATTTGTTACTTGTAGCTGTGACTATTTAAATCAAGGGTGGAGGGGCGGAGGTGGGGGGTAGGAGAGGAGAATTTATCCAAAAACCGACAGAAAGAAACGGAACGAAACCAGAGGCTGGCCCGGATGGGATGGCGGAGGGAGACGAGGTGAGTAACGGCCAGGAGGGGACGCCTGGGGCGGGAAAATAAATTAAGAAAAGGAACAAGTTAACAACAGCACCAGAAAAGTTACTTCAGTTGAAAGACGCTTTTGAAAAGAATAGTTCTCTGTACAAAATGGAAAAACAGAAAAGGAACGAAAAGAAGTCCCCCAAAGCAAAGTCTGTGGTTCGGGTGATTGGCTCGGATCCCAAAGGGTGGGCCTACGAGGCGGTCACTAAGTGGACAGTTTGGTGAGCGGGTCAGAGGGTGGAGTATGTACAGCCAGGGGGCTGGGAATGCCACACCCCCTCCTGGGAGGTCCCCAGCCCCCTGAAGCCAAGGCTCCCTCACCCCCTGAACTGGGGAAAACGAGGTGGCCAGGGCTGTCCCCACAGGGGCGACAGCTCTGAGACTCCCTCGGACCTGTCACACACCTCAGGGAGTGGGCACCCCCCTTCTCACATACCTTCTCACCTACACTTACAGGTACCTGCTTCTCGTCCCTGGGTGAGCAGGGGCTCAGCCCACTCGGGGGGTCCTCCTGGCAGCAGGCTCCCGGCCTTCTTTCAGGGTGCAGCCCCCCCCCTAAGGTCACCACCCCGTCCCCAACACCACCTATTCCATTGCGCCCAGGAAAAGCCTGCTCTCCTGACGCCTGGTGGCCCCTCCCCTGCGGCCCCAGGCCGGGGGACCACCAGGAAGCTCCCCCCACCATCACCAATTTCACCTGCTCTAACCTGCTCACTCAGAAGTGTGCTGGAAGTGATGGGTCCTCTGCCTGCTGCCAGCACAGGACTGGGACTTGGGTGGGCACCACCAGGGTGGCATCTCCTCTGGCGACAGAGAGTCAAAGCCAACCTTCCCTATGTGTCCCGCCCGGCCAGACCCGCAGCATGCAGACCCCCTGGACCACAGCAAACCCCCAAAGGCCCTGCCTGAAACCGCAGAAACCCTTCCTTCAGCTATGCTCCAGACTGCAGA
Source organism: Elephantulus edwardii (assembly GCF_000299155.1). Lineage (NCBI taxonomy): Eukaryota > Metazoa > Chordata > Mammalia > Macroscelidea > Macroscelididae > Elephantulus > Elephantulus edwardii. The sequence continues at coordinate 934,893 of NW_006399751.1, forward strand.
GTAAGTCACCCCAGCTTCTGCAGAACCAGTTCCCCCTCGTTCCATGGCCTCCCTAGGCCGCTGCGGGGCTCCGCCCCTTGGACACTCGCAGACACACCCCGCCACTTCGCTCTCACACGCCATCCTCGTCCAGAGTCAGCTCCACTTTATTTTGTTCATAAAACACCCACCCCTCACACACACAACCCTGTACAGCTCCAGCCCGGCCCCGGTGGCTGAAACTGGGACCCAAAGTGCCACCAGAGTTAAGTCTGGTGTGCCCAGATGAGAACTGGACGCCTGAGAACAAGTCCCCGCTGGCTGCCACACCTCTGCGCCCATCCTCTCCCTGCTTTCCCTAGTTTCTGGGGGGCTACTCGCCCACCCCACCCTGCTGTCACACCACACGGGGGAGAGGCGTTGCCTTAAGGCCCAGGAGCCGCCTCCAGGCAGCCCTCTTGGGTTGCCTCCCCAGACACCATTTGGGCCCCATGGCATCCTTGTTCCAGAAGTCACGCCTCCCAATTTCAACCTGCTCCCCCAGCCCCGGGCCTGTCTATGGAAGCTTCTGGTCCAGACACCTCGGCTGACTGGGCCCAGCTCCCTCCACAGCCACCCTGCCTCCCAGATGGAGGAGCTCAGGAGAAGAAAGGGAGGAAGGGGAGATGGGTTCAGTCAGCGGTCAGCATTCCGAGGGGAGCCCGGGGCACCCCTACCTGGGGACAACTGCCAGGTCCACAGAGCTGTGGACCTCAGGCCGGGTGCGGGGGGGGGGCGGGGGGGGGGCGGGGACCTGGGCCCTCTGCCCTGGGGCAGGGGCTTCAAACTCAGGGGTTCGCTGAGATGTGAGGCGGTGGGCCCACCAGAAGGGATTAGGAGAGAGGTGAGGAGCAAGAAAGTAGAAAACAAGCTTCCGAAGGTTCGCGGCCTGGGCGCGCCAGCAGTGGCTTCTGGCGCAGACTCAGCTGGGTCCCCGGTGCCCGCGAGCGGCGCCCCCCGGTTCTGCACCCCGGCTCTGCGCCCCGGCTCCGCGTCCTCCCCGTGGCTCCCCGCCGGCCGGCCACCTGCCTCCGCTGAGGCCATCACAAGATTCGGGGCGCGGACCTGTCGTTGGTGACGGTCCTGCGGAGCCGCACCCCGCGCCGGATGGCCACCAGCATGTCTTCGGCTGGGGGGTCGCTGGTGGCCGCGGGGGGCGGCGCAGGCGTCTCCTCGGCCGGGGTGGCCGCCAGGGCGGTGGGGAAGGGGAACTGGCCCTCGCCCAGCGCGTGCGCGCCCGCCACCAGCTCCCCCAGCTTCTCCACCAGGCTGTGCCGGTTAGCGGCCAGCTGCTGCTGCTCGGTGTCGTCGTCCGCGCCCCGGTGGCCGGCCTCGGGCGAGGGGCTGCCCCAGGCCGTGTTGGGCAGGCTGAGCCGCTTCGGGGAGGCCTTGGCCAGGTCCACGGCCAAGGGCGAGGCAGCCTCGTCGGTGTAGAAGACGCACTCCTCGCTGCCCGCGCGGGTCGGCGCGCTGTAGCCGGGCGAGTCGGGCACGGTGGGCGTCTTGACGGGCACGATGGGCGGCCGGATGGGGATGGGGCCCGCGCTCGAGAGGGCGCGACGCACGGTGGGCTTGGTGGACGGCGTGCGGCGGATGGTGGCCACGCCGGGGGGCGCGCCGGACGGCAGCCCCGAGCCCGCGGCCGTGGGCAGCCCTGCGGTGGAGGCCGGGCGCTTGGTCTGGATCAGGCGGCGGTAGTTCTGGGCGATGTTGCTGTTCCGCGGAATGGTGGACGACTTGTCGAACTCGGCCGGGCCCTCGCTGTCCGCGTCCCCGTTCACCGAGTAGCAGTCATAGTCGGACCCTGTGGCGGGGGCTGCGGTCAGTCGGGCCCCCTGCTCCCCACCGTCGGGGCCCTGCCTCCCCCGAAAGGGCCGGGGTGCGTTCTCTGCGCAGGAGCCCACCTTGGGAAGGGATGGTGTCCTCGGAGCAGGAGGGCGTGGTGGTCTGCGTGCTGTAGCCGCTGGAGTACTGCAGCGAGTCCCGGCTGCTCTTCTGGTGCTCCAAGCTCAGGCCGCGGGTCAGGACCATGGCCAGGTCGCTGGCCGCCGGGGACACCTCCTCGCCGTGCTGGGGGGACGGGAGAGACTGCAGGCTAGAGCCGCCAGCTGCCCCCACCCCACCCTCAGCAAGGCCCTGCATGCAGCAGGATGAGGCCGAGACCTAGGGTCACCTACCTTGGCTGCGATGGTGGCGGGGGACATCCGCGGCCGAGGCACCTCTTCTCCCCCAGGGCCGCCACCAGCAGGTCCAGGCTCTGAGTCTCGCAGGAGCTCCACTCGGTCCTTCCTCCGGTGGAGACTGGCCCCTGAGGGCGGCTCGTGCGGGCCAGTCTTGGCCCAGTCCTGCAGGCATGCGGCTGGGTCAGTGCCTCGCTACCCACGGGCCCAGGACCCTCCCTATCCCTCCAGATCGGGGGCTGAGCAGTGACCTAAGAGGAGTGTGACCATGGGGACTGTGATGGTGACACAAGGGTGGATGGGCAGAGACTGGCTGGCCATGGGGAGGGCTGGGCTGCCTCCCGCAGAGGACGAGGGGGCACTGACCGAGGTGGGGGAGCTGCACTCGCTAACAGACTGGCAGGTCTCCGAGGCCTCGGAGGATGTGGAGCTGGAGGACTTCTGCCATGCAGAGGCGAGCAGGTGGCAGTACAGACAGATACGGGCGCACGCGGGCAGGCGACAGGCAGAGGAGAGAAGAGACGTGGTCAAAGCGTCGCCATGCAGCAGTCCGACCCACATCTGTGCATGTCCCCATGTCACACACCACAGACACTGAACCACGTTGGGCCCGGCCCAGGACACACGCGGCGCGAAGACCAGTGCAGGGCTGGCTGCTGACAGACTGGACGTAGAGGGTACAGAGCTACTCTCTTGTATTATTCATGGCAGGTTCTGGACAGGCCCTGACAGTAAGTGCCTCATGTTGGGTAGGGGGCTGTTCTGAGGTGCCCTGGAGTCTAGGACTCCCCACAGCGGCCCTAGGACAGCTGACCGGACCCCTGCCTCTGCTGCACCATCCTCGTCAGCTGACACACTGAAGCCCAGTGCTCACATCTCCTTGTCGATCCATCTCGTTGGGGGTTTCTTCTCATTCGACGACCTTCCATCTTTCCAAGCACAAGAAATGCTCCTTTCAGAGAAACAGCCTCGTCTAGCTACATGTCTGAAGGATGAAAGACGAAACTTCGCCATCTTTGCCTCCAAGAAGCAGGCAGTCTGGCTGCTCTCTTTTCCAGGACATTTCTGCTTTTCTGTTTGACAGTCCGTGGGATATTCAGTGCCACAACTCAAGGGCATCCGTTCTTCTGTCATCCCTGTTGACTGTCCAGCTGCCTAGCAGGTGACTGAGAAGACGCAGGTGCACCGCAGGGGACAGTCATGCCAAAAAGACAAGCCTGATCTTTCTATCAGCGACGGGCAGGGAAAGGCTGGAGGCTGAGTTCAGCCCTGTGGACAGTGGCTCCATCAATCATGCTACCAACTCAAACTCACTGCGGTGGAGTCGGAACCAAGTCACAGCGGAGCCTCCGGAGGGTTTTCGGAGCCTCCGGAGGGTTTTCTGAGGCCTTAAATCACATGGGAGGGGACTGCCCTTCTTCTCCCTCGGAGCAGCTGCGTTTGGGCGAGCGGCACAACTCTCTACGGCCCACGCCACCAGGGCGCTCGAGTGAGCGTAGATACGAAATCCCCACAGAAACTTCAGATGCTGATGTGCAGAGAAACTTGCATTTGGTGAGACACTTTAATGCACTGCAGACTACACGTCCCCTGGGACGTGGGGGCCCTGTGGCAGTGACTTGACACCCCTCCCTCAAGACTTCACCATACGCGTCCTGTCTACATGCTGGTCTTGACTTACATCCTTCAAGATGAAACATAATCGTATGTGCTTTCCTGAGTTCTGTGATCTGAACTAGTGAGTCAAGGTTAGTGGGAACTCCTCTGAGTTTGTAGCCAGCTGGTCGGCAGTGTGGTGCCCTGGGGACCCCTGAACTCGTGGGTGGTCGTGGCAGCCTGGGAGGCCATGCCCTCTCACTTGTGAGATCTGACCCTTATCTTAGGGTGGTGAGGGTCAGAGGAACAGCTACATCTGCAGGGGAGGTCGGAGCTGACCCGGAGACCTCCCGTAAGAAGGCATGGAGCTGCAGGGTGGGCGGGAGCCCAGCTAAGACTGAACTGAGTGGGAGACCGCAGCTCCTGGCAGTAAGATTGACCTGCGACCCTCGGAGGCTCTCCCACTTCCAAACAACTAGACCCGACAGAAGATGAAAATGAAGGAATTCTGTCAGAGAAGGAAAGATGTATAGACCCAATGTCTACCCAAACCAAGCCAGGGTGCCCAAGGAGGGGTCAGTGGCACCCCAGCTCCTGACAGTTGTCTAAAATGTCCTTGAACTAGATCACTTATTTTCTGCAGATTATGAAGAACAGAGCTCAAACGAGAAAATGAGGTCCCCTAGGAGATTCTGGAGACCTGACCCTTGGCAATGTAATTGCTAAACAGGTGACAAAATTCCACACCCATTCAAGAGCAGGTCAGTCAACTCCACTTAAAGTAGTGAATCTGGTAAAGAAGCTTTAAAACATACTGACAATGACTTAGAAAAAAGACCAAGACGTCTATTCAGTATTAGAAGTCCTAGCAAGTACATCAAAGAAGAACTAAAGAGAAGATGATCAGGGAGGAAATAAAACAGTCATTATTTCTCATCACCATGATTGCATGTAGGAAAATATGCAGAAGACTCTCAATTTTGGATGCAGACTCCATCATTTGGGTTAATAAATCACTTTAACAAGGTCATTGGATACAAAGTCAATATGCAAAAAATACATGGTTTGGAAACACTAGCAACTAAAAAGGACAAGTATGTAGTTGACAACAGCATCAACTAACAGCACATGCAGCAAGAAAGTCACATAAACCCTCCTCTTGGTTCACAGTCACCACGCTGGACCCACGCTCACCCGCCCAGGGGTTCTGAGGCTGTAAACGGCCAGCTTTCTCCCAAGGAGCTGCTGCTGGGTTCATACCGCTCGAGGGAAACAGCCTTTAGGCGAGGAGCACAACCACTTACGGGTGTAAAAGAACGGTTAGCGTGAGGTGTCGAGTGGAGTAGTACACGGAGCGACCCTATAAATGGACCTGTCCCGTCCTGATCATCTCTGATCCCCTTGAGCCCACTGATACAGTCATGGTGTCACTCCACCTTGTTGAGGGACTTCTCTCTGCTGATCCTGCACTCACTGTTTTAGTATGATGTCCTTTTCCAAGGACTGGCCCCTCTTCACATGCTCGGAGCGTGTGAAGTTTCATAACTGCAATCACCTCGAGGGAGCTCCCTGTTTGCACTCTTTTCCAAACACATCTGTTGAGACTCACTGTTCTTCCTCAACACAACTCAAAGGCATTCATTCTGTTGTCATCCTTATTCACTGTTCAACTTTCAGATGCACAGCAAGTAAATGAAAAGACCACTGCGGCACACCTCAGTCTTTAAACTGACATCATTGCTCCTTAGCACTCTGGAGAGGTTCTTCACAGCAGATTGTCCCAACATAATACATCTTCTGATTTATTTACTTTTTTTTGCTGGTACTAAGGGTGTGGATTGTGGATCCAAGGAAGTGAAATCGCTGACAACTCTCATCTTTTCTCCATCTATCGTTATGATACCTACTGGTTCAGTGTATCTTCTGCATAAATCTGGTTATTGATGAGTCTGAGCCTCACGTCACGTTCTTCTTTATAAAATCCAGCTTTTCTCAAACGACTTGTCCAGCATATACACTGAACAGGTATGGAGAAAAGAGGCAGCCCTGACACACACCTTTCTTGGTTTTAAACCATACAGTGTTTGCTTGCTGTGTTTACCCAATAGCCTCTTCGTCTACATATAGGTTTTGTATGAGTACAATTAAGTACAAAGGGACTAGCAATTTTAAAAACAGATCAAGCTATATTAAAATTAAGAACTTCTGGTCTAGTGGGTAAGGAGTTGTGCTGCCAGCCCAAAGGCAAGCAGTTCGAATCCACCAGTTGCTTTATGGGAGGAAAAGAAACACTCTCCACTCATGCAATTTACAGCCTCTGAAAACCTGCATGGCAGGGTTAGCTATAAGTAAATTCTGACTCAGTGGCATGTAGTAGTAACAGCTTACTATTAAAATGATAAAAATTTTAAAAACTATATACTAATTTTAAAGACTCCAATCACAGAGTAATAGACAACCAGAGGAGGTAATCTAATGCAGAATGTCTGTTGGCAAATATATAAAAAGAGTTTTCAAATCTGTAAGAAAAAGACAACCTAGTAGAAAAGTTAAGAGATTTGAACAGGTTCTTTACAAAAGACGTTCAACAGGCCTTTGCAAAGCATGAAAAGCTGTTTAACCTCATAACCGTATAAGGGAATATCATGGCTCTACCACTGTCCACCCACGAGAAGGGCTGAAATGCCGGGGGGAATTCCAAGTTCTGGGGAATATTTGCAACACTATAAAGTGCCATAAATCATGCCAACAGGAGCACCAAATGGATAACCATTTTGGAAAACTCTGGTGGTTAGTACCTAACGTGAATGACATGCGTATTCTGTGACTCAGCAACACCAGGTACACACCCAGCAGAAATGCCAACTGGAACGCTCACAGCCCCGAACTGGGAACGGTGCAAATATAAATACAGGTGCATTATAGAAATAAATTGTGGCTTATGCACACGATGGACGCCATTCAGCAAGGAGAATGCCATCCAATTGCACACAAAACATGCATGAATGTTCACAAACACAACATTATGACACCAAGGAGACAGACACAAAGGAACAGCCTGCAGGAGTCTATGCAGATAAAGGGGCAAAACTCAAACAAGCAAAACCATCAATGCTGATACAGCAGGAAATGTTCCAAATATGCAAACACCATCATCCCAGAACTGTGTTCCTAGCAATGTGAACGTTCAAGAGAAAGGACCAAATAAGCGAAACCCGAGTGTCTACTGTGTAGTTAGGTGCCTTCAGGTCGACTAGGACGCCCTGCGCCCTGAGGACGGTAGATCTGGACCTTGCTCTGCCCTGCACCGTCCTCACCTCTGCCATGTTCAAGGCCACCGAGGTCAATGTCAAGTGCCCATGTCAATCCAACTTTCCTCTCTCTCACTGACCTTTGCCAGGATGCTGACTCTCTCCAGTGACGGGCTCCTCCAGAAAATATGCCCAGAGTCAGTGGGATGAAGTTTCCCCATCCTCATCTTTAAGGAGCACGTTGGCTGCCACTTCCTTCAAGACAGATTTGTCTGTTCCTTTGCCAGTTAGTCCTCTTCTCCAGTACCACCATTCAAAGACATCCATTCTTCGTCTCTCTTCCTTATTCACGGTCCAACTTTGGGCAAATTGTCAAATGCACAGGAAGCAACCACAAACACCAAGGAGCAGATCAGGCACACTTTAGTCTTTAAACGGACCCCCTGGCTCTTTCGAACTTTGGAGAGGACAGCAGGTTTTCCCCAACGTCCTTCGACTTGACTGCTGCTACCATGCACGTTGACTGTGGTTGCAAGTAAAACAAAATCCTTGACAACTTCAGTCTTTTCTCCGTCTCTCATGTGAGTCCAGTGTTTGTGTTTCTGATGTTAAGATGTCATCTGCAGTGAAGGCTTTGAGCTTCTGCGGTAAATGCTCCTCGTTGTCTTCACTTTCTGTGAGCACAGTATCTGCATATGCAGGTTGTTACAAGGCTTCCTCCAATCCTGATGCCCACTGTTCCTGTTGTCTCACTTCTTGATTTGCTCAGCTTACAGAATGAACAAGTGTGGAGAAAAGTGACAACTCTGACATGCACTTTCCCCGATTTTAAACCATGCCGTCCGTGTTCCCTTGTTGTGTTCAGACAACTTCTTCCTGGTCTGTGCGTACGTTTTGCACAAGTATGTGTGCCGGTACTCCCGTTCTCGGTGTTACCTGTAACTTGTTACGACCCATAGCGTTAAATGCCTCTGCATAGTCCATAAAACACAAGGAAACATATTTCTGGTATTCTCTGGTTTCAGGCAAGATTAATCTGACATCAGCACTGATATCCCTTATGCCAGCCTGTTCTGAATGCACCTCAAATTTCCGGCTGTTCTCTGACAGTGTATTGTTTCAGGCACTTTTTTTTTTTTTAAATTTAGGTTGTTTATTTTTCATTTCAATGTTTCAGGCATTTTTAAATAAACTCCAGTAGGAATTTTTTTTTGCGTATGATATTAATACTGTTTTTTTGTTACATTACATTGATAATCTAATGCTAGTGACAGTTTACAATAAATCTCTTATTCTAAAAGAACTTTAAAAAGATGTAGTTAAGAACAAAAATTAACTTAGAAACAGGGTCATGAATAAGTAAGGACGTGTAAACACATGCTTAAGTCTAAACAAGTTTTTGTTTTCTAAAGTAACAGTAATCATGATGACAGAAGGAAAAAAAATTCTAACTGTAGAGGTTAGAAAAAAGAGTGAATTAAAATATAGTAAGATACGAGTTAGAATGGCGCTGGTGACAGCAGGTGAAATACATTAAGGTCCTTAAATTATTAAGGAGGGTAAGGATGACTTTGCTAAGTATAAAACTCAAAATAAAACCTCTGTCCTTGCCATCAAGTCAGTACTGACTCAGAGAAGACCCTCCGGCAGGCTTGCTGGAGGCTGGGGTTGCACAGGAGGAGAATGTCCACCGTTCTTCTGTGGAGCAGCTGGTGGACTGAGACGCCAGCAACGGGCTGCCTTGTGTTAGCAGCGCGACTCCCTCCGGCCAGATCACCAGCGCCCTTCACCACGCTGCCGGCAGGACAGTCCACCAGGACTCACAGCGACTCTATGAACAGACTTGAGCCCTATCCGTCACCGTCCTCGTGATCTGACGTGTCCAAGCCCACCGTGTGTCACCCATCTCCTCGTATACGTAGGGTAAACTCTCAAGTCAACCCTAAAAGAACAGAGCCAGTGTAACATAGAATCCAACAGAGATGAAACGACTGCAGAAAAGAAGACCAAGAAACAAAACAGAAAAAGTAGAGCTAACAGAAAAGGTTAAGGCAGAAATGCAGCCATGTCGGTCAGCATTAAGTGTGAATGGACCAAGGAATAAAAACGCAGAGATAGAGATCTTCAGATCGGATAAAGAAAATCTAGGCATATGTTGTTTACAAGAGACTCATCTCAAACATAAGGACATGGGAGTTTAAAAGTAAAGAGATGGAAAATGATAATATAAATATTGAACAGAATAAAGCTGAGATAATTGTAATAGCAAGCAAAATAGACTTTTAACGCCAGAAAGCATTACAAAGACTAACAAGGGCCGACGACATTATGATAAAGAAATTCACTTAGAGTTATTGTTTCTAAAGTTGTATGCATCTAATAAAACAGCCTCAAAACACACCAGCCCAGCACTGACAGAACTCTACACGGGGGAGAAATTGCTCAGCTCCTCCAACTTCTCGAGAGGCTGAGCACAAGGGCGGGCGTGGGGAGCAGACAGGACTCAACAGTCAGAACTTCTGAGAGCAGGCTTTGAAAGAAGAGGGGGCCAGGGAGGGGGCAGGATGGACGATTCCAGAGACAGGTGAATGGACAGACAAGACCCAGATGAGAAAGAGACACGGCTGTCTTGGGGAGATCATTGGGAAGGGGAGGAGGTATACAGAATGCTAAGATGAATGGAGGACTAGCCACCAATGGGCAAAGTGGCAGAGTGGACACGGGCAGGAACTGGATCATGGGAACAAGAGGGGCTCTGGGCTGCTGAACCCTATCTTCGGAAATGTGATGCCCCTGGCGAAGGGGGGGGTGTGGGGGCTGCCTATCCTGACCGACAGAGAATTCTGAGTACCGACACACCCCTCTGTGAACACAAATGCATGGGAACCGCCCCCAGCTCACACAGACACTGGAAAATCACCTCAATCATGCTGCTTTCCAGTGACCCGTAACCCAGGTCCACAGGTGCCCGGCCCAGGGCCGAGGTAGGTATGCCCTTTCTAGGGGCACCTGCCACTCGCCTCACTGGGGACACAGCATGCTCCCCATCACAGAGATGCCCCGTTGGGAAGCAGGCGGGCACCTGGAGCAGCTCAGGGGGTTGGGGAGCAAGCTGATGGGGAGAGGTCGTCCCGAGCATCCTGGCTGCCCGCCCCTCGGTGAACTAACAAACAGAGGACAAGAGGGTCAGGTGTCAGCAGCAGAGGGTGTCCCTGGGGGACTGATCCCGCCTCTGGATTCTGGGAGCTGCTCCTGAACCCCAGGGCTCATGTGGCCGGCCACTTAGCCACGGAGCAGGCATGCTGGCCTCTTGATGGCGGAAGGACAGGACGGGCGAGGTGTGAGCACAGAGGCCTGCGCTGACGCCATCTCCCCCTGCCTGACATCGTGCGGAAGCCCTCCTGGGCGGTGAGTGGGCTCAGGGCGGTCCCCTCTGTGGCACACCTCCCACCCTCGGGTGGGCTCGATGCCCACTCACCTGGCTGGTGATGTCTGAAGGCATGGGCGAGGGGGGCTTGGAATAGGTGGCGTCCTGGGAGACGAAGCCAGAGTCGTGGGAGGAGACGCTGGAGAGGCGGGCGGGGGCGGGGGCTGGCTGGGCCAGGCTGCGGTAGCGACAGGTGGAACTGGGTGAGTATGTTGGGGTGCCCCCAGGCCACGGGGCTCCGCCACTCTTGGCACTGCCGCCGCCGCTGGGGGCGCTGGGGGAGCAAAGGAGGGGACACGGCAGCCAGAGAGGGAGACGTGGGGTGTGTGTGGGAGGAGGGGTGACAGACGAGGGTGGAGGAGATGGGTGAGGGGCAAAGGAAGGGAAAGACAATGTCAGACTAGAAGGTTCTGAGGCCCAGGAACCAGAGGCACTGGGGGGAGGGGGGACAGAGGGGCCGCCCAGCCCCGCAATCCCACCACTCAGGAAGTCCAGGGCATGACCATCTGCCCCCCCAGTCCTGGTATAGAACAGGGGGCCTTGGGTTACCACTAGGGAACCCGAGTCACAAAGAGCCAAAGAGACTGCTGGCAGGGCTGGAACCAGAACAAGGTCTGGTAGCCAACACCAGTCTATGAGGTGCCCAGCATACGGTACCAGTCTGGCCCACCTCCACCCCTGTACGGTGCCCAGGCTCCCACCCTGAGCCTGGTCCCTGCTGTGACTGCTGGCTGGGTGCCAGCTGCTTGGGGACTGGCCAGGTGGGAGCACACCCTGCCTCTCAGCCTCAGCCCCTCTTCCTGGAAGCCCCCACTTTCCTCCCTGGACTGGGATTCTCACTGCTCCCCCGACCACGGGGTCTAGCAGAGCTGCAGTGGACTGCAGTGACTGCGGCTCTGTTTTCCTTTCTGTGATGAGGAGACCACCCTGAACCTCAGCCTCCTGGGGGGGGGGGGCATCAGGAGTCCACGAGCAAAGTGCATAAAGCACAGAGCAGGTGCACCGTTAAAGGGACCGATATTACCCGCCCCCCCAGCCTCCATCCTGACAGGGCTTCGTCTCCTCTCAGCACGTGCAGGTCCTTTCGAGACTGGAGGAGGGGCGTGAACTCTGGGTGTGAGCCCCGGGCCCCCCGCTGACCTGCACATGCTGGACTTGCGGGAGCTGGAGCTGCTGGGTGACGAGGGTGGAGTCTGGTAGGACCAGCTGTAGTCAGAGCCCTTCAGGTCCTTGATCACCTGGACGGGGGCACAAATGCCGCTCGCACGTGGGGGCTGGGGAGGCCTGCCCAGCCCTGCAGTCCTAGCCCATTTTCGGGGCTGCCTAGGGAGGGGGTGGGGCTCCACTCTCTTCCCTGGTGTGAACAGGTCCCAAGAAGTAGCTCTGGGAGCCTGAGGGTCCCCAGCCTTGTCCTAGTGCAAGGCCCTCCTAGGAGACTGGGTGGGTCTGGGGACGCCTCCCTTGGGGCGACGCTGCACCTGATTCTGAGTGAGGAGGCGGCGGACAGGGCTGATCAGGGCTCTCGAGGCTCTGCTAGGTCACTTGGGGATCCTGTTACTGCTCTGGCTCCCTTTCCTCACGTCTAATGGAGTGGCCACCATGGTGGACGAGGTCGGCAGGGTCAGCACAGCAGCAGGGAGGCCGCGTGTGCTGGGAGCAGCAGGCCGGGAGGGGCCTTGCCAGGCAGGGCCTATGGGGCAGATCCAGGGCGCTTCTCCGTGCTGTCACTCTGAGATCCCACCAGGTGGACACATCACCCTCTCCCGGACAGCTGCTCCTCGCCAGCTCATAGTTGGTATCAAGGATGTATGTCTGGGCCTCTCCTCCTGGGCCCCTATAATGTCCTTTCTTCTCTTCTTAGCCCCAACCAACCGGGAGGCATCGCCCTCCTCCCCAGTCCCGCAGCCCTGAAGCTGGCCGCACCTGCTCGCTGGCCGGGGGCAGCTTGTGCGGCTCTGCGGTCAGCACCACCAGGTCGTCGATGATGCCCTGCAGGTGGGTGATCTCCCCCAGCATGGTCAGCTCGCCGTTCTGAGGAGGCAGCGTGTCAGTCTGTCCATCTGCCCTCCGCTCTGACCTCCAGCCCGGCCCGTGTCAGCACACATGCCACCAAACGTGCACGCTGCCCGTGGCCAGTACCAGGCAGCCTTCCTCGGAGCCCCAGGGGCCAACCCTGTTCTGACCCCACCCGTCAGGCATCCAGCACCAGGCACCCACCACCACCGGCTGCAGGAAGGTGATGAAGGTGCAGAAGCGGCCACGCTCCTCGATCAGGGCCCGGCGCACCGCCTGCTTCTCCGTCTCCTCCAGCAACAGGTACATGTCGTTGACATCCTGCAGGGCGCTGTCCAGCTGGGGCTGCAGGTCTCCTTTCCCTGAGGGTGGGGAGGAGAGGCCGCGCTGGGGACGCTGGCTCAGCTAAGGCACCACTGTCTCAGGCCCCTGCGGTGATATCCCTGGGTGCAGCACGGGGAGTGGGGGCTCGGGGGAAGCCAGGACACGGGGCGCTGGGTGTGTGGAGGGTCTGGTCCCACCAGAGCAGGCAGAGAGGACACACAGACACATACACAGAGCGAAGACACTACAGCTAGTGGGCAGGGGCTGGTGGAGCTGGGCCCTGAGCAGTTCTGGGGTGACCCTGACCAGCTGGGCTCGGGGAGCCTGGGGCACAGCTACTTTCCCAGTCCAGGACACCTTCACTGCCATGGGACAGTGCCCCTGCCTCAGAGGGTCACAAGCCAGGAAGCAAGGCCAAGCTACGTCCCTCGGGATCATAATCGAGCAGGGCCTGACGAGCAGGAAAGGAGGGTCTCAACTTGGCCAACACACAGCTCAGGGGGCAATGCATAAAGACAGCGACACAAAGAAGCAGCAGTGAGAGAGACAGAGAGAGGACAGCAGGATGAGGAGATGGTGAGGCCAGCTGCAGGGGACTGTCAGCCTGAGAGGGACAGAAAGGGCCTGTGCCCTCCAACCCGCCCCATCCTGACAAACTGACCCAAGGGAAGCCCCAGACTCATCCCCCAGGGGCCTGCGCCCCCGCCCCCCTGGAGGACCAGCTGCCTTCTCACTCCTTGGCCTGGACTGGCTCCTTCCACTGGCCCTGAGCTGGGGGTGACAGACAGATGCGACAAAGGTGAGGGAGCAGCTGGAGGGACGGACATTTGACTTACCAAGTAGCTCTACAGGAAGGATGTGGGAGGAGGAGAGGAGGAGAGACAGAGAGAAAGAATGTGTGAAAGACAGGCGGATGGACAGAGCCGCTCCTGGGGCGGGGTCGGGGGGTGGGGCTCCTGGGCCCCCAGGGCGGGTCCCTCTGCCCCACCCAACAGCTGGGAGGGGTCTGTAAGGGAGCTGGGCCCCTCTGGCCGGGAGAACGCCCCAGGGTGGCCAGGCCCCGGGGTGCGCCTCATGCGCGGTCTGCGGCTCTACCTTTGCGAGCCTTCTTCTGCAGCTTCAGCGTATCGGACGATTTCTTCTTGATCTCATGCCGGGCTCGTTTGTACTCTGCGGAAAGGAACAGAGGGCTCCAAACGGGTCCGCTCCCGCACTGGGCGGTGGGGGCGCCCGCCGGCCGCGCCCCGAGCCCACCTTTCGCGTGGTCCTTGTCCAGCTGGTTGGCCGACTTCTTCCAGTCCTCGATGCGCTCCTGCAGCGGGTTGATGAGGCTCTCGAGCAGCGCACTGCAGGGCGGGCGTGGGCACCGGTCAGCGCCCGCCCCCGGCCCCGCGCCCGCCCCCCCGCGGCGCCCACTCACTTGGTGAACTGCCGCAGCTTGGTCTCGATGCTGCGGTGGCGCATGCACATGCGCGTGAGCGCCGAGCCGATGTCCCGCGTGGCCCCTGGCGAGGCAAGCGCCGAGTGGGAAGGGGGGCGGCGCGGGACCCTGCAGTCCCGACCGCCGGCCGCGAGGGGGCGCGCTGGGCCTCGCCCGCAGCCTCTCGGCCCCGCCCCCTCGTTCCCGCAGCCCGGCGGCTCGCAGCCCTGCACCCCGCGCCCTGCACCCCTCACCCCGCGCCCTGCACCCCTCACTCCGCGCCCTGCACTCCACACCCCGCGGGGGTTTCTCATTCCTCAGTATTTACAGAGCCCCGTCTCCTGGCAGGCATGGAGGGTCAACCTCTGTGGCTGTGGTGTCCCCCCTCCTCCAAGCTCACCTAGCCCTGTGCCTGGAAGCCTGAGGCAGAGCCTGCAAACCCCCAGCTTGCCAAGAACTTCCCTCCAGGTGTGGGTGTCAGTGCTAACCCCGTCCACTGCCTAGGTTCCCCCCACCTCAAGAATAGGGCCCCAGGTCTCTGATAACTGCGACCAGAAGGCACGGGAGAGTCTCCCAAGTCAGATGGGAAAGCTCCCTTGCCAAATGGGCTCAGGAAGGGCAGACGGGGTGAGGCTGGGTGGGAGGAAGCTAGTCAAGATTCCTTGTACAGGTGGGTAAACAGCTGTGGCTGAGAGGATCAAGTGAGTCACCAGCGCAAGAATAGCATCTCCCTGCAGCATCCCGTGCAGGCTCACCTACTGCTTGAATGCCTCTAGTGACGAGAGGCTCACTTCTCCACAAACGGCTCATTCCAGTAGGAAGCAGAACCGAGGGCCTGCTGTCCTGTCCCTGGCCCACACCCCATCACCCTTCTTTCCAGCCACCAAGCCCACCTCCAGCCCATGCTCCCTCCCCACCTCGGGTGTTGGTGGCCATGTCAGCCACTTTCTGGAAGGCATCCAAGAAAGCCACAGCAGCCAGCACAGTAGTCCTGGGGGGACAACAGTGGGGTGCTCGGTGAGTGTGGGGTGCTCTGTGAGTGTGGGGTTCTCTTCCTTCACCCACCCCTTCCCAGCTGGGCACCCTCAGTAGCCTCACCTCAGCTGAGAATGCAGCTTTGTGGCCTTGGAGTTGAAGTCCTCCCAGATGGGGTAGGAGCTCTGCCCAGGGAGATGGGAGAGGCAGTGAGACTTCATGGGTGGCTCTACCCAGATGGGCTCCCCACTGTCCCCCTTGAGGAGAGGCGAGCAGGAGGAAGCCCCACTGGCCCCATCGGACAAGAAGCCCATCCTCCTGTCATGGTCCCTCAGGGGAAACAGAAAACCATGTCCAGTCTCCTCTTACTCCCCAGGAGTCGGCCAGGGGCCTCAGGCCGAGCCCCTCAAGGAGACTGTCCACCTGGCATGGGGGCAGAGGTGGTGGAGGCTCAAGGAGTGCCAGGCCAAAACCAGGGCCCCCACCCTGGCCCCGGAAGCTGCTGTCCAGCCTGGCCAGCCTTCCCAGGCCGAGGGGCCGAGGCTGCTTGGGGCTGGCCAGCCTGTCCAGGACAGCCAGGCCCCAGGCTGAATGGGGCCTTGTGCGGCCAACAGAGCCACCTTGTCCGGCCCCAGCCCTCCTCCTCCTGGGGGAACAGTGTGGCCTTTATCCCAGCCTGGCCCGCCGAGCCGAGTGGGGAGGGGGTTTCCCAGTAGGGAGATGGGGCTCCTGGCGACCAACTTGTCCGGTCTGATCAGGGGGCTTTTCTGGCTACCTTGCCACCCGTCATCTGCTGGGCCCTGAAGGAAACCCTCCCATGGGGGAGCCCTGTGGAGCAAGGCTCCAGCCTCAAGAGGCATCTGACAGCGTCCCCATGCAGGAGGGAGCTCCAAGGGTGAGGCTTTTCCCAAGGAAAGGGGGAGGCAGGGACCCCAGCCCGAGTGCTTGGGGGTTCAGCTGGACCTCCCTGGTTGAGAGGTGGCAGGGCTGGGGGGCAGCTACCGAGGGGGTGGAGTAGAAAGGGGACAGCCTCAGGTAACCTCAGAAACGCCCTCCTCACCCTGCTGGCCATACCAGTGTCCAGGGAAAGCAAATATTTGAGAAGTTCACACAGACTGGGCAGGAGGGGGAGGCTAGGGGTGGGCTGTCTGCCTTGGGCACTGTCCCTAGTGCTCATTCCCATCACCCCGAACCCTGGCCCTGAAGTCTTGCTAAGCCCACAGGGGGCAGAAAGGATGCTGAGGGGTAGGGGTGAGAACCAGCTGTCCTGCCCCCAGGAGGGTCTTAGTACCTTTGACAGACCCTGGGTGCCCCAGGAAGCAAAAGACAGGGCTAGGGGAAGCTGGGAGAGCTAAGTCCCTGACCCTGTCATTATGGTCGGGGAGCTCACCCCTTTAGCCTCCCCACGGCCCAAGAGACCACACAGCTGACTTTCAATATTTGGCTTCAAGTGGGAAAGGGGATGAGACGGACCCAGAGGGAGGCCACGCTCAAGGCCCCCTCAAAGACGGACCTGGGCTCCCCACCTCCCAGTGGCAATTCATAACAGACCCAGAGGGTCAGGTCCCAAGTGCCAAGAGTCTCAGAGCATCAGCCCATTTCACAGACAGGAGGTGGGCAGCCCTGTGACGGGGGAGCCTGGTCACAGCTCCTCTCTGTCCACCGGTAACAACACGCTCGTGGAAAGGTCACAAAACTGGCGACTCAAACCCACCAGCTGCTCCAAGGAAAAATCTGGCAGTTTCTTCGCGTAAAGATTTACAGCCTCGGTTGCTAGGAGTCAGCGCTGACGAGGCTCCGGAGCACTTTAAGTCTCAGCAATGGCTGGGCAGACGCTTCCAGTGGGCCAGGCTCTGTGCGCCCAACGGGGGACCTCGCAGAATCCTGATAACCGTCCTGTGACAAGACAGCTGTCTCCCATCTGACAGATGAGCAAACTGAGGGTCAGGCCCCCAGGGTTGCGGGGTCTGGCTCTAACCCCAGGTGTGACTGGTCACTCTGTGCGGGAAGACAGGCACCTGGGCGTCAAGGACGTGGCAGGGATGGGAGGGACACTGGCTCTGTCCCAGGAGGTGCCTGTCACTAAACGGGACAAGCCTGCACTGGACCGTCTATGCTGACTTACAGTGACCCAGTGGGTCAGCGCAAACGCCCCGAAGTGTTTACAAGGCTGTAAATCTTTACTGAAGCGACAGCCTCTTCACTGTTCCGAGGAGCGGTTGGTGGGTCTGATCTTGCAGTTAGTGTTCCAACGCTTAACACACTGCACCATCAAGACTCTGCTCTTCATTGTTGATTGCCTTCGAGTCGAGCACGACTCAGCGATTCTATGAACAAAAGGCCTGAAGCCCCTCTAGAACTATTGACGTTAAAAGTTCATAGAGTTTCTGGAGGCATGTTGTTCAGGAAGTGGGAGCCACTCCTGCTTCCATCGCTTTTCAGTATTTGAGGATGAGCACGGTGGCGAGGCTCTGAGGTGCCCGGTCCTCTGGAGACTCAGAGAGGGAGGGGTGTTGGCATGCAGCCCAGACACCAGTCCCAGACACGGGGGCCCCCTCTCTGAGCCTCAATTCCTCGCCATTAGGATGGGAAAGCTCAGACCAGTCCTAATCCTCGCTCAGTTAACCCTGGACAAGGAAGGATGCCACTCCTGTCTGTGCCAGGAGCCCCACCCACTCGGCCAGGATATCCCATTCTAGAGCTAACAGAAGACTCTGAACCCATTCTTTGGACGACCCTGGTGCAGAGGGGAGGCCCCATCTGCTGTGCTGACTGTGCCTGTACCCAGTTCTGTCACCTGGGCAAGTTACTATCCCACAGGGACAGAAGGGCACCTGGGGGCATCTGTCCTGAGGCACATGGGACACTGAAGTTCCCTTTCTTGAAGCTGGAGTCTCTCCCGACCCTGTCTCCCCTCAGCCAGGGGAGCCTGTGGTCTTACCAGTGGACAGACCTTAAGGGAGAGTTGGCCCCCCAGCCCAGTCACCTGGGCAGCGGCCGCAGCCCCTCTCTCTGGCAGCCTCGATTGCTCTGGTAGCTCGGGCCAGGTGCTGGGTCCCCAGGTGGCCAGGCTGCTCTGCTCCAAAAGCAGGCATCATGGGCAAGAGACCCCTGTGCCTGGCATCACCCCAAGGAGACTGCTCCCATTTTGCCTCCACACGCATCAAAATCCTGCCTGAAGCCTAACCTGAATCTCTCACTACTACCTGGGCCCCCTGCCTTCAGCTGTGTCCCCAAAGTCCTTGCACATTGAGGAGAGTGATCACCACTGCCCTCCCCTGGGCGCATGTTGGGCTCTTCAAGGGTTTGCTGCAAGGCAGTGGGAGGTCTCACCCCAGGGAGCCCACAGGAGGGGCCAGGGGAGGGTGGTCTGGGCTTCGGGTCCCAGAAGGGGATCCTGGCTGCAGGGCTGTGAGGTGACAAGCCAGAAGGAGGCTGCTGGGGACAGAGGGCAGGCCTTCACCTGCACAGAGGTGGTGGGGGGAGAGTTAGATCCCAGAGCGCCCACCCCAGGCTGCCAACCAAGGACTCCGAGGCTGTCCCTGTCCCCTCGGGGGCCCAGCCTGGCTTCACTGTAGTGTGGCATTTCCTTCAGGGCCTGTGCTGTCGCTGGGGACTCCTGTTGTGTACTTGGTGAGGTGTTAGGCTATGGGGGGTGGGGACACAGGATTCTCTCCTGTTCTGTCTCCCCGCCCCCCCCCTCCACCATAGGCCAAGGGAGGGTGTGGGGGCTCCTGAAGCAAAGGTAGAGAAACCCTGGTTCCTGGCCCACAGCTTCACTGGAGCCTCCTCAGCAGTCAGCACTGCCAAACTCTGCCTCCTTTAGGGGAGCGGTTCCTCCCTGCCCCCCCCCAGCTGAACAATGAGGGGCTGAGGTCGGAGACAGGGTCCGGCAGTCTCCTTAATGACCTTGAGCCAGTCCCTGGCCTCAGTTTCCCCACTCTGTGAGCCAGTGGAGAGCCAGGGGGTGGTGGTCTACATCAGCCTGACCTTGGGCAGTGGTTGCGAGTGATAGGTTGGAGCTGGGAGCCTGGGAAAGACCCCTGGGAGGTGCCCACCAACCCAACCTTCATTCTCAGTGGGAGGCCAGGAGACTGCGCTGGCATGAAGGTACCCGGGGCCTGGAGACCTCGGGGCCCGCGGCTCCTGGGCTTTGTGGGGGGAGGGGCTGGGTCGGGCTCGGGCCGAGGCCGGCGGGGAAGGAGTTAACGGTGCTCCGCTTTATGATTTTCCCCTGCTTTGGCGGTGACAGCATTGTCTGGGCTCCGGGGCCGCGGGAGGGGGGACTGATGGTGGAAGGGGGCGGAGGCCAGCAAGACCCCAGACCCGTTAAAGGGCCATAGAATCGTCCTAGAGGCAAAGCCCATTCATGGTTTGGGGTTCGGGGCGCGGGCCATCCGTGCGCACGGGGGCTAGGCTCGGGACCCCACGAGGCATAGACAGCACCGCGCACACACCCCAACATACAGGCACTCACAACCTCAGGCAGCCCCTGGAGACCCAGGCCCCCGGCTGAGGCGGGCAGGACACACAGCCAAGGACACACAGCTGCGGCGGCGCACCGCACCGCGGAGCCGGTTGCCCGCCGCCACGCGTCCCCCGAGGGGACCCGCACCCGCCCGCCGCCCGCTACCTTCATGTCGTTGACGATGGCCTGGAAGAGCCCGCCCAGGGCGCCGCACTCCTTCTCCGCCG
>NW_006399751.1:955291-993454 GCF_000299155.1 Elephantulus edwardii
CGCTCGGCCGCCTCCGGGCTCGGCCGGTGGTTTCCCGCGCCCCGCGCAGGCGGCTGGAGGGTTGCAACCCCTCGCGGCGGGGGACGGGGGGCCTCCCTCGGGACGCACACATCACAGCAGGGGCGCAGGGCGTCGTGGGGTCGCCTGCCGCCGGCACAGAAGCCTGCGGACCCGTCTAAGTTCTGAGGTCCTGATGCCACTTAGATTAGGTGGGGGATGGTGGCCAGGCCTCTTGAGTAGCCGCGGCTCTGGGATCCCCACTCTGGATACACGTGCGTGAGGTGCAGGGTATGCAGGGGTGACACAGCCACAGTCCCAGCCTAGAAGGCTCCAGGCAGGCGACCCCACCCTGGTCAGGGGTCTTTGGGAGCAGGCAGGCGCAGACTCCTCCCCCCCTACTCCTTCAGGGCCACAGGAATCACCTTAGGCTCTTTAGGGGACCAAAATGAAGCTTTCCAAAGCCCAGGGTCTCCTGAGGTGTGAGGGAGAGACACTCAGGGAGGCCCATGTCCCTGGCCTGGCACCTCCTGTATCTATGGGAAGTGCTGTCCCTTCTTTCAGTAACTCCTGAAGCATTTCCTACCTGTCCAGTGATGGACTGCCCCTGATGGAAAAGGTTAAGTGTTGGGGGAAGATAGGGTTGGGGCACAGGTCAGTGTGTGGCCCCTTCCTGGATCCTAGAGCTGGGCCCCAGGATCACAACCTTGGCCCCTTGAATGTCCCCGTCAGCCCACCCATGGCCACCAAGAGCCCAGCTGCAGCGTCAGGCACCCAGGGAAGGAGCAGAAAGCAGCAGGATGAGGGTTTGCTGGAATTCTTTATTGGGGTCGGGGGCGTGTGGCTGGGTACAGACCTCTGCTGGCCCCCGCCCCAGGTGTAAACGTGCGCGTCCACAGATGGATACAGGAAGATGCACAGGGTCAGCACTCTGGTGAGCTGGGGGCCAGGCTGTTTCACTAGAGAATCTTTAGTAAGAGACCGATTCCCAGGATTGGTGATGGTGTCTGAGGCTGCAGCCCCACCCTGAGTGGGAAGCCAGCGCCGAGTGCTGGACGCCTGTGGAGCTGGGCTGGGAGTGGACAGGGCTGCCTATGTGCCCCCCTCCGCCCTGCCCTCAGCTGGTGGCCAGGTCCAGCCCTGCCCGCATGAGGCAGCTCCTCTGGCTCCAGAGCCCCTCAGGAACACTCCTTGGGCCGCGTCATGCCAGGTCTGTCAGAGGATGATCCTTCGGTCCAGGTGATCCCCACGCCCACTCCGCTGATGTCTTACTTCCAGATGCTTATTTTGGACCTTTTCAAAGTGCAGCAGCAGCTCTGCATAGTCGATGCTGGGGGCGCTGGCTCGCTGGGACGTGGGGGTCGCCTTCTGACCATCCCTGGGAAGGGGCAGCAGAGGGGCTTGGGGTCAGTATATTGGCACCCTGACCACTTGTGCCTGGCAGAGGAGGGCAGCAGGGACAGGAACTCAGCTTCACTGTCTGGCAGTGCTGTTCCTAGAGTCAGCCAGGGCCCCGTGATCTCTGCATCCCCAGACCTGGGAGCCCTTTGAGCACCCCCCCTGCAGTCGGGACTAGCAGCTTGGCTGTCCCCTTCAGCCTGTGGGTTGGCAGAGGCGCCCAGTGCGGGCATGACATTGGGAAGCATTTCCTGTTTATGAGTGGCTCCCTTTGGGGTGAAAGCCAGGGCCAGCAGCCAGTCAGGAAGCCAGCTGGGGCCTGGAACAGGGTCTGGGGGAGGGGAGGCGGCCTGGCCCTTTCTCTGGGCAGGGCATCTGTTTTGAGTGTTGGGGCCTGAGGCCCACAGTCCTGCTCTGTCCCTGGGGACGGGACGGAGAAGTGTCCTCACAGCTGAGGGTGCCATCAACTCCACCACCCACCCCAGTGCTCTGCAAAAAGTTGTGTGCCACCAACTGCAACGTGCTCGCCACAATTGTGCAACGCAGCAGCCGTGCTGAACCCCACCCTCACTCAAGCCAGCATCCAGCTTGCCCTGCGCCTCCTGTTGTGCACCCTGGGAACCAAGTCATTGCGGAGCAGCTGGTGGAACTGGACTGTGAGGATGGACTCTGGGATGGCAGTGCGGCTCCTACCCCGAGGCCACCAGAGCTCCCGGCTTCTCACAGAGCTTCATGGAATGTTCTGCAGCTCCTCGCTGGCGTGGACCACACAGCTGGGGGCTGGGAGCTCTCTGCCTTCAGCCCTCCAGGGTCTAGTGGGAAAGGACTTTGGGCCTCTGAGCTCGTGAAGATAGCCCAACATGAGATTGTCAAGAGATGGAGCTGACCAGCCTATGTAACGTGACCACTTCTTAGATGACTTTGGGTTCATGACTCGGTTTCCTCATGTCAAAGGAGGGTGGCTCTGAGGATATGTGAGGGCTTGTCCTGGTGCCCAGCCCAGTTCTGAGGGTGGGCACTGTGGCCACTCTGTCCCTCTGCAGGGGGCAGGTCCAAGCCCAGCAGCTGGAGGCCTATGCCCATCAATTGTCCTGTTTTTGGGTAAACAGTATTCTGACAAATAAAACCTTACCTATGAGCTTGGCCCCTGGTGACGGCCAGCCAGCCAATGGTCAGAGCCAGGTCAGGCTGTGGGGGTGGACCAAGCGGCAGTGGGAGCCCCACTCGGAGTTGGTGGTGACCCCTCCACCCCGATGACCTCTGCCTCTACGTGCCTGTCTGCTGAAGGTCTACCACTGCAAAACACTGGCCTGTGGGGTCTGGGGCGGTCAGTCAACTTAGCTCAATAAAGATGAAATGAGGGCAGGTGGGGGCCATTCTTGGGAGCTGGACTGTGGGTGCACTCTGGGCTCTGGTCAGTGCTGGTTTCAACTCCCCTGGGAATGGAAATACTGCCACATCACAGTCACCCTGTGGCCTAGCTATGCCCTGACCTGGAGCGCTGCTGATTCAAGGAGTGGTAAGATACTGGTCAGTGCAAGCTCTCAGGCTGGGATGTGAGGCGTGTGGCCTGCAACCTCGAGCCCACAGATGACACTGATAGGTATCTGATGCTGGCTGCCCAAGGCCTGTCTCAACCCTGAAAAACGTGTCCCTCATACTCCTGGTATGCCAAGGACATTGGGTCTAGAGATTAGGGTATCCAGGGAGATGCTGGCCATGGTGGGCAGTCCCAGGGTTAATGTGTGCAGAGGTGGCCAGTGTGGGGCGGGAGGGCTGCCTGGGCTCTTTTGGTGACAAGGCCAAGGCCCCAGTGACGGGCTGTTTCCAGCCTCCCTTGGCCAGATCCTTCCTGGCCCGAGGTCTTGGGGATACAGGAGGAAAAGAGGGGTGTATCCCCATGGGGTGGTGGGCAGCTGAACGCAGAGACCAAGCAGGCCCTGCCCTATCAGGGTGGGAGTGACCACAGCACAGGCCAGCTGAGTTTTCTGTGGCCAACCACCCCCAGGCGGTGTGTGACTGGAGGACACCTCAGAGCTGGGATTCCAGAACCCAGGGCTGGCCCTCTCCTACCACCACCCACACACCTGTCACCAGGCAGGACGTAAGCAGCCTTTCTTTCAGAGGTTCTCTCTGCCTTGCTGAAGAGTGGCTGGAGTTGGGGGGTGGGGGACATGGCCGCAGCCCTACTGGCGCCATGTGCACACCCACTGAGGGAGGGGTGAGGGGTGCAGACCCTCCAGCTGCCTCTGGCTGCCACCACCCAGCTGCCAGCCCTTCCCAGGGTGTGCGATGCCCCTCTGCGCCCTGCCCTGCAACCCGACCGTTCCCAGCTGTCCAGGGCCCCTCCTCGCCTCTGTTCCCCTTCCTGGGAAGGCTGGGAAGCCAAGGCCTTGGAGGCTGCGCAGGGCTCAAGCACCAGCTTAACCTAAACGTGTACTTTCTGATGGAGAAAAGGGCGAGGCTGGCTTTGGGCCTCTGGATGTCGTAGGACGAGTTCACAGTAGGGTGCAGACCGGAGGCCAGCCCTGGCCAGGGTGCCTCTGACCACAAGGATCTAAGGGAGACATCACCACCCCAATGCCCCTCTGGAAACCTGCCCATGCCGACCAGGGGGAGTGCTGGGAAGTGACAGGGCCCGTGGTGAGTGGGATGGCCACTTGGGTTATGGACTCTGGCTCCCCAAAGCCTGGGTTGACTGTACCTAAAGCACTTAAGATGCACTGCTCAAGACTTTACTGGGGTTTACTGGGGGGCCCACTAGAATCCCTCCCAGACAGGACTCTCAGCTCCATCCAGGCCCCACGGAGTGACCCCACTTCAGCGGGGGGCCAGATGCCCGGAGTTTGGGGTTGTCTTTGACCATGGCCTGCTTCTTTGGGCACACCATGTCAGCAGTCTCTTGGGGGATACTTCCCTCTGTCCCAGATCAGTGGGCAGTGAGTCCGGGGCAGAGCGGGTTTTATCCACTGATGGTGACATGGGGTAACTGGAAAGACTTTGGGTTACAGTGAGTGCCTGGCCTGGTCCAAGCAGTCCTAAATCCAAGAGACTCTCATGTCCTGGGCGGTCCTAGGGGCTCTGAAACCCCCCAACTCCCCATAAGAAGGGGGGCAGCTCAATGAACTGAGGACAGCAGTGGCCTGCTGGACATCTGGCCAATGAGGCATGGGCAGCTTCCCAGCCCCGTTCTGGCCTCAGAGCTGAAGGGTCTAAATGTAAACCCCACTCCTTGGCCACTTCCCTGGCCCTCTGGGACACTTTGAGAATTGCCTGGTTGGCATCGTGGGCAGCTGGGGTGGCAGCTGGGGCAGACTCACCACTGCTTTCCGGGAATACTGTCTAGGGAAAGAGAGGGGGGTGGGGCGGGGGCTGGGACACAGGACAGAAAACCTGTGAGTGTCCACGTCTGCTTCCAGAGACACCAGGCCAGTGACAGTCAGGGGGCAGTAGTGGAGACCCACATCCAGGATTTTAGAGGGCACAGGGGGCTGCGGTCAGGGGATGAGAGCCAGGCAGGCCCCAGGCTGCCTATGTCCACCAGGGCCAGTGCGGAGGCCTGCGTGGAGCACGGCGCCAGGCCTGCTGAGCGGCTCTCAGCCTGGGAGGGAATTCTAGACACCCAGGACATCTGATGCAAGCTGGGTGCACTCCATTCAGCGTAAATCTTCTCAGTGGCTCTGCCTGTTTCCATGGCGACCTGACAAGTGAAATTTTCCATCTCGGATGCCAAATGCCTGTGGATGAGGCAGAGCCTCCAAGGGTTACCAAATATAGACACAGCCCAGCAGGCTCTGGGGTCTGGGCCAGCGGTGGGTTCAACGTGGGAGCCGGGACCCTCTGGGGGCTGAGGTCCTCCTACCCAGAGGTTCAGGTGTCTGGCCTCTTCCTTTCAGGGGCGTCTCTAGGATATGGGAGGGGCTTGGTGGATGTGCTAGGCCTAGGCCATCTCCGGCTCTCATGCCTGGCTGCAGCCTGCAACCCTATGAACTGGGCTGCTCCTTGTCCCCAGAGGCGATACTGGGTGACTCCAGGCCGCCTCTGCTTTCCAGATTACACCTGGCATTCTCAACTCCCTATCGATGCCTGCAGAAGGCACACTGTGCCCTCACCACCTCGTAAACATTCCTGGTCCCCTAGCTTGGCTGTGTGTGGAAATGCGGGGCCAGGGCTGCGTGGCGTGGTGCAGCATGGAGTGGCTGGTGGCCTCCCGCTCCGCCCCTGGCGTGACCCGGCACTCACTCGGTCTGCAGCAGCTCGGGGTTGGGCACACACTGGAGCCGGTGCGACAGCAGCTGGAAGGCGCTGCTCTGTGGCAGCAGCATGAGCAGCCCATACAGGGCCTTGATCAGGTACGGGTTGTTCTTCACGTCCAGCAGCTGCAGGCGCAGATCTGTGGCAGGACAGAGCACGGGTCAGGGTGGGCACTGCCCGGGACTCCACCTGGCCCAGAACCCCTGGGGCTGGTGCTGGCTCTTCCAGAGGCCGAGGGCCCGGGCCAGCGCCATCCTTTAGGGGGAGGCCAGGGTTCCTTTAAGCCAGACAAGCCTTTACCCCCTCCCAGGAGTGTCCCGGCTTTCCTCGATGTCACCTTGCTTCCTACTACCCACCTGCCCATCTGTCTGGTCTTGAGCTTGGTGCCCCCAACCCAGGGCTGGCCAGGCCCCTCCCCCGCATGCTAGGCTATGTCTCTGTCCGAGCAGGCTCAAGGCTCAAGGCTTGGAGTGAACAGATTCCCGTCTGCTCTGCACGTGCCAGCAGAGCTATAAATAGGGGCGCCGGAGAGAAAGACAGTGGATTAGGACAGCTTTCAGGGAGCGCAGGATGGGAAGTGCTTTTGTGTGCAGCTAAACACACAGGAAGCCTGGGGGTGTCGGAAGGTGCTTCTGAAAGCCCGCTCACAGGCCCACCCTGCCAGCTGCTAGGAGGGGGGAGATACACCCTGATCTCTGCCCAGCACCCTCCCAAGTCTGGGGGGCCTGGCCACAGGAGTTCCAGCTTCCCCAAGACCCCAAGGGGGAGTGACCCAAAGGGCTTTGTTTTCCTGGAGCAGCCAGTCTAGGGGCTCCTGCACCCACGAGGCCTCCACTCTGTGGCTCACACCCTCGGTCCCAGGCTTGGTCACCCCATATGGCTCCTGCTGGGAGACCTTTTCCTATGAGTCTCTGCCCAACAGTCACTGGTTCTTGTGTCCCCCAAAAAGTCAGAGGGCCAAGGGCTGTACCAGTCTGTCAGATGCCATGGTCACCTGGTTCTGACAAGGTCTTTGGCCCAACGAGGCCTCTTGGCTCTTGGGGGGCAAGCCAGGCCTGACCCCGGGGTGAGTGAGCATGTTGGCCAGCTGGCAGCCCAGGCCCACCAGGCTTTAGAGTGCTCAGCTGTACGTGCTCCCTGGCCTGTTTGTCTGTCTCCAGGACATCTGTCCTTTGCTCCCTGCTCTCTGGGGACGTGAGCTGGTCAGTGGGCACGCAGGCTCTGCAGGTGCTCTCAGGCTCCTGCCGGGCGATCAGAGCTCTGCTTGGGTGACGGCCTGGCAGGAAGGCGGCTCTGGCGGGCTGCCTGGCCTCCCTCTGTGCCGTAAACACGCATGTCAGCGTGGCAGGCATCAGGGAGCAGGCGTCGTGCGTGCTGAGGCACCAAGAGCTGTGCTCTCCCCGCCAGCTGCCTCTTTGCACATTCTGCCTGGGTGTTACTCATCACGCAGCGCCAGCTGATGCCCAATTTCCTTCCGGGGAGGGGGGCGTGGCTCCCGCTCGCTTGGTCTTCCCTGCGGTCACCCCGTCTTGCTCTGAGTGACCCTGAGCTGCCCTCCGTCTCTGCACAGTCAGCCTGCCCATGCTGGCAACGCTCGGTCTCTTACATGTGAAGATGGGGCACTCGATCAGCTGCACCAGCTTGTCCACCTCTGTGAGGAAGTCCACTGTGACCTCCAGGTCCCCACTGGGCAGGTGGTCAAGGAAGTACGACCAGTGGGCCTGTGGGGACCGCGGCAGAGGAGGGGCGCTATGAGTAGAGTTGATGCCAACCCCCAGTTTCCGCCTGGTCCTAGACCTGGTGGTGGGGGCACCTAGGAGTGGGCCCCCGGGTGGGCCTGGAGCTCCGAGCACTGGTTCCTCTCCCCACCAGCCACTGTTCCCTCGTGCTCCTAGATCGCTCTGGCTGAACTGGCCTCTGCAGAGAGGCAAGATGTCCTTTCCCTCTTTGCATCTCTGCCCCTCTGGACAGAGGACCCTCCGTGCCTCCTGGGGCATGGGAGCCCCAGGTTCCTCTCCAACACTCTCCTCTCTGCACCTGGCTGGGCTCTGAACAGCTCTTCTCACAGCCCTGCAGCCTGTGGGGACATGGGGCTGGGGTGGGCTGGACGGTGCCCAGCAGTGCCAGGGTTAGGCCCACGTCATGAGCAGCAGAGCAGGCGACATCCAGGTTCTGGCTGTGAGACCCCTGAAGTCCCGCCTCCCCTTGCCTGCTCCACCTCCAGTACCAGAGTCTGCAGGCCAACATCTTTCTGCTCCCTGGTCTCCCCCATAAACTTCCCTGGAATGTACCCTGACAAGGGTCCTCCTCTGCTTTAAAGCCCTCAGGGGCTCTTCACACCCTAAGCCAGGCTCTGTGGTGCTGCTAGGGGTCCACTGAGGTCAGCTCTTCACCCTCACATCTCACCATGCCACACCCCATCTGCCACTCCACGCAACACCCCACAGACAGCCCTCCTGTTTGCCCTTCCAGGCTCAGTCTGGCCTCCTGCAGACCTGGATCGCTGCCACACCACCTGGCTCCGCTCTCTCCAGAGGCACCTGTCTCCTCCCTTAGCTGAGATGTCCTTCAGCACGCGAGCCATGACTTCCTCCTCCCCTCCCCTCCCTCAGCACCAGGCCTGCTACAGGAGCCACAACCTTCTGGAGCTGGTTTTTTCCAGCTGGGCAGCCCCCAGACGGTCCCATTTACTGTTAACAGTGCCCCCACCCTGGCTACCAATGCCCAACCCTGGAGCAGAAGCAAGAGTCCAGGGGGCTCTGGATGGCCAAACTCTTGCCTGCTCCCTCAGCGGCTGGACATACAGCCTGCGGCAAAGGATACAACTTCTGGATGAGGTCATAGGCGTGCCGGTAGTTCTGGGTGAGGAAGCAGAGGGACACTGTGGTGACGGGGTTGTGGCACCAGGAGCGATACAGGCAGCAAAACAGGTTCTGGCTCTCCTGTGAAGGGGGAATGCATGAGAAGTTGTCACCATCGGGGCCCTGGAGAGGAAAGGGCCTAGGGAATCTGAGGACCGAGGGCCCCGTGAGCAGGCCGGGGAGCCAGCTCAGCACTGAGCTGTTTGGCAGCCCAGCTGGGAACAAGCTGTCACAAAGGAAACGCTGACAGTTCCTCCTCAGACCCTTCATTACCTCCCCTCCGAGGAGCAGCAGAGCAGTGGGGCCTGGTCAGGAGGGAGCCCGCTTGTTTCTGCCCTTGGCAAAATAACCGCCACTGTCCTCTCCAGAACCCTGTGGTCCCAGCGGGCAGGGGGGGCCAGGGAGGGGTGTGGCAGCAGAGGCTTCTCCACAGTCGGGCTCCCTGCGTACACCCTTGCCCACCTTACAGAGCAGCCCACCTTGTACAGCTGGGAACCACCCAGGAGTTGTACCACACTGGGGAGCCCCTGTCCCTCAGGAAGTCTTCAGGCCTCTGTGAACATGTGCAAAGAACCACAGGGTGAAGGCAGGACTTGTGGCCTGGACAACTCTGAGCCACTAGGCCCCAGATGCCCTCAGACATGAGCTGTGTGTTCTGGAGCCTTCTGGGATGAGGTGGGCAGAGGAATGACAAAATCCCAGGCTGGGGGATGGAACCTCTGGACATACAGGCACATCAATATGATGCTCACTAACCTGCACAGGGTCCCCCTCTCCTGCTCTCAGACAGAACAGTCACAACACCCTGCCTGTTCCCTGTGACCAGCCTGATGGCAGGCAGCAGGGTGACACCTGGCTGTGTCCAGCTGTTGAGGGGAAGGGCAAGGAGGGTATTACTCCCAATGCCTCTGTGGGGTCTAGTCTGAAAGGCACTGCTGTCTAGCTGGCCTGGGCTCTGGAAGCACTGCTGGTGCTGGTGGAACCCCCTGTGTTAGAGGAGGGTCTATGGGACAGGATGGGTCAGTAAGTGGGAAGGATGTAGCTATGAGAGGTGGCTGTGAGGACCTTGGAGGTGGGCATGTGCACCCTGGAGGTGGGCATGTGAACCTGGAGGTGGGCATGTGGACCCTGGAGGTGGGCATGTGGTCCCTGGAGGTGGGCATGTGGTCCCTGGTGGTGGACATATGAATCTGAGGGTGGGCATGTGGACCCTGGAGGTGGGCATGTGAACCCTGGAGGTGGGCTTGTGAATCTGGAGGTGGGCATGTAGACCCCGGAAGTGGGCATGTGGACCCTGGAGGTGGGCTTGTGAACCTGAGGGTGGGCATGTGGACCTTGGAGGTGGGCATGTGAACCTGAGGATGGGCATGTGGACCCTAGAGGTGGGCATGTGGACCCTGGAGGTGGGCATGTGAACCTGAGGATGGGCATGTGGACCCTGGAGGTGGGCATGTGGACCCTGGAGTGGCTGTGCAGAGGTGCTTATGTGGACCCTACAAGTAGGCGTGGACCCTGGGGGTGGGGGTAGGTGCATGCATATGGAAGTGGGCATGTGGGCTCGGAGGTGGACATGGATTTCACAGAAGTATCTCCAATGAACAAGCCATAGCCTATCACATGGCTGGAGTTGACATGAAGCCCTTCACACCGGCTGGGGTGAGGAAGTGACACATACATGTCACTGAGTGTCAACCCCCCAAGAGCCTGGTGGGCTGAGAGCTGGCCTGGCACTGCTGTCTGCTTTGCCCAGTCAGAGCCATGGGCACAGAGTACCAGAGTTTTTAGGTCCTTGAGCTGGTTCCTCAGCTGGAAGAGCTCCGTGGAGGTCAGCAGGATGGTGTTGAGGGTGTGGACCATGGTTGAGGCAAACTTGAGATCCTCCTCTCGGAGCAGGATGTCTGCCATCGAATGAAAGATGTTCTCCGCGTTCAGCAGGAGGCACAGCTGCCTGGAAGGGAGTTGTGGGGAGGGAGGTTATGGAGCAGCCCATGTGGAGGCTATGCTAGGGGCCCATGTCCAGGGCAAATCTGCTCCCTCCTGGGCTACTGTGAAACCCTAATGCCGCAGTGCAGGAGGCCAAGAGGCATGCCTCCATTCCAACCCCAGCTATTCCAGAGTTCCACGGGATAAATGGTCCCTCTCGTCCCACCTCAAGAGAAGCAGCAGGGCGCTTTCTGGTCCTGGTGCCACAGGCCTCTGCAGGCAATGGGGAATGCCCCATGCAACAAGGCACCTCATCCCCTTTCAGGCTTTGTCTTCACGGAGCTGGTCACCAGCTGACAAACTGTACACATCTCAATTATCTGCTTTCTGGCCCCCACCCCTGGAGGCCCCTTGAGCAGGGTGAGCAGGGACTCGGAGGCTCCCTGGTAAATAACAGAGTCCACAGGACAAGGCTGAGCGAGGCAGAAAGGCTGCACCTTCACCGCAGATACCTGCATGCTGGTGGGGGTGTAGTTGGGGGAGGTTTAAGAGCTGGACTGAGGTCAGGGGGATGGTGAGGGGTAGAGGATAGCTCTGCAGACCTCTGCCCTTTGCATCATTTCCTTTATGAGTGTCTTGGTGGGAGCAAGAGTATGGAGACCCCCTCTAGGGTCTCCAGGGAAGGGTGACATCACCAGTGACAAACGGCTTACCAGGACAGGCTCAGGATATTCCTAATCTACTGCCTTCAAAAGGCCTACAGAAGGACAACCTCCCCAAAAGGCTGAGCTCTCCAAAGACAACCTCACCTGTGGCATCCTGGGGTGCCCTGAGGCCAGGCAGGGGTGATGAGGGGTCACTGGTATGTGAGCAAATGGGCCTGCTTTCTAATCATGGCTCTGGGACCCTGGGGACTGTGCTGGCAATGGTATCCTGCCCTCACTGTCCCCGTGCAGTCTCTATCCTGGGAAGCACCCGCAGAGCAGGACTTGGGCTGGCAGAAGTGGGTGCCATGACCCCGCCTGCTTTAAGCCAACAAGCCTGAAACACATTCCCGTTGCACAGGTTGCTGAACTTGTACACATTTCCTATCTCCCTTGGAATTCTAACCTGGCCTTGGGGTCCAATGAGAGAAGATCGCCTCACCCCTGGCTCCGGCAAAACCCTTGGCGTTAGGAAACTATGAGACCAAACCACAAAGCACAAATAGCAGGCAGGCCATCTCTAGTCCGGCCCAGCCGGAAGCAGCCGATTTGGGCAGAAACTACCCGAGAAAACAGGGCAGAGGGCCGGAGCTGGGTGGGTGGGAGATTCAGGGAGTGGGGTATGTCCTGGAACAAAGGGACTTCCTGTGTGCTGTGGACTCCCCATAACTGGGGGAGAGGGGTGGGCCTCAGAGCCGGGATCCCAGATGCCTGCTGTGCAATCTTAATTCCTCTCCACGTCTCCAGCTCTAATGGGTGTGCTCCCCACCTGTGCAATGAGGGAGGACTCCAGCCTCCCCCTGACCATGATGCTCCCTGCCTGTGCAATGCGGGAAGACTGCAGCCCTAAAAGGGGTGCTCCCTCCCCGTGCAATGGCGGAGAACTCCAGCTCTAACTGGGGTGCTCCCAGTCTGTGCGATGGAGACGACGACTCCAGCTTTAACTAGAGTGCTCCTGCCTGTGCGATGGGGGAGGATTCCAGCTCTAACCAAGGTGCTTCCCTGTCTGTATGATGAGGGAAGACTCCGGCTCTAACCAGGGTGGTCCCTGCCTGTGTGATGGAGAGAACTCCAGCTCTAACTGTGGTGCTCCCCCTCTGTGTGCTGGGGAGGACTCCAGCTCTAACTGTGGTGCTGTCTGTGCAATGGGGGAGGACTCTAGCTCTAACTGTGGTGCTCTCTGTGCGCTGGGGAGGACTCTAGCTCTAACTGTGGTGCTGTCTGTGCGCTGGGGAGGACTCCAGCTCTAACTGTGGTGCTGTCTGTGCAATGGGGGAGGACTCCAGCTCTAACTGTGGTGCTCTCTGTGCGCTGGGGAGGACTCCAGCTCTAACTGTGGTGCTCTCTGTCTGTGCAATGGGGGAGAACTCCAGCTTTAACCATGGTGTTCCCTGTCTATATGGTGGGGGAGGACTCCAGCTTTAACCATAGTGCTCCCTGCCTGTGCGCTGGGGAGGACTCCAGCTCTGTGATGCTCCCCATCTGTGTAATGGGGAAGACTCCAGCTCTAACTGTGGTGCTCCCCGTCTGTGCGCTGGGGAGGACTCCAGCTCTAACTGTGGTGCTCCCCGTCTGTGCGCTGGGGAGGACTCCAGATCTAACTGTGGTGCTCCCCGTCTGTGCGCTGGGGAGAACTCCAGCTCGAGCTGGAGTGCTCCCTGCCTGTGTGGCGGGGAGGACATGCACAGGGGCAGTGTTTGGTGAACAGTACTACTGGGCTGAAACCCTCACAGTGTGAGAGAACCAGCTCACAGGTTGGAGGAGGTAGGGCTGGCTTTTCTTCCTAAGCACTTCCTGTCCCCTCCTGGCCTACCCACCCCAGGATAAGCCCTGTCTCTGGGGCTATAGGACAGAAATGTTCTAGAAGGGCGGGCTGGGAGCAAGGGGAGCATTCTGACAAACGGCCACAAATGCCCGTCGCCTGCAGCTGCTGCCGTCTCCATGACAGGGGCCGGCAGCTGAAGCCCCTGCCAGGCAGCTCTGCAGGGGTCAGGGCATGGAGGGTGGGGTGGCATGCACATTGAGGATGAGGGAGGGTGCCGGCGCATAGCTCAAGAGGGGTGTGCGAGAAACACTGGGAAGGCTGACTGATGACAAGGCAGAACTTTCTGGAAGCATTTCTCTCTGCAGTTAGTGATGCTTCTCTCTCCAATTTTCTTGCCCAGTAGGCACTGTGGATGTCACAGGCCCACATCCTGGCTTTAGTGTCTTCGGCCTCCCCCTCACTGCCACCCACGTGCCTAAACCCCAGTGATCTCCCCAGACACTGGGCATGCTCGGTGTCCGCCCTCTGGACACATTCTGCCTCAGCCCCCTTGGTCACCTTGGCCCTGCTGCCACAAAACTCACTCTGGGTGACCTTCTGATGTCTCCCAACCTCCCTCCCTGTGGCTTCTTCCACCCTACCATCTACTTTCCAGGCAGCAGTGGGGACAGTCCTGAAACAGGTCAAATCAGCATATAAAACTGCTCAATGACCTCCAACTGGGTACACGACACAGCCACACTACTCCATGGACTACAAGACCCGTCCGGCGGGCTCTGCTCTGGCCTCAATTCCCAACAACAATCCAGTTTCCCTTGGCCTGTCTTCCGTTGTGCTGTGGCCTGTCTAGGGCAGCTGGAGCCCAGGACCTGCTGGCTAGCTCCGTGAGTCCTGCAACAATCAGACCAAACGATTGGTAAAAATAGGTGTAGGAGCATGTGGGGTGGCATGTCCAATTGATTACGTAGTTATTTGTATGGGGCTATGGACATTACTGAAGGGGACAGTTCCCCTTTATGAAGCAGGTCAAAGGGAGTTCCAGTGGCCTAGGATAAGAAGGTGCGCTGCAATCCCAAGGCATGCAGTTCAAATCCACTAGCTGTTCTGCAGGAGAAGGATGGGCAATCTCCTCCTGTATGATTAACTGCCTCTGAAAAATCACTGGAGTGTCAGCTATGGCTTGGTTCCAACTCAACAAAAACAAAAACATGAAAATTATCGATGAGGACAGTCCCTCTTTCTGAAGTGGGTAGAAGTCAGACTCGGCCACCCTCACGTTGCATCTGCTCCTTTTGCAGTGTGACTGAACCCTGAGTCACAGTTCTTTCCATGGAGGATGGAGGAAGGACAAAATACGCACCAGGCTGCCTCACTGAGGCCCAATAATTAAAACCCCACAGGAGAGGAGGAGAGGGGAAAGCCAGAATGAGCCCTTGCAGGGAGAGGCAGCTGGAGGACAAACATCACCACCCATGAGCCCCATGTACTCTGCTATGTGCAGCTCCCCCTGCTTCAAGGGGCCCTTTACCTGGCCTCACCTATGGGACACCTTTTTCTAAGCCCTGGTGGCACAGTGCATGGCATACTGGTGCTGGCCTCAGGGGAGGGGAAGGTGCACTGGGGTGGGTGACCCAGGCCCTGTTTTAAAGAATTCTAATTTCCAAGATAGGATGCCCCGGCCTCCTAGGAGGACAGAGACACCAGGTGAGAAGGTGATGGAGGAGGAAACAGGCCCACTTTTCACGCCAGAGTCACGACTGGACCTGCATCGCCTCAAGGCTGCAGCCTGGTCCCGCCCACCCACCGGGTTCCCACATATCTGGGAAAGAAGCAGCTGAGGTTCAGAGAGGATCCACGCTGACAGTCAAACAAGGGAACCAGGGGAAGAGGAAGGGAGGATTTAACTCTGCCAGAGTCAAATTCCAGAGGCCATCTGAGGCCCTCACTGCCCGTCACGAGGGGGCCCCATCCCTGGCTCTCAAGGCTGCTGCGTCATCACTTGTCTGCTGAGCTCCAGCCCGGCTGGCGTTGCCTGCCCTCCTCTCTCAAGCATCAATAATGGATCATGCTGGCAAGTACTGAACACTTGCACACACACACACACACACACACACACACACACACACACACACGTGCGCGGTTCTAGCAGGTCAGAGATCATGAGAGTGCTGCGATAGGGGGCAGGGTTTTCATCTCTTCACAGAGTTGTTCTAACTCCCAGTTGACTTAATGGCAAACCAAGCACACACATTTATCATTTTTTTTTAGGGGTGGTGGTGGTGGTGGTTGTGTGCCGTGGAGTCAGAATCTACTCATAACTGACTTTTCAGCGGATTTTCAGAGGCAGTAAACCACATGGGAGGAGACTGTTCATCCTCTCCTGCAGAGCATCTGGTAGATTCAAACCTTAAGCCTCTGGGATTGCAGCTCAGCGTTTTACCACGAGAGCTCTCTGTCTGCCCCTTTTGGAGGGGGGCTATCTATTTTTTTCCCTATTATACTTCAACCTTGTGGTCACTAAGCTACTCTTGCTAGATAATTGACTTAAAAACCTATTGCAAGGAAGTGGAAGCTGTATTTCCACCTAACTTCCTCAGCTAATGCCCAGCCTTCCCTAAGTGGGAAGGAGGTAAGCGAGGCATTCTGGACCTTTCATTTCATGTCCCTCACTTTTTAATCTGCTGCTGCTGTGCGCTGTGGAGTGGACTGACAGCGACCCTATAATACAGAGAAAACTGCCCAGTGATGTTTCCTTAAGGGGTTGGCCTGCCAACCCACAGGCACACAGTTCGAATCCACCAGGTCCTCCAGGGGGAGAAAGCTGGACAATCACCTGTGCAATTTCCTGTTTTGAAAACCTGCTGGAGGCCAGACCCCCACAGAACAAATACTCTATTGTTCTGACAACAGTAATCTACAGGGTTGCTATGAATCAGAAGTAACTCAATGGCAGTAGGTTTTGGCTTAGTCTTGCCTGTCCCCCTAAAAGTTGTTTTTGTTGAGAATATACACAGTGGCACACACAGACGCACCACTGTCACGTGTACTGTTTCGCGGCACTGATGGGACTATCCCAGGTGTGCCCTTGCCCTCACGCCCCCGCTTCTGATCTGTTCCTCTCCCATTAACAAGACTCACTGCCCCCGACGTCCCCACCAATCTTTCAAATTGCTGTTGTCTGTTCGATTCCATACAGCTAGTGGTTACAAGACCATAATGCTCATGAAAAGTTTCGTGCTTTCTTTTTTAAAAAGAGGTAAACAAAATCATCCTTAGGGGGTTTTTCCCGACTGTACACAACAACAACAACAACAACAACAACAGGTTTTAAGATTACTTTAAGGGCTATTTTTGGTTTAAAGATTATTTTAGTAGTTACAGGGGGAGCATCCAAGTATTCCTGGCACCAGAAAGTCTGGAGTCCAGAAGAATGAAAATCCTTCATTTTCCCCCTTTTGACCAAGGCTGGTCTATGGATTTGCCCGTATTTTTTAACACCCCTATTAAAGGGTTATGCATCACGAGATAGTGGCTGGGAAGTGCTTGGTGACAAGACAGAAGGTGGGGTTAGAGGAAACATGACCAGTTCTGGGAGGTGATAGGACCTTGGGTGCCCTTCTGGGAGCAACCCTGGCTGGAGGCGAGCAGGCTCTCTGTATGTGCAGGGCGTGTGTACAGTTCCAGCTTGGGGACAGATGAGGTAAGGGCCCCATGGGAAGGACACGTGGTGGATGAAGGAAGGCACCTTGTTGGGCGGCAATGGAGTGGCCCACGCTGAAGCCTATTTACAGCGTGGCCTTAGGGGCTGTGGTCCAGGGACCTTCTAGATTTGCTCTTCCTCGAAGGTGCCGTCTTCTGGCCAGCTGGGCCCTAAGGTTGAGTGGTCACCGTCTGGCAGGAGGCTGCACACCTGATGAGGCAACAATCATTCCCGAGTGATGAGAGAGGCAAGGGGAGAGGAGCAGGGGTCACACAGGGCCCTGAGCCTGGGCGTGGACAAGACCTGCCCAAGGCTGTGAGCCGCCCTCTCCTGTGACCTGGTCCTGTCTGCAGAGAAGGCACAGGGTCAAGAGGCAGGGCTGGCTGTGTCGCTGGTGGCTTTCAGCCCTGGCTTCTGTCAGAGTTCATGCTCCAAGCCAGGCAGAACGTGAGGACCTGAGCTTTGAGGGGCCCATCTCAGCAGGGATTGGTGTGGGCAGAAGGGTGAGCCATTCCTGCAGGACAGACTTGCTCTGGGGTCCTGGAGGAAGGTGTGGAGGGTGGGAGGGAATCAGCCAACAGAAATAGGGGCTCCCAGATACAGTGTGGCTCTGGGGGGGGGGCAGTGGCCAGGCATGAGGTAGCTTTCTTGGTCTCCTTGCCATGTTCAGCATGGCGAATCTGGACACTACCATGTGGCTTCCCAGAAAACAGAACTTCTCCCTATGACCCTACTATACCCTACTTGCCTGTACCAGTCAAAACAGGACCAAGAGGTCCCCAGGCCACATACCACCTCCCCACCCGCACTGCTGGCCCACCCTGCCCAGGTCCCTTTGCCATCTGCTTGGGACACTCATGCTGGCCCCCTCCTGGGGCTCTTCTCTGACTCTCGTTACCAGGTATGGACACAGTGGTACCCTGTGACTCTTAACATCTCTGTTCTCCTCTCCTCCCTGCCTTCCTTTCTCAGGCCTGGACAAGAGAGTGACAAGCGGTAGAAGCAGATGGTGTATATGACCACAGGGTGGGAGAGACTGGGTCCAGAGTGCCCTTGTCCAGGTTGGTGGGCCCAGCATGCCCTGTGGCAGTCAGTACAAAGTCACTTGACAAGGAGAAGGAAAGGAATCTAAACTCAGGATAAACTGGAGGGTGTCACTGGTTGAACTGCATTTCCCAAAACATGTCAACTTGGCTTGGCCATGATTCTCAGTCTGTTTTGTGATCTAATAGACTATCTTGCAGGCTGTAAATCCTAGTCTCTGTGATGTTAATAAGCTAGGATTAGATGCAGTTTTGTTGGTGAGGCACGGTATAATCCACAGGATTAAGCTGTATCTGGAGTCAAGCTCCATTTGAACGGGAGGGATCTGATTACCAGCAAGGAAGAAGTGCTAGGGGGCGGGTACATCCTTTTGACCCAAGGTCCTTGTGCTGAGAACTACCTAAACCCAGGGGAAGAAGACAAATGGCAAGACACATGTACATCTCCAAGGAATGAGAGGCTCATGGACGTTGACAAGAGACAAGAACCTTCTCCCGGAGCCGACAAAGAACAGCCTCCCCTAGAGCTGGGCCCTGAGCCTGGAC
Organism: Elephantulus edwardii; assembly: GCF_000299155.1. Classification (NCBI taxonomy): domain Eukaryota; kingdom Metazoa; phylum Chordata; class Mammalia; order Macroscelidea; family Macroscelididae; genus Elephantulus; species Elephantulus edwardii. The sequence continues at coordinate 973,483 of NW_006399751.1, forward strand.
TTCTAGCCTCCTAAAGTGTGTGAGAACAAACTTCTGTTTGTTAAAGCCATCTACTTGGGGGATTTACATTACAGCAGTACTAGAGGAGAAAAATTGAGGCTGGAGTCAAGATCTACCAGGAGCCTCTGAGACTTTCAACTGTCTGAAAAAGTCTGCTCACCACACCAACAGGGCAGACATCAGCGAACACAGAGCAAGCAGCTGTCAGGTGTGGAGAGATGGACGGCCCAATCTCCTGAGCAGAGAGGCCAATGTTAAGATCTGGGGCAGATCCTTCTGCCCTGCACCATGCTCACCTGTAATGTAGCCACTTCTACTCTAGCCCTCACTGTCTGCAGAGCACACTGGCCACGGCCCATCGAGAACTCAGACCGAGCCTTAGTGGGCAGGGTCCAGGCTGGCTCTTCAGCCTCTCCACCTTGCATAAGTAGCTCATCAATGCGGCAAGTTTCTCCCAGGGCCTCAGGGTAAAGGGGATGGGAGAACTGGGCCAAACCAACCCAGGCAGATCAACTTCTCTGGAATTATGGGGTGAAGAAGAGCTCCAAAGGGTCACCGGGCAGGCAGTCTGGGGGCTCGGGATGGGCGCACTGCAGGGCAGCAGCTGCTAGGGGGTTCTCCAAGCAGGGTGTGATAGTCCTGCCTGTCCCTCTATTGGCTTCCTGGCCCCTCCCCCGGCAATCCAGCTCAGAGCGTCCCTCCAGCTGGGAGGCTGCTCTATCTTGACTGGGCCAAGAATGGAGAGACAGAATCATTTTGCCCTGTCTGGCTGCTGTCCATATCCCCTGAAGTGGTCCAAGGCCAGTGGACCCTGATGCTTTTTCACAAGGTGTCTAGAAGCTTGTGACGAATGAATTACAACCTAACATCATCAAGCCTAGGGAGTTTTGGTGGCCTAGTGGGTAAGACGTTGGGGTGCCAATTTAAAAGCAGGCACTTTGAATCCACCAGCTGCTCTGAGGAAGAAAGATGGGTGATTTTTAGCCTCTGAAAGCCCACTTGAGGGTCAGCTGTGAGTTAGTTCTGACTTGACAGTGGTGAGTGAACACCACGTTGGAGAGAAGAAGTCCGGAGCCATTCCAGTGGCACAGGGCCTCATCCAGCTCCACAGCCGGGATCCTTTAAGAATTTAAAGGACAGGCCTCTCAAGGTTAGCACACAACAAGGGTGGGGGAAGGGCACGGCCTCCTTGCTGGAGTTCAGAAGGTTCCAGAGTTTCACTGTACCCTTCCTCCCCCACAATCGCTCGTCTTCCTTCCAACTCTCAAGTATGAAAATTGTAAATCTGTTTTATTTATTTCAATCACTCCTCGGCAGCATGCCCCTCTGGGCAAAGGCAGCCATGGTAACCCTGCCAGCTCATGCTTTAAAAATTCATCGTGTTTAATGCAGTCGATGTGTCTGATACACTTAAAAGTTTCTTGGGGAGGGGGTGGGAGGAAGAAGGAGGAGGACTTGTTTTTCTGGGTCTTGCTGGTGGAAAGGGGTGGGGTGCGGGTGAGAGAGGAACGTGTGTCCATGTTAACAAGGGCACCGCCAGGCTCTGGAGTCACAGACACTGGGCCGCGCGCATCGGGAGACCCCAGGACAGGCCTCACTTGGATGTGGGCTGCCCTAGAAAACCAGAGGTCTCATCGAGCAGCCCCTCTCCAGAGCTGCTAACCAGGAGAGGAGACCAGTTCCCCCACAACAAGGCGGCGCCAGGGGCCTTACTTGCCTCTTCCCAGTCAGAAGTCACCTCTATCCTTCTTGGCCTTACATGCCATGTGCTTCTGGTAAAGCCAACCAGGCCCAGGCTCTGCCGGCCCATTCACAGTCCATGATGGGCCTCTGCCCATGCTGTTGTGTGGACCACCCCCAGAACCCTTCACCTCTTCCTGCCTCCCCAGCTGCCAGTCCCCGGCAATCATTCATGAGCTCCATTTCCTCCAGACAATAACCCTCTCTCCCCTCTGCTTGTGCGCATGGCTCTTCACCTGGATGCGAGCTGATCAGGGCAGGACATGTAAGGCCATGGGCCTGAGCCTTGCGGTTAATGGGGGACAAATGGGTATATAACAGCATGATGACTGGGATAGGACAAGGTGGCCCAGAATATTGCTCATGGAATCAGGGGCCAGGAAGGTTTCCACAAGGCCTTCTGGGCACATGATTCAGGCTTGGCCCATGCTGTGTGCCCCAAGAAGGGGTCCTGCTGTGTCCCCTGGTGGTGTTACCGTGCAGTATAGCTGGACTGGATCAGGAAGGAGAGGGAGTGATGATGGGGTCAGAGAAAGCAGCCTCCACACAGAGGCTCTGGAGCTGGAGGACACTGGGGCCGGCCGAGATGTCTTGGGCATTGGGGGGAAAGTTGTGCTGAGAGGTCACAGCGTGGCCAGGCCAGCCCTCCATGGCCACGTGCCGCAGCCCCAGTATGGACACCCCTGCTCCCCAGGCTTTAACCTTCAGTCATTTAAGCCCTGGGTTTCCAAATGCCCAGGTGAAAACAAAGGGGGGGGCAGGTGGGCAAACTGGAGGGAAGCCTGCTGTCTCCCTGCCAACCCTGGCCAAGCCCTTGAGTTGTGCCATGGGGTCACCTCCCTCCATCTGAGGGGTCCCCCCAATCTGAAACCACCATTTCCTCCCCAATCACGGCCACCAACAGCACACAACTGTGGGCACTTTCTCGGCATCAGATACATCAATGTATGTGTGTGGAATCCTCTGAGGAGACAGAATTATTTCAGCCCCCACACCACTCCTGCGGACAGTGAGAAGGAAGCACAGATGGACGCGATGTCCTGCCAAGCCTGCCCCGTGGTCGGCCTGGCTTGAGCACCTGGGCTTTCACTCCTGCCTCACTGGACACTCATGGGCCCCCAGGTCAGCCGGCACAGGGGTTTGGACATGGTTTTTCTGGAAGAGATGGTTGGACAGGCAGCACTGGGCCTACAGATGGACTGAGTTTCTGCAGCCCCTTCCTGCAGGAGCTATCAGCCAGCCTGCTCCTCCTGTCCCCTGGGGCCACCTCTTTGGGGGATGAGCACTGACTGAACTGGCAGGGACAATGCTGACCTGTCACCCACAATCACTTCTGCCCCTGCTGGGGTGCTTTTGTCTCTGAGCGGCCGGAGCCAGGATCCAAACACTGGCTGCGGGCTCTGTGAGGGTGCCTCTGGCTGCGGGCTCTGAGAACCAAGAAGGAGCAGCAGCTCCCGAGTCCAGCCCCCAGGCCAGGTCACCCGAGGTCCAGGGGGGAGGCTTCGCGATGATGACCCTGGTGCCTGGGAGACATGGCCAGAGCGGGTGGCCTGCAAGTTTGGGGCACCCTGGGTGTCAATGGAGAATCACAGCTGTGACCTTCCTCCTGAGCCCAAGGTCACGCCGCCAGGGTCACCGCGGGCAGAATACGGGCTCCTCACTCAGAGCACAGGCTCTCACTTTGACAGCCCCCACCATATACTTCCTGTAGGATGAGGATCTCTCTTTCTTGGGGCAGCCCCTCTCTCCATCATCTAGGGGCTCCAGGTCTCTGCAGCCCAAATGCTCAGGGCACAGACACCCTCGAGTCCATGTCCATGCAGGGACCTTATGTAGGGTCCTCTGGTAACGAGCATCCGGGCACAGGTAAGGGAAGACACCTCTTTGTCTCTGTTTTCCCCTCACACTCTCAGCTGGCCTCCTGAGAAGCCAGCCAGGCAGCCACAGAGGAGCCAGGGCGCCTGGCCGGCAGAGGGTCCCACCCGAGGGGCCTGGGGATGTCCCCTGCACCAGCAGTCTTCCTGTCTGTAAGTTTTTGGTTCACATTTTCCTCTACTTCATCCCATTATTTCCAAATGGGTCCCTTTGTTCTAGGCCAAAGGGATCGCTCTCCACGATGTTTATACAACCACAAACGTTTACAGATGGCGAGAGCATCATGTCTACTTAGTCAGCGTTTGGCCCAGACCCTGTGGCCGGGCCGGTCCCACGACTCTGCTGCTCCAGGCTGAAGGCCACGTGCCTGATGGTTCCAGGGCCCGGTGCTCACATGGCTCCTGGAAAGGCCTCACTTATGAAGCAGGACCCCTCCCCTCCCCTCCCTCAAGGGGCCATCTGTGGGTGCTGCGTGCTTACAGGGATTTGCTATATATCATCTCCCCACGGTGAGTTTCCTCCAAAGAACTGTGTGTCCTTTGAAGGAGTTCCAACCAGGCTGTCACTTTAATGTCTGGCGGTGGTCTTGGACATCCTGCTTAGATCTTAACGTGGGGTGGGTAACACCATCCTGGTTCAGCCCATGTCTTCACCCACCCAGATAATGACACATTTACCCTTTAGGGATAGCGGGTACCCCATGCCAGTACACCCCATAACTGAGTGACCCCTGACCCAGGCTGCTGAGTTACTTGAAGACCTTTTGGACACATGACTGTGTTAAGGTCCCACCTTCCTCAACCAGCTTCTCTGTCAGGACTGAGAGCCAAGGCCCCGAGCACCTCACCAGAGTGGACTACTGGTGGATGCAGGCGGTGCTGCATTTCCCAGGTGGGACACAGACACTGCTGGACATTCAGGATGACAGCAAGGCCGGGCCTTGGAGTTTTGGGCCTGAAGCCCAGTCGCTTCCCTTCTCATGTTCCCAACTCCTCCTCCCCAGAAGCCTGACCCTGCTTTCTCCTAGTTTCTGGGCAACATTCCCCTCTCTCCCAGCTGGTCTCTATCTCAGTGGTCCCCCAGCCCGAGTGTGCAGCACCCACTCCCTCCATTCGAAACAGAAGGAGTCTGACTCCAGGTTTCAGCCGTCCTCCGCTCAGACAGCCGCGTGACCGGGCTTGCCTCCCAGATCCGAGGGTCCCCAGGGAGGAAGCTCACCTCACCAGCTGCTGCCTTGGGCATGCGCCACTGCTGCCTTTCTGGCTGCATGTGACTTTCTCGGGAGAGAACAGAGCCTGATTGAGGCGCTAAGAGAGATTAGTGCTTTGCCTGGTCTTCAAATCTTTAGTCTGGGGGTTGGAGGTGATTTTTATGAACTGCGATTGTTTTCTGGAGCTCCTCACCAGTGCCCACTTAAAGGGCACCAGGACGAACGTCAGAGATAGGACAGAAAGTTAAACACTGAGGCCCACGGGTTGCTACGAAGAGCAAATATCAGAGCAGCCTTGTGGGAAATGCCAAGAACATCAGCATCTGCATGCTGGGAGGATGGACGGGGCGCTGCAGAGGTGGGGGGACAGAGACGGCAGCGGCGCCCGAGTTCTCAGTGGTCAGACGGAAGGGGTGCCTCTCTTAGCTGTACCCTCCCCCACGCCTGTCAGGAGGCAGAAAAACTTCCTTTGTGATCAGTCATTTCCAAGGAACGAGGAGATGCATGAAATAGGTTTTGCGCGCAAATGTTCCTTTTCATCCCAGGAAATTGCTTTGGCTTAAGTATGTGGGAATGAGAAATGGCTCAAACAGAGGCAGCTGTGGAAGCTGCGCTGGGGACACGTCCTGCGGCATTTCAAGGGTCACGGATCTCAGGGACATTGGGACTCCTCTCCACTCTTAGCACAGAACAGTCGCCCCCAGGACCAGACTCTTCCCACCGTCTAGGCCGAGCAGACAAGACTAGCCTACTTCACAGAGACAGAGGACTGGGTGGGTTTCAATGCATCACAGTGAGTACGTGGGTCCTGAGAGCCCACGCTCAGAGGGCAGGGTCCCGATCCTGACCGAGACCAGCAGGGCTGACGTGGAAAGGTCTCCGTGACATGACAGTAAGAAGGAAGGGAAAACTACGAAACAATACTTAGTCTAGAATCCATGGACGGAAAACCACCACCTAGCCTCAAACCAAGCCAGGCCATGTTATTTAGAAATCCAGCCAAACAGCCTTGGGAGGAAATCCATGAAATGGAAAACAGAGGCTACCCCCGGGAGAAGAGGCGGGAGGGTTCTGCCCGTCCATCTCACACTAGGTTCTCATGCACTGTGTCAGCTTTTCGTTCACGTGGGGTGTCTCGAGTTCTGAGGTCCTCACAGACTCACTGGAGGACCTGCCCCTCTCTGGGGACACCCTGTCTCTGGGAGGGTGTGTGGGGGTTCCCTCTCCAGGAGAGGGGGCTGCTGCAGATTTAACAATGGAAACAGGCATTTTACAAATGAGAGGATCAACAGCCAGGAAGTGGTATTTTTAGCTAGGGTGGCTCTTTGCTTCAAAGGCGTATGTTTCATCTAAAAGCAGGCAAACCTCCTACAAAGTCTGCCTGTTGGCAGAGGTGATTAGCATAATGTGAAGACAAGGGCCTGGCTTCACGAAGTGCCTACTCCAGGGACTGCACTCCTGAAATAGATCCCTCCCTCCCGTCCCCAGCAAGTCTTATGAATGGGAGAAGCCCAGCACCCTCTTATACTTGCCAACAGGTCACCACATGGTGTGGAGGCCTGAGGGCCTGGCCAGGCTCACAGGTCACCAGTATAAGACACTCTGCTGGGTGCCTCCCTCCTGTTCCCTCCTGTTGTTACGCATCATCCAGTCAATAGAAACCTTGAAAACTGGCTTCTCTATCCATTGCATCAGCCCCGTTGGGGGCACGGTCTGCAGCTACCTTAACCATGGACACGTGGTCTTGCAAATCATCAACAGTTGTGGGACCAATATACGAGAGTACTTCCCACACTATAAAAGATAGTGGTTGAGAAAAGAAAGGTGAAGAGACTGTGGTACTGCTGTGAAGAGATTATGGCAACATTTAATCAGAGGAACCCTGGAGATGGAGACACAGTTAAAAGTCTCGCTTACTGGATGATTGAAGGAAAAGCTGACTTGTAACTGCTGCAAGAGGAAACCAGAGGTGCATTTGTGCTACTGAAGTAAACATGAACTTTCACTAATTGAAGAATTGTGCCTTGTTACTCTGGCTTGGGACTAAACCTGGACTTGCACTGTGTGATATTCCTTGCCTCCCCCACTCTCTAACCTATTTCCTTAAACCCTCAACTGTGAGTAAAACCTATGAGTTAATTTGCAAGGAACATTGGACCCAATGACTCACAGAAATGTGGGGTGGTATGCGTGACCATGCTGCTATTTGTTTGGTACGATGGATGATATTGCTGGGGACAGTTCTCCTTTATGAAGTGGGCAGAAATCAGACTTGGCCTTCCCCATGTGTTACCACTGCTCCTTTTACAGGTGGGTTTTCAGAGGCTGTAAATCGCACAAGAGGAGACTGCCCATCTTTCTGCTGGAGCAGCTGGTGGATTCAGATTTCATTCCTTTGACTTGGCAAGTAAGTAATGCCTTGCCATAAAGCCGGCAGAGCTCCCTGGGTGCCTCATGCAGTCACTCTATTCCACTTTTAAGTATACAGGGTGTTGAGGCTGCCTCCCATGTGCTTTCTGAGGTGGGCTGGGATGTAGACTCTTGTCAAGGCTTTGTAGGGGGATGAACGCTGCCCTGGCAGGAAGGGACATTCACACCTCCTCTCCCTCAGAGGTTGCACAGGGGCCCTCCCGGTTGCCTCGACCCCCTCAGGTACTCCTGTCCGACTGCTTCTACCTATCCTGCCGTCCTCTCTGGGCCCTCCTGCACTGTGAGCACTGGGCCAATGCCTGGCTGGTGGGCACATCTTGTTTGATGCCCTTTCTCTCTCGGGAATCCATTAGCAGGCTCAGAGAGATGGGACCTGGAGCTGTGCATGTGTAAAGAGAGGGCTGAACTTGTCTCCAAACACCACGGAAACAGAATGAAAGCTGTGACCTTCCGAGAGCTGTAATTACAGATACTCATCTCTGGAGCTGTGCTGTGGACGGCAAGAGGCGGCTGCTCCCCTTCACTCCAGACCCCAAACAGGAGTGTGAGCTCACCGGAGTGGTGGGGGCTCTGAGACAGGAGGGACTGGCAGGAAAAAGGGTGGAGAGACTGTGAGGGTGAATGGGGAGGGGGAGGAAGATCAGTCACTTCTCTGTCACCCTCTCCCCTGGGAGGTGTCCCTCACTATGGAGGTCTTTGGCCTGCCTGCAGAGGGTCAGGGGACCGGGAAGTTCTCACAGAAGAGGTGCCCGGCAGATCTGAAAATCCAATTACCATGCTCCCAGGGAGCCCAGAGAGGCAGGAGGACCTGCTGGGGAAGACAGGGGCTTCAAGGGCAGGAAGGAAGCGAGGCAGCTCTGCGGATCTGCCAACTGTTAGGCAAAATAAAAAGGGAAGGGAAGGAGGGGCCCAGAGAAGACGTGGGATCAGAAACGTCAGTGACTTGACAGGAGCAGACACAGACAGCTTGCTGACAAGGATCGCACTACAGCAGCATTCTAGAAAGTTCAGTGCTACTGAACAGGCAACGTGCACCAACGACTGAAACTCTGTGTTGCTGGTGCCACTGTGTCAACGCCGGGTCACAGCGATTCTACACCCACCTGAATGAAACACGGCCTGATCCTGAGCCATCCTCACCATCTCCACGCTACGCAAGCTCACAGCTGCAGTCACTGTGTCAGCGCATTTTGTTAAGGGTCTTCCTCTCCTTCGCGGAAGCTCTACTTTTCCCAGCATGATGTCCTCCTCTGAGGACAGATTTATCACCTCCTTGCTGCCCCTGCTCAGCCCTGTCTTGGCCATGATTGACTCTTTGGTTTTGGCCAGCTAATCCCAGGGGCCTGTGGTGTTTTATAAGGAGCCCTTATGACTTGGTGGCTTACGTGTTGGACTGCTGAGGGAAAGGTTGGTGGTTTGAACCCACTAGCTGCCCAGACTGGTTCTGGGGTCTAGAGTCGAGTCTTATCTCCATTAGTTGCACTGTATTTTCCTCACCTCCACCCCAAGCTGGTTCCTTCTTCCTGGCTCGGCTGGACCCCAGTGGGCATGGGGGTGCACACGGGGTGGGTCAGCACAGTGGGGACATGTGCCGCCCAGCTCTCTGCCACTCTCCAGGCCCGAGCAGCATCTTGCCTAGTCCCACTTCCCCTCGGTGGAGGGCAGACACGCTAGCCACCGAGAGGGCTGACCCCCTTGCCCCCGGCAGTTCCGTTCTCAGAGACATGCGAGGACCCTGCCGGGTCTGACAGCTGTGGCCTAATTTCCAGGGCTATAACCACGCTCCTTATTTTTACCCGCTTGGTATTTTCACTGCGCTGCGTGGGGGATGGCCAGGGTGGGCACTGGGGGGGTGACAGCTCTGTGGCACTGAGCAGGGAGAGGGGGTTCCAGTGAGATGAGACATGTGCTAGGCAGGCACGGGACCAGCTGGGGCTGGACACATGAAATTTTTTTTTTAATTTAAAAAAGCAGGGAGAGACCCCCAGCTCCCACCCCTTCATTTTCCTCAGTAAGCATTTCCAACAAGGTCACAAATGCACTGGCTCTATAGATTTTTGGCTCCAGACCATGTTTCAGGCAGCTTTTAAAAGCCAGTTCTTGGCGGAGCTTCAGTGGAGCCCGAGGAGAAGAAAACTAGGGCACTTTTATGCTTTGAGAAACATCAGATCCAGGTCACAGCTTCCCGGGCTCCGCGGAGGCGTGGGGCGCTCCGCACCCCTAGGCCCGCACCTGAAGGCCCCGCCCTGACTTTCCTGCCGGCACCTTCCCGAGCTGGCTCTTGGTCTCCCACGTTTGCTGGGAGGCGCCGCTGTACTGCTCCCCGCTTTATTATGCACGGCAGAGATGACACGTCTCATAAATGAAGGTTTGTGGCAATCCTGCATCAAGGAAGTTGGTCATTCCGTTTCTCCAAAGGCAGGTGCTCACTTCCTGTTTCTGCCAGGTCTGGTAATGGATTTAACATTTCAGACCTTTTCATAATGTAACTGCACACTCAACAGACTACATGACACTACAAGCACAAGACTCATAACGTACTGGAAAACCGAAATATGACTGTGACTTCTTTTACTGCCATCATCACTTTACTGTGGGGCTCGGGAAATGAACCTGTAACATCTCTCTGAGGTCGGCCTGCATCATTCACCTGCCTGCCTATCCCACCAGACCACAGCCATGACGAAGGCAGGGGCCACAGCTTGCTGGTCAGCCGTTGGCGCTCGGGGGCTAGCGTGGCAGGTCCAGGCACTCCAGCAAGATTCAGGGGACCAAGTCCTGCCGATTCCTGACTCCAAGCGACTTCTTATGGAAGCTCCCTGGCTCTTCCCACCCCTCTCAATGTTCCTGCTACACCTGGAGTGATCTGTGTGAGGGCTGTGGCCATGAAGAGCCAGCTTTGTGGAAACGTGGGGCGTGGGGGTGGGAGGGTATCAGGGATGTACTAGGACAGTTAGGGTTGAGGTTTCTAACTGGGCAAACCCTGCCGGTCCTTAGGGTCCCTTCTGCCCTAACTCCACACATGACAAGGTAAGAGCTGTCCACACCCCCTCCCCCCACCTCGCCCCCCAGACAACACGGCAGACAGTTTCCAGTCTCTGGCGAGATGCAATGTTAAAACAGAAGGAAGCTCCTCCTCTTGCTCCCAACTCTTTCACTCTCTCTGTGGCCTCTGGGAAGGTCCCAGGGCCCGTCTAGCCTAGAGGGACAGAGGATTTGGCTGTTGAGAAAGGAGGCACTGTCATTCCTGCTGCTCCCGCCACTCCAGGGGCCCTTTGTGGGCATATGTCACAGGTCCTGTCAGTCAGCGCTGAAAGCCTGCTCAGAGCGCAGACACTGCTGGGTCAGGACCCTCGTGTCCACGGCGTCTAGAGCCGAGTTCCCACCTTTCTGAGTGGATAAATGGAACACCAAAGCTCTTTGGCCACAGTGACAGGCCCAGCAAGGCTCCAGCTGAGGAGGCCACTGAAGGTTGGACAGGAAGGAGCAGAGGGCTGGCCTTTGGGTGGGAAGGCGTGTCTGAGAAACGGGGGTCCACAGGAAAAGCCCTCCATGGGGTGTGTCCTGTGGGGTGCTGGACTTGGGCTTGTGCTGTTATCAATGCGCTAATCCCTGCCCCGCCTCCAAACTCCTACTTTTATTTGTCCGTCTAACTTACTTTGGACATGTAGTGAGGAGAGACCGGTCCTTAGAGAGGGGCATCATGCTTGGGAGGGTGGAGGGACGGCGCAGGAGAGGAAGGCCCTCTATGAGGTGGATTGATTCAGTGACTGGGATAATCGGGATGGGAGTGTCAGAAACAGTGCGATTGGCACAGGACAGAGCGGAGTTTAGGGCTGTTGTACATAGGGTCGCTATGAGTCGCAGGCGACTCGATGGCACATAACAACAACAACAACATGTGGGGCTGACAGCTAGTTTTCTGCCATTTGCAATCGTGAGTCCTGTCTGGGCAACACTCACCAAGGGCGTAGTCTGGGGATGCAGAGGACGGGAGGCTGTCTGGGTCCAAGTACTAGTTTGCTCAGTGGCTTCCTCTCTTACCCTTCTTGAGAAAACAGAAGTGGCAGCCAACATGAGAACATCTGCCTCCCAGGAGCCGCGTTCCAAAGTGCCAGACTCGCTCCTGAGCATATTCCAGGGAGGATGTGATTTCCTTCTCACAACCACCGTCAGGAGAAGTAAGGAGCACAGGAAGGCGGCCGTGAGGGGCTCTGTTGCTGGCACCTCCCAGCCTCTCTTTCCCTTTCTTGTGATAAGAACATCTTTCTTCTCTGAACGTGGTTTGTCCTCGATACCACGAGGGGCTCAGATAAGGGTGTCACTTACAGTACTGCCACTGTTGTCCCACCAAGGTTGGCACGTGACCTGCTCCAGGCCAAGTCATGCCTCCCTCTGGATCCTGACAGTGGGATCAAGGCCACCTGGAAAAGACTAAAAACCCACAAGACTGGCCCTCAAGACATATACTATCTGAACTTCTGGCTCCCGCTGACGTCTGGCTACACCGGCCACTCAAGTCCTCTCAATCACTGGCTGCCTTAGTGGGAAGTGGATTCCTACCACGTACCACCTAAAGCATGACCGACAGAGATTATGATTCCCAACTGCAGTCAGGTGAGTGGTGGGTGAAGTGGAGAGGAATAGTGGTGTTTCTTTTTGACAAAACACAAGGAAGCTGGACTTGGTGATTTCCAGTACGTTGTGTAGAGCTAAGAAGTAATGCCTCTGTGTTGTAGGGGATTGGTACTCAATGTCTAACTCATTCAAAATATTAACAAACACCAATCAGAAACAAGCAACCTCGTGGTTATTCACCTGTGAGTGACTGAATCGCCTGAAAAAATTCTAGAAAACATTAAAAACACTAACCATGAATAGAAATGTCTATAACTTGAACAATATTAAGATAAGAAATTTCTATGCATCAGAAAAATCTTTAAGGCATGTCAGAGTTAGAAAAGAAAATTTGTTGCTGTTGCTGTTGTTGTTAGGTGTCGTCAAGTACAACCTATAGCAACCCAATGAGCAACAGATCTGAACCCTGTCCTATTCTGTGCCATCCCCACACCTCCTGACACGCTAGAGCCCACTGCAGCAGCCACCACCTCAATCCACCTGGCCGAGGGTCTTTCTCTCCTCTGCCAATCCTCCAGCTTTCTGAGCATTATGTCCCTATTCAAGAAACAACCCCTCCTAGCCACATATCCAAAGTATGTGAGGTGAAGCCTAATCACCTTTGACTCCAAAAAGCACTCTGGATGCACCCTCTCCAAGACATATCTGTGTGTTCTTTTAGCAGGCCAAGGGATGTTCAGCACTCTTCTCCAACACCACAGCACAAAGGCATCAATCCTTCCTCTGTCATCCTTATTCACTGTCCAGCTCTCAGATCCATAGCAAGTGATCGGAAAGACTATGGTTTGAATCAGAAGTCCTCCAATTGACATCATTACTACTTAATAATTTGGAAAGGTATCTACCTGCAGAATTCCCCAGTGTAGTATGTCTCCTAATTTCCTGACTGCTGGTACCAAGGGAGTTAACTGTGGATCCAAGTAAGATAAAGTTGTTGACAGTTTCAATCTTTTCTCCATCTATCATGTCTATCAGTCCAGTGGTAAGAATCTTTGTCTTCTTGGCATTGAGATGCAACCCATATTGAAGGCTGTATTCATTGATCCCCTGCAACAAGTGCTCCAAGTCCTAATTTTCAGTTAGCAAGATTGTATCATCTGCATAAAGCAGGTTATTGATGAATCTCCCTCCAATATTGATGCCACATTCCTCTACACAGAGTTCAGTTTCTCGAATAATTTGCTCAGCGTACAGACTGAACAGGTATGGAGAGATGCCCTGATGCATGCCCTTCCTTATTTGCAACCATGTAGTGTTCCCTTGCTCTGTTTGCAAAATAGCCTTCTGGTCTAGGTATGGGCTTCACATGAGCTATAGCTATAACCTGGCCTGTGAAGACTCATTTGCTATTAGAGTTACAAACTGAATCATCAGTTTGTTTTGTTTGGGGAGAAAGTTGTTCTAACCGGTACAGCATTTGTCTGTCAGTTTACTGTACTGTGATAACTTGTGGGCTGCTGTGATACTAAAAGCTATGTCACTGGTGTGTCAAATGCCAGAAGGGTCACCCACGGTGGACAGGGTTCAGTAGAGCTTCTAGATTAAGACAGACTGGAAAGCAGGATTGGCCACAGGACTCTGAAAATCCTATGAATAGCAGAGGAATGTGGACAAGAAAAGTATGGTTACATAAAATGCCAAAAATATATAAATAACTTCTAGAAATCAACAGTAAAAAACACCAAAAATCTAATTGGAAAGGGGACGAATAACTTGAATAGGCTCTTCACAGAAGAGGATATATCTAAAAGACCAAATTATGAAAAGTTGTTAAATTTCATTTGTTCAGAGACCTGGAGATTACAAGATGTGAGAGTACATTACGAGATAACAGGACTACCGTCTACAACAATGGCTAAAATGATCAGACTGACAGTAGCACATGTTGGCAAGAATGTGGAACAATCAGAACTTGCCCACACTTTTGCAAGAAGGAGAAACTGGAACAACCACTTTGGACAGTATCTACCAAAACTGGAAGAGACGTGTGCACATTCTCTGATCTAGCTTCTCATACTTAAGTTACATACACATAGTTAGTTAAAGCACATACGTTCACCAAAAGACACGTGAAAGAATACTTACGGCGGCATTATTCCTCACAGCATCCAACTCAAAGTGCTACAGATGCCATTACGAGTAGAATGGATAAGTGAATCATGATATCTGACACGGCTATGTGAACTACTCCATAGAGGCAAAGATGCTAAAAATTATCTCGCTTATTTTGGGGTATATTTTCAGGAGGAACCAGTCTTTGGAGAGAGATACGATGCTGGGGAAGGTGGAGGGGGGTGGTCAGTGAAAGAGAGGAAGACCCTTAATGACATGGACTGACATTGTGACTTTCATAATGGGCTTGAGCAGGACAGACAGAGATAAGGATGGCGCGGGGTAGGAGATGGTTTAGATCTGCTGTTCACAGGGTCGTTATCCGTCAAGTCAACTTGATGGTCTCTAACAAGAGCATCAATAACAAAACAATATGAACTATTTTTAGGGGGATAGTCCATAGGGAATTGCACTGTTAATCCAAAAGCTGTGCTTCTCTGATGGTTTAAATCCACCATTGGCTCCCTGGGAGAAAGACAGGCCATCTCCTTCTGTGGATGTACAGCTTCTGAAAACCTGCTGGAGGGGTCCACTGTGAGTCGGTTCAGAACATTTTTTTAAAAATTATTTTGTGGTGTGTCAAATCGGATCTGACTGGTATTTGAGGAGATTGCCCCTCCTTCTCCAGCAGAGCATCTGGTGGATTCGAACTGCGCACCTCTGGGATTGCAGTGCAGCTTCCTGCCACTAGGCCATCAGAGCTCCCTGGTTGTGAATATTTTTGATGCGAAATCCTGCTACATCCAGCAGAGGGGCATCTCACAAGCGTAGGAGGGGTCCAAAGAGTACAAGCTCTGCTCTTTTAGAAGTTCCAAACCAGGTAAAATGAAGCCCTGGTTAGAAGTCGGGTCAGTGGTTACTCTGGGGAGGCGTGCAGGTGCTCACTGATGGAAGAGACGTGGAAGGGCTCCAGGGTACTGGTATTGTCCCAATTTGTTGATCTGTGTAGAAAATCAGCACACGAGCTGAGCTGCATACATATCACGTGCACTTTTTTTTTTAATATAAGCACCACAGATGTGGCTCGAGGAGGGCGTGAGGGCTGCCGTAGAAGAGGCAGATTTGGGACATTATGAAAAGAAGTGCCACCTGGCTGCAATATGAAGTCTTTAGCAAAGGGGTGGCAAAAATCAAACTAAAAACAAGCCAGAAACTTCCAAGACCTGTTTCTCATGAAGCAGTGTGGAGGGCTGAGACGGTCGGTCTCTTCAGGAAAGGGGCTGGGTATGTAAACAGATCTTGTCAGAAGGGCGCAGCCAAGGCCATGAGGTTACTGATGACAAGGCTGGGAGAGCAACTAGGAGGCTCATAAAGCCTCCCTCGCTGCAGGAGATGGGCCGAGAGTGAGGGCGGCGAGGGGGGCACAGGGGAGCTTTCCGAGGAAGGAGAGCGCAGGATGTGCAATTTAGCACTTAAGAGAACATCTTTTGAAAGGAAAGCGTAAGAGAGGCGGCTCAAAACAGACACAGAAAGAGAGAGAAAAGGAGAGTCACCCCCGGAGGGTACTTGAACTTCTTCTAGGTTTGCCTTCAGAGAGAGGCCAGAGCTGATTGATGTGCTGGACCCCATGAACCAGAAGGGAAAACAAATAACGAGGGAGGAAGGAGGGGGAGAGACGTGTCCTCTTGAGCAAGAGTCAAAAAGGAGATTTAGCCCAAGAAGCGCATTCACTGTCAAGGTGCCAGAGAGTTCCACTGGATGGTTCCAATGAGATTAGGTGTCTAAATATAGACCGGAAGTAGGCCAAGATAATGGACGAGCAAGCGGCTGCGGAGGACCGGGAGCTGGGGAGGAAGAACAGGGGCTCTGGGATTTACTGTGTTTCACTTCCAGCCCTTAGCGGTGGGAGTGGTGGGGACCCTGAGTGAGAAGAGGAAACCACTTAAGGGGGGCTCTTTTCAGGGATTTGCTATGGGCTGATGACCGCCTCGTCATGGGATATGGGGAAGCAGGGTCCAGCTCACAAATGGGGAGGTGGGGTCTCTCGTCTCACCTGTTGTTGCATGTAGTGTGGGGGGATCTGGGGACCCTCCATGAGCCTGGGTGGGACAGGAAGAACCATGTGGGTACTTGGAGCTGTGGGTTCTGGGCTGGTGGGCAGACAGATGAGGGGCTCAGTGATCCCAGTGCTGGTGGCTGTGGGGTCGGGGGCCCAGCACGCTGCCCCACTGAGCACCCCTCACCATGTCTGTCCAGATCACTGGTCTCCCCTCTCTACAAGGCTTTGGTCCCAGGCCTGGCTCGGGGACCTCTCACAGAAGGTCTTCCCAAGTGCTCTCCACCACCTACACTGGAAGATCCCAAGAGCCTCAACTTTGGGGTCTCTGGATGGCTGCACAGCAACCCCCAACCTGGATGTAAGGAAGTCAAGGAGCTCTATCGACAGTGAAGCCTCAAATCCCGCATTCTTCTAGGCACTGAAGCCAAGGACTTCTTTGGAAAGTTCCTGTATTCACCTCCGATCCCAAGAGCTGCTTTGGTGAGCCATTTATGGGCCAGGCCATTAAGGCTATCAGGCTGGTTCAGGCCCTTGCTGTGGACGTCACCTGCTATTTCACACAGGCTGTGACCAGCTGGCCGCCTCGGGATGCATTCAGTTCTAAGTCCCCTCACAGGTCACCATGTGTGCTCAGAGACCAGAACTCTCCTTCTGCTGGGAGGGGCAGCCGGTCGACACAGTCTCATGCGCTGTGTGGGACGGAAACCCTTCTGGGCACTCTTTCTGAAAACATGGGGTGGGTGTTACCTGCTGAAAGAAACCGCTCAAGGAGAGAGAGGGAAGAGCCTCCACAGGTCGCCAAGGGCAGGCCAAGGAAACCCAAGTGCAGGCAGTGACAGAACGGGAGCAACAAGGCCCTGAGAAGGTTCCACACTGGATGAAAAAGACCGCTGCCGTGCCTCTCAGAGAAAGCGCAGAGCACATTTAAAACTCAGGGCACCCACTGTGTGTCCTGGCCCAGGTGTGGCCCCAACCCACGGAGGTGGGAGGATGGAGAACGACTTCTAGGGGTTGGCGTCAAGTTGCTCATTAGGATGCACATCAGCTTCCTGTCTGAGGGACCAATGTCACACCTCCATTTGTTTCTGGAACCCTGAGGTAAAGGCTGCATGGTCCCTCAAGCAGAGAGCACTTTAGGCTCTGCGAACTTCAGAAAGACAACCGCCCGAGTGCACTGGGCCTTGAGCACCCTGACAGCCACGCCGGCATCACTGGCTGCAGAGCTGTGGTCTGGGGAAGAGACACAAAGCTCCTGTGTGTAGATGACAGAGGAGGCATTTTCAATACAGGCAGGAAGGGGGACAAGCAAGGGCCAAGGTCATCTTGTCTCAGTGCTGAGCAGGGTCCAGAGGACGACAGGCCCCAACAGCCAGAGAGGTCACTTGCTTCCCTCCGGCTGCTGAGTGGACACAGGGACAAACCTCTGGCTCAACAAGGGGACAGGTGCTGGGGCAGGGATGTCAGGGCCCTGTCACATGACTTGCTGCTGCCGACCCTCATTTCTAACCTCCCGTGAGCCATGCTTAAGGGGAGCAGTCCCTTGGCCTCCTCCCGGCCTCCCTGTCTCAGGAGCCCTGGACCCTTGGGAAGAGGGGAAGCTGTTCTGTTTAAAGCCCCAGCTTCTCGAGCTCAGGCGCAGCATCCCTCGGCCAGGATTTCCTTTCCTCTCCCCCACCCTGACTCGGAACTAATTAATCCCAGCCTGGCCCCAAAGGGCCCATCACATGTGGTTTCCATCTTCCAGAAGAAAACATGTCACTTCTCGGGGAGCATGGTGTAGCGTGTGCGCGGGCACGATGTGGCGTGTATGCAGGGACAGTGTGGGTGACCTGCATATGGGCCCCCACCCTCCTCTAGTCACAGGACTGTGAGGGTTGGACGCTGGTCACTGTGTCACAGACAGAGATGAGGAAAAGGAGAGCAAGGGTCAGGCTGCTGCTGTTACACTGTGAGCCCCAAAGGACATTTTTTCCCTTTAACGATCAGGAACACAGCCTTCTCTAAGACGCCTAGCTGGCGTGTCAGGCTGGGCCTCCCTAGCTGCCCTTGGCCTTGTCTCCAGTGAGGAGATCAGAAGCCAACAGCCGCCTGTGCAAAATGGCATCTGCCACACTCCTTGTAGACTCTGTAGTCTCCAGGACCCTTGTGGGGGGTGGGGAATGCTGGAAAGTTCCAGAAAGCTTACACAAGGAGCTAGGTAGGCCTTAATGAAAACCAGCAAGAAGTTAAAGATCTCCTGAGAGGGAAGCAAAGAACCCCTGGCCCTGGTCAGTGCTCGGTCTCCTCTCCATCAGCGGGGTCCAGTCAGTCGGAGGACATGGGCACACGGGCACACAGACATGCACACTGTCTTTCTCTCTCCCTCACAACCTGCCCGCTCTGTGGGCCAGCGGACCAGGGTTTGCTCTAGCAGCTCAAGCCATCACGTTGTGTGCTACAGCAATTTCTTTTTATTCTGAGCAAACCACAGGGGAGAGGGGACAGGGCCTGAGATGGACCACGCAAAGTGCCCCCCCCCCATGCTGGGGGCTGGAGGCAGAGCACGCTCCTCTGAAAGGCCGTTTGAACCAGCAATGAGGGTCTCCCCATGCTACTCTCAACTCACCCTCTCTCAGGGTCAGCCGTGGACGTCAGGGGGCCTGACCAGAGGTGCCTGCCCAGGGCTGAGTGTGACAAACAGTGGGGGCGTGTGTGTGTGCGTGTGTGTGTGTGTTGCATGCACTGATGCCGGAGGCCACGAGAGAGGGAGTGTGGGGTGAGAGGTGGGAGCGGGTGTCTGCGTGTGGGCTGCCTCCCCGTTTGTCAGCCATTTGGCCAGCTCAGGGCCCTGCTCACAGGGCAGGATGTACGAGGCCAGCAAAGTGGAATTTCCCAATTACAGCATGAAAGAGCTTCTTCTCTGGGGCCCCTCCCCCAGCCCCCAAAATGAAAAACAAGTCACTTCCAGTAGCTTCCTAGGCCTGGACTCCCCTGCCCCACCACCCACCCCCACCAGCCAATCAACGCCCTCCTTCACGCCCCCCCCAACAGCAGAGCTGTTATGCAAACCCAGAATGAGGGGGGGAGGGGGGCTGATGTCCACAAGGGCACCCATTAGGGGCCCTGAGCATGTGCTGGGCTGGAGAGGCTGCCAGGCCTGTTGATCTGGCTGGGAGGCAGTCCGGGGGACTAGAGGCTGGATTGCTGGGGCTTCCCTGGGTCAGACTATGACCGAGTCCCATGCCTGCTTCCTCCCTTCCCACTCTACCCAGGCTGTCCTCTCAGGGGACCCTTCTCCAGACGGTGCTCAGGGGGTTAGCCTCTATTTCTGGGAGGGAGCCTCAGGCTTCAGCTCCCACCTCCCCAGAGGATGTTCCTGGCTTCAGCTCTAAAACTCTTCGGGGTGCTCCATGGCTCAGCCCCCACCTCCTGGAAAGTGTCCCATACCTCAGTTTGCACCCTTCAGAAGGTGCTCCAGGACTAGCTTCCTTACCCCTGAAGGGTGTTCCTGGTCTCAGCTCCCACCTCCTGGAGGGTGCTCCATGTCTCAGCCCTCACACCCCTGAAGGGAGCTCCTGGCCTCATCCCACACACACCTAGAGGGTGCTCCATGCCTCAGCCCACACACCCCAGAGGGTGTTCCACGCCTCAGCTCCCATATCACTGGAGAGTGCTGCATGCCTCAGCCCTCACCTCCTGGAGGGTGCTTCCAGCCTAAGCCCCACCTTCTGGAGAGTGTGCCGTGCCTCAGCCCGTACACCTCTAGAGGGTGCTCCATGTCTCAGCCTCTACCCCCCGGAGGGTGCTCTTGGACTAAGCTCCACCTCTTGGAGGGTGCTCCATGCCTCAGCCCCCACATCCTGGAGAGTGCTCCATGTCTTAGCCCCCACTTCCGGAAAGCTGCTCCATGCCTCAGCCCCCACATCCTGGAGGGTGCTCCATGTCTTAGCCCCCACTTCCGGAAAGCTGCTCCATGCCTCAGCCCCCAC
>NW_006399751.1:995192-997564 GCF_000299155.1 Elephantulus edwardii
TCTCAGTGCATCTGGCTGTGAGGAGGGCTGTGGAGCTGCTGGCTTCCAGAACCTCCATGTGCGCCTGAACTGTCGTGTCCACCAGATAACAAGGCCATCTGGTCATGGACAGAGTATGTCCAGAGAGGCGCCTGCTGGTATCAGGCGTCCACTCCCCATCCCCCCACTCCCACATCAAGGCGCAGGCCTGGGAAAGATTTGAGGGGGAGGACAGGCTCCTGGGGTCTGGAGGGAAATCATGCATCTTCCTCCACTGCTAACGTCCCCATCAGACGTCTGTCTGCAGGAACTCGGGGGCATTGTCAGGCCCTCCCCCCCCCCCCCCCCCCAGCCACTCCCAGGCTCCAGTGAAACAAGAAACAACTGGCTTTTAACTGGTTTGCCAGAAGAGTTGCTTCCTTTCTGTCTTAACACATGACTCAGTGTGTGCAGCACTTTCAGGGAGTGCGAGGAAATCACTGATGATGATTCTTATCAGGCGGGGCTTCATCTGGATCTGGGCATCTGCAGGTACCATCAGCAAGTCACCCCTTAAAGCCGTCAGCAGAAAAAGAGGAAGTGACCACACAGGAGAGGGGGGCAGCCACTCCTGAGGGCCCTTCCCCAGCCAGCCTCTGCCCAGGGAGTCAGTACGACCAGTGGGAGCAGGAGGGAGCCCTAGGGTTTGGGGGGTCTCCTCCATGGCAGACACTGCTGTGTGTAACGGAGGGGCCCAGTCAGAAGCAGGCTGGCCCACTGGCTTAGCGAGCAGCAGGTGGCCAGGCCGGAGCTGGCAGGACAGAGGAGGCTGGGCCAGCGGGCCGTGAGCCACAGCATGTGACGACAGGTGCTGCTCGGGGGTGGCAGGCTGGACCCGACCCAAGCCCAACACACTGCTGTCGGTGGATTCCGACTCACACAGAGCAACTGCCACAGGCCTTCCAAGGGTCTAAGCCTTTACAGAAGCAGACGGTCACATCAGAAGAGTGCCTGGGGGGTGGGAAAGGCTGCCCATTCGCTTAACAAACAAGTGCTTAGCCACTGTGCCACCAGGGTTCCTGCAGACTAGACCAGGGGTGGGGTGAGGGAGGGTAGAGAACGAGGAGAAACACCGAGTGACCATCTCCTTGTGCTTCTCTGCTGTGAGGCGACAGGAGTGAGGCAGGTTCGGTGCCGTTTGGGGCCTCTGTGCCATCTACATGGGGTTGAAGCCCTGAAACAGTGAGTGATAATCCCATAACCGGACACGCGAAGCCCCCGGCAGGAGGGGAGGGAGGATGGCCCAGCTCCCGAACGCTGTACCCTCGCCCCAGGGGGGAACGACGGGGTGGCTGAGGACTTCGCAGGGTCCAGGGTCCACAGCCCTGGCTCGACCTGTCCAGGAAAGCAGGCCTCCTCTCTCCTCTCTACAGCCGGGGGCTCCCCGGGACACACCGAGCCCACACCGCCTCACCCACGCTCGCCTACGCTGGTACCCCTGCCCTGGGCGTTCTCTGACTCCCTGACACCCTCTCCTCAGGCCCCGATCAGACATGTGACGCTGGGACAGAATGGAAAAATCCACACAAGCCCCGCTCTTCAGAGAGGAGGCTGGTGACAAATGCATCCTCAGACTTTCCTCTTGTCCCCGCCAGTCTTCCGAGCGAGGAGAATGGCTCTGCTGTGGTTTGGGGCAGCGCACAGAAGTGCGCCGTCACTCCTGCAGGGCCAGGCCACCATCCTCCTGCAGGGCCTCCCACATCTCACGTCCACCGCAGTACTGACTGAACGACCAAGGACCCCTTCGTCTGCGGGTCAGTGGGGACGGGCACAGTTCCTGCCCCTCGGTAACGGGCTCACAACCAGGAGCGGCTCTGCAAGCCCCCCGCCCCCGGGGCCTTTCAGTAATGCCTGGAGGCATCTGTGGTTGATACAGCTGGGTGGGTGCTACCAGCATCTAGTGGGGAGAGCCCAGGGGGACTGCTGAGCATCTTATGATGACAAAACAGCCAGCCCCCACCACACAGACGGATTTAGCCCCAAAAGTGCAGAAGTCACGAGACACTGACAGATAAATTCAGGAACACAAGACACTGGTGACCTGACGATACTGCACTCACCACCCCGGCAGGGACATCCTTCTGGTGCACCGACTCTCAGCCCCCTCCGTCCTCTGGGTTCTGCTAGTTGTCTTTGTGGCTGGGCAGATCTGCTCCCATAACTCAGTCCTTCGGCCCAGCCCCAGCACAGTGCTCTCAGCCTCTGCCTTGGCCCTCGAGCGGGGCCTCCTGCTCTCCTAACCCCCTAGCGCAGGGAAGCTCATCACGCAGCCTGTGCCCACAGCCTCTGTTCCCCACCGCCGTGTCCCCCACCACATCCCCCACGGCGTCCCCCACCGCTCAGCTCTGCCATTT
>NW_006399751.1:997676-1070936 GCF_000299155.1 Elephantulus edwardii
CCCCCTACAAGCTCCCTCCCCAGCTCTTCTTTTCAAGCCTCCTTTCCTTACTCCTTCCTTCCCCAACCATTTCCTACTGGGACTGCTCAGGGCCCACCCCCACCAGTGACCACTCCTACTCCTGCAGCTTCACCCTCGTCCTCCACGAGGGAAGAATCATCTAGAACGACTCCCTGCTCAGAGTCGGGTGTTTAACAGCGCGCTGAGTCTGTGTCACGGCCCAGTTGGGTCTCGAGGCTCAGGCCCCTCTCTGGAGAAGGAGGAGGTCCAGTACCTGCTCCTCCCGCATCTCTCCTCTGACTTCCCCGAAGGAATCCAAATACCAGAGCATGACGCCCCGGCCCCGTGACCCCAGGGCTCCCATCTCAGAGGGTGGGACCAGCGGCCTTAGAGGCTCAAACTAGAGACCTGAGGTCATTTCCAACTCTCCCTTCATCCCCCTCTGCAACTGATCCCCCATCAGATAGGGCCTCCATGTACTCTTGCATCCTGCTACTTCCCCCACTCCAGGGACAAGAGGCCACTGTCTCTCACCTGGATGAGCCTCTTACTGCCCTCTTCTTACGGCCAACTTGTCCCTCTCCCCTCCACTGACCACCAGCAAACACAGCAATCCTCAGGTCATAGGAATCTGGTAACATCATTCCCCTGCTCAGGCCTGTTCACTGGCTTCAACGCCTATCGTGGCCCAGGAGGCTGGGCCCTGCTCTTCGCTTTCTGGTTTACAGCACAACAAACTCCCCATTCTATTTTTCTCTCAGTCTCCTTACACAGGTAGGACCCTTATGTCTAGAAGCCTAACCTTCCGACCCCCCAGCCTCATGTGCCTTCCGACAACACTGACCACATCAGTCTTATCTGGTCCTGGGCGGCATTAGTAACCTCATCTCTCCTAAAGGTTTTGCGTCCACGGGCCAGGGTTGAGTTCTCACAAGGGCTGAGAGCCACTGCCAGAAAGTCTTGGGGCCACTGGGACTGTGCCAGAATCTTGAACCTGCTCAGGAAGTCTGTCTGGAGGATCTACAGCTTGTTGGCCTGTGGGTGGCCCTGGGCTGCTTTTCTGGAGTTCCGAAGGACAAGGGCCAGACCCGGCCACTCTGCTCGTGGTGGAAGCTCTTGAGCAATGGCGGGGCCCTGGGACCATCTCTATAACCAGGTTCTTGTGCTGCCACGTCTGCATCAACCCCAGGCAAGCCCTGCGACAGCTGGCTCCAGAGCACAGCCTTTCTTTCCTTCTTGAAGACTCTGACATCATTAGTCCACGAGAATGTTTAACCTCAGGGGGACACAGTGTCTCAACCAGTGAAAGAGAGATTTGTTTGTCTGGAAAAACATCAACACTAACCTGATCATGGTGTGAAGTGAAGCTTTAGCTTCTTTTAAATACAAACACAGAGATTAAGAATAGAAGGAATGAGACAGGTGGGCTGGTGAGCACACTAGAGCCCAAGGTGTGTGAGCAACGGGGGGCTGACCTGATGATGAAGGCGCCTCTCGTCTCCAGGAGTCTCTGCTCGCTGCTGAACCTCTTGAGAAGGTTGATCATGAACTTGTAGAAGTAGGAGTTCATGGTAGGGGTCGAAGGAGAATATTCCAAGCCTTTGGTACCTGTAGGGAAAGGGACATTTGAGAAGCAAGCTGGGCAGGAGGAGGAGGTACCAGCTCCTCGGAGCACCTAACAGGAGCGGTCAAACCATCCAGAGGGCTCTGCACTGGGCGGCACCAGAGGGGCATCAGCCCAACTCCATCAGATGCCCGTGGCCGGGCGGCAGCGCACCTCCTCCAGCTGAGCCCCGACCTCTCTTGTGCCCCCACTGAGTAGGGGGAGGTGGTGAGGCGCTTCCAAGGGGGTTTTCTGTTCTGTTTCCAGCTAAGGTCTCCTCAGCAGGAGCTGCATCTATGCAGCTGTGCCCTCGCCCCAGCAGGCGTGATCTTCCAGTGGGCACGTCTTGGGTGAGAAGTGCAGCCGCAGGGCAGGCCTCGGGCAACGTGGTGCTGTCTGGGGCGTGTTGCTCTGGGTTGCTGTCCAGGACAGGCTGGCCTGGGAGGTCCACAGTGACTCAGGAATGACAGTCACTGCCCCTGGCCCAGGGGTGCTGTTTGTAAAATCGAGTGTCACATTCTTACAGATTGAGTTACTCAGGGCCTAGCGGGGGCGGCTCTCTGAAGACGTGGCTGCAGATCCAGCCGCTGAGGTGTCTCTACTGTCCCTCACACAGGGTACAAAATCATCTGCGCAGGTGGGAGTCAGGCTAGGGCACCGGAGATGGGTGCGTCAGTCACTGCAGCGGGCCCTGGTGCTCAAGTGACAGCTGCCCACGTCCCTGTCCCCTTCCTTCTCTGGTCCATCCCTCCCTGGGGGACAACAGGCACGCTTCCATGGGGAGGTGGCACCTGTGGGCAGGCTGGTCAGGGAGCTGCAAGTTCCCGTCCCGCCCTGGGAGGAGGGGCCAGGAAAGGACAGGGACATAGACAGTGCGCACTCAGACAGGTGGGGGCCGCCTGAATCTCTTCCAGCCTCAGTCTCCCTCCTCACCCAACAGCTTCTTTACTGACCATCAGGCCCTGAGAAAAGACATCCTCCCACTTCCTCGGCAGGAAGCCCAGAGTGCTGGGGATCTGAGCGACCTGAGCCTCTGCACACCTGATGTGGGTACTGTGGGGACAGCCCCTCCTGTTGTTCTAACACCTCACCCCTGGGCTTCCTGTGGGCCAGGCCCTGTGCTAGGGGCAACACACATCGTCCATGGGTGCCACGGCCACCTCTTCTATCTGTGGAGGCAGAGTGTGGGGCTAGCGGGGACGCAGCGCTGGAGGAAGGGAGCTCATCAGCTGGTCAAGTCCGGGCCCACCCTCTATCACTGAGCCTGAGGGTCTGCAGGGGAGAGGGGGTGGAGGGCCCAACTCAGTGACTGCTCAGTGACAGCACCTGGAACCTTCGGACCACTGCAGACGGTGGGTGAGCTGGTCTGGCTCCGGCCTGGGAGCCAGGGAAGAGGATGGAGGATAAGTGGGCACAGGTCCTGGGAAAGCCCCTCCACTGGCCCCAGGGGACGAGGGATGGAGGATGAGGTGAGGGAGGGCAGTGCTGGCCGGCAGCTCCGGACGAGGCTGGACGTGGACACAGCAGTTACGGGCTGGCAGGCCGTGGGTCTCTCCTCGCTGGGCTCTGGCAGGAAGTTCCCGTGACCCGGCTTTTGGCCGAGGGGCAGCCAGCTCCTATCGGGAGGCCCTCTGTGCCCGGGGCCAGGCCAGTGGGTGGGGGAGTGGGCTACGGCGGTGGAGACCAGCTCAGCAGATGTTGTTAAGTGAAACCTGACGGGGTGACATGAGAACCCACAGAGCAGCTCACAAACAACCTCCCTGGGATGTTTTGGATCGAGCTTTGTGGCTATGACGTGAAGGAACCTCACATGTCAGGTTAAAAATAGCTCTGCCTCAACGCACAACTCAAGTCGCAACTCAACAAAACCAGATGGGAAAACGTTAGCTGGGGCCGACAAGGCCCTGCTCCGCTGCCTGCCTTCCGGCTGGGGAGGGTCATAGGCTAGCCAGGGCACAGACATGGGGCAGGGGCCTGGGACCCGCCTGGCTTCTCAAACGTGGCCAGCAAGGCCGTCCTGGGTTGAGGACGGCATCTGAGGCTGGTCCCCATCTGCAAAGGGCTGCAGGGGAGAGAGCTAGAGAGACACTGTGCTCTGTTGGAGGTTCACCCCGCAGAGGGAGTCTGGTGGGACAGAGCCAAGGTGTCAGGGCTGGGAGAGCAGCTTATCTCTGGACTCAAGGAAGAAGGGAAGAAGGGGAGGGCAGGGTCTGCGGAGTCTGCGACACATGAGCACTGAAGACATGGCACCTTTGGGATCTGAGCCACGAAGGAAGTTCTTATCCTAACTGCAAGCAGGTTCAGCTGAGGTCTCGGGACCTGCGCTCACCCGCGCTCAGCACCATCTCCTTGGCCCAGGCCTTCCAGCTGTGAGGTTCAGAGTGAGAAAGAAGCTAATGGAGCATGGGGGTGGGGGGGTGGGGGGGTGTTTCTGCCCCCATGATGCACAGCGTCTGTCACCAGGAAGGAGCTGTGGGCGTGAAGTGAGGGCTGGGCAGCCCTGGGAGGGCAGTGAGAGGAAGTGGCACATGCGCCCCAGTTCACGGGCGTGGATGGAGGTCCCCGCTGGTGGCAAGCGATGGCAAGCGATGGCCGATGGCCGGGAGCACAGCCAGGACGGGGGGCCCGGGAGCCTCAGAGGCATGCAGTGCTCGGGCGACTGGATGCGGGCCCCTCTTATCGATTTGACGAACTCTGAAAAGGAGGTGTCCACCCTCATGGGAGTCTGATGCTGGGCTCGGGCAGGTCCTCGCCCCTGGAGTGTGAGATGGGGCTTCCTACGTGCAGCACCGTGTGCAGTGCGGCTGACCTGCCACATTCTATACGCTCCTGACCATGTCAGCGCTGTCACCTGCACCCTGGACAGGGAGCGTCTGAGGCCACAGCCAGGAGGCGATCAGTGTGAAAGCGGGAGATCGACAAGAGGGATCTGGGCTGGACATCAGCACACACACATCACTTCATGGTGATGAGATGAAAGCAGTCCTGTGGACGCACAGAACCCCAACCTTCACGGTGGGGAGATGCAGGGGTATGCAGAGGTCAAAGGTGTTGGTGGGGAGGCAGGGATGGGCTGTGCGCCTGGGTCCCTCAGACCCCAAGTGCTGTCACCGTGTGGTCCTGGGGGGCGGGAAGAGGGCCTTCAAGGCGTAAAGAGAACGAGACACGGCTTTGGAGGGACAGAAAACAGTCTGGTGAGGCTGGAGGCCACCACAAGGCAGGAAAGGAAGATGGGAGGCCAGGATGGGGCTCTGAAAGGACTGCAGAGTTTGGGGTGCAGGCTGCACCCGAGAAAGCAAGCCCACTCAATGTCCCAGGGGTGTGAAGGGAGGAGGCTCTCAGGCTATCCCACACACAGGACCCCCTGAAGTTCACTGTGGCCTCATAAAGAACTGTGACCCTCAGCCTGCATGTCCAGAAGAGGGAAGTGTGGCCGCGTCACAGACACTGTGTTCATTTTAGAACAAACTCCTGTTCATCTGGTAGACCCTGCTGTTTGCAATGACTTCAGGGTGAATCCTGGCTGAAGTCTGCGATCCCTGGTCAGCTGGGAAAAGGATCCCTTCCCCACCGATCTGAGTGGGGCCAGGAGCCTGTTGAGGGAGCTCTGTCTATCCCAAGGGGCTTGTGACCTCGAGGCCTTGGCTGCATGAGAGGTCACAGGGCGTGATGACAGCACGCAAGGCTGTTCTAAGTGTCCCTTCCCGAGCTGTCCTCTGTCCCAGCTGTCCCATCCTGAGTCACCCTCGGTCCTCGAGCTGTCCCAAGCCACCCTTGGGGTCTTGGTGGACCAGCAGTCATTTCCCTGCACATCCTTCCACCACTGTGTACCCATTTCACAGCCACCTGTCTCTGTGTCTGAGAGAAAGGGATAAATCCCTCACAGACGGGCCAGATCAGGCTCTGGGGAGGATGAAGGCGTTGCGCCCTGTCCCTGGGCTGGGCGGTCTCAAAGGTTTTTGTCTGCCACCTGAGAGATGACAGCTGTCCTTGTGTGGGAGAACTGAGGACACTCAGAGGTCATCTTCCTAGACCCCGCCCTGCAGGTTGCCCTCTCGCAGCTGCCCCCACAGACCTCTCCCTTTTTGGATGCCACCCCTCATCTCTGGCATTCAGCTGCCCACCCAGGGCCTTCAGATTGACCAGAATGGCTGAGCTGGAGACAAGAGGTGGCAGACAGACCTGGGCTGTGGGGCAAAGGTAGGCACCCTCCATCCCCATCCCGAGCAGGGTCAGGCCACAGGATATGCAGATCACCTGGAGGAAAAGTGCACTGGCCCAGAACCAAATGCATCCAGGGTGCATGGGAAGAGGAAGCCGGGCTGTCTGGGCCTGACCATCCCTGAGCTGCAGTTACAGCCGGCTGGAGCATGGGGCTAGCTGTAGGACACACCTATTGCAAAGGTATCCTAAGGCCTGCGGGCCCTTGTGAAATCCCCTCAGAGGACCAGGGAACTTTCGTCCCGAGCGTCACTGCTGAGACATCTTCGATGCAGACGTCCTGAGACTTGCCCTGTCACTAGTGTGGCCTGCAGGGCCCGGTGTCTCCCTGGCCCGGTGTCTCCCTGTGCAGCTCCCTGGCCTGGGGTCTAGAGCCTGGATGAACTGGGCTGAGGGGCTCCCGAGACAAGGGTTTTGGGGCCAGGCACCCTCATAGATCATGTGGTGGGGCACTGGTAGAGGGCTTGGCTGCAAAGCTCCCTAACCTAGCTGATGCTTGGCCTAACTCACCAGAGAACAAGCTATCTGGGGACCTTCTGCCCAATGTCATGCACTGCTTGATGGACAGATACCCAAGAAGCCCCAGTGCTCTCCCTTCCAGCCCCACATTTCAGGGAGAGCAGACAGACACGTGTCAGGAGAAGGGGCTGGAACCGCTGGCTGAAGAAGATGAAGTCACCTGCTGGTCAGCTTCCTTTAAAGCCACAGGATGAGCCCAAGGACACATGGGGCCCCTCGTCCGAGGACTGCCCAGGACATCCAGTCTGAACTGTCCCATCCTTGCCTGGGCTGCCTGCCACGCTGGGAGCTGTTTTTAGCTGCTTGGGTGTGAAAGGAACTGGCCACCTAGCCTTCCTCCACCTGCAAGACCTGAGCCTCCAAAGGCCCAGTACTGACCAGGGGACACTGCCTTGTGTACCGAGAAGACCAGGAGGCTCCGATGGGCTTGGACGGGTTGAAGGCATCCTGTCCAGATGTGCAGGATGATGAGGAAGAAGGGCTCAGAGGGTCTCCCCCAGGAGCCGCTGGAGGCTGGGCCTCAAGGAGCAGGCAGAGCGTGTGCCGCAACCGATCAGGTAGGAAGCTCGGTGACCCCTCACTTTGTGCTGAGGTCAGGGCTCAAGAATGGCAGCCCAAGGACTGCCCCGCCCAGGACGGGAACCACAGAAACCAGAAGCGGCATTTCCAGGGGGGCTAAGCCAGTTCCTCTGGGGACACTCACCAGGAGCGTGCAGCGGGCCAGCTCTGCCTGAAGCGGGCACCTGGAGCTCCATGTGGCTCACCCGCAGGTCAGGGCCATCGAGCGGGCCAGGGTCGTCCGTCTGGCCCGCTGGGGAGGAAGCAATTTCTGCCAACACCTCCAGGTCCTTGAGGATAACCTGTGAGGAGAAGAGCAGAGGGTGAGGGGAGGGGACTTCCTGAGGGGGACAGCAGGGGTCTGGTACGGGCTGGACCACCAAGACCAAGCTATAGAAGAGCCGAGGGGAGCTGAACAAAGGGCGCTGATTGAAGAGAACATAAGCTGGGTGACCAAGGCAGGAAGCCAGTGCCTGAGGCCTGGCGAGGCACCTTCCTACAACCTTCTGAGGCTCCCATGGGCTAGCGCGGCAGGGAGTGGGTACCTCCAAAGTCCTGGGACACGAGGGACTCAGGCTCAGTGCCCGAGGGAGGGGGGTAGTCCTGATTCAACAGAGATGCGGCTGGGGGCAGCTGGCAGCCTCCACTTTGAGGTCCCTGTGCTGGGAGCCCCCTCTGCCCCTTTTCCTGTCCATTCCTTCACAGGGAGTCCACTAGGACGGTCTGTGTAGATGGACAGAGGTCCATGTGCTCCAAGGGGTGCAGGACAGTCAACCTTGTGGTCAGAGGCGGCCAGGGAGCCCACGAGGCGGCTGGGTCCAGGCTGCACAATGGACATGTGAGGGTCTGGCAGACGCCCGTTTCCTGGTCAGCAGCCTGGCCTACAAGAGGCCTGTCCACCTTCTAAGAGGCTCCAGGGCCAGGCTACTGAGGCCAGATGAGGAAGCTGCCCTGGCTCCTGGCCAGAAGTAACGCCCTGGCTTGTCAGCAGTCTCAGTCAGAGCGTGAAGACTGTGGCTCCCGATGTGTCAAGTCCAGGTCCATTCCCACATCGGAGCCGTTCCGACTGTCACTCTCACGCCTGCAAATCCTGACCCTGGACCGGCTAACCTCATCCACAACTCACAGCACGCCCAGCCTGTCCCGTCCACCACCTGGGCACCAATCCTGACCCTGGACCGGCTAACCTCCAGCCTGTCCTGTCCACCACCTGTGTGCCGGGAGCTGGGCTGACAGGGCCTCTCGGGGGAAGAGGATGGGGACAGTGATGACGCAGGGTGTGCACAGCGGGGACCTGCAACCTGGCCGCGGGGGCAGCAGCACACCTGTGCATGACCTTGTCAAGGCAGGCAGAGAGGGGCACCTGACCTGGCACGAGCCACTGGCGGGCAGGTGGACTAATGTGGCCCATTCCAGGAAACTGAGCCTTCTAGAAGAGCTTGAGGGAGGGACATGGGGAAGGGGTACGGCCAGAGGCGAGGAGCAGGGCTCAGGGGCGCCATGCCGAGGCTGAGCCCTGTCAGTGGACTGCACGGTGCACACCGAGTCCTCTGTCCCCGGACCCTTCGCTTTTCCCAAGTTCACGAAAGACTCACACTGGGATCTGTTTTTGCTGACTGAAAGAGATCCATGCAACTACAATCCCAGAGGTGCACGGTTCGAATCCACCAGATGCTCTGCCGGGGAAGGAGGGACAATCTCCTCCTGTACCAGTCAGATCTGATTTGACGGTACACGCACACAAAAATAATAAAATTAAAAAAAAAAAAAAGAAAAAGAAAGAGATCCAAGGAAATGAAACGAGCACTCAGCATTTGTTTTGCAGCCAGCTCGCACCCCCAGAGAGTGGGGTTCCCGTGCTTGTTCCCGGGGACCCACTCTCAGCATGCTGGCGTCGAGCCACCACAGCTCGGCGTGGTGTCTGTGGACTCTGCTATTTTAGGTGGTCTGTGTTACTTTAGTATGATCTCGTGCGTTATTTTTGGGGTCTGGGAATGCTCAGAAAATTTTCCCATAGGAAATAACAGTAATTGCCTCTTTACTCGACGCCACTGTTGCTTGCAGGTTTCACAGGAAGGCTCTACTTTGAGACAGCTCGTAGGGGATCCTGATCCTGAAAACGGAGATTCAATCTTGCAGGGCAGTTGGGGTAGTCACAGTGAACAGTGTGGACACTCCCGAGGACCCCCCCTACTGTGGGTGGCTTTGGCCTCTGCTGGGGCAGACAGTGGGGTGAGCACCCAGGGCCGTGGAGGACCCCTTCTCCACACCTATCCCTCCAGTCGGCCTCCTCTCACCTCTCTTTACCCTGCTGGAGAGCTCATTCAGAAAAGCTGCAGATTTCACATTTTTATTCTCTTATTTTAGAAAGTTTTTAACACCAAATGGCAAATGAATGCAAATGATACTTCAATTGCACAATTGAAGCCGGAAATGCTGTCTACAGGTTTCCTTCCCTGATCCCAGCCACTCCTCTCCGCTTACAAATCAAAAGATTTGTCTCTGGTCCTGGGAGCTGGCAGAGAGCCCACAGCCCTGCCCTGGGCGACACTATGTATGCCTGTTCACACACAGCCCCTCCTGTCCCCTCCAGCAGGGAGTCAGGACAGGCTGGCCTCCTCCAGCCACACACCTCCCCCCATGGAGGGCTGGGAATGGCTGGAGGTGAGGACCTGGAGCCAGGGCCAGCCAATCAGGGGTCCCAGGTGGCTGTGACATCCCAGGGAGCCCAGCCCACCAGCAAACTCGCCTTGGCCTAGGGGCAGAGCCAGCAGGCTGAACCAGTTAGAGGCTCTGGAGGCACAACCCTGTTACAGGGCGGCTGCCAAGCCAGCGGGGGCCTGGGAGTGCTGAAATGCCATCCTCCTGGCTGGGCCTGGCCTTGCACTCTCTGTCCTCAGGCTAGAGTTATGGTGTCCCACCCAGCTGGCACCCCTGGGAGGTGGGACAAGGTGGCCCTGGCTGTCGAAGCGCTGGGTGTGCACCCCACCCTGCCATCCCGGCTTCCTTTGGCCTCTGGACCAGCCGATCCCCTGGCGTCCACCACACTGGCCAGCAGCCCTGGCTCTGTGAACAGGCGAGGCTCAGAGGAAGTGGGAGGAAGCTACTCTATTAGTATGCACTGCACAGGCTTTTGCAAAATGAATATAAAACACTTGTGCTTTCTTTTTGTGTGAGAGAGAAGGGGGAAAGAGCGGGAGGGAGGGAGGTTATAAGAAAGCAATATTCTGCAGGGAGAGGCATGAGGAGGAGAAGTGCCCGCTGTTGCCATGGCAGTGGGCTGGGGGTGGGGTGGGGAAGGCCATCAGCTGGCCCTGGACATGGTGAGAGCTGGCCATCGGTGGAGGGTAAGGGTCGGAAGCTGCCGGGCATGGAAAACATCTAATGAACCAACTCTGGGGCAAGCTTCCCTCACGGCCTGGCTGTCACAGACGGGGACGCCTGGGGCGAGGGGTTCCTGAGGGAGGCCTGCTTCCCATGGCAACTTCCCCAGCACGGGCCGGCTTCCGAGACGGGGACTCAGAGAGTCAGGGGTGGGGGGAAATCACATGGGCTGTCAGTCCCCTTCAATCCTTATGGCCAAGGCCACATCTCTAGGGGCTGCCTGCCTCTTTTACTGGCCTCCCACCTCTTGCCAAAAGAAAGGGCCTTGAACCTGGTACTCCAACCCACACCACTGGCAGCTCCTGGGCCTGGAAGGAGCTGGAGATTGAGCCAGCTCAGTGGTGTCATGTCACCTCCTTCCAAGCTCTTGAGTGTGATGTTGCAGAGAGGCACTGGAAGACGCGGTAAGTACCGCTCACGGACAGCAGCAGGCAGGAAGTGGAGGGAGGAGGCTGTGACTGCTCTGCTGAGGGGCCTACAGAGGGGCCTCCAACCACCCAACGATCTTTAAGAACTTTTGCTCCAGGTTTTGGCTGGCTGGTCAGGCCCTGGATGTCACAGCTCAGGCTCCCAGCCTCAGGAAAAAGGCACCCACCTCATGCGGCAAATAAACTGGCAAACAGTGCCCAGCTGGGCCCTCAGAGGTTCCTGGAGGGGGGACACACATGCTGTGTTGGCTGGTGGGGTGAACCCAGACTGACAGCCAGGAGGTCTGGTTGGTGCAGGTCACTGCCAAGGGCCATCTGACAACCTTGCCTGGAGTAGGCAGGTGCAAGGTCATGGCCTTGGCCAAGACCTGGGTCAGGCCAGCTGCTTGTGACATGAAGCTACCTGAAGTGTGGACACCACACCAAAACATCCAAGGGACCTCGGGTCCCCACTGCACGTCCTTCGATCCTGAGAAATACAGCATGTGGAGAAGTGGGCCCTCAGGCCCCTGGCTGAGTGCAGAGCAGCCCGGCCGCCTAGGACTGGGGAACCCACAGGGAACTGCTCCTCAGTCCAGGAGGGGGCCCTGCAGGGCTAAGGGAAGGCAGCAGGGGCTCACACAAGCCCCAGAGACCTCCGGACACAGCATGGACACGCTACGGGGGCAACGCTCTACTTACTCACCCAAGAGGTATAATATCAATCTACACCAGGTCAGTGCTCCATCCACACCGGGTCACGTCTCTGCTTTGTAAATCAAACACCTCTGTCAAGTGCTGGGTTACAGACTCCCTGCTAGACCAGGCCACGACATTCATTTACATGGGGTCACGTCTCCCCCTTTTCTATGGGATCAAATATCTCCGTCAAATGCTGGATCACAGACCCCCTGCAAGACCACATCATGCCACCCACTTACACAGGGTCATGTTCCCCCATCTACACCAGGTCACATGCTCGCGCCCCCCAAGTCCATACCAGGTCACACCCCTTTTCTCAGCACACCTGGGACAAGGGAGGAAAGGAGGTGAGCGGAGAGCACGGTTCCTCTGGGGGCAGGGAAACGCCAGCTGAGGTGCAGACCTGCTCTTCCCACTGAGGGAAAAGCACCCTGATTAGAAACCTTTTACTTCTTGAGAAAGCTAAACAAATTAGCAAAACAGAAATGGACTATAGCTCCGTCTGTGTGGCCTGACTTTGAACGTGGGCCCTTAGGGAGCAGGGCTGCTTGCCTTTCTTTCTTTAAAAACAGTTTTCTGAGTCCTGGGCCTGCACCCAGACGGGAGGTTCATTCACGCTCGCTCATGCTCCCGGCAGTCACCCCTGCAGGAGGAGAGCACGGGGCCGCCTCGTGGAGGCGCCACTGAGACCAGATGTCCACCCCGTGCAGGGCCTCCTTCCTGCTGACTCAAGCCACTGCTCCCTTGCATCACCCTCAGGGCGATAAAATTCTCTGTGAGCTGGGCCAGCGGCAGCAGGAGGGCTGTGTACACACACCCGTTATAGCCGGTTACCAGGCGAGCGGCCAGGGCTGCTGTCTCCCGGGCACCGGTCCATAGCAACCAGGAGCAAGGGGCCCAGCTGGCCTCCCATCCTCCCTGCCTTCCCCCGGGGTTACCTGCTGGCCCCACCAGGCGAGGGCCCAGCTCACCAGACCTGCCCGTACGCCCCCTCTGAGGAAGCTTCTGGACACCTGCTGTGCTCACACTCAGGCTCTGTCTCCAGTCAGGGCACTAGAGTGGGATGAGGACCATCCAGGGGGCTGTAAGGACAGAGAGGTGGACAGGGCTGGGGGCTGACAGATCAGACTCTCTTATCAGGCCCACTGGAGCCCTGGTGCCGCAGCAGGTAAGCATGCAGCCTCCAGACACATGATGGTCTGGGGCACTTCTGGACAGCTGGTTCTACGCTGCCCTGTAAAGTCACGGGAGTTGGAACTGGCTCCATGGCAGCATGTGTGGGTCTAGATGTGGCCTGAAGTCTCTCTTTTAGAGGCCCAGAGGACCCCGTGGGCAGCCCTTGCTGATGACTCTGTAGTGGGGCTTCTGGGCAGGTGTGCCCACCGGACCTTTCATGTTAGATAGCTTCCCAGTTGAGCGTCTGAGGCAACTGGCTTTGTCAGGCTGGCCAACCTTGACTGGTCTCGGCTTTTGGACAGTCCCATCCTGTGTGTTGTCCCCTGCCCCTGGCCTGTGGCAGTGATGTCCTGTGAACTGTCCTGTCCTGGGAATTGTCCCCTGTCTCTGGTCTGCAGCAGCCCTGGCTGACACTCAGCTCTCAGGAGAGTCCCCAGTCACCTGGGAAAGGCTCCGCCTGCCACAGTCAGGCCTTACTCTGTGAAAGCGAGCTCACTGCCTTCCACCCCTCTTAGCACCAATCTCTGCTTTCATAGGGGGGCTCAGGAGACAAGGCCCCCACTCCCAGCTGCTTAGTTAACCAGTGAATATGCCCTGTTCTGGGCCCACACGTGCCCACAGCCAGGAATGCAGACAGACAGCAGAACCGCCTGGGACCCAGCCTGAGCCCTGCTCTTTCCCCAGCAAGAAGACCAAAGTCCCATCAGCACCCTCTCAGTGAATGGGTCCTCTGATGGGCTGGGGGGGCAGTAGCCAAGCAGGGTGGGCCCAGGGCCTAGCTGTCCACAGGAGGAAGGCCTGGGGATGTGACTGGAGCCCAGCTCCTTTTACTGGCTGGCCCAACAGCTGGGCGGCTGTTCTTAGTCTTTCTTTTCCCTGACTGCCCCTCCTTCTCCCAGGGAAGCTCCTGGGCCCTCAGAGGAGGAAGGCTGCAGTGGGGAGAAGGGCTCTGGGGTTGGGATAAGGCTGCCTAGGCTCTCCCTATGGGGAGCTCCCAGCTGAGGGAATCATGTCCAGCACAGACATGTATCCCTCAGTCCTGGGGGAGATGGTACCTTTCACTTGATTCTAGGAAATGCGCAGAGCTGAGGTGGGTGGTGGATATGTTTGCTTTTGCAGAATGGAGGGAATGAAAACTGGAAGGAAAGGGAAAATGGAGGCACGGATAAGGAGATAAACAAGCCCATTCTTGGGGAAAACGGTCCACTTCTGAGCCGGCAGCATTAGTATGCTGGGGAGAGGCGCTGGGACCACACAGACTCGGCTGGATGGACCCTGGACGAGTGGTCCAGGTTGCATGCACAGCAGAGGCCAGGGTGCAGGATGTCCTGCAGCCTGCCTGGCGTCCCACAGAGGCCGGGATGATGGCTACTGCTCCCCACTCTCCACCCAGGGATCCCGGCCTGACGAGGACCAGGCATGAAGAGGGTGGAGAACATTCTGGAAACAAGACTAGAAGGGAGCTAGGTGGAGTGGTGAGCAGCCCAGGGGCCCACGAGGGTGCAGAGGGGATACTGATGCCACATGTTCCGAAGACGGTGTGCCCAGATGGGAGTTACCAAAGACAAGTGCCATCAAGGCCAAGGGAGTGGCCTGGCATAACCGGAGACCCCTACTCTGCAGCCAGCAGGGACATGGTGTGGGGTTTCAGGTGCTCAGGGCCCAGAGGACCCACCACAGCACAGAGGAAGGGTCCCTCGAGGGACAAGGCAGGGGTCCACTCATCAGGATGACGGCACCACGACTGCCCCTGCCTGGAAGGCAGCCTCCCTTTGTCCCTGGGCTGGGCCAGCTGTGGGCAGGAGTGACCACAAGGAGCTCCGAGCCTGTCCTGCCTCTGGAACGGCCTTGACCAGTCGGGCCCGAGTGTTTTCCTGCAGGAGGAATGCGCACCTCTGCAGTTCTTCCGAGGCCCCTCCTTCCACCCGCCAGGAGCTGTGGAGAGGCCAAGAGCAGGCTGACAGGCGAGTCCTGCACCCAGGACAAGAGCCCGCGGGGTGGTGTAGTGGGACAGGGAGGAAAGGGCTCCCGGGCAAGTGACTGTCACTGCACTGTTGACAGAGCTCTGTGTACTCACAGAGCCCCAAGCTACTCCCGAGCCCTGCTCCTTAGCTGCCTGCGTGTCACCTGGTGTGGCTGTGTGTCACCCGGCGTGCCACAGAGCTGGCCTGTGTGATGCTGCATGTCACTCTGGTGTGACAATGTGCTGGCCCGAGTATCACAGCGCTGGCCCGAGTGGGGCTGCGTGTCACTCTGGCGTGGCACAGCGCTGGCCCATGTGTCTGTGACAGGAGTTCTACCCCTGCTGTGACTAAGGCCCCTGGAACCCACCTTGCGCATTTCCTGGAAGGCGTTTTTGTTTCTTCTTGCTGCATCTGTATCAGTTATATAAGGCACAAACCCCTGTTAGCAATTTCTCCTCAGAGAAGTTTCCCTCCAGAGCTGGCGGAACAGGAAGATAGGGGGGTGGGGCAGGAGAAGCTCCCCCGGGTTGAGAATCTGCTCTGGGGTGCCTGGGACGCCCTGAGATGGGAGAGGACTCGGGGTGTTGGCTCTGAGGGCCCCACTACAGAGAAAACAGTTCGTGCCAGATGGGGCCCTCTGGGCCTCTGTGACATCTTAAGGCTTTGCCCAAGTCAGAATGCGGCAGAGAGCGGCCCCATGCAGGCGCGGAAGGCGACGACCCATTTCCTGGGGCGCTGACGGGGGAGGCTGGTGCTGAGGGCAGCCTCGATGCCCGCTCTGGCGGGGGCCTGAGACCGAGCCTCCAGCTCTGACGCTGGCTGTCTGGAGGCTGGAGAAAGGGAGGAAAGTACAGAGGGGGCTCTGGTCTTGCCAGCATCTTGTCCTCTGCTTGGTTTTTGTGACTGAGAAATTAAACACGGGTCCCTCCAACGCCCTGCCCACCGTGCTCTGTGTGGCTGTCAGTTCATCTTCTGCTTGGGAAACCAAGGCAGGAAGACTCAGACAGACAAGGGGATACTCGTCCTGATTTCAACCACAGCCTTTGATGGAACACATCCCAGCACCCGAGAAGCTCATTGTCCTGGTGTGAGGAGGGTGCAGCCGCTCAGATCATTTCACTTCAGAGAAATTTAACAACCTGGGAGGCTGGTTCCAGTCCCGTTCGCTCTCAGGCACCAGATAAAGAAAGTGAAACTCAGAGTGGCCGGGCCACTAGCTCAAGGTCAGTGACTGAAGGGGCAGAGCTGAGCCTTAGCCCCTCAGATCATCTAAAATCAGAGCAGCGTCCGAACCACTAGACCACACTGTCACCAGGGAACGATGGGTGCCGGGAAGGGGCTGCCACTCCAAACCACGGCGCAACCACAGGACCCTCAAAGCCACCTTCCGAACAAACTAAGGTCTAGAAATAAAGACCCCAACACATTCCTGAGGGCGGTCAGCAGACCACTGTGAGGGCCACAAGCCCTGCTCTGGAGTGGAGTGTTCAGCACTGAAAAAAGGTCAAGTTTTCCTAAATGAAGCTGCAACCGAAGACACAGTGGACCTGGAGGCTACTGAAGGCCAGGGCCTGGGCTGATACCCAGAGCAGTGCCTTGACAGCACTACACAGCGAGGTGTGTGGGACACCATAACCCCCACTTCACAGGCTTCCCTGCTGTGAAGGACCAGGGTTGGGATTCAAAGCCAGGGCTGGTGGACAGCGGTCTATCCAAGTTTCTTCCAGGACCCGAATCACCTTGAGACTTTGAAATCTGGGTTAGGAGAGAGCTGCCTGGGGCAGGGGTGGGGTGGTGGTGTCCACCCCGAGATTTCTCGGAGACTGGGAACACAGTGAGGAATGTGGAGAGACCTCGTCCCCTTGGTATGAACAGCTGTGAGCGTGACCACCCCCACGGAGAGCTCGCTAAGGCCAAGCGGTGGCCTCCACAGTTCCACGCCGCACATAGCAGGGCCGCATTTCCCCTTAAAAACACATCACTGTGTCTTGAGCCAATGGGAGGATTCTATTCTGTACCAAGAATATTAACTGGACACCTGCAAATTCTTTTTAACAAAGGATTTTCAAATGGTGCCAGCAAGGAGTGAGTGGCACCGAGCTGACAGCCACTTGTCCCAGATGGTGGAGAAGCAGAAATGACAGAGATGGCAGTGCAGACGGCGGGAGAATGGGGACCAGCAAGACTTCCCAGCAAGCTACGGAACCAGCGCTTGTCAAACGCAGAGGGGAAGGAGGGCCTGGCCTCTGGGCTGTTGCATCATCAATGCTGGGACAGTCTGTCCCCGAGGACGGCGGCTCTCACCCAGTGAGGAGAGTAAGAGCTCATCACCAGCACACGGGGAGAAAAACATCTGCACCGTACAGAGTAACATTTAATGTCCCGAAATGTACAAAGAGCTTCCACAATCAGTAACCAAAATGGACGGAGAGCACTGGAGCCAGACGGGAGCTTTCTAAGAGTTGCTGTTGTGTATGACTCATAGTGACCCTATGAACAACTGATCTGATCCCTGTCCTGCCCTGTGCCATCCTCACAATCTCTGACACACTCGAGCCCACCGCTGTGGTCACTACTGTGTCAACCCACCTGGTTGAGGGTCTTTCTCTCTTTTGTCGCCCCTCCACTTTCTCAAGCCATGATGTTCTTCTCCATGGAATAACTTCTCTCAGCAAGATGCCCGCAGTGTATGAGATGAAGCTTCTTCATCTTTGCCTCCAAGGAGCACTCTGGCTGCACCTTCTCCAGGACTCATCTTTTTGGCAGTTCATAAGATCTTCAGTACTCTGCTCCAACACCATAATTCAAAGGCATCACTTCTTCTGTCATTCTTATTCACTATCCGACTCTCAGATGCACAGTAAAGATACACACACCTAAAGGGTACATCTGCTGTTAGAGATCTCTATAAGGTACTGAAGAACAGGGTGTCGCTTTGAAGGCCTAGGTGTGTGGACAATGACTATGGAAGAGTGAAGATGTGATACCTGTGAATTGTCCTGTGAAGGATAATGAGTTCGCTACGGATTTCTGAAAGAACAAGCACATCTGTCTTGGAAGCGTAGCCAGAATGATTTTTCCGAGGGAAGCATTCCAAGATGCCATCTCCCATTCTTTGGGCACGTCATCAGGTGGGGCCTGGCCCTGGAGAAGGACAGCATGCTTGGAAAGGCGGCAGGTCAGGGAAGCTGCACAGGGCAGATCGGCACAATGACAATGACAGCAACCATGGGCGCAGCAGATTGTAAGGACGGGGCAGGTTCTATTCTGTCACGTGGGGGCTGCTTTCGGAAGGAGCTGACCGATGGCACCGAATGACGACAACTGGGAATCTGCCTCAGGAACTTGCAGGAGAAAAGAAAGGGCCACAGAGCCTTCTCCTGACGAAATCTCTGGAGGAACTGGGGACGATGTTCTAACAAGCCACAAGCTCTCCCCTCCCCACTGCCTTTGATGCGGTGTCTCCTAGACATGGTGAGAGGCGGGGGTGCTGTCCAAGCAGTTAAGAGAAGGGGCCTTGGAGGCTTTGAGTCTGGACTTCACCACTTCTTAGCTGGCTGCAAGGTGTTCAACCTCCAGAGGCCTCAGCTTTCTGAGCTGTGAGGTGGGAATAACGGGAGCGTCTCCCAGGACTGTTGTGAGGGTGTGGTGGACACTGAGCAGAGCGCCAGCAGAGTTCCTAGCTAACAGCAAACCCAAACCTGCAGCCACTGAGTTAATTACAGCTCACGGAGACCCACTTGTGTCAGCACAGAACTGCCCCACAGGTGTTAGGGGCCAAAAGGTTATGGAAGGGGAGCCCTGGCAGTGCAATGGTTAAAGCACCCAGCTGTTAAGTGAACGCCCAGCAGCAGCTCTAAGGCACAAAGTGGCAGCAGTCGGCATTATGTCCATAGCGATGTAGCCGATGTAGCCTCGGGAGCTCTACGCGGCAGTTCTACAGGGTTCCTGCAAGGCAGAAGTGACTGCGCGCTGAGACTCTTACACAAGAAGTTCACCAGGCATTTCTTCCGCAGCACTGGTGGGTGGATTTGCACTGTTGACCTTTTGATTCTGAAGACAAGCAAAACCTGTGCTCCCCAGGGGCTGCCTAAGGACGTCATACACGTAGGCCATGTATCATCCTAGCCAAGAGATAACCAAGCTGAAGGCCACTGTGGAGGACGTGAGGAAGGAAGAACCCTGGAAGCTGGGTGTGGTCCTGTCTGAATAAACAGACCTGGACTCCAAGGATCCTAACTGAGATCAGCTCTAACCGCCAGGGACAAGGAGCCTCACGAGCTTAGCAGATAAGGAGCCCAGAAAGGCCTCCAGGAGGAAAGGCTCAGTAGCTCACAATGTGTCCACTGTCAATGTGCAGGAGGCCCTAGAGGTCACCGAAGAGGTGGGGCAGGTGACACTTGGGAAAGGGATTCTGGGAAAGAACAGGATGTGACAGAATCCGGACTCATCACTGATGGCCAAACCCCCAAGTCCCTTCCCGAGAGATGAGAAGGCAGAGCTCGCCTCTCCAGTCGCAGTGCTCCCCCACCCTGCCCCGCAGGCTCCAGTCTCCTCCGCAGCAGAAGCCACCCCCCACCTCCACTCCTCACACGCTGCCAACATCTGGTGCTTCAGCAAATCGAGTTTCCAGTGCAGCTCGAGCAGAGCTGCTCAATGGGCCACATCTCCTGCGCCCTCCAAGTGCACACGCACCCAAACCAATTTCCAGCAAAGGAAACAGGATGGGATTAAACAACTCAATTTAAAGGACTGAAAACTCAGCGGCTTCCAGCGAGGACTGGAGAAGGAGCCAATCAGCAACGCTCTTTTCCTTTTCATATTGAAATGAGGGCTGCAACTGAGCAGTGAATCACCACAGAACTGGGCCATGTCCACCTGGGCTTGGCCCTGGGGTGGGGGAGGGAGCCCACGGGAAGGAGTACGAATGTGTGGGGGTGTGGGGGTGCAGGGAGGATGGACAGACAGCGAGGGTCAAGGGCACATTCACAGCCCATCTGTTCTGGATTGTTCTGGAAATGCAGAATCTCTGCTTGAAGGACCTAGAGGCCGATGCTTGTCTGCTTCTGAATCCATCTGTCCAGTCCAGGGCCAGGGCAGCTGTGCTGGGAGCTCATTCATACAAGCATGGACCCAGCCAGGGGCTCCAGGACATGGGGTGGGGAGCAACTTCCCTCTCTTCTAAGCCCGCCCACACTCCTGCTGGACACATGCGCAGGTCTGCAGAGCTTCACGTCCACTCCTTTACAGAGGACCGGGCGTGGGGGTAAGAGGGACAGGTGACTCAGACCTTCAGCATTCGACAGGAGCCCAGGGAGCTGGAATGGGCAGCGTCCCAGTGGCAAATCTTGACACCCTGGCAGTGAGGTGGGGAGTGCCAACAGAGAACCACCAGGGAAAGGAATGCTGGCGAGGACAATGGGTGCTGCAGCCTCTGCTCTGCAGAAAGACAGGACCGCCCTGCGTCCCTCCTGGCCGGCCTCCTGTGACGCTCAGGGGGCTGCTCCTGCAACCTGAGGTCTGGCCCAGCCTCTCCCCTTTCCACCAAAGCAGGAGCTCAAGGTCCTAATGTCACCCTAAGGGTCCAAAAGGGGTCCTGTTCAATGGAGTCCTGCGGAGACGCTCATCACATGCCTGGCACGGTGCTTAGCCATTTCCAGAGGTCACTCATTTGCACTCTCACAGCCCGGTGCACGCAGGGCTGCCACCCCGCTGAACAGGGATAGGCGGTGGGGGATCTGGGAGGTGGAGGTGCTGAGCTATGCTCTGGACGCAGAGCCTGTGTGTGGGGGGCCAATGCTCCCAGCCGCCGTTCTCAGAGCCTGCATGGGGGCCTGTGCTCAAGACGCAGAGCCTGTGTGTGGGGGGGCCAATGCTCCCAGCCGCCGTTCTCAGAGCCTGCATGGGGGCCTGTGCTCGAGACGCAGAGGGCCTGTGCTCGAGACGCAGAGCCTGCATGGGGGCCTGCACTCCGGATGCAGAGCCTGTGTGGGGGCCAGTGCCCCCAGTCATTCTCCCCCACCTCCTGGGACGACACAGAAAATCCTGCTGTAGCCCGTTTCCCAGGTGAGGGCCTGTCCCAGGGCCCTTCTAGAAAGAGCAATAGCAGAGCCCATACCCAGACCCATGGCCATCGAGTCAACTGCAAGTGAACTCTGGGCGACTCCACAGGCCCGGGGGACGCCCCACTGGCCTCCTATGGCTGTGGGCTTTCTCCACAGAACAGCTAAGGCTGGGGTGGGGCTGGGCTGCTGACCTGGCTTAAAGCTAAGTACTTTAACCACTGCACCACCAGGGTTCTTCTAGAGACGGGTCCTTATTCCCAACACCAGGATTTTAAAGATAAACCTCTCCTGCGGAGAGGGTCCGACCTTCCAAGGCATGAAGAGCAGGGCAAACGTTCTGCTGCTGCTTCGGGAACCACCCCAACACAACACAACAAGCACCTCTGAACTCTGAGCACCCATCACTGTAACGGGGTGGTGGGCTCCATGGGCGGGGCAGGGGACCTACCTCGTCAGACTCGTCCGACAGCGTCTGCAGCAGGATGGGGAAGAGGCTGTCTGTGTGCCGGAACATCTGGGGGCAGAGAGGCCGGGCACTGTGAGTTCCCCACCCACCAGCACAGGCCACCTGCCCCACAGGGACCCCCCACAGTGCCCCTCACCCCTTGGCTTTCCCCAGAACTGCAGTGACCCCAACCCGACTCGAGCAGGGGGCAGGCCGCCCACCCCAGGTGAGGTAGAGGGGCTCCAGGCTGTGGGGGCGGGAGCTCACTTTCCGGGGGGTCTTGATGTAGAGGTGGTACAGCCACTTGAGGACTGCAATCCTGGTCATCATCCCGATGGCCGTGTCGCTGAGGTGGGAGTTCAGGACCTGCACGATGCCATCGAGGTGCAGGGTGACCGGGGCCCTGTCAGCGCTGTGGGCAACAGCAGGAAGGAGGTGAGGGTGAGAGCCCGCCATGCCCCCCAGACCTGGGACACTTCAGCCACACGCTGAGCGACTGCCTGGGTGCCGTAACACGGGTGCAGACTGCACTCTCCCCTCTGCACTCTTGGGGTGTACCCCCCACCAGTCTGGATGCTCAAAGGAGGAGGGGCTAGTCCCCGGCCCCCACCAACTCCCCTTTTTTTGTCTGGGACAGAAGACTCTCCCTTCTGGATCTGAGTCCAGATAAAACGCTCAGCTGCTCCATGAAAACCTCAGGTTCAAGTGCACAGGTGCTGTGGAAGAAAGGCCTGGCAATCTAGTGCCAACAAATCAACCACCGAGCACATTACAGAGCACAGCCTGACACAGCCTGGTCACCAGGAGTCAGTGGCAATGCCACACCTGGGTCACCGAGAAAGCAACTGGGGACGGGCAGCTGATGGGACCACTTAGGGTCTCACAGGCCCCTCAGCAGGCCGAAGAATGCATTCTCCGTGAGAGCAGGGCTTGTGCGTTCTCTTCTCTGAGACGTCCCGTCCGGAGCACGTGGAGCAGCTGCCCTTGCAGGGGTGACACGCTGCTGGGCTGAGGGAGGGACAGCAGAGTCCCAGAGGAACAGCAGCCCTGAGCTGGTTCAAGGTGTGCTTTTGCTCAGCGGGTGGAGGGCTCCTGGGCTTCAGGCCTGCAGGTCTTCGAGCACAGTTCTGCTGAGTCAAGCAGTGTCTGGTGCTGGGAGACCCACCTGCACTGCTGGAGGCAGAGGCCCGCTCTGCGGGGGCTAGGTGGAC
Organism: Elephantulus edwardii; assembly: GCF_000299155.1. Taxonomy (NCBI): domain Eukaryota; kingdom Metazoa; phylum Chordata; class Mammalia; order Macroscelidea; family Macroscelididae; genus Elephantulus; species Elephantulus edwardii. The sequence continues at coordinate 1,019,932 of NW_006399751.1, forward strand.
CCCCTTCTCCTGATGCTCCTCCCGATGGCAACACAACAGTGCAGACCTCGGCTGTTTTCCCTATAGACCCACCAGGCGGTCCTTGCTCGCCTGTGAAAACAGTCTTTCGTGGTATTTCCAGGCTGCTCAATTATTCATTTACACCAGGAACTCGGTGGCTGCGTGCTCCTCATCCACTCGCAGCCCCTCAGCAGCTCATTTGATGTGAATTCCTAAAGGGCACAGTTCTGAGCTCTCTAATTGCTCTTTAATCTGGTTTGATGAGCCCCGTGGTGCTCATTTCGGGGGTGAGAGTGGGCATTTGGATTCCCCTGGCGGCCAGAAGAGCTGGGTGTGTGTGCTGGAGCCTCAGCCCAGGGCTGCCGCAGAGCTGTGTGCTGGGAGGGTCCCCCTGCCATCTGAGGCTATCAAACCAGCGACACTTCTGGTGGTGAAGGGCGGACAGGAAGCTATGGCAGAGACATGAGAGCCCAGGCTGGCCAACCTGGGATCTCAGCCCCTCTCTCTTGAGCTCATGGTCCAAGAGGAGCATCACACAGACCAGGTGAGGACCTAACTTCTCTAGTCGTTGACTATGACTCATGAAGGACCCCATGAACAAGGGCTCTGAATCCTGCCCTGTCACGTGCCATCCAGGCTGAGCCCAGAGTGGCAGCCATTGTCAATCCAGCTTGTTGAGGCTACTCCCCTTCATCACTGACTCCCCACCTTTCCAGGTATGATGTCCTTCACCCAGGACTGGGCCTCCTTAACCCGGGACCGGGCCTCCTTCACCCGGGACTGGGCCTCCTTCACCCGGGACTGGGCCTTCCTGCTTTTACATGGGCAAAGTATGTGAGCTGAAGCTTGACTGTCCTTGTCTCCAAGAAACACCCTGGCTGCAACTTTTCTAAAACATATTTGTTTGTCCTTTTGGCAGCCCACGGGATAGTCAATACACTTCTTCAACACTATGACTCAAAGGCATTGATTCGTCTTCTGTCATCCTTATTCACTGCTCAACTTGCAGCTGCGTACCAAGTAACTGAAAAGATTATGGTTTGGATCAGGCACACTTTAGTCTTGAAACTGTTATCATTGCTCTTATGCACTTTGGAGAAGCTTTGGACAGTATACTTTCTCAATTCAACTCATCTTTTGGTTTTCTGACTGCTTGTGCCAAGGCTGATTGTGGATCCAAGCAAGATGAGAGCTTTGACAATTTCTCTTCTCTTCTCCATTTATCAGGATGTTGTCTATTGGTCCAGTGGAGAGGATTTTAATTTTCTTCATGAAGAATGTGGTATCTTGGTGTATGGGAGGAAGACTCATCAACGATCTCCATTATGCAGATGACTCAACTTTGCTTGCTGAAAGTGAGGAGGACTTGAAACGCTTTCTGCCGAGGATCAAAGACTACAGCTTTCAATATGGGTAACATCTCAACATCAAGAAAACAAAAATTCTCTAGCAGTCGTGGTAAAAACAAACAGACGGGAGAAAGGGGTTAGCTTGTCCATCCATGGCTCCCTTTGCAAAGCCTAAGAAATCTTTGCATTTTTTAAAAAAAAGGAAACAGGTAGGATTTATTGCAGTAATGTTTTTTAGCTAACCCAGTAGAAGCACACTTTAACCATGCAATCACCAGAAAGCTGTCTGTTCTCCCTGTGCGTGTGTATTTTCAGTGCATCGCCATTCCGACCACCCATCTGTGGTCAGTGGCCAGTGCGCTCCAAACACTGCCCGTTATCAGTGGCCAGCGTGGCTCGACGGCAGGCCTCCAGCAGCAAGTGCGGCCTCCACCTTTTCTGCAACAAGTTCTCAGCGCCCTGCTCTTCCAGATGGCCGGGATTTACTGCCTTATCTCCAACTTCCTGCATCTGGTTTCCTGCAGCTCCTTCCGGTATGTTCCATTCTAGGTGGGCCCCCCCTTGGGCCCGCAGGATCATGGGGCTGAGGAACTTGGACCAGGGTGGTGGAGACACCTCCCCCGACTAGCACAGAGCCAGTTCACGAAGCTGCTTGTTGCTGCGAGGCGCGGCCAAACCCACGATGATTCACAAACCCAAGAACCAGACTGAACCTTGTCCTGTCCTGCACTATCCTCACATCTACACCAGCCTCCTCACGTCTACACCACCCTCCTCTCCGTCCACACCACGCTCCTCACCATCTACACCACCCTCCTCACCGTCTACACCACCCTCCTCACCGTCTACACCACCATCTCCGTCTATACCACCTTCCTCCCCATCTACACCACCCTCCTCACGTCTACACCACCCTCCTCACGTCTACACCATGCTCAAGCCCAAGGCTGCATCACTGTGTTAACCATCCTGTTGAGGGTGAACCTTCTACTTTTCCAAACATGGTGCCTTTTCCAAGGACTGGTGCCCTGACACCACACTCTAAGCATGAGAGCTGACGTTTCACCACCTCTGCCTCTCAGGAGCACCTTAGCCGCTCTTCTTCACGGCAGATCTGCTTTTCTTTCGGCAGTGTATTCAAGTCTCTTTACCAGCAGAACAACTCAAAAGCATCATTTCTTCATCCTCCTTATTTATTATTCAACTTCCATGTGCTCATGAAACAACTGAAAAACATCATGGTTAGGGTAAGGTGCACCTTAGTCTCCAACGCTCTCCAATACTTTAAAGAAGCCCTTGACAGTAGATTTGCACAACACAACACAACACAACACAACACAACCTGTATTCAGATTTTCTGCTGCCGTGGGTGTTGACTGTAGAGTCAAGGAAAATGCAATGCCTGACATCAATCTTTTCTCCATCTATCCTGCTGCTGCCTACTGGTCCCATGGTGAGAAGTTTTCTTATCTTGATGCAGAGATGTAACCTATATTGAATGCTGTAGTCTTTGATCTTCTTCAATAAGTGCTTAAAGTTTTTATATATACATATACATATATAGATATATACATACACACACACACACTCTACATAACATGGGAGAGTCTAAAGAACATGCTGAATGAACTAAGTCAGTCTCATAAGGACAAATACTGTCCAAGATCATTATTGTATAAACAGATAGTAAAATGTGTATGAAAGTTCAAAAGGGGAAGTGGAAGGGGTCCGGAGGACAGAGGGTGGGGAAGGGAGGAAATCATTAGGATAATAGAGTTCAGTGGGCTAAGGCGTGTGCGTGTGTGAGTGTGAAGGACTTAGGAAAGATATAATGGAGACCTGAAAAGGTGGGCTAGTAGTGGGCATAGATCAATGGTAATAAAATTTATAAAACACAATGTACATGAATTAACACACAACGTATAAGAATTTTATATGCAAAGCAATATAAAATAAAAATAAAGTGGGGGGAAATATAGATTTCTGGACTAGTTCCCAAATGTCTGGACATGTCAATCTTGGGGGTTATTTCAATGTAGCTGCAAAGCCCACTTTTACTGAATAAATTTTATATAGAGCATCACCTAGCCAATGTCCTACGTGGACACACACACTACTGTTTTGGGTTTTTTTTACATTTTATTTTTATTGTATTTTGTGTGTGTACCGTCAAATCAGATCTGACTGGTACAAGAGGAGATTGCCCCTCCTTCTCCAGCAGAGCATCTGGTGGACTTGAACCACTACACACTACTGTTTTCAAATGCATGGCACTACCATGGCTACAAAGGCACAAATCGATGGAATGATGCTCCTGATAGTAGCATAAACAACACGCACTCCCATGGCTCTCTGCGGGAGTTTACTTCCAGAGGGTCTCCTCTTTTACAGTGGTTATCCTTAGGTGCCATCGAGTCGACTACAACTCGGCAATTTATGAACTCCATCCTGTGCCGTCTTCTCCATCTCAGATACACTCAAGCGCACTGTTGGAGTTACTACTGTGTCAATACAGCTAGGTGGAGTCTCTCTTCTCTTTCTTTGACCCTCCTCCACTTTTTATAGCATAATGTCTTTTCCCAAAGACTGGTGCTTCTTGACAACATGCCCTAAGAATGTGGCACAAAGTCTCACCCTGTCTCTTAGGAGCACCTCTTTACACTTCCTCCAAGACAGACTTGTTTGTTCTGCTGGCAGCCCATGGATTACTCAGGACTCTTCTCCAACACCACATTTCAAAGGCATCGATTTTTCTTCTGCCATCCTTACTCAATGTCTAAGTTCAGACGAATAAGAAGGAACTAAAATGACCACGGCCTGGATTAGATGCACCTCAGTCTTCAAACTGACATCAATGTTCCTTAGCACTTAGAAGAAATCTTCACAGCAGATTTTCCCAATGTGATACTTCTGATCTCTTGACTGCTGTTACTATTATTGTTGATGGTGGATTCAGGTAAGATAAAATAGCCGACAATGTTGATCTTTTCTCTATTATGATGTTGCCTTTCGAGCCAGTGGTACACATTTTTGTTTTCTTGATGTTGAGAAACTGTCAATTTTTTATGGTTATATGTTATCTCTGTTAATAAAAGGGTAAATCTAAAGAACGGTTTCTGAATTTGTATTTGCTTTTTATGAATCATTACTATGTCTGAAATCACTGGATGCTTAAGCTCGGGGAGCACTGATTTCTAGATATTTCTGCTTGTCCTACGTATGTGCAGATGGAGGCTCAGGATGCAGTGAACCTCGGCAATGCCCTAGGCATCAGAGGAGGAGAGGCTTCAACACAAAACCTCCTGAACACTCCATCTGAGACCGACACAGCTTAAATGTGCAGGCCTGGAGCCAGAATGATCTAGGTCAAATTCAATCCTGGTCACTAACGAGCTGAGTGACTCTGGGCCATTTTACAAATAAGGACTAACAAGGTTCTTGTAATGTTGTTGCTCTTGGGTGGGTGCCATCGAGTTGAACCCTATGAGTCCTGGAATAGCAGGAGCGAAAAGGTGTCAAGTGCCCTGTGTTCCTGGCACCGTCCTATGTATGCTCTTGATACACTTCCTCACACCCACTGCATCAGCCTTACTGTTACACCCAGTTTATGGATGAGGACACTGAGGCAGGGAGAAGCAGCTCGCTGCTCAAGGCTGCTGGGCATGGGGGAGCTGGGGAGTGTGCCACGCAGCTGAGCTCCCTGACCAGGAGGGTCATGAGTGACCAGGAAGGAGCCTGGTGTGAGCATCAGCAGACAGATGGGGTGGGGACCACGGTTTCTCAAACCCTTCCTGCTGCAAGCCTACTTCCGCCAGGCCAGCGCGTCTCCCTCCACCCCTTCCTAAGGGTCCACCTCTCCTCTTCCTGTGTATTTCCTATGTTCCTGCCAGCAGTGGAGGGTGGACTTCCGGCTGTGCAGAAACCCTGACTCCTCCCGAAGCCCACCCTCCGATGCCAGACCCAGGGTGACCGTGCGTCCCGGCTCTTCAGAGTTATTCCCTGTGGTGACTATCGAGCTGGGCCCCCTGTGGGGGCTCTCCCAGGATCCTGGGCAAGAAGGCAGATGAGGGGGGGTGGTTTGAGGTCAAGGCCTACATGCTTGAGTTTAGTCCATTATTTGCCCTCAGATTCGGCCAAAGTGAGGTGTTTGGTTTTCTTTTCTTTTTAAATCTGGGGTGTAAAACCTGGCTTTGAGGAGATGCCCAGAAGCATATTCAGAAGGTGGTGTGTACGTGCATTTAAAGAGGGTCACAGAATTGAGTGGTGTCTCCAAGGGGCCGAGTCTATTCCTGAGGACCCCCAGCACTGCCCGGCAGTGTCCACAGTGGGTGCCTTTCTGCCTGGAGCAACTCCCACCCCAGGCTGGCCTGAGCTGGACAAGGCTGGTGACCCAGGGCAGCGCCCTGAGCAAGCTGAGGTCCCGGAACGTCTCCGGGCGGATTCTGTTTGCTTTGATGACTCTGCAAGACGACATCTTTTCCACAATCGTCTTCTGGCTGCACCACCCACCCCTCTGAAACCAGAGGAAGCACACTCCTCTGCCCTGTCCCTCGGCCGCCATTCCCCACCCTGGCAGGTGGACAGTCCCTTCCTGCCTATGGGGCCAGCAGTCCGCAGCCTCCACACGGGGTTAGCGTGAACCTGGCCAGCGTGCGACTTCATTCACCCAGGAGGAGAAAGCACTGGCTCAGTGTGACTGTGAAAGAGCTCAAGTGGCTGCTGAGTGACAGGTACCAACCAGGAGAAGAGCTCCAATCAGGAGCTTCCTGGAGCCAGGATGGAGGCTCCTGGGTCCCCACCCCGCCCAGTGTTCTAGGAGCACGGCTGCCTGACCAAATGAACGAATATCACAGACAGTTCGTGAGAAAGGTGGGCCCCTGGTGATTCCATGGTTAAAGCACTTGACAGCTAAATGAATAGGCTGGTGGTTCAAACTCACCAAGAGCTTCCTGGGATAAAGGGCGTGGGAATTTGATCCCGTAAAGGTTACATCCTGGGAACGTCTACAGGGCAGGTCCACTTAGCCTGTGTGTGTGCTTGCAGGACAGAATCAGCTCAATGGGACAAAATAACGAGGCCAGGTCTTTGGAGCGGTTCATAGTTAACACTTAACAGACTTTGCAAGCCATGCACCAAATCCTTAAAAGTTAAATGTAAACTCAAACTAGTATCAAAGGAGGAAAGAGCCTTCCATTCCAAGGTTGAGAGTACTTCCTCTTCTTAAGTGACCATCTCCCCAGGGTTCTGGCCAAATGTCGGGTTCCAAGGGAAGAAAGGCCCCGTAGGAATACTGCCACCTGTCCCAGGCCCACAGATGCCAATTCTACTGTAAGGAAACTCGGATGGGGTAGAACTGTGACAGGCCCCTTCCGGTCCCAGTGCAGGGAGTCTGGGGGCAGCTGGAAGGGTGACCTTGCTCGCTGGCCTGCACTGCCCCCACGTGGAAGGCTGTGCGACTGCAGCAGGCCCCAGTCACTGCCTGCTTCTCAAGCGGCTTCCCTGATGCAGGCCTCTGGTCAGCCCCATGTATTCGGGGTACAGCCATCTGCAGAAGGTGAGCTGCAGTCACTGGGCACTGGTCAGACGAGGACGAGCCACCTGCACTGACTACTGGGGACCCTTTAATCCCACTGATCATCAGAACTGGATAATCTGGGCACATCCAGAAGGGACCCTCCCCGCACAGAGTCTGCCCTGAGCCTGGCTGCGGCCTCCTGTGTGCAGGAAAGGCCTGGGTCCCTCGCTCTCCACAGACGCCTCTGACTGGACCAGACCACTTACCTGGCTGGAGGGAAGACGCTCACGCTGCTGCTGAAACTGGAGTCACAGGGCCCATCTGGACCTCCTGGGGAGACAAGAGAACAGGGTGCCATGCTCAAGCTGCTGGGTTCTCCCTGGATGGACAGATGCCTGTCACAAGGACACACAGACCACCCACATCGGGACTCAGGACTTGAAAAGGAATGTGGCTCTGTGCCCCACGACCCCAGGCCTCCTCACAGCTCAGCTTCGCTGGGATGGCAGTCATGCTTTCACGCTTCCAGACACAGTGGTCCCACCTGGGGAGGGGACATCAGTGCTGGACACATCCGGGCAATTTGGGGAGTTGATCCTTGGCCCAAGGGCAATAGTGCAACATGTTCAACGTCATCAGCCATCAGGGAAACGTTGACCAAACCCAAAACAATCTGCCACTTCATACCGACTAACCAAAAACCCAAACTGGCCCAATGAGAGGTGATGAGCCTGATTCCCAGCGCCCATCCACCAGGCCTCTGGGCTGTACATCTTCACAGGGGACTGTCCATCCATCTCCCATGAAGCACCCGGGGGACGTGAACTGCCAACCACAGGGTTATGGCATGATGCCACAGTACGATAAAAAAAAATTACGGATTTTAAAACAAATACTAAGTCCCGGGGAGAACGTGGACAAACCAGAACTGTGGTCCACTGCTGCTGTTTTCATGTGTCATTGAGTCGTTTGCAACTCAAAGAGACCGTAAGTACAACTAACTGCTCTGAGCCCTGCTCCATCCTGAGCCAGTTTCATTGCCTCCGACACACTGACCCCCAGGACCCCGGTCACTGAGTCAATCCATCTCACCCAGGTTCTTCCTCTTCTGCACTGTCCTTCCACCCTTCTAAGCATGATGTCCTTTCCAAAGAACTGGTCCCTCCTGGCAACATGCCCAAAATGTGTGAGACGGAGCTTCAAAATCCTTGCCTCCCATGTTTATCACAGCTTTGTTTACAATAGCAAAGAGTTGGAAGCAGCCTAAGGGCCCATCAACAAACGAATGGATAGAGAAGCTGTGGTATATCCACACAATGGAATACTATGCAGCATTGAAAAACAAGGAACTCATGCAATATTATTCAAAGTGGGTGACCCTGGAGGACATTATGCTGAGTGAAATATCTCAGTCACAAAGGGACAAATACTGCATGGTGTCACTGTTGTAGAATGGGTCTGACATCAGGGTGGGGGTATGACAGAAAAAACTGGATAAATTATGTATATTGTATTGAAACAGATGAGGGAAAGAACAGATTAGAAGTGAAAAAAAAATCCTAGTATCCAAGAAGCAAACCAGTTTCCCCTCTCCAAGACAGACCTGTTTGCTCTCTTAGCAGTCCATGGTATAGTCAATACTCTTCTCCAGCACCACAACTCAAAGGCATTGATTCTTCTATCATCCTTACTCACTGTCCGCCTCTCTGATGCAGAGCAAGTAACTGCAAAGACCATGGCTTGGATCAGGCACACCTTAGTCTCTAAACTGACATCACTGCACTTCAGTACTCTGGAGAGGTCCCTGACAACAGATTTTCCCAATGCAACTCACCTTTTGATTTCCTGGCTGCTGGTACCAAGAGTGTTGGCTGAGCTGTTAACAATCTCAATCTCTTCTCTGTCTTATCATGCTGTGAATTGGCCCAGTGGTGAGAACCTTTGTTTTCTTGATGCTGAGCTTCAATCCATAATGAAGGCTTCAGTCCTTGACCTTCTTCAGAAAATGCCTCAGATCCTCCAAAGTTTCAGCAAGCAAAGTTGAGTCATCTGGATAATTCAAGTTCATGAGTCTTCTTCCAATCCTGATGCTATACTCTTCCTCATAAAGTCCAGTCTCCTGGATGATCTTTTCTGCATATAAATTAAAAATGTATGGAGATAGGATGCATTCCTGGTGTATGTATACCTTGCCTGATTCTGAACCATGCAGTGTTTCCTTGCTCTGTTCTGACAAATGTCTCTTGGTCCAAGTATAAGTTTCACATAAACTTAATCAAGTGTTCTAGGATTCCCATTCTTCTCAAGGTTAGCAACAATTTGTTGTGATCCCCACAGTCAAAAGTCTTTGCATAATCAATGAAGCACACAGATATTCCTCTGGTACTTTCTGCTTTCCGCTAAGATCTGTCTAACATTGGCTATTATGTCCCTATTGCCAGGGCTTCTTCTAAACCCAGCCTGCAATTCTCTGTTCCAGTCATTTTTGGATCTTGCTTGTGTTATTAATGATATTGTTTGATGTTCCACACTCTTGTCAGATTACCTTAATTTTTTTTTAAAAGGGGATAAATATGGACCTTTTCCAGCCAGTTGGCCAGGTAGTTTGGCACCACCAGATTTCTTGGCACAACCTGGTGAGGACATCTGGGGCAGCATCTGTTTACTGAAAAATGTCAACTGGTATGGTGTCAATTCCTGAGGCCCAATTTTTGTCAATTCCTCAGAGCAGCCTGAACTTCCTCTTTCATCACCATTGCCTCTTCTTGATTATATGTTGTTTCATGAAACTGTTTGTCAGTCAATTCTTTTTGGTATAGTGACTCTGTATACGCCTTCCATCTTCTTCCTCTTCTTTTTTAACTTTAAAAAGCAGAAGTTTATTACTATTTAGGAGGCTACAAGTCCAAATTCAAGGTGCCAGCTTTAGATCAAAGTTTTCTTTCTCTGTTGACTATGGGAAAGGGTCCTATTTTCTTACATCGTTTTTTGATGCTTCCTGGGTCATCCAACACTCTGCCCGTAGCATCCTTAAGTATTGCAACAAAAAATGGTACAGCCACTTTACAAAACAGTTCCTCAAAAGGCTAAATACGGACACCACAAGACTCTGTGGTTTCACTTCCAGAATATATACTCAAGAGAAAGGAAAACCTATATCCACCCAGAAATGTCCTTAGTAGCAGTTTTCCCAATATCCCAAAAGTAGAAACACTGCAAGTGCCCATTGACGGATGGATGGCTAAACAATAAGACACTTCAAATCCACGACTGTCCAGTGGATGCTGGCTCAGAGAGACCCTACAGGACTGAGAAGAACTGCCCCAAAGGGTTTCCAAGGATGCAAATCATTAAAGAAGCAGGCTATCACAGGGTTTTCTTTTGAAGAAGCTGGAGAGTTTGAACTTCTGACCTTTTAGTTAATAACTGAGTGCTTTAATCATGTGCCACAGGGCTCCTAATATCTGTCCACTGTGAAGGGTCAATGCTGGCTAGGCCATGGATAAACCCTGAAAACATTATGCTAAGGGAAAGTGGCCAGTCAGGAAAGATCACAGATTATATGATTCCATTGCCATGAAATGTCCAAAAGAAGCAAATCCAGAGAGACAGAAAGTAGATTAGTGGCTGCCAAGGGCTGGGGGAGGGGAGAACAAGGAGGGATTGCTATTGGGGACATGGTTTCTCTCTGGGATGATGAAAATGTTCTAGAATTGATGGTGGTGATGGTTGCACAACTCTGCGGAGATATTACATGTAATTGGACTGTACAGTTCGAATGGGTGAAATGTACGGTATGTGATTATCTCCATAAAGCTGTTTACAGAAATGACTGTGGCTCTGCTCTCCGCCCAGTCCTCCCTCTCGCGGCCGCTGGGTTCCTGTCATTAGTACTCAGCTCTGCATGGCGTGACCCGGGACAGGAAAGGGCCAATCTCACATCAACGATTTACTTCCCCACTTAACGAAGAACTTAAGATCCCAGGCATCTAACGGAGCCTCCCATCCAGCCTGGATCGGGAAGGTTCTACCAACTCCCACCCCAGTCCAGATGCCAGTCTCAGGGAGCAGGGAGCTGCAGCGTGGGGTGCAGAAAGTGGGGTTCTCGACAGCTGCCACCAGCTGTGTGGGTCAGAGCAGGCAAGCGATCTCTCTGTCACTGTTTTCTTATCTCTACAGTGAGACCACCACTGGCGTGGCCCGCCCCAGCCTTTATACATACTTAACATACATCTTCTTGTAAAATCCTTATAGACTGATAGGAGAGATGCAAAAATACAACCTCTTGCTGCCCCTTACGTTACCATCTCTGCTAACCACAGCTATGATCACACCAGGCGGGTAACACTGGCACCAAACCACATGCCTCATTTGAATTTCCTCAGCTCTCCCACCCCATCCGTCCTTTCTGGCCCAGAATCCAGCCGCATCTCCTTAACCTCCTCCCATCAGTGACAGTCCTTTAGTCTTCCTTTGTTTTCCATGAACTTGACATTTCCGAAGGACTGGTCAGTTACTTCGTAAGTCTGGGCTTCTCCTCAGACCTCCTCCCACTGACTTCAGCCTCCACCAGCAGGTCTTGCCTACACTGCTTTTTCCTGTGGCATCTGCCCAGGGCTGACTTTCTAGTTCCTTTCACACTTATTAGGGACCTCTGGTGGCTAGTGTGGGTATTGCAAAGCCAAAGGCTGCACCTCTTCAGTGGGTGGTTCAAATCCATCCGTGGCTTCATGGGAGAAAGATGGGAAATATCTTCCTGTTCCTCAGAAACCCAATGCAGGCTAAGCTGAGTGCAGGTCCTGGCTTGGTGGCAGTGAGTTTCTTAGTTTGAGTTCTGTATTAACCAGAAGTCTGGGAGGCTATGAGGAAGAGCTGGCCCTTTTCCCTCACGCACCTGAACACTTATTTACTATGTACTTTATGCTGTGGGCTTCATCTTAAAATTATTATAGATGTTGTTTAAGTTGTACTCTACTTGGCATGAAGGAGTTCTGGTGTAGTGCATTACGGGCTGAACTGCTAACTGAAAGGTCAGGGGTTCAAATTCGCCATCTGCTCTTTGAGGAAAGAGGGGCAGTCACCTGTCCTAAAGATGGACAGCCTTGGAAACCCATAGGAGGGCTGAACTCGGTCCAGCTGACAGCAGCTGGGAGGTAGGTATCTGACCTCTCAGAATTTTACAATGACGCAACTCAATTTAATGCCACTGAGCTGGAATACAGCCGACCCTCCAGAAGGATTTTAGAAGCTGGAATCAGTGGGAGAAGGCGGCCCATCTTTCTCCCTTACAATATGATACAAGCAATGCGTGCGCGCACGTGTGTGTGTGTGTGTGTGTGTGTGTGTGTGTATCGTCAAATCAGATCTGATTGGTACAGGAAGAGATAGCCCTGCCTTCTCCAGCAGAGCTTCTGGTGTATTCGAACCATGTACCTCTGGGATTGCAGTGCAGCTTGCCACTAGGCCACCAGAGCTCACTAGTAATGCATACTCTTAACTTTAAAAAGGATAATTTAAAAACTCCCCTAAAACAAAACTTCCATCTCATCCTTTCCACATCAGGTACCTCACCTCACCAGAGAGCCAAGCCCTGCTCTGCATTTTGGACATTCCTACCTTTGGGGTTGTAAATATAATGGGCTCACAGCGTATTTCTCAGCAATGTCCCCTATGCTGTGACTTCAGACTGTGTCTTAGAGCAGGGCTACTCCAGGTGCAGGGCAACCAGCAGTCATCAGAAGATTCCGACCCATGGTGAGACCATAAAATTCAAAACACAGCAAGTAGTTCACCTGGTGTTTCTTCCAAAGTGCCTTTGGCAAGACTCATCCCTCCACCTTTCAGTTAATAGCTGAGCTTGTGAACCCTTTTCACCTCTCAGCGTGGCCCTTTATTTCCACGTTAACCAGAAGGGCTGCACATTGCCGTATGCCTGCCCAGCTGCCAGCTTCCCTGAGCCCACAGCAGAGCAGCCGCGAGTCTGCTGGAAGGGGGCCTGGAAAAGTTGAGGAGAAAGAGCTAAGAATCTGGGCCAGGGTCCCCGCCCCAGAGCTGGCCAGACGTGAACACCAGTAGCACTCTACGTCCTGGAATCCTCGCTCTGTTTAGCTTTCAGATGAGATGATACCATGTCAGAACTGGGCTGCAAATGAAGCCAGATGTTCTACTAAGGTCCATTCTCGAGTGTGCCCTTCAGCCGCGTGCCGGCTCTTCTCTGGTCTCCTGGGCCGGCGGCGTCAGGCCTTTCCTCAGGAGATGCTGTCTCACATGGACACTGGAGGATGACAATCTTCCACACACTTGCCAATCCGATGAGTTGAAACTGGACACCGCTTCACTTCGTAGTTCTCCAGTTTACAGTCAAGCGGAGCATCTTTGGTCAGGACCTTAACTTAATTCTCACCTCAGAGAAAGAACCGCAGAGCAAGGCATGCTCTGGGCATGGGCTCGGGGCCTCTGCCTGGGGGAGCCCAGCCTCTGCCCCACCAACCATGTGACCTCACCCTCGCCTGTTGCCTCACGTGTATGGTGGGGAGGTAGTTACAACATCTGCACAGCAGAGCAGCTCTGACAATCAAGACGCTGACATCTCAGGCGTTAAGAATGACGACTGGCCTGCAATCCTAGAGGTGCTTGGTTCAAATCCACCAGATGCTCTGCTGGAAAGGGAGGGGCAATCTCCTCCTGTACTAGTCAGATCCAATTTGACAGTCACATACAAAAATAATAAAAAATAGAATGGGGTGGGGGAAAAGAGGCCTCATGTCCTCTGTTTAAAAAAAAAAGAATGACGACTGGCACACAGTAGGAGCTTGTGTGTCATAGAACAAACATTCGTGATATGAAGGCATCAACTGTTTCTACATCCGCCGGCACATTTTTCAGCCACTGGATTTCCCCTTCTTGATTTGCTGTTGTCAGGTGCTGTGGCGTCAGTTCTGACAAGGTTCTCACAATCACTGTCAATCCATCTCGCCGAGGGTCCTCCTCCGGACCTGACGGAGTGCTCTATTTTGTTTGGATTCTCTCTGACAGTTAAATATACTGCACGTATTGTCTCCTAACAATTGGTGGCTTGGCTTGGACCTTGTTTTTGGTTACACCAACATCTGTATTTGAAATACAGTACTTCAATCTTTTTCTTGCTGGTCTTTTTTTTTAAGAATTTCTACCCAATGTGACGGAGGCTACATACCGAAGTTCCCCCATCAGAGCCTCCCGCCAACCCATGTCAGACTTGAGATTACCACACACGTCAGGGAATAAATCCTTATTGTCTTTTGGCACTCAGTTCCTAGGAATTTGTAACGGACGCAATAGGCAATTAATCATCTGCTTTCAGCGTTCCAATTTACGAAATCTTTTAGCTTTGCTGTACCTGTCAGCCATCACAGGCATACATCTCAAAAGGGTCTCAGCCTTCCCCGTGTCCTGTCCTCGAGACCCCACTCTCCCTGCCTGTCACCCCTCCGCTCCAGTGCCGCTGTCCTCCACAGTGGTCAGGCTTCAGCCCGCATCCTGGCGCCTCATTCTCTCCACTATTTTCTAGACCTGGAGTTTTCTAGTTCATGGGCCTCCCCCTCTCGGTTCTCGTCGTCTGCTCAGCCCTAAACGTCAGGGTTCCTGGGGGCCAGTCCTCGGCCCTTGCCTCTTCTCCAGTGACCCGCCCGCAGATCACCCTCACTCCCGGCTTTCCACCCTCCACAAGTGGCTGATCCCCAAGACTTCCTACCTCCAGTCTAGACCTGGTCCCCGACTGTCAGCTGCCTGCTCAGAGGCTCCATCTAGAGGCCTAAGAGGCAGCACCAACTAGCAGATGAGTGTCTATTAGGGAGGGCTGGTGGAATGCAGAGCAGAGCTGTGCGGTCAGCCCAAAGGCAGAGGGGCTGGCCCACCAGCTGCTCCTCCCAAGCTGGCCCTCCTTCAGGTTTCTCCAAGGCTGTAAAGCGCACAGGGAAGGGGGCACTGGTGGCCTAATGGCAAGGAGTTGCACTGCTTACCCAAAGGCAGGAGGTTTGAATCCATCAACAGTTCTGTAGGAGAAAGATGGGCAATCTCCTGTGTGATTTACAGTCTCAGAAAACACGCTGGAAGGTCAGCTATGTGTCGGTTCCAACTCAACGACACAAAACAACAACAAAGCTGGGAGGAGAGTGCCCATCCTTCTCCTGCAGGGGGAGCTTTGAACTGCATGCCTTTGAATTGACAGTGTAACTCCTTACCCACTAGGCCACGAGCTCCCTCTCATACTATTTGCAGCTCTGAAAACCCACTGGAGGGTCAGCTACGAGTTGGTTCTGACTCCATGGCGAGGAGTCTGAGTTTCTATCTCTCACGAGCTCCTTTCTCGCACTTTCCCACCTCGGTCCTCCCCTCCTCACCTCTCCCCGGCCCTGCTGCCTCCGTCTGCAGAGCATCACGCCACCTCCGTGCTCTCGGCGCACCCACCCTGCCTGGGTCCCTACAGCATGTGGCCGGGTGAGTGGGGTCTGCTGGCCCTGTTAGTCTGTTTTCAACAGAGTGGACAGAGAGATTCTGAAAACGCAGGTCTGATCACAGCTGTCTATTCTTAACCCCGAAATGACTCCAAGCGCAAGCCAGGTAAGAGTCAAATCCAGCCAATGATGGTCTGCGGCTTGGCCCCGTGCCCCTGGTGGCCCCATGCCGCACCCCTGGGTCCCTCGTTGCCCTCACCAGCAGCACTGCTCTCTGCACGTGGGTCCCAGTACCCAGAAAGCGTGGGAGGCACCCACTGACCTGTGTAGGTTCACGGATCTGCACTGGACAGTCTCACAGGTTTTCCCCACACCAGACACTCTGCTTCCAGGACAGCTGGCACGTGTCTCTCTCTCAGTCCTAAAGCATCATCCACAGAGTCGAGGCCTCTTCAAATTTACAAACCCTGACGGGACCCGCCAGCCAGTGAGCAGAGCTGACTTACTGACCTACGCAAACTGGAGTTTGGTTTTTTTTTTAAAGAGTAGCACTTAATTGTATTTACAGGACACCAAAAGATAAAAAATTCCACACAGAAATAAGAATTCTAATGGTGGAGAGGCCTCATACTGTATGTACAGTTTGGAACTGTTCAAATACAGCTTTGTTGTAAAAAAATGCAACATTATTAATAAATCACATTTATAAAGCGTTCTTAGTAGAGAAAGACAAACTTATACCAAACACAGTACACAACAAACAGGTTTTTGACTCAGTTGTACAAACTTATAGGCCCCAGTAGTTCCATCCTGAACTCGGAGGCAGCTTCCAGAACATTCAGATCCTCTCTTCCTCTACAGAGAAATACTTTTCAATCAAGTTTAATGAAGCTCTCATGTTCACGGTCTTGTAGAGCTTCAATTTTGTCCAAGCCTCCACATGCTTTAATCATTAGACTAAGCTTTTCAGTTTTAGCTATTTCCTCAGCAGCCGGAACCACCAGGATAACCGTGGTATCCTTCTCAGTTAAAAGGTCATCAACGGCGCTGTTATGCCGCAACGGACGAGGTACACAAGCTGTTCAACTGTTCTGCCATGTGTGTAGCTGGTCACAGCCGATACAGCTTCTTTTGGAGTCTTGAATCTGCCTTCGAGAGCATGTCAGTGAGGAATGGAGCCGACCCATGATTCACTGCTTGCTGCATACGGCCTGCTCCAACGTCTGACACTATCCACGTGGAGCCCTTCTGAACACTGGTTTTGGGGTTGGCTAGGAGGCTGGCAGACTGTGAGTGCTCCTGAATCTACCACAACCTGAGTCTGAGCATCTGTTCCCGTGACAATGCTCCTTATGGCTCTTGCTGCAGGAGTCACAACTGGCAATTCAGCGGCTCCCAGAAGCTTCACGAGTAGGGGTATAACTCCTGTTTTCAAAACCATTTCTATTTGTTCATTTGCATCATCAGTAAGATAGGAAATAGCCTAATAGGTTATCTGCTGGTGTGTTTCTAACAGAAGGTGCAGGATTCTTATTTCAACAAAGATCTGAAAGTGGCCAGGGCAAGTAACCACATGACCTATCAGGAACTGGAAGCAGACCCCACAGTGGGTCACTGCACCCTAACTGATAACTAAGTCTTGGAGAGGTGAGCCATGACCTGCACTGTTTCCAGACAGCTGTTTACGGATGTGAACGTGAGATGCCAACAGAGAAATGAAAGCTGGGCTGGCACCTCCATCCACCACAGCCTTGGTCTGTCTGGATGTTCCTGAAGCTATGTTAGCAGGTGCGCAACCAGATTCAAACTGAATGGCCCACAGTCAGCTCTGCTCCACAAGGACTCACGGTTTGGTATCAAGCCCGTCCGAATGATGCTGTCTACGGGGGGTTGTTGGCTTAGCCTGAAGCTGGCTCTCCCAACTGTTACTATTTACACCTTCGACAATGCCATCGACTGACTGACCAATCCACAGTGCCCTGGTCGTTGCGGTTTTCCTGCAGCGGAGAAGCAGCATCATCAGGAAATGTGCTGACCTCTCCCCTTTCCAGCATCTGGTCATCCTTCCTCAGCTCCACATTAATGTCCGTGCGGTGCCGCCTCATTTCTGTACTGTCTTTCCCCATGTTCTAGAATCTGCTAAGCCGGGAGGCTGAGCAATTAGTGTTCTCATTAGTGGACACGGTCGTGAGACAAGAGGAAAGCTAACAGGGGAGATCAGGCCGCCTGCCCTTCGAAAACTATTGCTGACAGATCACTTAAGGAAACACAAGGCAGCGGTGCTTACCTTCCTATCGCTGACCCGCCCCGTCCCCACCCGCTGGGACGCTGGGACCAGAGCCTGCACGCTGTCCTTCTGCATGGCCACATCGCAAGCCCTGCTGTGCTCACCCCACAACCTACTGAGTCTTTGCTCAAGCTTCACGTCCACAGCACAGCCTTCTCCGTGGCTCCCACTGCAAGCCACTCCCCACCCCAGGACACTAGAGCCTCTTCGAGTGCAGTAAACCCGTAGCTAAAATTTATCTGCTGAAAAGAATGCTGCTATGGAACACTCTCACCGACACCCCAGTACTTCCCAAGGATGGATCTTAAACTCCTAAGGCTGCTGACTGTGTTCCGAGCACTGTGGCCTTGTCACGGCTTGCCTTCGCCCAACAGGAGTACCACCTAGGAAAGTGACCTCTCCTCTGCTTTGTGTGGCATTTCTTGTGGGCCAGGCCGTGGGTGTGATGAGGGGCCAGAGTGCATCAGGGTGCAGGGCTGGCTCTCAAGGTGTCTGCCACGCAGCCCCAACTCCCCTCATGCTTCCATCGAGCCCTCAAGCTCTCTGCAGGTTCCGGGCCCTGGGACAGAACGCCCAGGACTGAGTCAGGGAGGGAATTCCAAGGAGGACGACTGGTCAGAGGTCACTGTCTACAGCAGGGTGGATGAGGGTGGGGCAGTGGAATTGGAGTGGAGGGGACCGACAGGGGTGAGTTTGCTGGCCGACTGGCTGGCTCTTCCGATGGTCTCTGGCTGCACCACCCTGGACATGCCTGATCCTGCTGATGCTGGGCCTGCTGGGACACTGTCCCAGGCACCTTGGTGAAGGTGGAGAGTTAGGAGCTGAGCAGCCTGACTGTGGGGGCAAAGCTCTCAAATTAGCTGTTGACGTCTCTGGGAACTACCATAAACGGAGCTGTTCATCTGCTAGAATGCTGTTTATGAGGCAGTAAAATCAGGAGCCAAGCGGCCTAATGTCCCTGCCTGGAGGCGGATCCTCTCCTGGGCAGGCAGCTTCTTGGAGGATGCTCAGGAAATCCATTAAAAAGATGGGCAGGCTGCATTGGCCGGGAATCGAACCCGGGCCTCCCGCGTGGCAGGCGAGAATTCTACCACTGAACCACCAATGCTCCAGCTTATAGAGAAGCGTTCAGAAGCTGTCACAAACGGCCGAATGGAGCAATTCTTTCCAGGAGAGCTGGATGTGGTCGCCACATAAGCAGAAAGGGTGGGGCAGAGGGTGTGCATTCCTTCCACACAAGATGCTTTTAAATTCCGTGTGTGTGTGTGTGTGTGTGTGTGTGTGTGTGTGTGTACATGTACATAAAAGGCACCTTACAGTTTTAACACTACGATTTGGTGGTTTTCATAATTCATAAATTGTGTAACCATCACTGCTACCCAACTTTAGAAATCCCCATCATCCCCCCTAGAAAACCCTGTATCCACCAGCAGTCAGCTTCAACCCGCCCTTCCTCCTACCCCCTGGCAACCACTAATCTACTTTCTGTTTCTACGGATTAACAGGCACTAATTTTCAAGTCAGTCTAAAATATCCAAAACGTCGGCACGCCACAGCTTGTCAAACTACCCGCCTCCCCCACCCCAAATCCCCACCACACCAACAAACCAGAAACACAGGACATGGAGTCCCATCAACTGCAGGCTCTCAGTCTCAGAGGAGAGAGCGCCTCTGGGCGGGAACATTAAAAAACCTGCTGACAGGGGCTTCACCACTGATGGGGACAGTCTGAGTCCTGCTTTGCAGTATTTTTCTTTCTTTCTTTTCCAAATTTTCCCAAATGGAACACAGAGAAATCAAAATACTATGCTTGGTGCAAGTTTACAGAAACAGTTCTACTTTTTAGATTTAAGTTTTTTCTAGTAAGAAAAGCTTCCAGTTTTTGAGGATCACACTGACTAATCTCCCCAAGGCTTCTCTCTCAAGGAGCTGGCACAAAAAAAGGTTTTAGCTGCTGCATTGGCCGGGAATCGAACCCGGGCCTCCCGCGTGGCAGGCGAGAATTCTACCACTGAACCACCAATGCTCTGGCTGGGGATGGCCCTGCCTCCAGCTGTTTTGCTGCTTTGGTTCGCAGTGGCAATCGGCACAGCTGTAATACGACACTTGAGATGGCCAGCGGGGAATGCTCTCTACTCCACTAGCCAAGCACAGGGAGGAGGACAGGGCCACGCGGACCTGAAGTGCTGCGAGGGGAGACAATGGAACATTCAAAGAAGTCTGAGAATAGCCAGGGGAGGAAAAACTCACCCACCACTGCCAAGTCGGTTCCAATTTATAGTGACTCATCATCGGGCCTGGTAATGTAGTGTGTTGTTTTGTGCTGCTAACCAAAAGGTCAGTGGTTCAAATCCACCAGCTGCTCCTTGGGACAAAGTTGGGCAGTCTTTCTCATAAAGAGGAGAAAAAGGTTCAGGTGTTCTTTTAGTCCCCGGGGAAGGCTCAGACCTTGGTCAGCCAGCCCTAAAGGTTAGAGAAGCAGGTGTGTCCCTTTGCTGTCTGGCTGATTCTGCAGAAGAGGGCCCCTCTGTCCCCTCAAAAGTCATGAACAATCTCTCCTGGGGGTGGAGGCCCCAGGGAGGAAAACCTCAAGTTCTTGGGAAAGACTAAGGAAAAGGTTCACAGTCTTTAAGTGATACAGCCTAGGGGTTAAATGCAGGGACTCTGGAGGCCTCGTGCCTGGGTTCAAACCTCAACTCCTCTGCTTAGAAGCTGCCAGGTCCTAGGCATCGTACTTGTCTTCCTTCTGCCCATCTGCAGAACGGACATAATTTCTTCCTCACTGGAATTCACTAGGAGACAGCCAGACAATGTGTACCGAGCACACACAGCAAGGCCAGCACGCGGTAACGCTGCTTACATGATCGTTACTGTTACTCCACTCTGGTGACTTAACCTGGAGACGTCAGCAATGAGTCAGGCAAGGGCTCACCGGCATGGGGCAGGCTGCCAGGCAAGGCGCGTCTAGACACCCCTTGCCGGGCCCTGTGGTCCGGCCTCACACCACACAGGATGCTGGTGCAGCAGAAGGTGGGAGTGCCTCCCCTGGCGCTGAGGCAATAGCAGCTACAGCCCTGGGGTTCACAAGACTCAAGGCTCTGGGGAGACAGGCTCTACTCACCCGTGGTCCCCTCCTGCTTTGCCAAGGAGTCGTCGGCACTGGGCTCTGCCTGCTTCTGCCCCGCCGGCTTGGGCTCGTCCGGCTCGTCATCCTCGGGGGTGACCAGCTTCATGAGGCTCTGGTTGCACACGTTGGCCACCTCCTTGATGCCTGAGGGCACTGATGTAAGGAGCAGTCCTGCCCAGGGCGGGGAGAGAGATGTCTCCCCAATACCTGAGACCCTGGTGTTCCTGGTCAGGGGAGCTGCCCTCCCAGAGCTTCTGGGAAAGGAGAGACAGGCAGTCTGATCGAGTTCTGTTCTCAGTGTCACACCTGTGCCTCCCAAGATAGAGTGTTTCTTTTTGTAAGGACCCTCCCTAGGGGCTCTCCCACCTACAGGATGCCCCCTACCCAGGGCGGAACAGCATCAGCTTAGAGGTTGGGACCTGGGGACCAGGCGGGTGGCTCCTCTCTGTCCACACCAGGTAGATTCTGGGGACGGCCAGCATTAGCTGTGTGACCCTGTTCTGCCCTTTGTCCCTGAGGACCGTTTTGAATTGCGGTAAATCCTAGCTGTCCCGCAACATCCCAACCCTTTTGGGGCTGTGTTTGTGTCTCTTCCCCTAGAGCTAAGGATATTTTTCTTGCGGTCGTCATAGGCCAGGCAGGGCAGGACAGCGGTCAGGATCCCAGAGGAGTAGGGCAGCATGACACGGCCGGCCAGCTGGATGAACTCACGCATCCAGCACATGGCGGTGAGCTGGATCAGGTCGTCTGCAGGAGGACGAGGGCCAGGGGTCGGCATGAGAAGCCCAGTGCTCCCCTCCCACCGACCACACTGCCACCGACTCTCTCCCCCTTGCTTTCTGACTTCCAAAAGTAAACAGGTGTTCAGGTGAGAATGGAGGTCCGTCCTGCAGTCCTGCACTAGTTTGTAAGACTGTCTGCGATCCTCATCCCTCCCTATGCCCCTCCCCACGCTGATGCTCTCAGTAATGTGACTGTGCAGCTCTGCCCCTTAAGAGGCCGAGTTTATGCCTCCACTGTGCGATGCTGGCCTGGCTTTCCTCCTCTGACGTGGTACAGAGCTGGTGTGCCGGGTTCAGGCCTAGGTTTCAAGTGGCCTTGTTCGTTCTGCTGTGTCTCCGGTATCCCTCTCCCTGTTGCATGAAGGCGCCCAGGCTAGCCTTCTGGATGAGGAGACACGGAGGCCAATCACCCCCCTTTCCCAGCTGATAGCCGGCAGAGCACCAGACATGACTGCACCCATCTCAGACCACCCAGCGCCAAGCAGCTCTCTCCAGCTGGCAGGAGATGTGCTGATGGAGCCAGGCCTGGCCCAGGTGAGCGAGACCACCCAGCTGGTCCAGTCTCAGGGCTGACTGTAAATGACTATTGTTTTAAGCAATTAAGTTTTGTGGTGATTTGTTACGCAACAGAAACTAAGATCCAAACTACCTTAACCTCCAAGCATTTCGTCCCTCAGTGTAAATGTTCAGCTGGCCAGCAAGGCTCTGGGTCTTGCTCCATCCCAGGCCACACCAAGGGAAAGGACTGCCATGGTGACCAGGAACGTGAGTCATTTTATCAGAAGGATGCATTACCCTACAGTCCCCAGAGTCCAGTGCTATGCTGGCCAGCACACCTTCTGGGCCCTCTCGACCGTCCCGAAGCTCTGAGATGGCCAGAAAGGCAGCCTGCCTGCCGGCGGCCCCCACACACTCACCTGTGGTCTGGCAGTGGATGACCAGGATGTTGGCCATCTCAGCAAACTTGACGCTGGAGGAGTTCTTCTTAATTTCTTTTAAGAATTCTCCAAGAACCACCTCACACCTATCAAGGAAAGGAGAACACAGCTCACATCAGTCAGGTCTAGAAGGGCCTCAGCCACGTTCCTCTCCAGAGGATCGTTCTGTGGAGGCTGGGGGCTGAGGAGACCTTCGGCCCACCGGGAGAAAGTCTGCGGGCATAAAGATGGGAATTTGTCGCCTTCCTCTCGCTGCCAGGCTCTGTGCTGGGGACCACGGCCAGCTGCCTGCCCCTTTGCTCCACTCACATTTTCCGAATCTCTTTGCCATTGTCTCCCAGGATCTGGAAGAGCCCATCTAGGATCTCTGGCAGGTAATCCAGCAGGTTGATGTCTGGCACCGACTCCAGAACCAGGATCTGACCCGGGGGAAGAAAAACAGAAGCGTGGCATTAGCCCGGTGGCCTCTGTGTCCTGGTCAGCTAGTCTCCAGGGGCTGGGCAGGGAGGACAGGGTCTTGCTTAGTACGCCACGAGACATCATGGTCTACAAGCTCACTTCTTTGCAAAGGAGATAATTTAACTCTTGAAAGGGTCATGCCAGGGAACAAGGGACAGAGGAGGCAAGAATGTGAGCCTAGAGGAGAGTGACAGGCGGACGCAGCAATGCTGGCTTCAAAGAGGAGAAATCTGGACACTTCTGGTGCCAGGAGGGAACCGTACGCCCTTCCACGTGAACAAGATGGGCTCTGGGGGGTTGTAAGTGTTGTGCTCTCAGATCCTCTCCTGTCAGTTGCTATCAGAAGGCTAACCGTGAGGCCTTCTCTCTGGCGAAGAAACCCTAACGGTGCAGTGGTTAAGCCCTCAGCCGATAACTGTAAGCTCAGTGGTTCAAACCCATCCAGGGGCTTTGTGAGAGAAAGACCTGGTCATTTGAAGGTTACAGCCTAGAAAGTACCGGGGGCCATTCTACTCTGGCCTGCAGGACCGTAGGAGTCGTCATCAGCTCAACGACCACAGGCTGTCCTTCCAGTTAAAGGACCTGCCGAGGATGCTACAGCCAGCAGACTCGACTGAACCAGAGGCTCGATCCGGCCGCAGAAAGCCTCGGTGGGCTGGACTCTCACCCAGGAGATGATGAACTGCCGGGCGTACTGGTTGTTGGAGTAAATCCTCTCCCGCAACAATGGGATGAAGCCCACCAGGTCAAACTTGTTGCTCTCGGTCACAATGTCCTGTGGATGAAAAGAAGCACGAGCAGCTGAGAGCTGAGACCTGGCGCTGCCAGGACTGGCCCAATGCTGCCCCTGGCGGCCAGAGAGGGCAATGGCAGCGGAGGTCCCAGGAACAGCCTCTCTCTCTGGCTGTGGGACACACAGAACTGGGAGTGAAAGCAGGAATCGGACAGGAGCACTGATTACAGGCAAAACAGCTCTGGTCTGGACTGAATGTGCCGTGAGCTCAGCTCCTTGTCACTCTCGTCCATACTCGGGTAAGGACCATGGGGGCATTTTTAAGGGACAGTCCTGTGCGCTGACTGCAGTGGCAACAATAACTCCGTGCACTTGTCAGATAGTTGTACACAAATCTAAAAACGTCAGAGTGGATCTCCCACGACACAGAATTAGAAGCGGTACAAACAGATGCAAGAGATGAGACTCTAAAAATTCAACTTTAAAGTGGGGACAAAGAGCAATTACCTTTAAAAGGCGGTCGAGGAGCTCAGATCCACTTTTCACATTGGGGTCTGGGTCAGCAGCCAGCTGGGGAGAAACAGCAGGAAAATGGAGAGAAGCAACATCAGCATCGACACACCATGGCTCAGGCCCCAGTGCGGACAGGAGTGGCCACTCCTCGTGCAGGGTAAGACTAAGGAAGGGGGTGAGGGTGGGCAGGATGGAACCGAGACACAGAGGGTCTCCCGTGTGCCCAGGCTCTGCTCCTGTGGTCTGTGGGAGGTTCGGCCCCCTCTGTAACTGGGCCACGTGGTTGTCTCCCATCGGCCTTCTTCAGGGGTTTCGGTCTGAAAACACTGGCTCTTTTCTCTGTGCCTGTGGGAGGGGGCAGGGCAGCTTCGAGAAAGGTCTGTGGGACTCAGCTGTGGTAGGAGGGCTTCCTGGCTGCTCTGCCCCCAGGAGGGGAACTCCATGAAGCTGAGAGGAGCTGTGGCAACTCTAAGGATTTCCCTGTCCTCCTCGTGGGGGACACGCAGTGTGGACTCTGAAGGACACTGTGGGGACAGTGGCCTTCCTCTCATCCTCCGGACATGCTATCAGGAGATGGACTGACTCTCAGCGGCTGCAACAGCAGCCAAAACACAACGACTGTCAGATGGGGCGGGACGAGTCACTGTAGGTAGAACTGACTCCCTGCCAGCTCAGGGAGCTTTGTGTCTATTAAATCATGAGGTTCCCACCCCTCCAATCCGAGGTGAACCAACACTTCAGTAAAATGCAGTATGCATGAGCTATTAGAGAAATGAAATAAGAAATAAATCATAAACATGTCCTTTTTTTAAGAAAATTATCAGATTCAATAGGCCCTAAGCGCTCCCCGCAGCCCTGCACTCCTGGCCTGAAGGTGGAGGTGGCTGGGGCTGGTGGACAGATCTGTGACAGTGACCGGGGCCAGAGGACAGGGCCAGTGATGGTGGCCGGGACTGAAAGACAGGGCCAGTGACGGTGGCGGTGGCCGGAGGACAGGGCTGGTGACGGTGACGGTGGCCGGAGGACAGGGCTGGTGACCGTGGCCGGAGGATAGGGCTGGTGACAGTGGCCAGAGGACAGGGCCAGTGACGGTGGCCGGAGGACAGGGCTGGTGATGGTGTCCGGAGGACAGGGCTGGTGACCGTGGCCGGAGGACAGGGCTGGTGACGGTGGTGGTGGCTGGAGGACAGGGCTGGCTGGGAGTGGCAGGGACGTTACCTTGCTGAGCCCGTCGAAGAGCACGTTGAAGTGGGGGAGCACGGCGCCGCGGGCCACCTTGACGATGTTGTAGAGCGCCTCACACGCGTAGTAGCGCAGCCGGCTGTCGGCGTCGTTGAAGCAGGTCAGCACCGGCTCAATCAGCTCCTTCAGGTAGAGTCCTGAGTCCTGCAGGGGGTCGGAGGAGGGGGTGCTCAGCACAGGCCAGGCCGGGTCCCCAGGCCTGTTGTGCCCACTGCCGTGCTCAGGTCTCCACTCAGGCTGGGCTCACAGACCCTCCCCAAGTCGGCCCCCTCAGGGTGCAGCCCGGGAACCAGGCTGCCAAATCAGAGCCATCCAGGCCGGGCTCGGGTGTGGGAAGAGTGGGGAGCACACAGGCCTTGGTGGGAGCGTGGCCATTATGCTGTGCGTGTCCTTTGGGGAAAAAGTCCCACCTTGCCCAGCGCGATGGAGCAGGCGGCCAGGCCGATGAGGCCCCCCTTCCGGCTGTGGGGGTGCTGAGAGAGGGCGAACTCCTGAGACAAGGTCTGGATCACCTGCTTGATCTGCACGGTGTTGTTCTGGGCCACGAACTCCCGGACGAGCCTGGAAAGAGAGCAGAGAGGGGCTACAGGTCCAGGGGAACCGTGCTGCTGGGGCAGGGCCTGCGGCTGGGATGTGGTGGTGGAAACAGGACATGGGAGCGAGGACTTCAGGGGGGGCCCCGGTCGGGCCCCTGTCTGGGAGATGCTGGACGGGTTCCCTACTCCGCTTCTCACTTTCCTCTGTGGATAATGGAATGAGGAACAGTGATGTGACCTCACTTCTGCAAAGTTTAGAGAGTGAAAGTGAATGTTTTTTTTGGGACCTCAAATGGCAATGCATCATCCTTTGATCAAACAAGACTTTACTCAACATTTGCTCTAACTTTTGGCACACACCCCTTTGGTGGGGACCCTGTGCAGCTGACTCAGACCCCAGTCTAAGAGGCAACACACACATATAGACAAGCCATTATGTGAAATCTGCTTTGCACTGCACCTGTAGAAAACCACTGCAAAGAGGCCCGAGAAACACCCAGAAGCGTGACAAGTGCAACGGGCCGACCCTGGGATGTCCAGGGGAGCTGAAGGAAGAGGTGTCATTGAGTCAGAGCTTCAAGATACACACCAGCATCTTCCAGGTAAAGAAGGGAGGAGGGCATCTCAGGCAGATGGAAGACCTGCACCAGAAGCAAAGAGCCTGGGAACTGTCAGCATCTTTAGGGGAAGGACAAGGAGCCTGGTGCGTAGAAGAGATGGCTGGGGACAGCGAAGGGGCAGGTGACCGAGGGAAATATGCGCATGGCCGGCCCTGTGCTGTGAGGAGGTGGCCGGCCCTGTGCTGTGAGGAGGTGACTCCGAGAGCACTCTGGAGGGGCTGAGCTGACAGAAGGAGAAGGCCCCCCAGGAGAACGTCCCCTAGGAGTACGTCACAGCTGTGAGGAGGCAGAAGGCGCTGACTGTGTGCTGCACCATCACGCAGAAGGGCGCCAGCAGCCATGTGATGGGAAGGGGAGAAGTGAACGAGGACTCCACACATCCACCTGGGACGTGATGCTGAGTGGGAACGGCCAGCGGGATACGTGGTGACCTTGGTGGGTGAGGGCACCCACCGCCAGGCCATGTGACACCTCCCAGGGCAGGGGCAGAACCAGCTCTGCAACTGACCGGGCGCCCGTGAGAGGCCCCACGTGGGAAACGGTCACGTGGCCACAGAACTGAGCTCTGGGGGTGACGCTGTGGCTCGGGAATCTGGAAGTGGGATGAAGTGAAAGCGGCAGGGAGAAAGGAGGAGCGGGGCACTGGGGACAGAAAGAAGGAGCAGTGAGAACAGGGCAGGAGGGCGCTCCAGAGACCACAGGTGGGGTACCAGCCAGGACTGGCTGGCATGGACTTCCAGAACGCCAACATGAGAACAGATTTTCATCACGGGCACGAACTGTGCCGTCTTCATTTGTCAAACCTTCCTCTCTTCCCTTACAATTATTTTGTTTTTGTTGAAAATTGCAGAGCAAAACATACAACCAATTAATTCCACCATTTCAACAGGCATAATTCAGTGACACTGATGACATCCTGTGAGCCGTGTAACCACCCTCAGCCTCCTCCCCTGAGGTGTTCTCTCCTGTTAACAGAAACTGCGCCTCTGAGATTCCTGAGCTTCCGAGTGACTGTACCTTTGATCCCACATTATTCACTCACTGCCACCTCGTCGGAACAGACTTGTAAGGGACTCTATTTCCCACGGACCAGAGGGACACAATTTTCCATCGACCAGGCCACCAGAGCTTCTTTTGATCCAGTGCAGATAGTTCTTAAGAGAACACAAGCGTTCAAGACAGATTTGTGTCATTTTACTAGTTTAGCTAAACTATTGTCAGGTTTTGGGAAACTTCAGGGGACATTTCTAACTAGCTTAACTTTTAAAGATTATCTCAGGGCAGGCATTTCGGGGCTCACCCATCCTCCATGGGAAAGGCTCCAGAAACCATAGTGCCCATCAGAATTGGAAATTCTGTTCTACATTTTCTCCCTTTTGGTGAATATTCAGTAATTGTGGCAAACACCATCCACTTCTGGTCTCTTAGCCAAGGAGGCAGTTGTTGAAGGACACTCTGGATCACACATTCCAGGTTCCTCCTATCCCTGACTCTCCTCCCTCCGCTTACTCCAGGTGGACAGATGCCAACTGGCAGTAACCAGGGGCGACCAGGGATGTCCCAGCCTTGGACTGCAGCTGTCAAGACCCTGGCACCATGCAAGAGACAAAGAGGTAGAAAATAAGCATTAAACGTGTTATCTGGCCAATTAATTAGTGGAGATGTCTCATAAAACCAGAAACCAACAACCTAATCCTGTGAGGCTTTAGGTTGTATATAAACAATATCAGGAATCACTCTTTTTTAAAATGTTACTTGTGTAAACATATCTATCACTCAATTCTTGCCAACTAAGCTTTTTATAGGTATACATCTTACTGACAGCAAGTACAATACTGGCTGTGCAACTCTGCCCTTTAAGGAATATGATTTTCCACTACTAAGCCCTGAACGCAGACTTCGTGTGGTTTTTGAGGGGCACAAGGAGAGAGCACCTCAAGCCTGAGATGGATGGGGTGGTGGACAGGCTGGGTCACCCAGGCAGGAGAGGCAGATTCAAGTGCAGCAGCTGTTGGAGCATGAACAGGGCGGTCTAGAGACTGCAGAGTTTCAGACGTTACTGCTGGGAAGAATCTTACTCTAACTGCCTCACAGGAAAGCTGCCAGGCACAGGGCTCGTCTGTCGCATAGAGTTGAGAGCCAGTCTGAGGAATGAGAAGCACAGTTGTGGGCCTGGCCTGGGAGCCTAGGGAGGACGGGATACTTGACGAAGGGCTTGCACAAGTAGCTTGGGAGGCCCCTCAAGTTCACTTCTTTATAGGGCTTAGGACCATGGATGAGCCAAGGGCCATGTGTGGAAGTTGAATGCCAGCTCCCAGGCAGTCTTGCCCTACATAAACCCAGCCCAGCTTCAAACCAGAAAAACCAGCCAGAGGTGGCTCAGGGATGTCCCAGTGGTTGCTGCCCTGCAGAACAGCTGGAGCATTGGTGGTTCAGTGGTAGAATTCTCGCCTGCCACGCGGGAGGCCCGGGTTCGATTCCCGGCCAATGCAATGCTGCTTTTGTGCATGTTCCTTTTCTTGTAATCTTTTTTCATTTGGAGATGCTGCTACAGGAGTTGGCCTCCCAGCCACACTGGTTGAACACCAATGAGACCCTGAGATCTGGGGTCATACTTAGCAAGCGGCTGGACCTCCAGAGAACCACTGGGTGCTAATCAGGGTTCCATGTCCTTCACCTGAAGTGTCCCTTACTGTGCCAAGACACTAAAAGCAAAGAATAAGGGGGAAAGGAGGACCTAGCCTCAGGTGGGACACAGTCACCCTAAGTCACATTGATTGTTTCTACTGAGGAGGCTAGATGAACACATGAATGAATGAACACACACAAACACACACACACCCCTCCCCCCCTCAGGAGTCCAGGCCCTATGCCATAAGCCAATGGTACAGAGCTGGGTGGGGTTAAAGGGAGTCACTCCACAGTTGCTGACAGCTAGAGCATTGGTGGTTCAGTGGTAGAATTCTCGCCTGCCACGCGGGAGGCCCGGGTTCGATTCCCGGCCAATGCAGTGCTGGTCTTTTTCCACCTCACCCCCCTTTTCTTGCAAGTTTCTCACTTAGACACACTGTTACAGTCAGCTTCTAGTCACATCAGCCACAAGGTGCCACACTGAGCAAAGATATAACAGCAGCAACTGGATCTCTTGAAGAACCACTAGGCTGTGGTCAAGGCTTCAAGCCCCCTCTGTATTCCTCAGCCTTGGCCAGCCGCCAGAAGGAAACGAGGTGAAACATGAGAACTGTAAAACTGCCCAAAACAAAAGGAAACATGGAACAGAAGACCTAGCCTCAGGTGGAACAAGTCACCCCGAGTCCCAATGCCGTTTGCTACAGAGAAGATGAACTTGAGGTTTAGCTTCTGCCTGAGGTCTGAAGGTTTATCAATTCTCCCTTCGCCCTTCCTGTCCAGGAGCCCAACTTTCTGTTTCTGAGCTGTGTGATGT
Source organism: Elephantulus edwardii (assembly GCF_000299155.1). NCBI lineage: Eukaryota > Metazoa > Chordata > Mammalia > Macroscelidea > Macroscelididae > Elephantulus > Elephantulus edwardii. Next base: position 1,049,913 of record NW_006399751.1, read on the forward strand.
GGCAGCTCCAGAGCCCAGCCCCATATGCTGTAAACTGGCACAGACACAGAGGCTCAGGCCTGGGTGGGGTTAAAGGGGATTGCTCCACAACCACAAACAGCAGAAGCATTGGTGGTTCAGTGGTAGAATTCTCGCCTGCCACGCGGGAGACCCGGGTTCGATTCCCGGCCAATGCAAGAGTTGACTTTTCTATCCAGAGATTGAGAAATTTCACACTGCCATCTGTGATGAAGGCTGAGAAATGAGGTTGGGGAGTGATCTCTAATACAAGTTTTGAATATCTGTGATGAGGAAAAAAAATCATGTTTTCTAAGATTCACAGAGATCTCAATTCCTAAAGATCCTGACCATGACTCCCTCCCTGACTGTGAAGAGTCAAAGCAGTGGGTTGAGGTGACGCTATGCTGACCCATCTGGCTGCCAGGGAACCATGGCTGCAGACAACACTCCTGAGAAGCCAGACCTGTTCTGCTTGGTCCCAGTAGGAGCAGCCCGGGGAATGGGAGTGAGTATATTCTCCACGTCAACCAGCAGCACCAGACCCAGACCTGCACGGCCTTGGGCCATTCTGATGCTGCCTGCTTCCTGCCTCCAGGTCAGAAACATCACCAAGTATGGACAGGGCACAGCTCCTTGTGTACCTGCACGTGCACACGCATCTGTAAGTACCTGTGTGTGTGTGCCTGCATGTGCACACGCACCTGCATGTGTATGTGCCTCTGTGTGTGTCTGCATGTACATGCACCTGTGTGTTTGCCTGTGTCTGTGTGTGCCGTTGCATGTCTGTGTCCCTGTATATGTGCCGTGTGTGTGTGTCTGCCAGGTGTGCCTGCACACGCATGTCCCATGTGTCTGCATGCCTATGTCCATGTGTGTGCCCATGAGTGTGTGTATGTGGGTGTGAGCCACTACAGGGGTGTACACTCCGCTCTCCATGGCCCTCTGCCAGGGTGGAAGAAGAAAGCAAGACAGGAAATTAGGCCAAAAGGACCAAAACATTGTTGGTGCAGAGGGGCAGGGCTAGTACCTTCGCACTGGTCAGGGACACTGTCACTGTGTTGTGGGAAGTGGTGGGAATGGGCAGGTTCATGGGCCAGCATCTGGGAGGCTTCTGAAAGGGGAGGAGTAGGTTTGCGTTTAAGAGCTGCCTGAGAAGAGGCTGCTGAGACAGAGGGAAGAATGTGAGCAAAGGTTCGGCTGAGGGAAGAGCAAGACGTGGGCTTGGCAGACGCCATGCACTGGGGCAGAAGGGGATGCCAGGCTGGAGAAGCACTTCCAGTCATGTGATGCAGGGCTCAGACGCTCAACAGAGGAGCAGGCAGGTAACTGACGACAGCGAGTGTTACAGGTTTGCGAGCAGTTGAGTGACACCGTGGCAGCACTCCACAGGGTAGTGTGGCGTGGCTTTGCATGGCGCTGAGGGAGCCAGGAGACAAGGGGGGGGCTGGAGTGACGCTAAGGCTGATGGGAGCAGCAGGGTCTCTCCAAAGGAGCTGTGTGAGCTCGGTGTGCCCTCTGCATGCTCAGCTGCGCCTCCTTTGGGCCACGTCTGGGGAAGGGCCCGTTCACCCATCAGGCACCCCAGTTCATGACTCAGGTACCACCTTTGATAGTGTGCAGCCTCGGGACCCCAGTCCCCCTACTGTGGACCTGTGCACCAAAGCACTGGCTATTTTTACCTCCAAGGAGAGAGACATGTGCCGGGTAGACACAGGCGCTCTCGCTGGTGCAGATGGTCAGAATAGATTCTGACCAACGTCCCTGGTCACTCAGGTGCTGGAATGGCCTTGGAGGTCAATTCTGGCTACAGGTAGGAAGAGCTGACCAGCCCCATCCCTCACCTAGCACTTGGGACAACCAAAACAAGGCTCAGTGGAGCCCACCAGGACTTTCCACTACAGGCAGGTCTGCCTCCCAGTGGGCTCCTTTTCATATACCTTCTATATGCAGAGTGGGTTGCATTCCATGGGAAAGCTCCCTCTCCCTTCAGCATGGTCCAAACCCAACACGCTCTCTTCCTGCCCAGGCCCCGCGTGGCCACACCCCCTCGGAATGCTCCAGGACCCGGTGCCCGTCATTCTGTGCCAGCTGTCTACAGTTCCCCTTCCACCAAGGTACTTCTGATTGTCACGCCAGCCATACCCCAAGGTCACACAGCTTGTAGGTGGTGTGTCTAGAAAGGAAACCCAGTTTTGTTCTCACCCCAAGGTCTGAAATCTAAACTATTTTGCTAGGGTTTGCTAGGGCCTCCTGCTGTGGGTTTGGTTTGAAGCCTCTACTTGTATAATTCACACTGGAGTAACTAGTTTATTTGTGGGAACAAAGGACACCATTACAAGAAACCCAAGGAGAGAGGCCCAGGTCACGAGAACTGTGGCTGGTGGCAGGAAGTCATGGATGATATGAGCTGCAGTGAGCTTGGGAGGGGCTGGTGGAACGCTCATGCCCCCACTTCTAAGGGCTCCCCAAACACCCCCGCCAACAAGTTACCACTTGGCCTCTGACTTCACGTGGGAAGTGGGGACAGAGAAGAAGCAACTACAAGGGGAGGCAGAGTAAGTGAAGTCCGGGGTCGAGTCTGGCTTCAAAGGACTGCAATGGGTCTCTTTCATCACAGGCAGGGGAGCTGAAGCTGAACCAGTACTGAGAGTTAATACGTGGCCCTGAAACTCGCATGCTCACAAACGTCTGGGGCCTCCACTGATGTGGGCACTGCTTTTCTGTCCATCGGGAAACTCCCAAGTGCTGGGAACCCTGGTGTCGAGCGCCCTCTAGAGGCCGCTCAGAGCCTCCCTTCTCATCTCATCAGGGGCTGCAGGATGGTCACCCAGACCCACAGCCATCAAGCCTCATAGGACGGGGTTGTATGGAAAACCCAAAACCAGGTGGTCCGAATCCACCAGCTGCTGAGGGAGGGAGAAAGACGGGCAATCTCCTCCCATTTGATTTACAGACTCTGAAAATCCACTGCAGGGCCAGCATTGATTCAGTCCCAACTCAATAGCACATAACAAAGATAGAGACCTACAGGACAGAGACAACTGCCCCAGAGTGCTTCCATGGCTGTCACTCCTTAGGGAACAGACTGCTACATCTTTCTGCTGCACAGTGGATGGCAGGTTCGAACCAATGACCTTTTGGACAGCAGCTGAGCTCTGAGCCACTGCACTGCCCGGGCCCCTTTCCTGTAGAATGGCGGAAGCATCCACCCCAGGAGGCAATGACGCTCAGGAAGCTGGCAACTGCAAGGACCGCCATGCCAACTCTCCCCTCTCTGATGGAAACAGGAGTCACACGCAGGTCCATGTGGAATCATCACTCAAACGGGAAGTGAGGGCCACAGCCTTAGTCACCTCATCCTGGTGGTGGGCCCGCGGCCTCCCACACCACCATCTGGCTGTCACGGTCCAGGGACTGGCGAGTGGCACACCTCTGCCTCTATGCTAGGTGCTGGTGTTGAAGTGCCGTAGAGTCACTTGCGACTCATAGAGACCTTATATACAACAGCCCTAAACCCTGCTCTGTCCTGTGCCAATCTTGCTGTGTCTCTGAAACACCTACCCCCCCTTCCCTCAGTCACTGGATCAATTAATCTCATTGAGGGTCTTCCTCTCTTGCACTGTCCCTCCACGTTCCCAAGCAGGATGTCCTTCTCCAAGGACTGGTCCCTCCTTGCAACATGTCCAAAGTATGTCAGATGAAGCTTCAGAATCCTTGCCTCCAAGGAGCAGCCTGGTCTCACCCTCTCTACAACAAACCTGTTTGCTCTCCTAGCAGTCCATGTATATTGAGTATATTCAATACTATTCTCCAGCACCACAGCTAAAAGACATCAATTCTCCTTCTATCCTCCCTAGTCATTATCCAGCTCTCTGATGCATAGCAAGTAGATGCAAACTCTGTGACTTGGGTCAGGTGAACCTTAGTCTCCAGACTGATATCGTTGCTCTTCAGTACTTTGGCAAGGTCTCTGCCAACAGACTTTCCCAAAGCAATTTGTCTTTTCATTTCCTGGCTGCAGGTACAAAGAGTGTTGATTGTGGAGCCAAGCAAACTAAAGTTGTTAACAATCTCAATTTCTTCGTTAGGTAGCCAGTCTTAACCCTAGCTAGTCAGTTAACACTGTGTAGCAGGTTATCTCTAGTCCTTAGTTAATTATCACATTTCAGAATGAACGAGAGGTGTTGCCCAGGTCACAGAGACCCTGAATCTTCGACACATGAAAAGCTTAGGCACTTCATGCTCTTACTTCTATTTTCTCTACAATCCCCGCTACAAAGTGGACACAGCTCACCACAGAGGGCCACTGACCTGGACACTATAGAGGCCAGGCGCTGCTTTCTCCTACTTGACCTGTGTACTGTTCGGTGCCCACCACCCACAGGACGTGCAGGCAAAGGGTGGACTTGAGGCATTGTGAAATGAGGCTCAAGAGCTGGTGGCCCTTTTTGGCTGTGAACGCAGGAAACAGCTGACCGACTCTTGAGCAGTTAAATAGGACAGTGTGCTGGGGAATGTGCCGGATGGTTTGCCTTCGTTCTCTATCTGAAATTTTACAAACAGGCCACTGAGTGAAGCAGTACCCTCAGTTTCCAGATGGTCAAGCTATAATCTTTTCGGACAGGAAACAGATGAATGGCTGCCTCGAGCTGAAACCCTGAGGAGTAGTTCTACCCTGTGACACGCGAGGTCTCTGGGAGTCACAACTGACTCGACGACAAGAGGTTCAGAGAGGTTAAGAAACACTGCAAGGTCACAGGATGTGGAGCTGCGGGTCTAGAAGGCAAATCTATTTTTCCACCCCCCCATGGTCTGAAATCCGAACCACCATGCTTCACTCTCCTCCTGTCCAGTAAGCACGGCTGCTGCTGTTGACTGTCCACTCGGTAACAGGCCCCTTATGATCTCTGTGCCATTTAACTCCAACAACCCTCTGTGGTCTCACTTCAGTCCATGGGGCGGTGTCCCGAAGCCTGGACCAGCGGGGGTGGCAGAGGTGCTCCTCGCAGGCGCCAGGTCTAGCAGGAACATTCCCTCGGTCGTAGGGTGGGGTTAATGATCACAGGGGCTTTCCAAGGGTTTGAGAAGGAAGCTGGACGATGCATGTCCCAGGCTCGGCACTGCACACGCTCAGATCGCAGCCTGAGCACAAGTCCAAATCAGGAGACGGACTGACCTTACACCTGCCGCAGAAGATGGTTCGTTAACCGAGTACGCGCTGTGCTCCGTGCTCCAAGGAGGATCTTCAAAATTCATACTTATTCCTACAGAATCTCCAACACAGCTCTGGTGTCGCCCGTTTTTGTTTTTGGGTTTTTTTTTTCCCCTGGCAAAGTTACCAGCCCAGTTACTAATCCCAGGTTTCTGTGTAGCTCTGTGTGTACCCTATTTAGATAGCACATCCGGGCTGCCATTTCCCACGTGAAGCTGTGTAAGCAGCTCCATCTGCTTTGCTGAGTGTGTAACTGGTTTCCACACGCCCACTTCGCTCCACTAACTGAACTGGGACGTGGGTCAGCCCTTTGAGAAGGGGCCAGGGACCTTCTGAGTTAGCGGGTAAGAACAATCTGGAGCCTCCAATGGACAGAATCCCTGGAAAATCTATCCCTGGGAGAGTCAGGGGCAGTACAACACGGGAGCTGTGATCTCAGGAGATGACCATGTGACCACTGAGTAAGCACTGACCTCACACTGCCCAGACACTGCAGCCATTGATGACCGGCATCTGTAATCTACACACACGTTACCGCCTGCAGATGGTACAACTCAGTGGTCCTTAGAACCTTCACCAGGCTGTGCAATCAACTCTACAATCAATTTTAGAATCTTTTCTTGGACTCATGAGATTCTGAGATCCCTGTGTACAAAAGAAGAGCTCCCCAGGGTTCCAGCCCGGACAACCACTCGCCTACTTCCCGCCTCTCTGGCCATTTCATGTAAAGTGGAATCACGAAATGTGTGGTGCATCAGGATGGCCTCTCTTCACGCTCCTGAGGTCCACCCGCGTTGAGCACAGATGCATTCCTTTTCACACCTCAATCAGTCATTCCTTTATGATTTCATGTGTGGACGAACCACATTTCATTTCATTTGTGGAGGAACCACAGTTTCTCTCTTTCCTCACCATCACTGCTGCACTGAGAGGTTTTTCCCAGATTTCTTAGTATTCCTATAAGATCATGTGATCTGCAAGAGGAAACAGTTTCGTGACTTCTCCTCATCTGGCAAGATAGAGAGACTGGACCCTTGAGAGCAATGGTGGCAAGCTGCAGGGGGTTCCTGAAGCTTCTTCTACCTTCCATAGCTACGGGACTGTTGTGTGTCTTCACAGACTTGTACTTAATTTCACTGCCACAGGATTAGGAGAATGTATTTTTAAGATGAGGAAACTGAGGCACAGCCAGGTTACTCTGGAGGTCACACCCTCTGCTACCTGGTGCCAGGCTGGAGACATAAGCGAGGAGGCCAAGGGTGGTACCACGGGCTGTGGTGAATCCCTCACACTGGCAGCAAATGGGGGCCAGCCATCCTGGGTGCAGGGAAGCGAGGTCCCTTGCCCCTTGATCTGCTCTATGGGAATGTCGGTCTCATGGAGCCACCAGGTTCCAATCTCTTCAGAGAAAGAATAATAATACAAAAAAAAAATCCAAATCCTTCTGTGAAATTCTTCTGTTTAAAGAACCCTATGATCTAGGCCAAAGCAAATTGGTGTGTAGGCTGGACCCAGCTCTTGCCTACCAGGCTGTGGGTTAACAAAATAAATTCATAATTGATAATTTTCATCTTTTCTCCACCTACTGGCCCAGTGGTGAGGATTTTTGTTTTCATGATGCTGTAATGTAATTCATATTGAAGGCTGTATGTAGTTCATGATTTTCTGCAGCAAGTGCTTCAAGTTCTTTTCACTTTCAGGAAGCAATGTGGTGTCATCTGCGTAACGCAGGTAGTTAGTGAATCCTCCTCCAATCCTGAGGCCACTTTCTTCTCCATAAAGTCTGGCTTTGCACGATTTTCTCAGCATACAGACTGAGCAGGTACAGAGAAGAACACAGGCCTGACACACACCTCTTGATTTTAAACCGTGCAGTGTTCTCTTGCTTATGTGGACAGAGGGCTCCTGGTCTAGGTACAGGTTCCACACAAGCACCATTAAGTATTCTGGGATTCCCATTCTTCTCAATATTAGCCATAAGCTGTTGTGATCCACACAGTCAAAAGCCACCAAGGGAGCCTCCACCCCTGGCCTGGCCTCTGAGGCTTTTGGACCTGCGCCGTTTCACCAAGAAGTGGACCACCACCCACAGCATGGTATCTGTGCAGTTGTGGACCTCTGTTTGGGCCTGGGAAGGTAAGGAGCAAATTCAGTGGGTGGTTGTGCCCTCAGCTTCTACTGATACCTTCTGCTAAAGTGGGGAACACTGAGGCCAGGAAGAACAAGATGGGGACCTGCCTTTAGGGAGCTCACTATTTAAAGGGGTGCAGACTCAGAAACAGTAACAATACATTTGCGAATCAGTTTTTCACCAATTACAGCAAACTTAGGCCTTAAGACAAGACAGATTTACCATTCTACAATTCTGGAGGTCAGAAGTCCAAAATAGGTTCTCCTAGGCTAAAAGTGAAGGTGCTAGGAGGACTGGGGTCCTTTCCAGGAGCTCTCGGGAAGACCTGTTTTCCTGCACCTCCCAGGGGCTGCCTGTATTCCTTAGCTGGTGGCTGCCTTCCATCTGCAAAGCCAGCAAAGGCCAACCAACATGACCCCGCTCTGCCTCGGCCCCTCCTGCCTCCCTTTCTCACACGTAAGGAGTGTTCTGGACAATCTCCTCATTTTAAGATCCACAAATTTAAAACAAAGCACAACACAATTAAAACAGAGCACCGCACAACAATACCCAACAAGAAGACAACCAAGTTCACTGCTCCACACGATGCCGACCTACAGGGAACCTATAAACGTACTGCCGCCAAGCCGACCCTGACTCGTGGTGACCCTCGGTCATGTTCTAAGGTGGAATCCTTCAGGGAGCAGAGTGCTCATCTCGCTCCCGCAGTGTCGCTAGTGGATTTGAACAGGATCAGCCAGTCAGCAGCCCAGCAAGTGACACAGGGCACCACCAGGCCTTCTGTAGCAACCCTGGTGTCTCCTGCACGTTAACTCCCCACTGCCATGGAGCGGCGCACAGCCACTGGCTCAGGGGTGGGCACGTGGGTATCTCTGTGAGGCCCTTACTCTGTCTACTGATAAAAACTTCCACTGAGAGCTAGCAATGGCCTGTTTACAATGTGCACAATACTACACAGGGCACTTCCAGCGTTAGCTCACATAACCAACCCTGATGGTACAGTTAGCATCCCCATTTTATAGATGACAGGGAGGAACCATCCACTTGAATCCAACTCAGACAGGACTGATACCTGCCCACAGGACTTCTAAGGCTGTCATCTTTGCAGGCAGGAGAGCCCGTCTTTCTCCCGTGGAACAGCTGGCTAGTGGCTAAGTTTTAACCACTGTGGCACCACCAGGATTCCTGAGTGAGGCGAATTAGCTTGCCCAGAATCATCCCACTCCCAAACGGGAGCTTGAACTCGGGCTGCCTGGCCCCAGAGTCTGTTCTTAACCACAGCCTTTGCAGCCTCTCATGCAAAACCCACAGAGGGCCTCAGGCCACCACCTCAGAACACGACTTCTGTCATGTGCCATCGAGTCAGAGCTGACCCTCCGGCGCGTTTTCAGAGGCTGTAAATCACACAGGAGGAGAGTGTCCATCTTCCCACTGTGGAGCAGCAGGTGGATTTGAACCGCCTATATTTGGGTTGGCAGTGCAGTTCCTTACCACCAGGCCAATCAAGCTCAGAGAATAGGACTAAGGACTCTCATGCTGGTGCAGGACTAAGGACTCTCATGCTGGTGCATGTGTACTGACTCACATACGAATCATCACACATTATGGTGTGTGTGGCTAAGCTGATTCTGACTCATCATCATAGTCCCATGTGACAGAGTAACACTGGGGTTTCCAAGGTGACTGTCGTTAGAGAAGTACACTGCCAGATTTTTCTCCTGAGGAGCGGCTGAGGGCTGCTTGTCTAACCACAGTGCTACCACGGCCCCTTACTATATAGATAACTGGCAGGTTTTGCCCTTTCTTCTCCAGGCTATCTGTAGTCCATACGAGAGTCCTGCAGTCTGTATTGAGGGGCACTCTGACCATGCCCACCGAGGACCATATTCAAGCAGCTGTGCCCCTTCTGAGCCTGTACATACAGATGTGTACACATCTGTACACACACACACACACACACACACGGCTGCTAACGCACAGATCAACAAATTGGTTTGTCCCTCTGAGCAAAGATTCCGTGGAATATGATACCCTAGCATTCCGCATTCCAAACGGGGCTGCAGAAGACTAGAAACCGACTGGAGATTCTTCCAGGCCAATGCTTTCTAGAGTCTTATACGCACACAAACCACCACGATCTTGTCAAAACACAGACCCTCATTCCAGGGGCTAGGCTGGGGCCTGGAGGTGTCTTTCTAAGAAGCTCCAGCTGCTGCTGCTCCTGGTGTGAGGGCCAATCCTGGCCTGATGACCATACAGCAAGAGGCGAGGGCCTTAGATTTCAGTGCTTTTTCTCTGCCAATATTGTACAGACATTGAGTTACTCAACACCCACTGTCAAAAGCTGTAGATAAATAAAACAGAGTCTTGGCTCCTATAGAATTCCCAGCAGAGTTAGGGACCTGGGAGGTTCTTCTGAATTCCACAAGTCAAGGAAAATAAGAAATAAAAACCCCAACATCATTAAAGATAAAAACCCCATGGAACAGCCTGCAGAGTGAGAACACGTCCGCTGCCTGCACTGGAAGTGATGCTGATGCAGAGGGGGTACCACTCTCTAGTCAATGACTCAGTGGATGACATGAGCTATGATGAGCCCAGCTACTCCTGGGGAGCAGAGTGATGCCTAAAAACCAGTAAAATCCACGGACAAAGAACCCCGGTAAGCCATCTCTCTCTGGTCATTCCTCTCAGTGTGGCCAAACTTATTCCCACCATGTGCGAGTGGGAAGTAAAAAAACGGTGAAACTAGGGCAGTCACAAAAGTGGTGTCTGAGGAGAGAAGCAGCCAGAGGATGGTGGACAGGCTGACAGTGGGAGCTGAACAGGACGGGGCTTCAGAGACCGTCGCAGAACAGTCCACACTCTTCTGCTTAGGAGCAAACATAAACCTAAAACAGGCGAGGCTGTGGCTTGGCTGTCACAGCTAAGAGACTGCCTCTAGTGGGGAGGGGCTCACGGTCCTGCTAAGGTCCCTACAAGGCGCAGGACGGCCTACAACAACAAAGATCTGTTTAAATGGCCAATGTGTCTGTCTCAAATGTCAAAAAACTGAGTGGAGGCATCCAGCCAAGGTCAAAGAACAAGTATCACAGCATGAACATGGTAGTGCTATCCAATGGTGCTGGCTGTACTGACAGATAGTTTAACACCTAGCTGTGCTCATTTGGGATCTGGGAACAAAACAATGGGATGTTGGGTGGCTCAAAACTGGAAAAAGCACGTACTGGCTTGTAAAAGATTTTTACCTTACTTCAATCCATATGCTGAATGAATAATCTGAAGAATGCAGTAGCAAGACTGAAGATTCATTAGCAACCCAGTACCAGCAGATAACACAACTCTGCTTGATAAAGGTGAAGATGACTTGAAGCATTTACTAACAAAGGTCAAAGAGCTTACAGCTCTTATTATATGTAAAGATGAAGAAAATGAAAATCCTCACAACTGGATAACCAAGCACGACGATCACTAGAGGAAAAAGGTGGGCTTGTCAATGATTTCACTCTACTCCTCAACTCGGAGGAGCAATCAATGTCACTGGAAGTATATAAAGAGAACATCAGCTGTGGAAGATCTCGTTCCAGTTTAAAAACAAAGACATCGCTTTGACGAGTGAAGTGCAAGAACCAAGTTATGGTTTTTTCCAGTTGTCTCATATGCGTACACAAATGGGGTAAGAAAGAAAGGCAGGTAGAAGATCTGGTGTATTTAAACTGTGGCAAAGAATGGATAAAGTGGTCTGAGAAAATGTACAACCTGAAAGACCCTTGGAAGCAAAAATGGCCAGATTTCACCAGGAGAATACGATGTGTTTATTTTAGATATGTTAACAGGAAAGACCAATTGCTTGAAAGGGGCTCAATGTGCAGTAAAGCAGATGGTCAGTGAGGAGAAAGGAAACCCTCAATGATGTGGACTGAGATGCCAGCTATAACAGTGAAAACATGCCAACGTCATTAGAATGGTGCAGGACCATGAAACGTTATGCTCTGTTATGCAAAAGGTTGTCACAAATTAAAGATTTTTCTATAGCTACTAACAATAATAATACCCACATGTGGCGAGGGAAAGAAACACGGCAACTGGGACTGAAAAACCGAAGTCATTAAATCTTACTGGACTGTAATAATTTAAAAAGCCGCTCACAGTCAGTGGCTCCTGGACCAGACAGGGCAAAACTAGAAGCCACATGTCATGACTCTTCCAGTCTATGTCATTTTACACTTCTGGATGAGCGCAATTATCGACCCACTTGATTTTATCATTAAGATTTGGCTGGCAAGATAAAAAGAAAAATAATAAAAGAAAAAAGAAAAATTGTTGTTGTTAGTTGCCATCAAGTTCAATATGACTCACAGTGACCCTATGAACTAAAGCTCTGAACTCCATTCTATCCTGTGCCATCCTCACACTTCTTGACACACAAGAGCAGAATGTAGCAGTTACTGTGTTAATATACCTGGTTGAGGGTCTTCCTCTCCTGGCTGACCATTCACCCTTCCAAGCATCAAGTCCTTTTCCAAGGAATAGCCCCTCTTACTAACATGCCCAAACCATGTGAGGCGAAGCGTTATCATTCTTGCCTCCAAAGAGCACTCTGGCTGCACCCTCTCCAAGACATATATTCTGTTTCTTCTCTTGGCTGTCGACAGGATGTTCAGTGCTCTTCTCCAACACCACAGCTCAAAGGTCAATTCTTTTTCTGTCATCTTTACTCACGGTCCAGCTCTCAGAAGCACAGCAAGTTATTGGAAAGGCGATGGCCCAAATCAGATGCACCTTAGTCCTCAAACTGACATCATTATTTCTCAACAAGTTAAAAAAAACAACAAACCCACCAAAAAAACAAAACCCAAACCCCACAACAAAAACTCCCACAAATAAAAAGACTTAGCTGGCAAGAAATACACAAGTAAAATAATAACAACAACAACAACAGTAAAATCTCAAGTAAGCACTTCTTGTTAAACATCTCATTTTCTATACTGAAGAAGATAGTAAAAGGTTAGATCACGGTAAATAGGTCAAAAACTCAAAACTCATTTGCCATGGAGATGGAACTGACTCACAGCTGACCCTCCAGGCAGGAGGCTAAACATCCTGAGAGACTGTCCATCTTTTTTCAGAGGAGCCACTGGTGGATTCGAACTGCCAGAATGACACTGACTTTGGGTTAACAGTGCGACTCTGTACAAGCCTGTGCTACCCACACACATGTAATTACAATGCAGAAGCATCAAAGGTCAGATTATTTCCACTTCTACTTGTAGAGAAAGCTTATGTGTCAGAATAAAATCACCTTGTGAGTTCTTGAGATCATGAAGTTTCGGGATGACTTCTCCACTTGGTCTTGGAACAGACCCGTCATGTTCTCAGAATTGGGTAAGAACACGAGGACTCTGCACCACTAACAAATTCTCAAGCTACCTTCACAGGGGCCGCTCTTTCAGATTCTGATGGCGATCACGAAGTGCCAGGTACGGTGCTAACGCACTGCACACGTGAAGTCGGTCCTTTGGTCACCAGGAGGTTAAAGAACTTTGTCTAAATCACACACTCAATCAGAAGCAAGTAGGGGCTCGAATTCAAGTCTGCTCTTGAGCACTGTGCTAACTGCGTGAAACCTGGCCAAGTTATCAAGGCAAAGTGACAGGGGCCAGGAGTCCCCTGGGGGAGCAGAGCAGCGAGAGGACAGCACTGTCAGGATGGAGTCCCGGCCCCGCTCCCTACGCCCGGCTCACGGGCTCTTACTTCTCGATCTCCAGCGCTGCCACCTTCCTCTTTTCGTACAGCTTGTCATTGAGGGCGCGCACGATGTTGGGCGTGAGTGGCGCGAAGTCCTTCTCGGTGTTCATGATAGCAGGTCCGGGGGTACCCGGGGCCCCGCGCCTCCTCAGCCCGCAGCTGCCCGGGCAGCGTCGTGGTCAGTGGAGTCTGTGGCTCCGCGCTGCCCCCGGCACCGGCTCATGTGCCACGCCGCCCGGGCTGCCTGCTTCGCTCTGCCGCCGCCGCGCGCTGCCTCAGAACTCCGGCCCGAACCCCGCCCCTGCACACCTGCTCCTGGCCGCCTAAAGGCTCACGCGACCCGCTCCCGCCCAGCGCCGGCAGCGTTCAAGGAGCAGCGGCCATGTTACTCGCATCACATGACCCTGAGGCAGCTTCCGCCTTCCGCTGCGAGGACCCGCCCCTCGCCAGCCCCGCCCCGCACGCGGGCAGGCCACGCCTCCAAGACTCCGCCCCTTCACCTCGGCCGCGCCCCACCCCGCCCTCCCGCTCAGTTAGCCTCAGTGCGACAGGAGACGTGCTTTACGGCACCACGCTCTACTGCTCCATGGTCGGTGGTACAGTGGGAATTCTGTAGATTTGGAACCTACATAATGATCTCCATGCACACGGAATTCGTTAATTCATTATCAATTACCTATTACCGTATATATCATTGTTGAAGCGCAGAGAGGAAGACCCTGAACAGATGGATTGACACAGTAACTGGGTTAATAGGGGTACTTGTGTCGGGGGCAGTGAGATTGGCTCGGCACAGGGCAGGGTTCAGAGCTGTCGTGCATGAACCGCCAGCGACTTGATGGCACAGAACAATAAAGTGGAGTTACAACATAATACCCTAGCTGCAACTACTGTCATTATTTTTTAAAATAAACTATTTAAAAAATGGTGAAATTCTGAGGTTGACCTTTTACCATGGGTTTGAAGAGCTAGTTAAAACATTAATCACAGACAGTGCTACCTAGCGCCCAAAACTGTACAAAGTAGCTGTTGTCCCCTCCCCCCATTTAGGAGTCGGGGTGTGCGGACCTGGAAGGGCGAGATGATAGAGGCCAGAGCCTAGTGGAGCCTGGATCGATCAACGGCAAAGCCCCGTGCATTCACAGAACAAAATTTGAGACCCTGTGTTAAAATTTTAAAAAGCAACCTGTGGGCACTAGGATGATAAAGATCCATCATTCTAGTTATCTGGTGGTGTCCTAACAAAAATCACCTACTGGTTTTAAACAACAGAACTTCACAGACCTTAAGACTTGAGTCCAAACCACTCTTTACCATGTTGATGTGTGTGTGTGGTTTATATTTTTTGGGGTCCAGCCCTAACCTCTACTTGTGATAAAGAACTATACTTTCCCATTTGCAAGTTACGGACTGAATTATGTTGCCCTAGAACTTGTACTGACATCCTGGCTCCTGCACCTGCGATGTGAACCTGTGCGTTAATGGGGGCTCTCTCAATTGAGGCTGGCTGGATGAGGGTTAATAAGGTGGTTGACATCTTGATTTCAGCTTGTTGAGACTCTGAGCCATGGGACTTGCTCACCACATTTCTAAGTCCTGACCTAGTGAAACTAAGAGATAATAAATTTGTGTTGCAATTTGCCATGCATCATAGAAAACTAATGCATAGGTACCCAAAACTCAAGCACCCTGAGTGGCTCAGTGGTCAAAATGACTTGGCTGCTAACCGAGAGTCATGGTTGGAACCCACCGGCTGTTCCACAGGAGGAAGCTGTGACAATCTGCTTCTGTCAAGATCTACAATCTTGGAAACTATATGGGCAGTTCTGTTCTGTCCTACTGGGTGACTTGGTATCAAGTGGTGGAATGGACTTGCCACCAATGAGTGTGGTCGTGGAGGAATTGGATCTAGAAAAAGACTTTAAGCCTGTGTTTGCCCTTACTGGAGGGTTTTCCCACAGCTGTAAAAATCTTTGCCAGTGCAATCCAGTGAATGAAGGCCACCAACAGTCTAACTGATGTAACAAAAAAGATTTAGCTCCTAAGAAAATGTATGTCTTCCTAGTTTCATTTTGATAGCAAGTGGCACTGCCAAAGACTTTTTTTTCTTCTTCAAGACGTCTTTAGGAACTCTATTCAAATTCATGGCCTGAGACGAACAGAAACATACTTTGTAATCTTAAACTATGTAGATGATCTCCTGTTTCTCTTCACAGGCAATAGAGATTGGGGTGCCTCCTTCTAAACTGTCAGTTCAACAAAATATAGTTTATATAAAAGATAGTTTTGTGGAAGCCAAATATTTGCTTCATTAAAGTGAAGAACAATTATAATGTAGCTGCAACAGCGAACACCAATTCTTGATTATGACAAAGAGGGAACTATAGTGTCTGACTGGGGAAATCATTCTAACTTTATTTGACAGTGTCATGTTATAGTTTGATTCCTCAGGCATCACTCCATTTGACAGTTCGTGCAGAAAACCCACTATTGTAGTTGTGTTGGGATCTGGAAAGGACAACCTTGGCCTTCCACACTTGCTGCCAGAACCACTAGCCAATGTCCAGCACCTGTGTTAACTCCTCAATGGCGACAAGGCAAGGGCTTGACAGTGCCCACCTAGTGGGTTTCTGGCTCTGCCAAAGACTTTTAAAAACATTGTACCACCTTTATGTCTATGGTTTTGATGATAGTTGATGCAAATCTATACAAATAAAACAAACAGAATCATGAGGATCAAATTCTCCAAGCATATAAATTTCCATGGGACTCATATCTAGTACATTTCTTCTGTTTCTTTCACTTATTTGTTTGACTTTTTCTTAAAGGTGAATTGAATATCCCAAGAGTCATCACATAATCCGGTTTCTAATCACTGAAAAAGCAAAGATGTTTTTACAGAAGGAAATACTTTTCTCCTGAAATTGCATTTGGGATTAGGTTGCTAAGAAACTACCTTCTTATTAAAACCCCAAACCACTGCTCTGTCCTGCCTTTGGATGGGATGTTTCTCCCTCTTCTGCAGGGTGGAGGGAGGAGAGAATGGGGGCAGAGGAGCTGATGCTCAGTAATAGGTGTGGCTCAGAAACAGATCTACTTCAGGGCCAGTCTTTTAACCATCCTTCTTTCTTTCTTTAAAATACTAGGATTTTTTGTTTTGTTTTTACTACTTATGTATAGCCAACAAGGAAGCTGTCCTAGTGACTAGAGCAAGACTCAAGGAAGGGAGGCTGGGAGCCATGTCTGTGGTTGAGAAACACGCTCTACTGGGTGGAGGTGGAAGGTCTGGTGCCTTCCTTGGGATGTTTCCTTACTTGAGAAAGGCACTGATATAGATCACCACCCTTTAGAAGCACAGGAGATAGCGGCACTTCACACACACACACACACACACACACACACACACACACACCACGTCCTCCCCCTGGAAGGAGACTCCAGCCCAGTGGTAGCACGAGTGGCTGGGTGGATGTATCATCTGCTGGGAACATTTTCAGAGAGGACGACGGTGGTCATGCCCGCCCCAGCCCAAGTAATCACTGCGAGGGGTGGAGGGGAGAAGAAGTGAGCAGAGCTCTGGACTCAGGTTACTCTGCCCACCGCTCCTTGCTCTACAGGCTGTCTGGTGGCTGTGCACCAGGTTAGGAGGAGGGCAGAGGGTCGTCATCCGTGCACCTCCAGAAACTGGCCACCAGCAGGAACAGAAGTGGGATTGAGACTTGATCCTAAAAAAGCCAAGGAAGATGTGCACTGGAGTGGTCCCCTCCCTAGACCTGCCATCAGTCCCTAATGTTACCTCGTCATCATTTTGATAATTGGCCCTTATTTGGCTCTGAAGTGAACGCAGAACAAAGGGACACACAGAGTCATGTCCAAAGACTCTATGATGATGTTAGCTTTTCAAAAGAAACTGCAAGGCTCCAGACTGTGAACTGCTCAGTGCTGTCTGATGGGAGATCACAAGCGTGGTAACAGTCTTTTTAACAAAGGGCATTTTTACAGAGCACCAATGGCAGGAAGTTAAATTCTGGGGCTAGTAAGGAGACAGTTATCTAAAATACAGGTCTGCTGTGTGTCGATACTATGAAATACACCACAAAATACACATATGTGCACATATAAAATATATTTGGAATATTATCTACTATGGAAGTAACTGCCCTAATAATTTAGTGAGGAGAACAACAGTATCTTTAGAATTCTTATCTCTGGTCAGGCCAGGACAATACAGAGAGAGAAGGCTGAGGCAATGGCTTCTTGATGGTGCAACTGTCTGGCCTCTACGGGGTGATCCCCTTCAGGTAGTACACCCACTTAATTCCCGTCTCACTGCCCTCCCCAGGAGGGCAGGACACAATGAGCTTGCTTGTGATGGGGATTTTGGTGCCAGAGGGGTTTCCTTCAAAGGAGACTGTGATGTTGCTGACCTTCTTGGGCCGCATGGTGTCGCTGGCGCGGACGGTGAAGGCTGGGTTCTCCACGATGAAGGAGTAGGTTACCGTGTGGAAGAAGACGTTCTTGAAGGGGATGACGATGTTGTACCCAGCTCGAATCAGGAAGGGGCCCTGGGGCTTGGGGAGCAGGGCCATCCCGAAGAGGGGGATGGTATACTCGCCGCCAACGAGCGAGGACAGGCTCAGGGTGCCCTTGGTCTCCCCGAGGCGGCTTGGCTCGAAGATGACTTCCACGCTGACCTCGGTGCCGCCCTGGGTTCCCGAGGCCACGGGGATCACCCTTTCCGTGTGGAAGTCAGGACAGTCGGCCTGCAAGGGGAACAGACGCACGGTGCTCACGCAGGTTCCTGGATTCAGGGATCATCTGCAGCCCCTCCGCGTGGGCACGTGCGCGCAGGTTGCGCTTGTGTGACCCAGGTGATCAAGCCGGGTCCTTGGCCTACACGCAGGAGAGGGTACCGGGACTTGTCAGCCCTGTCTGCCCAGGAAAGTAGCTGAGGCTCACAGATGGCAAATGACCGGTCTCGAGACCTGCATGATGCTGGTGGGCCACGTGTTGGTGCTGCCCCTCCACCTCTGGTTTGACTGTCCCCTCAGCTCAAGGACTAGAGAATGTCCTGTCATTGTATACAGGCTAGACTAGTCCAGGGCAGTTAGTTGTTAACGGATGCGTTTACCTACAGCACCATCTCTCCTGTCTACCCTCAGAGCCGTGACTCCAAGCACTTGGGATGGTGGTGTGTTCTTAGTGCTGGTTCTGTCCCTCCATAGCGCACCGGCTAAGACGCCTGGTGTGGGACAGTGAAGAAGTTTTGTTTTACGGGCTATGAGTGGAAGTGTTATCTGCAACCTCCCTCTCCCTAAGCTGCTCATGCCCAAGCTGTAATCTGAAAGGGGAAGGAACGTCTATTTTGTTGTTTTGGTTTCTGTTTCAGTAGGAAGAGAGCTCTGGTCATTTAGCTCCCAGGGAGTTGTGCTGTTGACCCAGAGGCCATGCTGACGGTTCAGATTCACCAGCAGCTTTGAGGGAGAAGGACAAGCACTCTCTGCCTGTGTGATTTATATCCGTGGAAACCCACGCTGCAGGGTCAGCAATGAGTCAGTGCCAACTCAACGGCAGTGAATGAGTATGCGCATAGTAAACGTGACGTGTTTACCGCTATGGTAGCTAATGTTTATTATGGAGCACTTTCCTCTGGGTCACGACTGTGAAAACGGCTATGTTTAGATGCATCTAAAAAATCCGCCCCCCCCCCAATCCTAGGAGGCCAAGGGGATGTTATCCCTTTCTGAGTAAGTCGGGGAAGTCTAAGTAAGTTGTTCACACAATGAGGAAGGGTGAAGCCAGGAATCAAGTCCCGACTTGTTCAACCCCTCAGCCTGTCCTCTGACCGCCGAGCCATGTGCTGTCTTACTGACTTGTTGATGTCTTATCGACTGTGTCATTGACAGTGGGCCCTCTGTGAGGAGCTGACCTGACTCTGACAGGCTGGGGGAGTTGCTCCCTTGTTAAGCTACAAAGTCAGCAAAGGAAGAGCCCAGGCAGGTGCAGTTTGTTTCCAGCTCGGAGTTCCCAGGACAGAGTCTGGCCACTGAGGTGGGACCACAATGACTCCCTCTGGGTTTCTGAGTCCTGCACCCACTGGCTGTCCCTCCTGTGATTTCTGAGTCCAGCAGAGGGGTGAGGGGAGGGCAGGGGCCACTCACCCGGCAGAGGTATTCTGTCTTCTGCCGGCTGTAATTGGTAAACTTGGCAAAGACACTCTGGCTGCTGCCAATGACTGTCTGGAAGTGGACGGGCTTCTCGGGCAGGGCGGGGATGCCCTTCAAGCTGAGCTCATATAGGTAGTAACCCAGTTCACTGTTGTGCAGGGTCAGTCTCCCGAAGGTTTCTCCGGCTTTCAGGGGTTGGAACTCAAATGAGAACAAGCCCTGGAAAAGAAGACACAGGTCCTTGATGTGCGGGAGTCTGGCCCTTCCCAGGCCACCCGACATCGACCCCAGTGCGAGTGGCACAACGTTGGCACAAATGGTCTCTCCAGGCAAATGCTCAGGTTGATCCTGAGCCCGAGGACCTCGGCCAATCGGGCTATCTTCCCGCCCGCAGCTCCTCTATCTGCAACCTTCTGAGTCTGGACCGGGGGACTCAAGCTCCTTTTCTGAGAGTCACTTGGCGATGGGGCCTAGAGTGCTGTCAGCAGGAGCTCAGAGGTCAGGCAGCTCCTTCTTTGCTATAGTCCATCTCGGGCCTGCTTCCCGGTCTCTGCCTTTGCTCGGGGAGGCTCTGTACTTCTATCACTGTCGAGAGCAAAGCCAAACCAAACCAATGCAACTGCAAAACATGGAGAGCAAGCCAAAGACCCACGGGTCGGGGCTGCTCGGGTAGGTTTCAGCTTAGCCCCTTGGGTGGGTTATTATGACGGCGTTGACAGGGATGGGGGGGGCACTGAGCAGTGACATCGGCGCACTGATGAGTCATGAGCGGAAGGTGCTCAGGAAAGCATCTAAAGCAGGCGCTCATCTCCATGGAGAAGACGGTGCCGAGACCGCAGGTCTACAGCAAACCATTACAGGGTCCTGGTATCTGGGGTGGGGCAGGTGATGGGTGCTTTTTCTTCTGCTTCACTGACTTTTGTGTAGTGAGAATTTTGGTCCTGCCATGTACATTTATTTTTTAAACAGCTCTGCTGGAGCAGCCTGTAGGAGGCTGTGCTGTTCACACCAGGCTAAGCCTTTCCAGAGTTTGCCTCCCTGAGGCTGCTCTGTGGGAGAATGATGGGCAGGCTCCTCCCATGCCGTTTGAAACCTACTGGAGGGCCTGACTTGACGGCAATGAGTGAGTTTACTATTGAAAAGCACAGAATACACAAGGAAACAGAACAACTCAATTCATTGCTATCTCTCGCTTGAAAAGAAGGTTATCACTGAAGTTGTTGCAGACACGTAACAGAGAGGATTAACAGTAGCAAATGTCTATTAAATGGACAAATAAATTTTAAAAAGCCTTATAGAAACAAACTCAAGAAGGCATACAAAGACATTGAGTCTGTGTTCAGAAACCACCCCTCAGTAAAATCCCATGATCACAAACTTTTACTTGCAAATTCAGCCAATCATGGTTGAATGACTTCTAGACTTCCACAAATTAGGACCCACCCTGACTAGTGAGCGTTGACGAGACAACAACAGATAGGAACCCCATCTGTTACACCCGAGCCCACTGTTATACTCACTGCATCCGCCCATCTCACTGAGGGTCTTTCTCTCTTTCGTTGACCCTTTTGATGTCCTTTTCCTAGGACTGACCCGTCCAACAACATATGGAAGCCTGCGAGGCCACGTGCCACCGTCCTTGCCTCCTGGAGCGCCCAGGCGGTGACCGGGGAGCACGCATCCGGTGTGCGGCTCGCCCGCTCTGTGTCCTGTGTGCGGCACACCTGCTCTGCCTGCACGCCCGCTCCGTGTCCTGCGTGAGGCAC
>NW_006399751.1:1073938-1075990 GCF_000299155.1 Elephantulus edwardii
GAGGACCCCGGGGAAGGGGCTGGGAGATGGCTTGTGGGGAGGACCCCGGGGAAGGGGCTGGGAGATGGCTGAGCTGAAGTCCTGTTCTGACGTTACCATCTGTGTGTCCTGAATGTTAAGCATGATGGCTGTGACATTGTCAATATTCAGAAAACAGGACCCTGGGTTGTGATTTGATGTTTGCTGGTTCAGGGTCACCTAATTGCCAAGGTTCCTCTTTTTAAGAAGAATTATGTTTATTTTGTTATTGTTGAAAATACACAAAGCAAAACAGTTCAAGCATTTCTACAATCAGGGACATTGCCTCAATTCTTCCAGTTGTGCAAACGT
Organism: Elephantulus edwardii; assembly: GCF_000299155.1. NCBI lineage: Eukaryota > Metazoa > Chordata > Mammalia > Macroscelidea > Macroscelididae > Elephantulus > Elephantulus edwardii. Next base: position 1,074,269 of record NW_006399751.1, read on the forward strand.
TCTAACTCCCTTTAATTCACTGCCCCACAAGGTTTTTACAGACTCTTTCAAATTGCTGTTGTCAAATGATTCCATATACATAGTTCTTAAAAGAGCATAAAGCTCAAGTTGGATTTCTGAAAAACTAGTCAGGTTAACCTGCCATATGATTTTAAGATGACTTCAGGGAGTCTTTTTGGTTTAAAGTTTAACGATTATTTCAGGACAATTGTTTTAGGAGTTAAGCTATCCTCCATGACACTGGTAAGTCTAAAGTCCGTGAGCATTTTAAATCCCGTTCTATGTTTTTCCCTCCCTTTCAATTAAGATTCGTCCAAGGGCTCGTTGATCCAAAAGGTCAGAAGCAGAACCTGAGCACCTGCAGCTACGAGTCTCCTGGCAAAGGAGGCAGCCAGGACACTTCCTATCTACTCCTGTTTCCGACACTATTACCTCTTCTGTTGTTTCAGACAACTAGAGACCAACTGTTGTGCCTGCACCCTCATCAGCTGGTGTTTAAGACGCCACTGCCTAAGAGTTCTCAGGATTCTGCTGTCTTGAAAGCCTGTCCTGGCTTACATGGTCCTGCAGACCTGGCTGACAGGAAAAGATTCTAAGAATCCTGTGTGCCCTTGCCCGGGCGGAGGGCCCTAACTGGTCAATCTGACTGGCAACCCAATAGCACGTGGTATCTGAAGACACTCAGCACAGGCTGATTCGGGGGCGGGGCGGGGGGGGCATCTATGCTCCCTCACACCAGGCTGTCTGCCTCAGGGCCCGGGCTCGGCAGCGACTTTTACAGGTGGTACCTTTGCAGCATACAATCCCTCCTTGTAGGAAAAGAAGTTGAGTTTGTAATCTTTCTTGGAGGCGGACAGCACATCAATGTAATCTAGGCCCTTGAGGGTGATGCTCTGGTCTGGCTTCTCTGGTTTCGTTATTTCCACGGTGACTCGGAACCTGGGGACACAAGGAGAGGCGACAGAGAAACTGAGATCATTTGCACAAAGGAGGGAATAAAGGTGACCCCTTCCCTTCATTTTACAGACTGGGCATGGGTCCTGCATTCCAGCCTTTACTTGATCAAACTCTAATAACCAAACCCAAGGTGCAGCTCAGTGCTGTCGAGCTGGTTCGGACTTGAAGCAGCCTTCTAGGACAGAGCACAAGTGCCCACGTGGTTTCCAAGGCTGTGGTCTCTAACAAGTAGACGTTCATTCTCTTTTTCAAGCACAACAGTAGGTGGGTTCTAACTGCTAACTTCTGGCTTAGCAGTCAAGTGCTTTGACTACTGCCCCACAAGGGCTCCTGTTACCAGTGATAACAGTAACCATCACTGCCTGACCACGAGGTGCGTTTGAATATGCAAATTTTTAAAAAAATTTCCGTTCATTCATTGTTGCACTTTTCTCCCCTCTTGGAAAAGTAAAAGAAAAAATCTTTCATTGTTTTACAAACCCTCCCCCCAGGTCCACTCCACCGTGTAGCCTTCGTTCTGGACTCCTGTCATGACAAAAATCCCTAATCACATATCCCTTTTAAACAGTTTTCTCCCTCCTCTGTTTCAGTGCAGTATACATTTTTGAACCCATCTTTCTCAGTCTCTCCCCAACCCCAAGGTCAGTCCTGTTTTACAACAGTGGCACCATGCATTATTTGTCCTTTTGTGACTGAGATACTTCACTCAGCATAATGTCCTTCAGGCTCACCCATTTTGAATAATATTGCATGAGTTCCTTGTTT
>NW_006399751.1:1076275-1078678 GCF_000299155.1 Elephantulus edwardii
TCTGCCCGCACGCCCGCTCTGCGTCCTGTGTGCTGCACGCCCGCTCTGCCCGCACGCCCGCTCTGCTATAATCTACCTCCTGCTTTCCTTTTTGCACATATATTCTGTGCCACTTTTATAATTAGCCAAACCAAGAAAAAGATTTCTAGTTTGACTGAGATAAACTAGCAAACGATGGAAATAAGGTTTACAATGGAGAAGTTAATTTTTCTGCCTGAGCCAAATCCTTCTTCTGTCCCCCCAGTTCAGGTGGGAGGGGAGAGGAAAGGGGAGCATGTGCCTGTGAGGGTCCCTCCTTCCTGACACCCTCAAGGTGGACCCAGGGGTCCCGTGGGGAGGAGCTGCTGTCTAGATCAGGGCTCTGAAGCTGGGGGGCTCATACCTCAGAGTTGGCTGGCACGGTGAACTGGGAGGGCAGGCTGATCTCGGGGATCCTGCAGTCCGTGGAGAAGGTGACTGAGTAGGGCAGCGGGTTCTCCAGCTTGATGGAGGCCGACTTGCTCTGCCGGACCACACTCACCATCTCGATGGTTTTGATGATTCCCGAAGGGATGACCCGGAAGCTCACGGTGTAGAACAAGAACTCGTTGGTGGTCTCGTTCCGGAAGATGACCTGCACCACGGAGGGGGAGGAAGCGGCCGGAGCAGAGGGTGAGCGGAGGGTCCGCTCCTGTTTCCAGCCCTGGAGCCCAGCTGGGGCCTCGGCTGGTGCACGTGTGCATGGCTGACCTCAGGCCTGGCCACCTGGCCTCACACTGGCTGCACTCCTACCATTCCCAGCAGCAGGGACTCCTCGCCTCCTGTCATCCTCTGCGTCTTTCTACACTCACAGGCCAAATTCTGGGACCCCCCTCTCACCTCCATTTCTAACTCACACGTATATCCTTCCCCAGAATCAAGTGCACCAAAACTCCGAAGAGTCTGCATTCTTCTAGGGCCTCTAAGAGTCTCCTTCCACGATATCCTGTTCTTAGCTCACGGACTGGGTTGCCATCCTATATCCTTGGCGTATATGAAAAAACTACCCATTAACAGTTTCTTTCTGTTTGCTTTCATAACGTTTCTCTCAGAGATTCTTGCTTGTTGGGCTGGTATTTCTGACTAGGATTTTTTCCTTTATATGCTTGTATGTCTTAATTTTAAGTTTCTCCATTGGTGACCAAAGGACAGTGTCTACCCAGGAATAAAGCTCAGAGGGCAGGGAGAGGTGGGGGAGAAGACAGATGGAAGTGGGGAGCACATGGGGGAGAGAGAGGAGTCCTGTGTATGTGGGATTTCCATCAATGCCATGAATCAAAAGGTGACTGAACTGCTGAGGAGAAAACCAATCCGTATGATAAATTTTCACTCAGATCATGATGTGTTCTGAGCGCCTGTCACTGTGACTATGGGGAAGGTCACAGACTGCTGGGTGGAACATTCTAGCTCCTCTTGCTGTTAGGTCTGAACTGACTCATGGTTAAGCCTCCAGTGGGTTTTCTGAGGTTGTGAGCTGCACAGGAGGAAACGGCCATTTTTACTGCCATCAGAGTAACTGTTAGATTCGAACTGCCTGCCTTTGGGTTGGCAGCACAATTCCTTACCTACGAGGCCACCAGCCAGCCATGATCTTTTCAATCATTTGCTGTGCATCGCAAGTCTGGGTAATGAGTAAGGATGAATTAAGAAGACCTGAGGCCTTTAGCTGTGGTGCTGAAGAAGAGCACTGACTATCCCACGGCTGCTAAAAGAACAGACAGGTCTTGGAGAAAGCGCAGCCGGAGTGCTCCCTGGGGGCAGAGATGACACAGCTTCGTCTCACATAGTTCAGGCACGTTGTTAGGAGGGACTAGTCCTTGGGGGGGAAATGATGTGTGGAAAGGTGAAGGGTTGGTGGAAGAGAGGAAGATCCTCACTGGGATAGACCGACATGGTGACTGCTGCAATGGGCTCAAGTGTGTCAGAGACTGTGAGACGGCACGGGACGGGACAGGGTCAGGTCTGCTGTTCAGGTCACTGTGGGTCACACTTGACTCAATGGTACCTCACAACAACAACAACCTCTGAGTGGAGTCAGGGGACAGGTGTGCTCCCGGAGACCTTTGCCTCACTTTGTCTTCCTCGAGGTGACTCACTTTCCACAACTTCACACACCCTATCAAGGGATGGCTCCAGAATTCTCTCCAGCCCGGATCTCTCCTTCCTTTAAAAACACTTCCCTCACTCATCATAGCACTTAGACAGTTACAGCACGGTTCTGGATTAAGGTCATTCTCTCCCCTACTGCCCACCAGACCTATGGGTTCCCTGAGCGCAGAGATTGTGCCTGGTTTTGACCCATGACGTTCTATGTTACCAATACTCCATAGAGAACATGGCACATAGCAAACATCACTTAGTAGAGACCATGGCTCAGCGAACATT
>NW_006399751.1:1081226-1093305 GCF_000299155.1 Elephantulus edwardii
ATTTTGCTATTCTTACTGGGGTGAGATGATATCTCATAGTTGTTTTAATTTGCATCTCTCTTAGAGCTAGGGATTTTGAACATTTCTTCATGTGCTTCTTGGCCATCTGAATGTCTTCTTCGAAGTGTCTGTTCATATCCTGTGCCCATTTTTCTATTGGATTATAGCACCACTTCTTATCCACCGGGCCACATGTATACACAGATCATAATCACTCTCTGCAGGATCTGAGTCCAGTCAACTGTCTAAATCCTTAGCTCACCCCTATCCTCAGCCCCCACAGTGCCCACTAGTGGCCCTCCCCCAACCAGACAGCGGAGTCCTCCTTCCACTCCTCTGCCCACCCCTCAATCCTTCCCTCCCTCACTCACCTCTGGGGCTTGTTCAGCCAGTTGGTGACGGGGAGGAGCTCCGTGTAGGGGGTCTTACATGGCACTTCACGGAGGATGTTGGCCACAGCTTTGGGGAGCTCAGCAGTCCCGTGCAGAGAGTACAGCCAGCCAGTCCCGTCTGGGAGGGGGATGAAGAGGGTCCCCTAAAGGGAGGAAGAAATATAATGAGAACGGGATGAAAACTGCCACGCCCGCTGCCCTCCCGTCAGCTCGGACTCCCAGAGATCCTGTTGGGCAGCGCAGATCGTGCTGCAGGGTCTCTGAGGTCGGGAATCTTTACACAAACAGATCGCCTGGTCTTTTTCCCACAGAGTGGCTGGTGGGTGGGAACCTTGATTTTCTTGGCTGGCAGCCTAACTAGCCCCTGTGCCTCCAGGTTCCATAAGAATGGCACGTCACTGCTGTTACTGTTAGGAGCTGTCGAGCCGAGTATGACCCTAAGGGGCACCCAATTCAGCCCATGGTCTTGTCAATCACTTGCTACGCATCTGAGGAGAGCTTCAAGAAGGGCACAGAAATGGTGGTACATGCACGCAATGGACTGGTACGCAGCACTGAAGAACAATGAACTCGTAGAACACCACACAACATGGGGCGGGGGCTAGAAGACATTATGCTGAGTGAAGTATCTCCATAACAAAAGGACAAATACTGCGCAACACTGCTGTTATGAAATAAGAACGACAGAGAGGGGGTTGGGGGAGGACAGGAAAAAAATGAATAGATAACAAACACTGCATTGAAACAGATGAGGGAAAGAACTGTCTGAAAGGAACGTATAGTCATTTCTTAATTCCCATTTGACAGTTCACACACATTCACAACACCGACTCCACTCCCTCAGGTGACAGCCCCTGCCCTGCTCCTGTGTTTCCTGGGTCCACTCATCCTCATCCACTGTCATCCAGTGACAGATATTGTATGTACGACGCCAATCTGGAACAAGCCGTACATCGCACAGTGGAATCGGGGGGCAGGAGAGGGAAATGTGCAACAGTGAATAATGGAAAAAGAAAGGCCTAGAAAGTCCTTTATCAGGTTCTGATTAGTGCAGGCTCTGCAAACAGAGCCCTTTCAGAAAGCGGCTTGGCAAAGTATGGTCAAGGGCCACAAAGTTGTTTATATCTATTTGGACCAGGAATTCCACTCCAGGAAACTTAATGAAGAGAAAGTCCTCCAAAAGAAAAGAATACGTGCATGAACGTATTTACTGTGGAACCACTTATAATACTAATGAAAATCTAAAGGTAAATGAATCATTCAACAGCATGAGAATGTCAGATACATTGTGGTACACACAGGCCATGAAATATTAAGCAGTCACTAAAAATGGTCACTACGTTTCATTGTGGGGATGCAGTCAGCGTCTTGAAACAGAAGGACTATGAGTTGTTGAAAAGAAAAGCAATTTGCTCTGTAAATGTTCACTCAAATTACAATATTAAGTTAAAAAAATGTTATCCTTTCAACTAAGAAAACAGTTTCAGGAATATCATGTGTTTCAGGGGGAAAATACTCATGAAAGAATATAAAGTCAAAGTTAAAAACCCCTGACTGCACGCTCCGTTTGGCAGCACATGTACTAAAACTGCAGCGATACAAAGAAGACCAGCATGGCCCTTGCGCAAGGATGACACCCAAATTTGTGAAGCGTTATTTTTTTCTAGTTAAAAAACAAAACCAAAACAAACCACCCTTTAATGCATAAGTGGATCTGCTCTGACAACAACAGCTCCGACTGTGTGTAAAAAGCGAAAAAGCTTGGCTGACTGCTCTGTGGGCTTCATTTCTACACTCTGGATTGGTGTTAGGTGTTGAGCTCACTTCAGAGCCCACAACCCCACGCACACGTGGAAAGCCTGTCCCTCCCGCACCATGCTCACGCCCGCTCCTGCGGGTGTCAATCCATCTCCTTCAGGACCTTCCTCTCTTTTGCCGATGGAAAAGCTGGAGCCCGCCAGCTGCTCCTCAGAAGAAAGAGACAATCTCCTTCTCTACAAATCGACAGTGTAGGGTACACGCTGGAGGGTAACCACGGCCTGGAGCTGACCTGACCTCAGCGGGGTGGCTCCTGGGGCAGAGCCCCGACCTTGGGAGGTCCCCTGCTTGGGAAGCAGGAGGACGGGAGTGGAAGCTGTGCACTCGCCCTACCTGGTGCTTGCGGTTTTCCACGTTCATGGTGCGGGGTCTGTAGGTGATCTCATAGGGCTTGTTCTGCTGATGGGCCTCCAGGGTGATGAACTCGGGCCCCTCCCAGTGCTCGCCCTCGAAGATGGGGTGCAGGTTCCAGGTCTGGTTGGTGCGGTTGGAAAGCAGGATGGTCTGTGTGTGCTTGGAGCGCACCTGGCAGGTGAAGTTCACCACCTGGAAGACAGTGGGCATCTCACCTTCCACAACACTGCTCCCTGGTCTCCCTCCAGGGCCAGAGATGAGGGCGCTGATGTCAGTCGTGCTTCCCACCGCAAGCGTCCCCTTGTAATTTTCATTTTCTTTCAACATTTCAACTGGTTCGACAAACATCTATTGGACATTTTCTATGTGCATGGTTCTCAGAGGTAGATAGACAGCAGTGACAGAATAAAAATCCCAACCCACAAAGAGCTTACATTCTAGTCGGGGAAGACAGATAGTAGACAAGATAGAAGTATGCTGAATATATCGGATGGGAGTAAAAGCTGCAGAAAAATCAAGTCAGGCAGGGCTCTAGAGAATGACAATTGGGGAAAGGGTGAAGAGTGCAATTTAAAATAGAGTGATCCTGCATGGAAAACAATGTATTTGATTAAAGGACAAGCAGAATGAGATACCTGGGCAAACATTTCCAAGAGGAGGAAACAGCCATTGCAAAGATCTGGAGTTCCGACAAATGTCAAGGAACCAGCGTGGCAGCCGTGAAATGGCTAAGGAAGCGAAGCCTCTGGGAAGGAATGAGAGCATTTAACATCCTGAAGGTCAGGCCCAACAAGTTTGTTTCTCCTCCGGTTTGAAGGAGGATGCATGAGAGTTTCAGTAGAGGAGGTAGGGACTTGGTCTGAGTGCTGTGTTGGGCACGGTTGGCATTCAGGTCGGAGTGAGGAGACACTCATCGTAGACTGAGTCAGAGACTGAATGGACTGGCATGGACTGGTCTGGACTGGAAATGAGCAGCAGTGCAGGGGAAGGCATGGGGGAAGTGAAGAGACTCTAGTTGTATTTTGAAAAGCAAGTAGGATTTACTGATTCTTGAGCGACTCTTGAGTGTAAGGGAGAGAAGATTTGAAGGTGATGCTGACATGTTTAGCTTGAAGACCAAGGATGGGATTGACACTTAACGAGGTGGGGTTGATTACAGAAGGGATGGATTTGGGGAGGCCCCGGAGCTCAGGGATAGGCCAGTTAAGAGCTGCTAAGCAGAGATGCCGATTGGACAGCGGTGCGTGTAAATCTGAAGTTCCAGAGGACGAAAGTGTAGGGAGCGCCGGGCTGCAGGGAGCAGCGCTGCCAACCCAAAGGCCGTACCTCTGTGCTGGTTCAAGTCTACCAGCAGTTTCCTCCTACGTGATTTACAGTCTCAGAAACCCAGTGCAAGGCCAGCCATGAGTTGGTCCTGCCTTGACGGCAATAAGAAAGGTGTAAGGTCCAACCTGAACATACAGTCTTGGGAGTTGTCAAGCTAGCTAAAAAACACAAAACTATTCATCAGGAAGTGAGTAGTGTTTTTTAATTCAAAGGGAAGTAATCTAAGGGCTAATTCTTGTCTTGGGTACTCCAATGTTGAGAACAATCAGATGGAGAGGAGAAAGGGCATCTAGTGAAGTGGGAGGAAAGCACGAGAAGGTGGTTTACTTGGAAGCCAAATGAAGCAGGAACTTCAAGCAGGAGAAATGGATTCATAGTGTCACAGCTACCAACAGTTAAAGTAGGACTGGGAGTGAGAACTGACCACCAGAGCTAGCAACAGAGACAGTACGATATTGGTGTAGAAAGACAGACAGACAAAGATGACACTCCAGCTGTGAGCTGAAGAATGATGAGGGATCAAGTAAATGAAGAAGAATGTTCTGGAATTGGGAAGAGCATGTTCAAAGGCCCCATGGTGGGAGGGAACAGTCTTAGATGTTTTGACACAGCGACTTGGCTGTAGGAAGCCCAGCTGAGCTATGGGGATGAGACTTCCTGGGTTCATCCTGGCTACTGGCCTGCCCCTGGACAGCACTGACCTCTTTGACTGCAGGGGGTCCCACGCAGACTCCAGACAGGGTGAGGGTCAGAGGACTGCCTCCCTGGATGACGCAGAGCATGTTGTTAGAGACGCTCTCCTTTCCCACCTTCGTGGGGCTGTAGGTCACTTCAAATGAAACCTCCATGCCCGCGGTGATGTAGCCTTCTTCTGGGCTGATGGAAAAATGAGGCCCAAACTTTCCGACATCCCATTTAAACCTTTCCAAGACAAAAGAGGACAAGGCACGTGATTATCACCATCCCGAGAGTGCCCTCAAACCTAATGAGAGTGAGAGACTTTGCCAGAAGAAAACCTACAGACTCGGGGAGGTGGGGGGAATAACAACATAAGGTGATGTTACGTGAGACAAGGGTACCACAATGAAAGTTTACAGAATACTCCTGGGCCTGCACAAGGAAAAGACTGACAGCCCAAACACAAGATGGGCATGGAGAGACTTTTCACAGTGGAAGACATTCCCGTGGACAACAGACACATGAAAAAATGCTCAAAATCACTGGTGCTAAGAGAGATGCAAATCAAAACCACATTGAGATACCATCTCACTCCAGTCACAGTGGCAGCAAGTAATGAATGTTGGAGAGGATGTGCGGAGCCCAGACCGCTCACACACTGCTGATGGGACTGTAAAAAGGCACCACCACTCTGGAAGGCAGTTCGGGGTTTCCACATAAAGCTGAACACAGGAATCCCATATGCAATTCCACTGCTAGGAATATACCCCAAAAGGAAACAGAACGGAGACACAAACAGAGATTTTTACAGCGATGTTCACAGCAGTGTTAATTCAAAATAGCAAGAAAATGGGAACAGCCCAGATGACCACCGAGGAATGAATGTATTGAGACATGATGGTGCGTTCATACAACACGCAGCACTAACGAGCAACGAGTCCATAAACTGCTCTAGATCGTGGGAGAGTCTGGAGAGCACTATGCTGACTGCAGTAACTCAGTCTCATTAGGACAAATACTGCCCAAGACCATTACTGCAAAAACAGAAGCGTAACTAGTTCAATGTGTGTTGAAGTCTAAGAGGGGGTGGGGAGAGGAGGGAATTACTGGGACGGGGAGGGAGGGTGTGGAGGACTCAGGAAAGATCCAGTCCAGGGACCTGAAAGGATGGGGTCAAAGCAGGCCGAGATCAATGGTGACTGATTTTATAAAACACAATATATACGAATGGTATGAAACAGTATGAAGGAAGGACTGTGTCAACACAATGTGCATGACGACCATCACTTCACCTGCTCAGACAAAGTGCTTGTTAAATGTATCATTTTGGAATTCTTCCTTCTCTGCTCCTTGGTCTCTTGCATTAAATACGGGTCTTATTCAGTATCAACTTCAGAATTATTGTTGAGATTAAGTGAGTGAGTCATGTTAAGGTCTTATTAGGACATATAATATCCCAACTTTGTTGGTGTGAAGTTGGGTCTTATCCATAACAGACAGGCTTTTCCGAGGCTGCAAATCTTTATGGAAGGAGACTGCTCCCCTTATCGCCTCAGAGAAGCTCGTGGATTCAAACCTCCAACCTTTTGATCTACAGCCAAATACTCAACACACTATGCCATGGGGGCTTCTGGCATATAATAGGTCCTAAGCAAATGCTTAATTATACATTGCTTCACATGCACGTGAAAGCTGGACAATGAATAAGGAAGACTAGAGAACTGATGTTTTTTAACTGCAGTGTCGATGAAGAGTATGAAATATGCCACAGGCTCCAGGGGAACTCCAGTGGGCTTAACCACAGCGGAGACCGCGAGCGCAGAGCAGGGCTCTTGCCTGTGGTTCACAGGACTGCCAGGCACCGGAGCTGACTCGAAGGCACCTAACAAGAAGCAAATGCTCTCTATCACATTCACGTAGTTAAAACTGTTAATTGTGACTTGAGTGGAAATTTACAAAGCAAATTGGGTTTTCGTACCCATTTTGCCACGACATTAGTCACAACGACCACTACATAATCGTCCTGTTCTTACTCCCCCTGTGATATCCTTATTTCTTTCAGTATCTGCTCATCTTGTCTGTTGGTCCACAGATCGGTCTTTCTCAGGAACTGTGTGCCTCTTCCTTATTTTTAGTGATCATATGCAGATCACCTCCCAACTGTATGTTTTCTTTCCCTTTGTCCATCTTAACATTTAACCGTTATTCGTTTTACTAATTTCCATCCCCTTTACCCTCCCTTTCCTACTTGGTAACTACCTGAGAATGACTCTATCTGTGTGTAAAACTTTCTTTAGGTTTTTATGACAGTGGCCGTTACAGTATTTGCCCTTTTGTGAAGGATTATTGCTCTCAGCATAATATTCTCTGGACACATCCATGTTACGCGTGTTTCTTGAATTCCTTATTGTTCTTCAGTGTTGAATAGTACTCCACACCATTGTTTCTTTAACCATTCATCTGTTGATGGACACAGGGGCTGTCTCCATCTCTTTGCTATTAAAAGAAATGCTGCAATAAACATGGGTGTACTTGCATCTGTTCATGTCACAGGTCTTAGTTCGTTAGTATCTAAGCCTCCAGCGATCTTTCACATTAGTTTTAGTGACCATGACAACCACCTTCGTGAGGCCACCACTGTCACCTTGGAGGGATATGGCTGTAAAGATGGAAGGAGGAGAGAGAAAGAAAGAATAAAAAGGGGTGCATCTGCAAAACAAGGGTCTAGTCAGGGAGACATCCAGGGACAGAGAGTTCTGTTCCAGCCTAGAGTTGGGGCAGCACGCTCCTACCTGGTACCTATGTCACCCGTGTTCAGCATAAGGACGCGACGAGTGGCCTGTGTCTGACACACAACGGGCCCAAAGGGGACGTAGTCCTGGTCCAGGGAGATCTCCAGGGCCTGGCAGCAGCCTCTGAGGAGGAAGAGAGGCCGCAGCAGCCCCATGCACTCCATGAGCACCTCCTCGGAGAAAGAAGGGACACGCTTCTTCGGGGCGAAGACCACCTCCACCTTAATGACTTCTTTGGGCTTCAGACTGATGTTGTTGAAGGGGGTCAAGGTGATCACCTGGGGGGAAGGACAGACAAGGAGAACCAGAAGATGAGGGAAAGGGGCTGCCACAGACAGGGGCTCCATTCCACACCTGCGTTCTTACTGGGGTGTGATGGAGGGATGACCTAGGCTTTCCCAGCCTCAGTAACCTCACTGGTACACCCAGCACCACTGACCATAGTACCACTACGGTGACGGTTAAAGTCATCTATAGAAAATATGTGGATGTTAACAGACACTTGACAAATACAAACTGTCCTTGTTAATATTTTTCTAGTCCTTTTGGGGCAGCTAGATGTCTCTTTTAGGGAGCTCTGGTGGCCTCTTGGGTAAGGAGTTGTACTGTCAATGCAAAGGCAGATGGTTCAAATCCACCAGCTGCTCCATGGAAGAAAATGGGCAATCTCCTCCTGTGCGGTTTATAGTCTCTGAACACCCGACAAAGGGTCAGCTACGGGTTGGTTCTAACTAGACAATGAGTTGTTTTATTATTGAGATATCTTCTTATATTCCTCACAGAACTTTTCATTCTTCCTTTCAGCTCCTTTGAGAAAAAAATAACTAGGAATACAAGACAGTTAGTGCTCCAACATTTCTTAAGGTTAGCCCCCCAGTGCCTGGGGTAACGGTGCCAGGACAGGTCACTGTGGCAAGCTTTAATCTGACCACCAAACAGCAGTGGCACTGGTAAGGTCCATTCGGTAGGGTCCCCAGCGGGATTCGGCTCAGAACTTTTATTTGAACTAATGAGCAAAAGGAAGCAACAAGCTGGCTTGCCTGCTCTGGACAGCCAAGGGACAGGTGAAGTACTCTCTGAGGTGACCTCTCAAAGCCAATTCTCTGTACTGCAAAGTCGTCAGATGGTCCACAGTGCTCCTCCTGCTATTCTGAACCCCAGTTTTCCACTAGCACTGGACCCTCACAAGCCTACACATCTTTGCCTTGCAGGGACGTCCTTCCCTAACCTGTCTGCCTGGGATCCACACCTGAACGTAAATGCCAATGCTCTCCTTTATCTTGACATTCTCAGCACCGTGAATAAATCAGAGTGAACTGAGTGAATGAATGAGTGTAACCTCTTTCCTTATGACATAAGCTAAGGCAGCCTTCACTTTGTTGTGGTTATTATGTGCCATTGAGTCAGAAATGACAGCTGACCCTTCAGCGGGTTTTCAGAGACTGAACAGCATGGGGGTAGACTGCCCATCCTTCTCCCACAGAGCAGCTGGTGAATCTGGACCGCCTGCCTTTGGGTTTTACGCACCAGACCACCAGAACTTCCTAACAATGCAGAACTCTATAACAACAATACAGATATAATTTCACTTTCATGTATTAGAAAATGCATATGAAAAGTACTGGTAAACTAGGCCCAATGTTACAGTGGTTATTCTGGTTATGGAATGAAGGGAAAATTCCAATTCTTTTCCGTTTTCTGTACTTTTCAGATGTCCACAGTGAGAATATATAATCAGTGCATTCCAGAGCTGCTGAATCCCCTCTAGTTCCATCTCTTGCTCCATCCTTTTCCAGACCTTTCAGAAGTGGCCGATCTCTCTGGGCCTCATTTTCTTTATGTGTAAATGGGGAACTACGATGTTTGGGACAGTTAGCAGAGGCGGCTTCGCATAGAGCCCTTAGAATGGTCTAGAGCGCTGTGAGTGTGAGCTCAGCCCCATCATCACATCGGGCACTGACCTGGGGATCCTGGAGTTCTGGGATCGAGAACATGGCCAACTGGTTAAATGTGAGCGGGACAAGGCTGCAGTTCATGATGGAAACTGTCCTCTTGCTGACCTGTCCCGGCAGAAGGGCTCCCAACTTGACAACCCTGTTGGCAGGGTCTAGGACGGAGACCTGTGGGACAAGAGAAGGAGCAGGTCAAAGGCGCCCGTCCGCTCACAGGAAAGACCAACTCCTAGCGGCCCGCCTTTCCCCTCACTGCAGCCGTGCTGGCTCGTGGCTGCCGTGTGTGTGTGTGTGTGTGTGTGTGTGTGTGTTAAAGAAATGTGTCCCATGGGGTTTTCAAAGGTTGATTTTCCACAAATCAGATGAAAAAGGCCTGGCTCTCTTTTTCTATGTGGAGTCAGAATTCACTTACTCAAGAAATATTTTGGGGCATGAAATGTCCACTAGACAACTTGTCACACCACTAAATAATTACGGTTGGGTTAAAAGAGAGGGAAGAAAGTCCCAGGGTACTGTGACAGCATGCTGCAGAGGGTTGAAGTCGGGGAGTGTGAGGATCCGTGTTTACACGATTGACAAAGGATCTGGTCAGTTTAAGAGTCAGGGTGGCCGTGAGGTAGGGAAGTAGCCCATGGTAAGGCCCTGGGCTGGAGGGAGCGGCCCAAAAGGAAGCCAAGGGGAGAGCAGAGAAGGTGCATTTGGAGAGGTGAGGGTGCAGGAGTCAGGGGGAGAAGGTGCATTTGGAGAGGTGGGAGATGGCCAGTCTCAGGAGGACTTTCGGGTCAGTGCAGGTGGGGTCCATTGGGCTTTACTTGGGAAGAAATGAGAAGCCGGAGAAGCCTGAGTGGCCCAGTCAAACATGAATGTTGTGGGAGAGCTTGGGCTTGCTGCTCTGGGGGAATGGACAGGAAGGGGCGAGAAAGCCGTGAGGAGGACAGAGGTCTGGACTGGAACAGTGACAGCAGCGATCCGAGAAATCATCCCACTCTGGCCTTACCTAAGCACTGATCTTCTTGGTGGCCAGGACTAGACCAAGCTCAAGCTGTATGTACCTTGCCCTCAGGGTGGCACAAACCTCAGCGAGAGGCTCCTGCACACCGCTGGACGGCACTCTCCCCTCCACCCATCTCTGGACCAGCTCAGATAGATGCTTCCATTGGTCTAAACACACACACACACACACACACACACACAAAATCAAGCGTGTTTTCCCACCAGCCTGTGAGCTGGTGAGTATGTATTTAAATCACTGATGGATCCCTTCAAAGTACTCGACACTCAGTGCGTACTGACTGAATGAATAAATGGAGAGTGAACGCCATCAGGAAAACGTCTCTCACTGGCTCGAGTCTAGATACCCTGGCTTGACGGGAAGGTGGCAGGGAATACCTTACAAAACCCCTCACTAAAATGTAGCTCCCTCAAACCTTAAAATGAAAATACCCCCACCAGATGTGTGACACCTTGAACATTTACTAGACTCTGTGAACAGAGATTCGCAGCAGGAGGCGGGCGTGAGGGTTCTGGTAGCACTCTGAGCGGGCCCTGATCAGAGTGACCTCACCAAATCCAGTCCTAGCGTTTGTTGCTGCCTGAGAATGCTACTCAGCGAGGTCCAGGGAGAAGACGGTCTATAACCAAAAGGCGTATCTCTGCGAACAAAAGGTGTCCTCATGCCAAGAATAAAGGATGCTCTTGGGATGCTACAGCGGTGGCTTCAGGGTTCTCCAAGAAAAGGGGTGATTACTTGCATCTCAAATTCTTAGGGAAGTCTGCCATTTGATAAGGTCTTGGCTTCGCTCCAGTCTGATTTTACACTGAACCCCTTTGTCTTTTCACGGATACTGTCATCTCAGTGGGACCTGCTGGCCTCCTGCAGAGCAGGCTGAAGTGGGGTGCAGAGGGGAGAAGGGTGTGTGGGCTCAGTGGGCTGAGGTGGCTGCAATGGCAGGAAGGTGCATGCCAACCCCGAGGATACCCGGATGGTCCTTACCTTCATCTCGGTGCCTTTCCCTTTAATTTCAACGTTTAGCTGTGAATGTCCGTTGATTTCAAAGGGGATGAGTTCTCGGTAGCAGATGCTTTCTCGAGGATAGAAGATGATTGGGACCATCAGAGTACTTCCTGGCTTTATCATGTCCACTTGGAAGTTGAGCTCAAGATGGGGGGTGTTGTTGTACAAACAGTCTATGCTGGGGAAGCCAAGATGGGGGGCATGAATTTAGAGGAAGCTGACCCAAGAAGAACAGATTCCTTCTGCATCTTCTCCGCAGGACTCGGTAATGTTGGCTGCCCTGCCTCATCTGTCGGGTGCCCAGGGACTCAGCAATGACCCACGCTCTCCTGACCACAGGTAATAGTCAAGTGATTGCACGTCACACCCCGAAGTCCCGGCACAGTGAGCCGTCAGGGGAAAGTCTCACCATCCTTTTCCCCACACTCTTATCAGTCCACTGATTCTCCTTTCTGGATGATGCAGCTTGTGCGTGTGCACCTGCTCAGAAGGCAGTGCCCCCAGAAGTAGTTGGGGAGCAAAGCAAGGTGGAGAGGAGTGATGTTGTGGGGTCTGCCGGAGTGGGACCCAGGCAGGAGTGGGACCCAGGCTGGAGTGGGACCCAGGCAGGAGTGGGACCCAGGCAGGAGTGGGACCCAGGCAGGAGTGGGATCCAGGGAGGAGTGGGATCCAGGGAGGAGTGGGACCCAGGCAGGAGTGGGACCCAGGGAGGAGTGGGACCCAGGGAGGAGTGGGATCCAGGGAGGAGTGGGA
>NW_006399751.1:1094128-1125248 GCF_000299155.1 Elephantulus edwardii
CCAGGGAGGAGTGGGACCCAGGGAGGAGTGGGGTCCAGGCAGGAGTGGGATCCAGGCAGGAGTGGGATCCAGGCTCTATCACTAACTAGCTCTTTGACCAGTTACTTAGCCCACTTCCATCTGTTTTCTCATCTGTAAAATGAGGGTGAGGGTCCTGAGGGCTAATGACTAACCCACTGCCAAGGAGTCAGTTCCACGCCATGACCCAGGAGACAGGACTGCTCCCCTGTAGGGTCTCCAGGCTGTAAACCTCCACAGAAGCAAACTGCCTCAGCTTCCTCCCGTGGAGGAGCGGATGGATTCCAACCATGGAACTTTTGGTTAGCAGGCCAATTGCTTACCCACTGGGACACTCTGTAGTGACTCGAAACAGGCACTGAGCTGGGTACAAAGGAAACATTGCATCAAGGTGACTATACTCAACCAGAAGGGATCATGAGAGGTCACATCTACCCAATGAACTTCTAGGTAGAAAGGTACGTCCATTCTCAGTCATGGGATGTCCTAATCAGTCCTGTAAGTATTTAGAGGAGGACTCCAACTAGGCCACTGAATTCAATGTCTTAAACAAAAGAAAATTGAGATTAAATCATGCAAAGAGGAGATAAAACTATCTCTAGATGCAGATGACACAATAGTATACTTAGAAACTCCAGAAGATTCAGTGAGAAACTACTGGACACAGTTGACAAATTCAGCCAAGTATCAGGGTACAAGAACAACATGCAAAAATCAGGTGGTTTTCTCTACAAAGAGAATATAGAAATGGAACTAGGAAAAACAATACCAATTACAACAGCTTACCACAAGATGAAATACTTGGGAATAAATCTAAGGGTGGAGGGTCAGTGAAGGAGAAGAAGACCGCAAACCAGGTAGATTGTTGTGGTGACTGCTGCAATGGGCCCTTGGGTGTCAGGAAGTGTGAGGATGGCCCAGGAGAGAACAGGGTTCAATCGCATCTTTTGTTCATAGGGTCACTGAGTCGTACTTGACATGATGGCATCTAACAACAGCAACAACAGAGACATAAATGACCTATACACAGAAAATAACAAAGCATTATAACAAGAAACAAAAAGAGACCTGGAGAAATGAAAAAATACACCATGCTCATGGAAAGGGAGATTCAAAATTGTGAAAATGACAATTCTACCAATGGCAATCTACAAGTTAAATGCAATCCCAATATAGACACCAATCCATTCTTTAATGAGATGGAAAAGGCAACTTGCATTTTTAGCCAGAATGGAGAGAGATCCTGAATAAGCAAAACACTACTGAAAAAAGAAACAAGGTAGGCAGCATCACACTCCCTGATCTCAAATTGTACTACACAGCTGTGGTGGTCAAGACAGTGTGTACTAGTACACCAACCAACACATAGAATAGAAGAATTGAGAACCCATAGATCAGCTCATCCACCTGTAGCCAACTGACCTTTGACAAGGAGAGAGAGCCAGGTAAGTGGGGAAAGGACAGTCTCTTTAACGAATGGTGTTGGCATAACTGGAAAAGCATCTGCAGAAAACTTAAGCAAGACCCACATCTCACACCTAATAAAAAAACCAAGGTGGATCAGGGACCTAAAAGTAAAACCAAAGACTATAAAATTCATCAGAGAACAGCTAGGAACGACTCTAGAAGCCCTAATCCACAGTGTAAACAGTCTTCCAAGTACAATGAAAAAAGTCTACCACCAGGAGAGAATAAAATTGATTAGGAGACTGAAGAATCAAATCCCAATGCACATCAGGAAATTTCCCCAAAAGGGTAAGAAGAAAACCCATAGACTGGGAAAAAATATTTGGTGATGACATATCTGATAAGGGACTTATATCTAAAATTTATAGATGACTCTAGTACAACATCAACAAGAAAAAGGTAAACAACCCACTCACAGAATGGGCACAGGATATGAACAGACACTTCACTAGTGAGGACATTCAGATGGCAAACAAACACATGAAGAAATGTTCAAAAATCCCTAGCTCTCAGAGAGATGAAAATCAAAACAACTATGAGATGTTATCTCATCCTGGCAACAATAGCAAAGTCCAACAGGGCAGCAAGCAACAAGTGCTGGCGAGGTTGTGGAGAGACTGGAACTCTTATTCACTGTTGGTGGGAATGTAAGATGGTACGACCACTATGGAAGGTAGTCTGGCACTTTCTCAGAAAGCTGGAAATAGAAATACCATGTGACCCAGCAATGCCACTGCTGGGAATATATATCCTAAAGAATCGAGAGCTACAACTCAAACAGATGTATGCACACCCATGTTTACTGCTGCATTATTCACAATAGCAAAGAGATGGAAGCAACCCAAGTGTCCATCAAACAAATGGATAGAAAAACTATGATACATCCACACAATGGAATGCTATGCAGCACTGAAAAACAATGAAATAGTAAAACATTACACAACATGTAGAGCCTTAAGGACATTATACTAAATGAAATATCTCAGTCACAAAAGGGTAAATACAGCAAAACACCACTGTTTTAAAGTAGGACAGATATGGGGGGTTGGAGAGGGAATGGTGAAAGAGTGGGTAGATAATGAACACTGCATTAGAACACATGAGGGGCAGAATGGCTGAAAATAATATATAATTATACACCGTATGTATGAGAATAATCTGGAAAAAGGGGTGCACTGTGGGATAGGTAAAGGGAGGGGGAGGGAAGGGGGAGAAAATGCACAACAATGAATAAATTAAAATAGAGTGTAGGCTGTTAAGGTTTTAATTAGCATCTGGGAAATCACCTGTGATTTCTGTTATTAATTTATTAATAATAATGACTATTTCCTGTGTCCCAGGCACTGTTCTAAGTACCCTCCCTGGATGAACTAATTTAATCTTCCTGTTAGCCTTGTAGACAATGTACTATGATTTGTCCCACTTCACACAAGGTGCCAGAGGCACAGAAAGTCTACAAAACATTTCCAAGATTGCATCGGAGAGCTGGGGTTTGAGCCTGGACTGTGCTACACAGGAGACACATATGCACTGAGAGTAAAACTAGTGAAAATAAAACAAATCATTTGGAATGCCAGTTACACTTAATTCAACTCACTGCCATTGAGTGGAACTGCCTCACGGCTGACCCTCCCGTGGGTTTACAGAGGCCGTAAAGAGCAGGGGAGGAGAATTGCCTATCTTTTCCCCACAGAGCAGCTGGTGATTTTGAAACTGCTTGTTGGTTGACAATATAATTCCTTATCCACTAGGTCACCAGGGTGCCTTTCAAGCTGCACTAGCCACATTTAGATAACTCTGCAGCCACAGGTAGCCATGGTCTGCCATATTGGATGGCTCAGATAACAGACCATTTCCATTACTGTGGAAAGTTCTAGCATGTGGATCTGCTCTAGAGTGCTCTGAGCGAGCACGGCCCTCTGGGCCAGTCCTTGGAGTGTCTGTTCGTTCTGTCTGGAGTGGACCTGGATGGGAGTGCTCCACTCACGGGCAGTGGCTGCACAGAGGACGGGTTTGCATCAGAAAGCCTGGGCTCACTACAGTCCTGCCATCTACTGCCAGGTCACTGTCAGGAGAAGTTTACTTTTTCACTCTGTGAACCTCAATTTCTACAGGACAGTAAGTGGAAGTCATCAAACCTCTCCTTTTTAACTTGACTTCAGTTTGAGAAGAAGCAAAGGAACCTTCTGTTTTCAGTGGTTAAGTTGCTTGGTTAATAACTAGAAGGTTGGCAGTTCAAGGCCATCAGATACTCCTCTAGAGAAAGACGAGGCATTGGCTTCCATACAAAGTACACACAATCAATTCACTGACAGTGGGTTGGATTTGATTTCTTGGCTGAAATTATACAGAGCATGTAATTTTTCTATTAACAATGTATAGACATTTTGTTTTGGGATGTTAGGTGCAATCCTTTCAATGTAACAGTACCCGGACCCCTTCCTCCTTGTTCTCACTTCTAGTCTTCCTCCTTTCCTGCCCCTTCCTGCTATCTGAGCCAGGCTTTTGGTTACTGCTTCCCTTTTGGGCCTGTGTCACTGACTGTATTAAGGGTCCAGTCCCCACTGATGTTAGTCTTTACTTCAAAGACCAGTTAATTGTTTGGCTGAAGGTTGGCCCTTGTGGGGGTGAATTCAGTTACAGGCTTGAATGGTGTCCTGGGCTCCCAGTTTTGGGGGGCTTGCCACAGACCTTGTTATCAGGTCATTTGGTAGTGGCCTCCCCACTTTAAGAGGAGCACCTTCAGCAGAGTAGCTCAAGGCTATCCAAGTCTGAGTGACGGGAAAGGGGGCCCTGGTGCGCGCCCACCTCTCTCCACTGCCCTCCTCTGCTGCCTCAGCAGGCTCTGCTCACCTGCATGGCACCCCCGGGGCTGCAGGGTCAGCTGGAGGCTCTGTGGCGCCCGCTTACCTCATGGACGTTTCCTCCTTGTTGGTGATACTCAGCACCTGTTTGTAGGGGGGCATTCCTGCCTGGTAGATGAAGCAGGTGCCGAAGTTGTAGCTGGTGAAGGAGAAGTGCACAGCTGGGCTCACGGAGCAGCCGAGGATGCTGCACGTGAAGGTGGCGCCGTGGACGATCTGCAGGGAGATGGCAGGGCTGGTGTGGTCAGGCGGAGGGCGGGACGGGAGGAGGCAGCTGAGAGCTTTAATACAGGGTTCCCGGACTCCACCCCCCGAGAGCAGGTCGGGTTATTGTTTATTAAGACACAGTTGCAGGTGACGCGAGGGCACCTAACAACAAGCAGGCGGGCCACTCTGCAAGCAGCCCTTCCCTCGGCTCTGGCTTTGCTCTTGAAGCGCGGATCCCACGCGCAGGCTGAGGTGTGAGCAGACACGGCTACTCACGACCCGACCCGGCATCACTCCCCACGGGCTCCTAGCACTCTGACTGGCTGCCAGTATGCCCAGGTGCAAAGACTTGTCTCTCCCACCCCACCTGCTGCTGGATGCGCCCAAGGGGCTTCACCAGGCACCCCAATCATGCAGGAGACCTCTGTACTAGAGATGGCGGCCAGTCCCCAGTGCAGCCACCCACCAGGATGGTCCACATGCGTGGAGAGAGAACAAGGGGCTTACGGGGAAACACACCGCACAAGACAGGAAGCTCTGTGCACTTGTATTTGAACCATGTCAAACGGCCTCACCTTGATTCTGAGCTCCAGGTCCTTCAACACACACTTCTTCAATGGCTGGAAAGACAGGGTGACAGGCACACTCTTCCCCACTTCCACAGTGCCGTCGACGTGTGAGAATTCCAAGTACTGAAGCAGGGCTTTGGAGCCAGAGAGCTCGGACTGGAAGCTGAAGCTGAACTTGCCAGTGTTGACAAGGATTAATTCGCACTTGACACTTTCATTTAACTTCACCTAAGAGACGGACAACAAATTCTGGGCTGAGGGAATGTAGCCCAAGGGATTGGAAACGTGGTGCGGGTTGAATTGTGTGCCCCTAGGTCCTGTGTTGAAGCACTAACTCCACTACCCGGGAGCGTGACCAGGTGTTCATGGACCACAACAGAGCAGGCTGGTCCTACACCCGGTCACTTCTGAGAGTTGTCTTCTAGAGAGAGCAGGACAGAGCCAGAGACATACTCATAGGGGGAACACAGGGGCCATGTGAGGACCCATCTGCAACAAAGAAACAGTGAGAAGGGAGGCCTGGTGGCCTAGTGGCAAGAAGCTGCACTGCAATCCCAGAGGTACATGGTTCAAATCCACCAGATGCTCTGCTGGAGAAGGAGGGGCAATCTCCTCCTGTGCCAGTCAAGATCTGATTTGGCGATAAACATGCAAAACAAGAAAGAAGAGAAAGAAAAAAGAAACAGTGAGGATTGTCTGCAGACACCTGAACCCAACAGAGAGGCCCCCGAGAATGAAGACAGAGACTCCACTTGGACTTTCAGCTTCCTAATCGGTGAGAATTATGCCTTTGAGCTGTGGTGCTGGAGAAGAGTATTGAGGGTACCATGGACTGCCAAGAAAACAAACAGATTCATCCTAGAGAGGGTTAAACCAAGCTGCTCCTTGGAGGCAAGGATTCTGGGGCTTCGTCTGACATACTTTGGACATGCTGTAAGGAGGGACAGGTCCTTGGAGAGGGACATCATGCTTGGGAAGGTAGAGGGACAGCGCAGGAGGGGAAGACCCTCTGTGAGGTGGATTGATTCAGTCAGTGACTGGGGTAATCGGAATGGGTGTGTCAGAGACAGTGCGATTGGCACAGGACAGAGCAGGGTCTAGGGCTATTGTACATAGGGTCACTATGAGTCGCAAGAGACTCGACGGCACATAACAACAACAACAATTGGTGAGAAAATAAACTGGTGTTCTTAAAGACCCCCGCGTAGGGTATTTTTGTTACTGCAGCAGTAGCTTATGAAGACACAGTATGCTGAGGAAAAGTATCTTGTGGGAAAGAAGGACCACAAGGGATGCTGAGAGGTGAAGGTCATTAGCTTAGCGCCACTGGATATTCTGGTGAGGGCTACCACGTGTTGGCGACGCTCTTAGTTCAAAAGCAACATGGTGGCTTCATTCTTAGAACGTTCTTGGCATTCAGACATGTTTTCTATGGTCAGTACCTGCGTTCACGTCTGCGCCGTACCGGTTCTAGGTGGAGCTCCTCCTACAAAGTCCCTGTTCTCGTCTCCTTGGTGTTTGAAATAGAAAACACAACTACTGTCCACCCCTACTACCTTTCTCTATCAGCATCAAAATGGAGGGAGATGGTGAGGTTCCCTCACACCCGTACCTCATAAAAGTTGATGACGTTGGTCTGGTTGGGGGAGAAGACAGTGAGCGAGCCGGCCCGGTCCTTGCACTTGAGGTCCACATTCATGGTGTAGCCCTCGGCCTTGACATTTAAGGTCAGGGGCTTGACTTTCCTTTTCACATTGCAGATCAAGTTGAAGTTCACCTCTCCTTCCCGCTGAGGCGTGAAGAAAATATCAATAGGCAACCTGGTTGGGGAACAAGACTGATGATTAGTTGACTGGACCATCCTGCTAAAATTATTGCGGGCCCAACCCTCGGTGCTCAGCGGACTAGCAGATACACTCTGAGGCAACAGCACTATCGCGCCAGGTTACGATGGATGCTTGTGATCTGCCACACAAGACTAGACACCGCTCTGTGGAGCCACAAATACGGTGGATATTAAAAACAGACAGTGAATAGGGAGAGAATAAAAAACACAAGGCAAGAGAGTACAAATCTCAAACTTTTGAGTTGTACCTGGACAGTGGAGGGACCCAGCCTTCCATGGGAGACACGACCAGGCTGCTGCTGAACCCTTCGGAAAACCGGGAGTTGTCCTGGAAGGCAAAGTGGAAAGCCTGCTCCTCTTTGCTGATGATCTGCACGGTCTCCCTGGCTTCGCGGCCTGTGGAGACAGCAGGGCCCAGTGCGGCATCCTCCCTCCCGCTTGCCTGCTCACACGGCAGAGCAGACGTTGATCCACAGGCAAGATCTCCCTCTTAGAGTACAGCCTCAGCTTCCGGTCTCCCTTCTCCCAAACTCCCCAGAATCCAGTGGCCTCTCTTCACCCCCCACTTCTTTATTGTCATTTTAACAAAAGTTTACAGAAAAGTTGGATTTTTCATTCATTCATTGTTGTGCATTTTCCTCCCTATTTACCGTTTGCCTTTTTAAAAAAAATATTCATTTATTGTTACATATTTTCCTCCCTCCCCCTCCCCAAGTCCACTCTGCTATGCATCTCTTATTCTGGACTGTTGTCATACAAATAACGCCTAACCACATATTCCTTATAGACAGTTCTTTTCTTCATCTGTTTCAATGCAGTGCTCGTTATGCCGGCGAGGTTGTGGAGAGATTGGAACCATTATTCACAGCTGGTGGGAGTGACCTATCTGGTCACAGCTTCGAGGTGCCATGAGTTGAAACCAACTCGACAGCTATTCTCACACATCACATCACATCGTCACATCACAGTGTCAGATTTATAGTTATAAGGAAAACAAGGAAGCCAGTATTCACTTCCTTCACACCTCTGCTCAACTGCCGCCTTCGCTGCCTGTTGTCATCAAACTCTGATTATTTGTATTCATGCTTCCCCAGCCCTGCTTTATTCTTCCCCCCACTTCTAGAAATCACCTAGAACATACACAGCAAAACACATACCAACCCAACAGTTTCTGTATGTGCAATTTAGTGACATTCCCTATTTCCTTTGGGCTGCGCGATAATTACCAGACTCCCTGTCCCCTGAAATCCACTCTTGAGAAGCGTGAGCTTCCGGAGAGCATTTACCAACCTGTGACTTACTACTATCAAGTCCACTTCTTTCTTTTCTGGTTGTCTGCCTCCTATCACAGGGCAGCTCAGAGTCAGAACTGACTCAGTGGTAGTGGGTTTGGTTTTGGATTTAGCCCCTTATCACGAGAATGCAAATATCAGGAGGGCAGACACTGTGTACTTTAACCACTCGCTTATTCCTCATACACAGTTAAGTATCTGGCTCACACCAGGGGTTCAAGGCCTTTTCTGGAACTGAATAGTTCCATGACAGAATGACAATGAAGCCTGGCCACTGTGGTCAAGACTAAGAGGCAAACAGAGACACACACACACACCCCGAGGGCACAGAGAAGGAAGAGCGAGGCTGGCATTAGATTCTGGAAATGAACTCAGTCCACCAAGGTGGTAAAGGAACCTGACAAAATGGAGCATTTAATGACACGGTAAAAAAAATTTTTTTTTTTTTACCTGTGATGTAGATGAACTTTTACAAAGCAAATTAGTTTCCTATTTATCATTTTTTAAAAATAATATTAAAGGTTATTTGGATTTGGATTTAAAAGATACCTGAGGAAAATCAGATTGAGTAGCAAACAGTTTGAAGTAAACCACGTGTGGTTAGTGGGAGGCAACATCCTTCTGGAAGGCACCAGAACATGCCCTGTGCCCACGTCTGTTCCCAGAGCTCCCTGCCTTTGAACCCCTCTCCATTCAGGTCACACAGACTTTACCCCTAACTTGACAGGGCAGCCTTACCAACGAGGAGCCAACTGAAGTTGAGATGTGAATAGTCCAGAAAGATGAGCGGGTCGGTGGTTTTGCCCACAAGCAGGAAAGGGACTTTGATGTTATGTTCCGGGATCAAGAAAGTCCAGAATGATTCTGTGATGTCTAGATGGGAAGGCGTGAACTGGAACACAATCTAAGGAGACAGTTTGAAGAGTGGTCAGAGGCTCTTCCTTATACAATGTGCCCTTACAGTCCGTCAGCAGTCATGTCTGCCCTCCTCCACAGTGTCTGTAGGGGTGTGGAGGGGAGGGTCACCTCTGTCCTCCTCCACACTGTGTATGGGTGTGTAAGGGTGGGTCATCTCTGGCCTTCTCCACAGTGTCTGTAATGGTGTGGAGGGCTGGGTCACCTCTGTCCTCCTCCACAGTGTCTGTAATGGTGTGGAGGGGAGGGTCATCTCCGCCCTTCTCCACACTGTCTGTAGGGGTGTGTAGGGCTGGGTCACCTCTGTCCTCCTCCACACAGTGTATGTGTGTGCATATCTGGGTCATCCCTGCCCTTCTCCACAGTCTCTGCATGGGTGTGTAGGGGTGGGTCATCTTTGCCCTTCACCACAGTGTCTGTAGGGGTGTGGAGGGCTGGGTCATCTCTGCCCTCTTCCACACAGTATCTGTAAGGGTGCACCAGGAATAGCCATGCCTGCCTGCCCTGCCCACGTGCCCTTCTGGAAGAGTTCACTGCTTCTGCTGCCCAAATTACCATATGATGTGCTATGTACTTGGATGGCATGGCTGTGCCATAGCCAACGAGACCACAGAGCTGGCAGGCAGGCTTCTCAATGAAAGACAGTCCAAATCCCCATGACAGCCTGGCACACAGCTCACAGGGGCAGCTGGGCCATCTATATGCTATCATAGAAAACTGGAATTAGAAAGTCAAATTCTGGGCCAGCTGGTGGTAGGGCTGAGGGTGGAATGTCCTAAGATCGAGTTGGGCCATGGCAGGCCAAGTGTCATTTGCTCTGTGATGTTTCAAAGAACCTCCTTCAAATTAAAATAAAAAGAGAAGCCAGAAAGTAGACACAGAATGGGGTAGATGAACAGAGAGACTCAGGGAGACATAGAAGAAAAGCCGCCCTAGTCCTTTCTTGCTTGGTGCTAACGTAAGTCTCTCTTTAACTAATCAGACTTAATGGGAAGAATAACGGGAACCAGTCAGATGTGACTGCAAGGGGGGTGGCATTCCACCAGAAATGAGTCAGACAGGTCAGAATGCACAGTCTACGCTGACGTAGGAGAGGTGGTGTGAAGTGTCAATGCCACCTCAGTGAAAGGACTGTCACTCAAAGACCAGCAAGACCTGGTTACGTGGATCTTGCACCTCACCTCACCCATAATTGGGAAGCATTTCTGGGAGCTGGAGGGGGCTGATCCAAACAGGACTGTGTCTTCCACATACCCAGTCCTGGGTCCCATCTTGCCTGGACAGTGACAATATGCAAAACCACGGGGAGAACTACACATGCTTTAAGTTTGGTTTGTAAAGTGTTAGAATATTCCCTTAGCTACTAATGTATAAAAACGGAGGATCCAAATGTTGTTGCTGTTGTTGTTGTTGTTGTGTGCCAGAGAGTAGAAACAGACTCAGCACTGATCCTCCAGCGGGTTTTCAGAGTAAACTGCACAAGAGGAGACTGCCCATCCTTCTCCTGCTGAGCAGCTGGTGGATCTGAACCGTGTGACTTTGGGATTAAAGTGCAGCTTCTTACCATTAGGCCACCAGAGCTCCCTGGAGGAGTCACACAGAAATCTGGAATTTTGACTTCTCCTGGAATTTTGGCTTCCCTGGGCCTGCAGCTCTGTGTGGTGGTCACATATGGGGAGGTGCTTTGGCCAGGTGGCTCTGGTGCCCAGCATTTCTTGTTACTGTCCCCATGACCTGCCCCAGTCATTTGTGTTAATTTCCTAAAGGCACATGGACTTGTAGTTTCTGTCTTGTGGATTTATTTCAGTAGTGAAGATTCTCTGTGGAATGTACTAGACGTGGGCCCACAGATGCTGGAGACCCAGTTATTATTTCTTTAAACCTGAACGCCTTTCCAATATCACAGTGTAAACATCTGGAATTGAGTCTTTGCGCTGTGATGTTGGAGAAGAGCACTGAACATCCCTTGGCCTGCCAAAAGAACAAACAAATATGTCCTGGAGAGGGTGCAGCCAGACTGCTCTCTGGAGGCAAGAATGATGAGGCTTTGCCTCACATACTTCAGGCATATTGCATGGAGGGGTTATTCCTTGGAGAAGGACATGATGCTGGGAAGGGTGGAGGGTCGGTGAAGGAGAGGAAGACCCTCAACCAGATGGACTGACGTGGTGACTGCTGCAATGGGCTCTAGTGTGTTAGGAAGCTTGAGGATGGCGCGGAACAGGACAGGGTTCGGATCCACTGTTCACGGGGTCACTATGAGTCGTACCTGACGGCACCTAACAACAGTAACAACAGATTGTGAGAGACTATACTTCTGTTTGTTAAAGTCACCCACTTACGGAATTTCTGTGACAGCTGCACTCGATATCTGAGACACAAAGTGAAACCACATCTGCCTCTCCTGTCGTCAGCTCCTCGTGCAACTGGTGCCCCGCACCCCTTTCCTGCTTTAATATTTTCAATTTGCACATAGAGTTCTTCCTTCCTCCATGGCCAACCAAGAGAGCTGTGGTCTGTCCTGTCAGGATGACCCACTGCACTCGGCAGTCACTCAGTAAATGCCTGTTGGATGAAGCACCCTACAGGCTGCAGCACCCCTGCTACCTGGAGAAGACAGAGGGGCTCAAACCGGGGCTCCACGGTCCTCACGTGCACACACCTCGGCTTTCTTGTCGGGGTGGACGGTGCCCTTTTCCGTAAGGCATACGAAAGCTGGAGGGTTCCGGAGGCTTTCCACTTCCTCAGAGGTCCAGGCGAAGGAATAGGTGCTACTGGTTGGGTTCATGATGGTGAAAGACCTGACCAGCAGAGACAGAAAGAACGGACAGACGAAGCAATGGCACGCTGAGCATTAGGAAAACTTTTTCAAAACCTGGCTCCAGTGCTCTGGGGTGTTTAGAGTCAGAACTGTTCAGAGGTGTTTGTTACTGTCGCTTCAAAGCCTCCATGCCACCTGGGAACCGACAGTATGGCTGGAACTCTGGACTTTGGAATAACAGTCATGTCATAGCCAGTTCCATTCAATGGTCCTCAGTGGTCACGGTGGTGTTCATGAATCAAGAGTTTTATGTTCTATCTTCTAAACAGTCACCAGATGAAAACCAAGGAGATACATTCAGCTTCCCTAAGCGGGCAGCTCTCCCCAGCCAAGTCTCTAAATTCAGTCTATACTGTAGGATACCACACTTTTGGGGGAGTAAGTCTGGGGAAATCCACCTCGTTCTTATGGCATCTCTGAAATTCCTCTGAGTTCTTAAGAACGGTGGACTGACAGGAACCCACACACTGCAAATCCGAGCAACTCACCGGACAGTCTTGCCTCCTATGCCCACCGTGGCAAACTCAATCACCCGAGTGTTCGGGTCTACAACACCACCGAGCTCTGGGTTGCGATGATGACCACTGATGTAGTCGGACTCCTTCAGGTCAAAATGGCAGACGGGCAAGAGGCTTCTGCCTCTTACAACCAGGAATGGGCCTTGTTCTCCAGGTTGCAGGTTGGGGATCCTGCGAGGAGAAGATTTTATTTACTTACTAGTCACTCAGTTGTCGCTTCTCTAATCAGCTGGAAATGAACACACAAGGAACCTGGGTGTGCGCCCCATGAGCAAAGAGGCTGGATGTGTCCTGGTCACCCCGTGACACTGACCTTCGTGATACTGCACGGGACACTGCACCGAGCTCACTGCCATGAAGGCCATTCTCGCTCCCTGTGACCCTCCTGCCACTGCCTTTCTGAGGCTGTAAGTCTTAATGGGAGGAGACAGCCCACCCTCCTCCCGCAGAGCCGCTCACGGTTCAAGCCAGTGCTCATTAATGCTGACCGCACGGGAGCACGAATGGACAGTGCATGGGAAAGCTGAATCTCGGTTTCTCGGCCTCTTTAATGATGCCAGGAGGTGACGGTCTTGCTCAGTGGTAAAGAAACAAATATTCTTATCCTTTGGGGCCTCTCACAGGCATCTCTGGTGGGATAAGAAAATGAGCCCAGAAATGGTGAAAAGAAGAAAAAAAATCCTGTGCCCCTGGAAGAAGGGGAGCTGAGATGGGTAGATTGTAGGGTCCAAGTAGAGAAGGGGACACCCTGGTGCTACTGGAAGGACTTGACGTGATGATAGCTCACACAGGTCTCTGTCCTCCCACCATCCTGGTTTGCAGAATCCCTCTGTTGGGCAGGTTTCTCCGCGGGGCCCTCCTGGGAGCAGACACTACAGTACATACAGTACATGTGATCGGGTTAGCTCTGTGAATGAGCCTGAGAAGCTTGTTAAACTCACTTACTTGTGTACCTGGCCCCCGCTCCTAACGCTTCTTGTGCCCACTGTGTGCCAGGTATTGCTCTCAGCTCTGCAGTGAGGTCCTTTAACCCTCACCGCAATTCTAGGAGAGGGGTTCTGTTATTTCCATTTAGATAGGAGAACACTGAGCCCTAGTGAAGGCAAAAGCTAGCTTGTTGGCGAGCTCTGGTGGCCTAGTGGCAAGAAGCTGCAATGCAATCCCAGAGATGCGCAGTTCAAATCCACCAGATGCTCTGCTGAAGAAGGAACAATCGCCTCCTGTACCAGTCAGATCCGATTTGAAGGTATATGCACATAAACAATAATAATTTTTTTTTTTTTAAAAAAAGCTAGCTTGTCCATATCCATGCTTGGCTTTCAGCCTAGTTACTGCGAGTAAGCCTGTGTATGTTGGCCCGGGAGGCCAGCAGGGGCCAGGGCCTAGAGAAGGTTGATCAGCAGTACAAAGACCACAGGCTCTTGCAGTGTGTCGGCCCGACTCTAGCTGGCCCTGCAGTAGGCTTTCCGAGGCAGTGAACAGCACGAGAGATGGCGCGTCTTTCTCCCACAGAGTGGCCTGTGCACACATGCCTCTTGCCTCTGGGATGGCAGTGTAACTCCTTACCACCAGCCACCAGGGTTCCCTTTAGAAGGCTTTCTGAGCATTGGAAAGGGAAAGTGCAATCTGGGACTCCGCACAGAGGACTGAAGGAATGGAAGACGGAGGAGAGGTGAGGCCTGGAGAGCTTTGCCCCTGCCCTGATGGGGGCTCTGGGGAGCATGTTTTCTTACTGGCAGAAAAAGTTATTCTCGAAGTCTCCAACTTCCAGTGGGGAGAACTTCACTTGGAACTTCTGAGTCTTCCCCACAGGCACGGTGCCCCACAAGGGCTCCACGGAGAAGGCCGGCTGGCCCGGAGTGCCTTCGTTCCAGGGCTCCATGGCGCTGTCCTGAGAGCTGGCTGTGTGCAGCGTGCCCTGGCTCAGCTGATCCTTGCTGAGGACACCTGGGGGACAGACAGAGAATGAGGAAACCCTCCCCTTTGCAGTGAGAGGGTAGGTGGGAGTGGTGGGGGTGGCCTGCTCACAGGTGTCTGTGGGATCCCCTCCTGTGGCAGGCTTACTTAACTTGGGCACAGGGGGAAAGGAATGAGTTCCTCTCTGGAAGGTAACTCATAAGAACCTCTTTTATTAATCCCATGATGTTTTCAGATTTGCCTCCTTAGTCTTTTGTTTTCCCTGTGACTCGGGGTGGGAGGGGCAGATTAAATTGGTTCTGCGGAGGGATTTTTGCATCTCAGAAAAAGGGGCTCTGGAGGTAGCTTTTGGAGACTCAGTGCTCTATAATGGGGGTTCCACAGCCCTGGGGAGGTTCTAAAGGCCTGTGGATCTCTGAAATGACATCGGTCATGACAGTCAATAGAGTATCTGCCTGCGGGTGCTGCCCCTCCACCAAGTGCTGCCTGGGCATTGGCTGCAAGCATGGGCCTGGAGTCGGTGGGGAGGGGGTTTGCTGGGACAGCTTCCCTCGGCTTCTCCACGGAGATTCAGGAGCCTAGGACCTCAAAGTGGCAACTCCTAGAGATCTGGGAGAGAGGACCCTGGCCCGGCCTCTTGGCCTCAATGGACACTCATGCAGACACCATGGGACCCGCTTTTCTGGGAGCTGCTCCAGAGACCGGCCGAGCAGCTCCGGTTCTCAGTTCTTCTACCAGCAGGGACTCTGTTCAAGCCCTGGTTTCCCGTCATGGCAGTCACCTTCCGTGTCCGGCACTGCAAAGCTGACAGCTTTCCCAGTGTCTTCTAAAGCCCAGATGAACTCTAGCTGCACATTTCCTGAATTAGTCAGAGCAAAGCTGCAAAAAAGAAAAAGATGAAAATATCAAAGGTGGACTCGGTAGCTGTGCCACAGGCGACGTTAGGCCTGTCTGCGGGCATGCGCTTCTTTTTCCATTTGGTTGGTTACACATTTCGTAAATGGTAACCTTACGAGCAATTTGGCCTGCATGCATGTATTTGATGTACCAGTCACATCAGCACAATTAATAGTTCCTTCTGAAACACACAAATTACATATACTTTTTTTTACACTTGACATCACCTTGTGGACACATGCACTCTGGGATCTCGTGGGAGGCGAGCATCCTCGTCATTCTAGAATTTGTCCGAAAATCTATTGTCCGTGACATACTCGACATTTACCTGCCTCTGCAGATATGGAAGCCCCTCCCTTCCTGAAATCACCTCCCACCAGAAACAAGGTCCCCCATGATCAGAAGCCAGTTTCACTCCCGGCGGAGAAACAGATTTGCGTGTTAATGGCTTTGAATTCTCAATTGGAGTTATTGGAACCGTTTTTTTGTCTTTTGTTTCTCTGCTCTAAGATAAGATCAGGGAGAAAGAGGTCTCCTGGGACCATGATGAAACTTTCTTACAGCCAAAGGATGGCATCCTGGTACAAGGCAATGAGACAGATGGGCATGCTTTTCCAGCTCCTCCAGCCCCTTGCTGAGAGCTTGGTGAGAAGGCCTAGAACAGGGGCTGCTGGGGAATAGGGTTCGACTCCAGGCACACCATGCTGGGAGCCTTAAATCAAGGGCTCTGACCAAGGGAGCTTGCGGCCACTGCACGGGGGGGTTGATGAGCAGCTTCTTTAGCCTGGGGAAGAGGACGCTTAGGTACAGGGGAGACCTCAGTGGCACAGAAGACTCTCCACCAAAGGAGTTCTTTGTTAGGGGAGAGCTGGTCAGGTAGTAAATACTTCTTTACTTCGTGGGCTAAACAGTCTTGATCGCATCGACTCAATCATGTTGGGATGTGACAACCATGGTTTTGTTGTCAGGTATCAGTGAGCTGACTGGCTCACTGTGACCCGACGTACAACTGAGTGAAGCAGAGACAGATGGGTGTAGCTCTGTTCCAAGAAAACTTTATTTACAAAAACACAGGACTAGTTGAATTTGGTCAGCAGGCTGTCATTTTAAGTTGCCAATCCCCTCCTTAAGTGAAAGGTCCATCAACAGAACCGCTCTTCTATGTTTTACTTCTGTGATAGCAGTTTCTGTTGTGAAGCACCATACGTGGGAAATGACTCGGAGCTGACTCCCTAGCAGGTTTTCAGAGGCAGTAAACCACAGAGACGGCTCAGCTTTCTCCTGCAGAGCAGCTGCTGCTGGCTTTGGACCCCTTGCCTTTGGGTTGGCAGTGCACGAAAGTGCTTTCAACACACACAAAATCTGCTAAAAACATTTTTGTTGTTGAGTACCCACTGAATGAGAAATGACCGACAGCCGACGGTCCAGCAGGTTAAAGCAGAAACACCAATGGCTGACTATTTTGTGTCTGTAATTCTCATAAAAGAGCTACAGACTTCCTCTCTTGATTGGTCTTTGCGTAAGTGGCTCTCTCTCTATTTCTTCCCCTGGTTTCCTCCCAGCTCTCCTTCAAAATTCAGTTCTGAGAAGCTTTTTTCCAACACACTCTCTCTCTCTCTCCTGTATCTCAGCCTGTTTAAGCTCTCTTCAGGGAATGTGCAGGATTTCACCCATTTCTACCCATCCCACCACAGCTTGTCCTCAGACTATGAACTCTTAGAAGGCAGGCCTCGGGGAGCTCTGGTGGCCTAGTGGCAAGGAGCTGCAACTACAATCCCGGAGGCCCACGGTTCAAATCTACCAGATGCTCTGCCGGGGAAGGAGGGACAATCTCCTCCTGTAGCAGTCAGATCTGATTTGACGGCACACACACACAAAAATAATAAAAATTAAAAAAAAAAAGAAGGCAGTCCTCTGAATTCCTGCACCTCAGTGTAGGGGAAGGGGGGGGGGTCATAACCTTCCTAGCCTTCAGTGAACTTTCCAGCAATGTTCCTCTGGAAACCTGACAAAGGAGAAGGGCCGGCTGTGTAATTAGGCAACACTGTTCATAAGGGAAATGACCACTGATTGGTAAATCACATCTAGATCGGGAGAAATGAGTGCCTGGGAGGAAGCCATGGCTTTGGGGTGCTCTTTGGAGTGCAGAGTAATGACAGTTTGAACTGCGCCCATTCCTTGCAGACCCCTGGAGTCAGGTTTATGGGTTGGTTACGGAAAATACTGACTTCTGTGGGACATGGTACTTCTGAACCAAGGTGGACCTCACATCCACTGGTGTGGTTACTGCCCGAGCTGTTCTCTAGGAGGATGGTAACTAGGACGGTTTCTGGATGGCTCTCGGGGCTCCTGAAAGGACTGTTCTACTAAAGACGGCTCTGACCGAGCATTCTCAGGCAGTTCTGTTTCCCAGCCTCTCTCTTGGTATCAAGTGTGGTTTCCAGTAGCTTTGTAAATCTGAACTGGACCCCAAAAGATCCACCCCGGTGGATGCTGCACTGGTGCCTGGTTCACGCCGTGACAGACATGGAGTAAATGTTTGACGAATGGTGGGATAAAAGACCTCAAACGAGTGCCGTAAGCGCCCGAGGACTCACTCAAACACGCGGGTCTGGTAAACCAGCGTGTCCTTAAAGTGCACGTCGCTCGCCTTGCACTCGTAGGAAGCAAAGCCCACGTTGGCGCTGATCTGTAGCTGCACTTTGCCGTAGCTTTCGTCCAGCACCGTGTGGACGGGCTCCGGGTCGGTCTCGATCACCTGTGACAAAGAAAGCCAGGTCCGTAACCCTGCAGAGCCAGACCCCTCGCATGACTGTACAACACAGTGTTTTATTTATTCTTTTTCTTTCTAAAAAGGTTTTACTTAGGTCAGCCACCCACGTGCATCAGTGTGGGGTGAGGCGGGGAGTGTCCAGGAAGTTGCTGTAATTTGCTGCAAGCAATTGAGAAGATGCACTACCTTAGATTAGCCCATGTTGTTGTTGTTGGTTGCTCTTGAATCAAGCATGACTCATAGCGACCCTACAAACACAAGGCCTGAAGCCTTTCTCTCACTATCATCACTTATCAAAGTTCATAGAGTTTCCAGAGGCATGTGGTTTAGGAAGTGGATGCCACACCTGCTTCCATATGATTAGCCCATAGTGTTTTATTATAATCATGCAAACTAACACCAATCTAGAATAAATGACGGAGGTTAAACAAATTATTTTGAGGATTGAAAAGGAAGAAGTGTAATAACAATAAACTGCTGAGAGTATTAGGATTGCACTGCAGGTGTTCTGGAACCAGATGAACACCAAGCAAGTGGGAAGGATGGAAACCATACAGCCATGAACAGAACTGAACAACGCAGACAGCAAGCCTAACCCTGGGAAGCCCAGGAAGACCAAAGGTGGGCTGGCTGGAAAACAAATAAAGAACCACCTTTGGTGAGATGAAATGAAGAAAAAACACAAACACCGGAGACAAATGATATCAGGAATGAGAAGAGGATATAACCACGGGTCATGCGGATTCAAACAGGTGGAAAGAAAAGATTTTGAATAATTTTATGAAAACACACATGAAACTTTGTTTAAGCACAAATTCTGAGGGGAAAAAAAACCTTAATAAAATGAATGAAAAAAAAAACAAAACCACCCAAGCCCACCCAAAATGTCTTGTTAACTATTAACACGTTGCCGCAAATGACGGTAAAAAAAACCAACAGTGTTTCTAAGCAGTCATCAATTTAAGTGTGCAGCAATGTGTTAAAGAAACCTAATGTTTCTGTTGTTAGGTGCCACTGAGACGACCATGACTAAGTGCGAGCCCGTGACCAACAGGTCTGAACCCTGTCCTGTCCTGTACGGTCCATGCTCAAGCCTCTGCTGTAGTCACTGTGTCAGCCTATCAAGCTAAGAGACCAAACAGTTCTAATGAAAGAGAAAGGAGGTCTAAAGCGGCCAAGAAATAAAACTGGAGAGAAGAAAAGACAAATTAATATTATCAACTTTCAACTCGCTGCCATCGGGTCAAGACAGACTCCTAGCTGAGCCCCCCCCCCCCAGCCCTAGGTAAGAAACGAGGCACCAGGGTGGGGCGGGCCTTGCTCTACCAGATACCAAGACACCAGATGCCAAGACTTAGGCGGAAGCTCTCCATGAAGGCTTTCAGTAGGTGTGGTATGAACGATGCGTACAAGATTCAAAGTGCACGCTGTCACTTTTGAAATCTAGGTAAAAAAGAATAGGAAGCTTTTCTTTTCCCCCTAAAAGTTTGAACTTGATCCTGAGGGTGAACTCTCCAGTGGCAGCCTGGCCAGACTCCCGTCTGCTGCCCCTACTCACTTTTCTTTTCGTGCTGGGAGTCCCGGGCATGTTCTTGGGCGCGTCCACCCACTTGACCGTGTGCCTCTGGTCATCCCAGTCGGGGACCTGGTCTGTAGGGAGCTGAAATGCGATCTTGGACAGCTTGCACTTGACCCTCATCTTCGTCAGGGTGATGGGTAGATCTGACTTCAGGGTTACCATTATGTCCTTGGCACAGCCAGGGTGGACATGGCCCACCTGAGGAAGAGCCTCGTATTAGTATTTTGGGGAATCTGATCTTGTTACCTGCTGCGACAGTCCAGAGAAGGGGCGGAAGTCAAAACTTCGGCAAAAACATGTCTTGCACCGGTCTCCCTACTTGACTGTGCATATTGTTATTTGAGGTTTTAAATACAGAATTACTAAGATATATTTATAGGTTTTTAGAATTAAATACAATCATGAGAACAGCAGTGACTAACATCTAGCAAACTGGTCCTCATGTCAGGAACTACCTTTAACTTTTTACCCCATTCTACAGGTCTCCATGGCAACCCTAGGAGGTATGTACAGCTCTTACCCCATTTTACAGACATGGAAACTGAGGGCAGAGAATTGAAATAATCTGCTCAAGCTTATATCCTTGTTATTTGATGATTAGGGGACACCTGGGTGGCACTGCTTCAGATGCAATGCTCTTAACTCCTGCTCACCTTTTAATCAATATGACAGATGATGGACGGATGAGCAGTGTCCCATGGTTCTAAAAGAGTTCTCTGGGGACTCCTGCACCTCCAAGATCATGTCAGGGGCCCACGAGCTCAAAGGTGTTCTTATAATACTATTACAGTGTTCACACTCATTTTCTCCTGTCTGTATACAATGGAACCTTCCAGAGGCTACATGACATAAAGTATTAGATCCAGACACAAGCATCCAGATGCATTCCACTAAGACAGACACTAAATGGGTTTGCAAAAATGCAAAATGATGTCATTCTCTTTGCCCCTCCTTCTCCAGTGGAGCATCTGGTGGATTCAAACTGCTCACCTTCAGGACTGCAGTGCAGTTTCTTGCCCCTAGGTCACCAGAGCTCCCTAAATCATCATATATTTTTAAACACTCTCAGTTTTCATTTCCAATATGGTAACTATTGATTTAGC
Organism: Elephantulus edwardii; assembly: GCF_000299155.1. Classification (NCBI taxonomy): domain Eukaryota; kingdom Metazoa; phylum Chordata; class Mammalia; order Macroscelidea; family Macroscelididae; genus Elephantulus; species Elephantulus edwardii. The sequence goes on from NW_006399751.1 coordinate 1,114,915, forward strand.
ATATACAAAACCAGATACATACATACACTCACATATGTACCAAACATATGACAGCATCATCATGCTTTTGTCAATTAAAAAAAAATCTAAACAGTGTAGAGAGAAGAATGTATAACCCTTGCCACGCTCATGACGCATGTGTGTGCATGTGTTTCTACCTATGCAGCTCTGGGTGCCTAACTGTAAACTGAGGGCAAGAATTATTTGCTCTGCCTTTGTTGACTAATACTTTGCTAAAAAAGATAATGCTTCAAATGAGATTACCTGGTTAGATCATGCTGGGTTTTCCTCATCTGTAAAATACACATGCTAAAAGCAGTTGCCTTACAGGATTGTCGTGAAGATAAAGGAATTAAATAATGCCAAAGTCTGGGATCTACCTCAGGCATATTATAAGTACTTAATACCGTCAGCTAGTATTCAGGGTTAGCTATGCAATCTGTCAGGAAGATGAACATGAACTTGACATCCTTCCAGAAAGCAAAGCTTGTTCCAGACAGCACTCAGAGATTTACAGGTGACCAAGTCAGGTCGCTAACCCTGTGCGCTCCCCTGAAGGCCTGTTCTGAGCAGACTCAGAGACTGCAGGTCAGGTGAGCACAGGCAGTGGGTCCTGGTGCCCTGGGAGGTTGGGGGCCTTCTGGTGACACAAGGCTAGGAACTCTACACTGTCTTTGACCTTGTCCAGGAGCTTCACGAGCCCTTCACAAAATGGGATGTGAGAGGCTCACAGAGGATTTAGAAGTGAGGCTTCTGGAGGGGAATAAACTCAGGGAATTCTGAGTAAAAGTTGAGTAGGTCTTAATATGCTCAAGAGCACCGGGAACCTGGAAGAGAAAGATGCAACCAGTGATATTTTCTAGACCCCAACATTCCACAGAACCTACCAACTACTTTCATTGTTGATCAATTCCTTTTGCAGGACTAATACTCTAAGTACAACACACTCAAGGGAACACAGGTTTGCACTGTGGAATAGGACTATGGAGTCCTGTATTCATCCCTTCACGGATTCCTCAATACCAGCTTAGCAATAGCCCAGGCTAATTCTCTGCTCTTCCCCTCTGAGACTAAGGGCCTATGAACAAATGTCTTCGGCACTAGGTCTGAGAGAGGGATGGTTGCTAGGTTGTCTCCATGGGAACAGGCTGACAAAACCAAACCAGAGTGGGCTCAGGCCTAAGAGAGTCCAGAAATTCTGACTGGATGCCACTTACCCGTGGGGAGAAGGTGAGTGTAGCCAGCATGGGCCATTCGAACCGTGTCATTGTCACGTGGCTGTGGTTAGTGATCGTGAAGCTCACACTGTAGCTCCTGCCGATGTGGCAGTCTCCGAACTGGATGTGGTCCACCAGGGCAGCTAGGGGACAGAGCAGAGGGCCGGTGAGTCGCTGGGGTCTCCTCCCAGAGCCCTTCTCCCTGATGGACATCATGTCTCACCCCTTATGCAATCCTCCCCTCCTTGGATTTTTTTTATTTCAAAATCTGGAATTCTGAGCAACAAAATAATGCTCCCATCCCAGGAAAATATTTCTATCCATCCACACATCTACCATCTTTCTGTCCATCCATCCATCCATCCATCCATCCATCCATCCATCCATCCATCCATCCATCCATCCATCCCTCCACTCACAGATCTACCCTGGCCTTCACCTCCATTTCTACAATAAATACTACAAACTCTGCTTGTTCAGTGAGGGAGATCTGGTGGCCTAGTGGTAAGAAACTGAGCTGTACTCCCAAGGGGCTGTGGATCAAATCTATCAGCTGCTCTGTGGGAGAGAGTTGGGCAATCTCCTCTCATGTGATTAACTGCCCCTGAAAACCTGCTGAGAGGCAGGTATGGGTCGCTTCCGACTCATCAGTATACAACAACATGTCCCAAAATACTGCACGGGATATACTTATACTGAAAAAGTATGTATTGTTAATCTGAAAGTCAAATGCATTTTTATCTGTTACATCTGGAAAACATGTTACAGGTCTGAAAGAAAATTTCTGAACTAGAGTTTACTGCTGACTATTATTATTATGTACTTCTGGATGAGAGAGAGGGAGAGAGAGAGCGAGAGAGAGAGAGAGAGAGAACAGAGTAGGAGAGAGCACGTGACCCCCCACCTGTAGTAGAAGTGGGTGAAGTGGGAAACACGGAAGGAACGTAATATTTAACCTGCCCTGTGTATCATCATCTGATGTTGCGCTCCAGGCCTGCATAGTGATGAGAGACTACACTGTCAACCTAAAGGCAGGTGGTTCAAATCCAGTAGCTGCTCTATGGGAGAAGGATGGGCCATCTCCTGTGCAGTTTAGAAATGCTACAAATCCACCGGAGGGCCAGCTATGAATTGGTTCTGACTCCACGACTTAACAACGACCTCTTTAAAACTCCCTGCATAACAGCCAGCCACACAATTCAGGTGCTTATTGAATGCAGTGTGAAGTTACTTGGCATAAATTACCCCGGGAACTTGTTAAGATGCAGACTCTGACTCAGTTGGTCCCTGATGGGACCTGAAATTTCCACTTCTAACAAATTCCCAAAGGCCTTGCTGGCACAGTGATTAAGTGATTGACTGTCAACTGTAAGGCTGGGAGTTCAAATCTACCAGCTGCTCTGACAGAGAACAGTACGGCTTTGTTCCACAAAGACTGATGGCTATGGAAGTCCAACATTCTCTTCTGCCCTATGTGAACTGCGAAGGGTCGAAATAGACTCTACAGGAGTGTTCACGTCTTCATATAATGCAGATACTGTAGGTCCTCAGAGGTCACCTCAAGTCGGGTGACTGAAGAGATGCTCCTACAGAGCTACCCCCTCTACTGACTCAAGCCCATCAATTCTCTCAGCGTATCAAGGGCCCAAGATTCCACTGAAACAAAGACTGGGCTGAGAACGCTATTTCTAATTTTGCAGGAAACCACTCGGCCTGCTATGAACTTCTCTCTCTTTTTCAAATGACACAAGAATTGAGAGCTGCCACTTCTCCCACCTGCTATGTCATCATCCATGGAGTTCTCCTCGAGCACCTCTGTGATCTCGGAGGCATCGTGACTGGCAGCAGCCACCAGCCCGTGGATGTTGTCCAGCGTGATGTCGTCCTCATAGCCCTCTCCCACCAGGTGAATGATGGTCTCCTCGTACTGGTTGTCGACCACGGATAAGTGGACAGTGCCAGCCATTCTCCCAACCTTCTGGGACTGGAAGAGGACGTCAAATTCAGCCACCCCTCCAGGAGGGACCACGAGCGAGGCCGTGTGAGCTTTCGTTGCTGCAGAGAAGAGAGATGATTCACAATCAGGTTAAAGAAAAGATGCATCTGAGGAAAGTAGTCCTCACCTGGGAATGAGTCCTGGCTCCAAGGCCACTGGAGACAAGATAGGACAGGTGCACTCTGGCTGGGGTCACTCCCCAGCCCTAAACGGAACAGCCACTGAGCCCCATCCTGTCCTCCAGAAAGCACCCACTCTCCACCCACCTTTTTCATTTGGCCTCTTTTCCTTTGAGATGTAGATGTAGGAGGTAGTGGGCCTTCCTTTCAGGGAGAAGACTCCTAGCTGGTCCCGCAGGTCAACATGCAGCTGGCAGCAGAAAAGCAGGAATGAGAGCTGTCAGGGGCCGCTCGCTCAGAGGCAATGCCCACGAGCTTGCAATCTGGGTGTAGATATCGCCCTGTCTTTGCGGCAGCTCCCCTGCTGTTATCATGGCTAACTCTCGGATTAAAATGTCTTATTAAGAGAAGGGTAGACGAAAAGAGGATACAGGAAGAACAAAAGAAGAAAAATTAAGAGGACAGAAGATTTCGCCAGGTCAACCTTTGCAACCAGGGCGAGATATCCCGGGGAGGGAACCGGTGACCTTCCAGGTCACACAGCTAAAGTACATCAGGCTGGGGTTGCTGAGGTCTCCGCTGTTGAAAGCGGCAGTCGTGAGGTTCCTGACAGGCCCTCACAAAGCGCAGATGAGTATTCATCTCATCATTCTGCGAGGACTTGCAGGAACAGGAGTCTGCACCCCAGCGAAGAGCCCTGTCTCCTGGGTCCTAAGCGGCAGCTGTTCGAAGAACACACTGCCAAGGGAAGACAACCGAAGGGCGCACTGGCCAACCGGGAGAAAAGGGGTGCTTCTCAGACCAGTGGAAAGAAGAGAAGACGAGGGCTATTTATCTGGCTTTAAAACTCTCTTTTGTCGAGTTGATTCCGACTCATCATGACCCTACAGGGTGGTGTGTAACCATCTCATAGGGCTTCCAAGGGTGTGAACCTTCACAGAAACAAGCCACCACGTCCTCCGCCCTGAGAGGCTGCTGGGTTCGAACTAGCAGCCAAGGGTTTAACTGCCGCTGTTGTTACGTGATGTTGAATTGGAACTGGCCCTTAGCTGACCTTCCAGAGGGTTTTCAGAGGCAATTAATTAATCCCATCGGAGAAGACTGGTCATCCTTCTCCCATGGCGCAGCTGGTGGATTTGAACAGCATGCTTTCGGAATTGCAGTGCAGCTTCTTACCACTAGGCCACCAGAGCTCCCTAACCACCCCTAGGGAGCCCTTTGTCTGCCTCTGGGCATGAGGAAGTCAGTACACTGTCAGAAGCTAGTGATGTTGACACTACCATGAACTTGACTGAGCACGGGCGGCGCTGGGGTGGAGTAAGGAAGAAACAGTGACATTCCCAATGATATTTTCTTGATGGGCGTTATAAACTGGTTCCAGTGTTCACCTTAAACTGTCGTTATAAACTGGTTCCAGCGTTCATGTTAAAGATTAAACTGTCCAACATTGCTAAATAAAATGACAAGCAAGGGGAGTTAGGTGGGTGGAAGTTCATGGACCCACGAGCAGAGGCATCCTCTAAAGGCACAATGATGAAAGCAGTGGAGAAGCGGCCAGCTGGGTAAGCGCGAACAAGACACGTAACAAAAGCTCTGCCAAAACGTCTGAGCGGCATCACAGCTGCTAATTAAGTGGGTAAAGCAGAGCCGCACCCCAGCGGCAGAGAGAGCACGAGCTCCTTCAACGCGCAGCTCAAACTCAGTGAATTTCCCCTTGGTTCTCCAGACAGAAATGTGTTCTTTCAAACTCCCACAGTTCTTTATATACTACAAAAAGGAACTAAAAAACCCAACCAAATCCATTGCTGCTACGTCGATTCTGACTCAGTGACCCAGCAGGACAGAGCAGAACTGCCCCAGGGATTTCTGAGGCTGCAAATCTTTACAGAACCGGACAGCACCCCTTTTCTCTTGTGGAGCTGCTAGTGGATTTGAACCACTGACCTTTTGGTTTGAAATGGAACTCTTTAACCACTGTGACATAAAAGCTCCTTCAGTTTCTTGCATAATACTTACTAAATGTTTAATTTTTTAAAAATGAAAACACAATTTAATTTTAGAACCAAAATCCCTTTAGATGGTGCATTCCTAGCCCCCAAGTGAGGTCTCTCATTGGACTTTTCTTATTATGAAAGAAATGCTCATGACATAAGGAGAAGAAACCCCAAATCCTACAAAGACACTAAGAATACCCTTAATCCTACTTGGCTTGCTGTACACTGTTATACCTAATTCCTGGGGTGCCAGGTCGTCTGCTTCCCCCCATTCCGGGACGACAGAGGCTGTGCCTGATTCCCTTTTGCATGTGAGAGAGACATTAGCAAAAGGTGCTTAACTGCTGACTGACTCTCCTGCCCTTTCACCCTCCAGTATTACCTGGGCTGGGATGGTGCCATTATTCTGAAGGACGAGAGGAAGCATCTCTGAATGACCAAGCTGGAGCCTCTTAAAGAGGAGCAAGGGGTTTCCAAGTTGGTTATGGAGAACTGGCTTGACGACGCTCACTCGTGGGAGGTTGCCCTCTCCCACAATATCAAACAGCAGGTTTCGGGCCTTGGCCAGGTTGCTGCAGGGAACAGGAAGGCAGGGCCTGTCAGTGTGGCGCTGCAGAATGGGCTCCACAGACAGTGCCCCTTTTCAGCAGGAAGTAGCTAAGAGAATACACCATCCCCTTTTCCTTATAATCAGGGAGAAGTGTCTCTCAGGGAGGAGTGATAGGGAATGGCAAAGGACACACTGACAAAGGAGATTAATCAGAACGGGCTTTGACAAGCATTTTGGCAACTGGACAATTAAAACAGATTTTCAAGGGGGAAAAAAAAAAGAGAAACGAACTGGGGAAGAGGGTAGAGAAAATAGTGCAACAATGGATGAATGGAAACCCAAAATCTTTGCAAATGTTCATTAAAATTAATAAAATTTAATTAAAAAAAAAGAAGTGCGGCCAGCGAGCTCAACGCACAAGAGGGTGCTGGTACCTGGGCAAGCCATCCAAGGAGGCCTCGAAGATGCACTGGTAGGTCTGCATGGTCTGCGGCGTGAAGGACACTGTAGCAAAGGCGTGGGAGCGACTGGCGACACACATCTTGTTGGGTTCCACATCAAAGATATCGCTGATGCGGGCAATGGCCTGGGGAGGGGGAGCAGGGTGCATGAGGTGACACAGGGCTCATCTCGAATGCCGCTGTTGTGCACACCCTCCTGAAGCTCTGTGCTAGAGAGTCCACTGCCTGCAGAGCCACAGCCCCTGAAAGGTGCAGCTTGGATTTTCTGGGACCCATCCTTCTGCACAGCTTCCGGGGGATTCAAACCATGTGCCTTTGGAATTGCACTGAAGCTTCTTACCACTACGTCACCAGAGCTCCCTAAGTACCAGCTAAATAGATACTTATCAAAGGGAGTTCTGGCGGTCTAGTGATAAGAAGCTGCACTGTAATCCCAAAGGTTCGAGGTTCAGCTTCTGGAAGAAGGCTGGGTAATCTCCCTCTGTGCATTTATTGCCTCTGAAAACCCTCTGGAGGGTCCATGATGAGTCGGTTCTGACTCAACGGCACACAACAACAGCAGGAATGCATACTACGTCAGCTGGAGCTGGTACCAACCCCTTTGCGCCCTCTCCATGCCAGCCACCCAGCTATCTCAGAGGCATAAAGGCCACCTGGACCAGGATTCTGACTTTGAGCAGAAAGCTGGAGGCAGCCAACATGAGAGCAAGACTCACAGCGCGTTTATCTGTATAACACAGTCCCGAATAAGAGGTGCACAGCAAAGTGGGCCACAGCCAAGTGGCAGTGGGGGAAATGATGCAACAATGACTGATTATTTTTTAAAAAACGTGAACTGGGAGAGGGGAGGGAAGAAAATGTGCAACAGTAAATAGATGAAAATCCAATTTTTCCAAAAAATTTTGGTAAAAACAAAATTAAAAAAAAAGAAATTAAGAGCGAGTCACGTGCAAGCTGGTGACTAAGCGTGTACACTCTCTCCCGAATTCTGTCATCGTGAGGAAACAGGATCTCTGCAGGGTCTGACTCACAGGAAAGGCAGTGTCCAGTCAGGCACACTCTTGAGGTGGACATTTATCTCTGTGTGTCATGTAGGAAGCCTGGCTTCAAACTTCACATCCTTGGCTCTGGGACCCACAGGAAGAACACAGACTTTCCTAATGTAAACTGAGGCAATAATACAAATGCTGGCAACTACCAACAACATATGAACCCCGGAAGCGTCATGAGGGACAAATGAAGAAACACATGTGACTCTCCAGCAGGGGCCTGGCCCACAGGCCACACTCAAGAACTGCTCACCCTCTCGCCCCTTCCTTGTGACTTGCCACCCTTCGAGTCTCCTGGACTCAAAGCCCAGGAGGCCTGCCTGGAAGTGGCATTCATTTCTGAAGACATGTCTAGCTGTTTTCCAAAACTGATTCAAGACATCAATCTGCTGAATCAAGAAGTCTAGTGAATTCCAAGAAGGATGAATGCAGACTCCCCCAGCTGGCCTTCTCCCAGTGAGGGGGCTGTAAGGATGAATGCTGACCCCCCAGCTGGCTTTCTCCCGGTGAGGGGGCTATAAGGATAAATGCAGAGACCCCCAGCTGGCCTCCTCTCAGTGAGGGGACCGTAAGGATGAATACAGAGACCTCTCAGCTGGCCTTCTCTGGGTGAGGAGGCCCGTAAGGATGAATACAGAGACCTCCCAGCTGGCCTTCTCTGGGTGAGGAGGCCCGTAAGGATGAATGCAGAGCCCCCCAGCTGGCCTCCTCTCAGTGATGGGGCCATTCAGTCACATGACCAGACATTGTTGGGGAGATTGTGGGTCTCTCCACAGTGCTCTGTCTATGCCAGGCACATATTGAGTGTCTGCTGACACACAATATGCATAAAATGTACATTTTATTTCTTTGTAGAATTGTTCAACTCACATATTTAGATGTATGTATGTAATTATTGTACAAGAATAACCCTCATTTATAAGAAAATTAACTTTGTAAGCTAACTAATTTCTTACGTGGATGTTTGTCTGAAGAAAAATTTTTAAAAATTCTTATTTTTAAGACAGAATTTCTGGTTAGTGTTCTAGGTTATCACAGAGGTACCCAGATGAGACACTCATGGGCCAAATGAATGGCCCGTGACTGGGGAAAGCTTCCCAGTTATGGCCCTTAACTCCCAGCAGTCCTGGGAGCTGGACAATTCCTACTCATTACAGGCGCTCAGAGTAGGAAGCTATGGAGCTACGGAGCTTCAATTAGCCAAGTCAACAGACAGACTCGCCACCCAGCAAGGCGTGAGCTACCATTTCCCACGGGCTGGCACTTTTGGTGGGGTGTCCCTGGCTGTGCACCAACCAAGGTGGGCCTCCGACCATCCGGAGTGTCTTACCTTACTGGAGAGAGGCTTAACCGCAATGCTCACATCACAGGCAATCTTCCCCGGGTTGCTGATTTTGACCCTGGCCTTGGCCTGATGGCCCACCAGGACATTGCAAAAGATGAACTTGTTCTCGTCCTCCACAAACAGCCCTCCGCTCTCTGTGCTCTGCAGGATGTGGTGCAGGTTGGTGCTGGAGCAGATCTGATGCTCCTCAAAAATCACGGCGTTGTTGTCGGTCACGAAGGCTGGGGACGAGAGCAGACGTGAGCGGTGGCCGCCAGCTCGATTCCTGCCCGAGTTACTGACCTGGAGGCTCGGGTTCTGAGGGCACAGACTTGTAGGAAAAGTCACACAAGGGCAGGGGGTGACGGGACAATTCTATCTGCCCTCTGCTTGTAGTGTTCCTGTCGGTCACTGTACTTCATCCAGCCATTTCCTTCCAGTGAGAAAGGACAGAGTGTGAGAGGTGGGGCAGACTTAGGAACAGAAAAGGCTACAGGACGCCTCCAATCAAAGCGAGATGCCTTCTCTCTGTTTCATCCCAGTTCCTGTTGGGGCTGAGAGCTGAGTCTCAGGAGAAGTTAGGGTGTCCTCAGCTGTGACCACTGTTCGCGGATCACACGATGCCCAGGTGAGTGGCCTGTGCACTTAGCAGGGCTCCAGGTTTCTGCATCCTGTGCCACATCCCATCTCTCCATGATGTCCGGGGAACATGACTCATCTGAGAACCCAGAACCTAAGTACAGGGGCTAAGAGTTTAAAGTGGCACGTCCTCACCTGGGTGTGTCTGGTTCGTATTTACTGACAAATACAGTTGTCACTCTTAAGGTCCAAGGTTCTCAAAGACGCAGCCCTGCCCACCTGCTGGACACCACTGGAGAGCTTTGCTTGGGGAAGGCTGGGGTAAAAACTCGCATTTTTTTGAGAGGCACTGTGTGCCCCGTACCTGGCAGGCAGCCTTCGGCCAGCAGTGTGTAAGGAATGCCCGCCGGCTGGTCCCTGGGGTCTCGGTCAGAGATGTCAATGGCGAGCAACTCCTCACACCTTCCCACAGAGTCGGCCACGCAGTCCACGGTGATGACTTGCTGCCCTCCGGCAGGAATGGAGCCGAAGCCGGGGTAGATGGTGAACATGCCGTGCGAGTAGCGAATCTGCAGGACAAGGGCGGGGGTCGGGAGGCCCAGTGCTTCGCCAGGAGTCACGGCAGGGGTCTTTGCAGGTCCCGCTGGATCCTTCCTAATTCCTTCACCCCTCCTCCCTCCACCCATCAAACTCTGCGACCCTGTGGATTTCCGCCTGGCTGCCCTTGGCCTCGGCTTCCTCTCCTCCTCCACCTGGGATTTCATACACATCTTCCTACTTAGCTATTTCTACAGTAATGGTCTTATGCAGGTTCGTCCTTAGGAGACGGACACAGTTCACTCAGTCACAATGCTCTCCAGCCTTTCCCACATTGTTGTTGTTATGGGCCGTCGAGTCGCCTGCGACTCATAGCGACCCTATGTACAACAGCCCTAAACTCCGCTCTGTCCTGTGCCAGTTGCACTGTCTCTGACACTCCCATCCCAATTATCCCAGTCACTGAATCAATCCACCTCATAGAGGGCCTTCCTCTCCTGCACTGTCC
>NW_006399751.1:1127416-1157065 GCF_000299155.1 Elephantulus edwardii
GTGAGAAAGGCAGGGACAACACTGACACTAAAGTTAACTCCGCAATAAAGGATATACCTTTAACTTGCTGGTCTGTCTAATACTTCTCTAAATCTGAACATTCACATTGAGACAGACTAGGAAGAAGGATTGGCCATCCACTTCTGAAATAGCAGGCCTCTGAAAACCCTATGTACAACAGAACACACATACATTTCCCACATTATGTAGTATTTTTTTGAAACCGCTGTTCCTGAGTGCTAGCTACTATTTCATTGTGTGACTGTATCACGATCTCTCAATCCATTTATTGGATGATGGACACTTGGGTTGCTTCCATGTTCTTACATTTGTGAATAGCGCTGCCACGAACATAGTTGCACAGTAAATCTCTGTTGTGTCTCAGCTCTTCCATTGGGCTTGTGAGGCTGTAAATCTTCCCAGAAAAAGACTGCCTTATCCATCTTCCTAACAGCAGCTAGCAGACTCAAACTTCTAACCTTATAGTTAGCAGCCTGCCTGGTATGCAATGCACAATGCAAACCATAGCTCCTTTCTCAGAAGCAGAAACCCTCAAATCTTTTATTTAAGCAAATTTGATGGGGGTTCTGTATTTTATAAAGAACTAACCCTTAAACAAAGCAATGCAAAACTCATTGCTGTAGACAGCTGACCCTCCAGCAGGTTTCAGAGGCTGTAAATCACACAGGAGGAGACTGCCCATCTGTGTCCTGGGGAACAGCTAGCAGATTCAAATTGCCTGCCTTTGGGTTTCCCTACGAGGCCTCCAGAGCTCTCTAAAATACATATGATGAGTTTAAACATCATTTTAAGGCAATGGAGAGTCAACGAAGGCTATGAAACCAAAGTGGATACTAAAATGAAAAGTCAGAACGCCTTACTTTAAAATACATTTCGCTATGATTAGTCAATATTCCCAGAGCAGCAGATCCAAGTCCTGTTATTCTAAGGAGGGATTTGGGTGTAAGAGTGGACTGGCATTGCTGGGCTTGAAGAGACCCAGGGCCACCCACACCCACCTGGTTCGGTAAATTTCCTTCCCTCTGAACAGTGTCCGAGAACTTGGCCCCTCTGGCAAGGCCGGCCTTGTAGAAGCTCTCGCTCTCTCTGGATCTTGTGTATTTAATGAGATTGGTTCTGTTAAAGAAGCAAGAGTTCATGGTGAGGTTGAAATGGTGACATTAGACGCTTCCTGTCTGTCTGCTCACAGGGCCTGTGCTCTTGGGAACAGGAGAGAAGGCTCTTCTCTGTCTGAGACAGCAATGGTTACACAATCGGCTTGGAAATCCCATTTAATAACCATGCAAGAACTCTGTAGTAGCTATACTCATCATATAGAATCCACAAGGATATTAAAAATTACTGTGGATTGACACAGTAACCAGGGTAATGGGGGTAGGGTTGTTGGAGTTAGTGAGACTGGCTCAGGATAGGGCAGAGTTCAGAGCTATTATATATCAAATTGCTGAAAGTCTTCTTGAGACTCGATGGCACGTGACAACAACATCATGAGAAAAAGAATACTTTTCAAATGTTTACGTGAGTAAAGCATTATGTGGAGAAGTATTTTTAGACATATAATCCTTGACCTCAACACTCTTGGCACCAGCAGTCAGGAAATCAAAATATGGATTGCACTGGGAAAATCTGCAGCCAGGGACCTTTCCAGAGTACTGAGAAGTGCGTTGGTGGTATAGTGGTGAGCACAGAGCTGCCATCCAGACTACTGAAAAGCAACGATGTCAGTTTAGAGACTAAGGTGCAGCTGATGCAGGCCATGGTCTTCACAATTACTTGTTGTGAATCAGAGATCTGGACAATGACTAAGGATGGCAGAGGAAGAATCAATGCCTTTGAGTTATAGTGCTAAGAAGAGTACTGAACATGGACTGCTAAGAGAACAAACAGGACTGTCCCGGAGAGGGTGAAACCAGGCTGCTCCTTGGAGGCGAGGATCTTGGTGCTCTCTATCATACTTTAGGCTAGCTCTGCTGGCCTAGCGGCAAGAAGCTGTGCTGCAATCCTGAAGCTATGCAGTTTGAGGCCACCAGCTGCTCCATGGGAAAAAGATGGGCAATCTCCTCCTGTGTGAATAACTGCTTCTCAAAACCCACTGGAGGGTCAGCCATGTCTCGGTTCCAGCTCGTCAGTACACAATAACAACAACAACAACATCATCATCATCATACACTTTGGGCACGTGGCCAGAAGGGACCGGTCCTTGGAGAAGTACATCCTGCTCGGGAGTGTAGGGGGCCGGCACAGGAGAGGAAGCCCCCGGATGACAGGGACTGAGGCAGTAACTGGGGTAATGGGGCAGTTGTGTTGGAGAAAGGGTAGGGTAGGCTTTGGAGCTGATGTACATAGGGTCGCTTCAAGTCACAGGCAACTCAACGGCACATAACAACAACCACCAAAATCCCCAGCCTAACCTCAACACGATGGACTGACACAGTGACTGGGAACATCATGACAGCAGACACAATTCCAAGCAGAAGCGTTCAGGCCTGTTCAATGAAAACATGTTACACCCCTGATAGCAGTTAAAAATCCTCGCAATCTAGAGTCAGAACACGAGTGTTCAGAGCCCAGATCCACTGTGATTGCCCACACAATCCTGGGCAAGCAATTTCTAAACCTGAGCGATCAGATTGGCCGAAGTAAAATGTACGACGAACGTTTTTTGTAAAACGTGAAGCACAGGGGAGCTCTGGTGGCCTAGTGGCAAGGAGCTGCAACTACAATCCCAGAGGCACACGGTTCAAATCCACCAGATGCTCTGCCGGGAAAAGGAGGGACAATCTCCTCCTGTACCAGTCAGACCTGATTTGATGGTACACTCACTCACACACACACAAAAAAAAAAATTAAAAAAAAAAGTGAAGCACTAGTTTTGTGAAATGTGAAGCCCAGTTAAGGAAATCCTTGCCCTACCCTTTCTTCTGATGAATGGGGCTCTCTCCCATCAGCCTGTAGAGGGTGTACTTGAAGTCAATGACACCCTGGTTTTCTATGGTGAAGGAGCTGCTTTTCCGAGTGCCACAGGTCAAAGCCCCAAAGTTGATGATGGTGGAAGGGCTGATGCTGTATTTGGAGAAGACGGCATTCACGGAGAACTTGATGGGGATGTGGGCGACGGCCTCACCGCCTTCCGAAATGTTAGGCTCGATAATCTAGAAAGGGGAGAACATTTGGGATGACACTTGGTACCGGCTGTGTGCGGCCTTTCCGTGGCTGGCTACTCTGTCTGTGCCTTCCATCGCTGATGTGAAGCCACGTTACTATTTCATTCTCGCTCTCTCACTGTGTTAGTTTACTAAGAGCCAGTAGAGAGCGCTTACGGCGCACCAGCCATGGTCAACAGGGAACAGCGCTCTCGCCCACCCTCGGCCCCACTCCTCTTCTACCCTGGACGACTGAACGTTCTGGGCACACCTTCCCTCTGTGGCTCTATTTCTGACTTTCCATGTCCCACCTGACCCACTTTTGGTGACTTACTGGGAGCAATCCCGTGTACCCTCCATCTAGCTGCCACTGTGAATGCCTGGCTAGACCACACAGTCTTCTTTTGGACCAGAGTTCCATCCTGTCACCAGGCCAGCACCCCCTTGAGCTCTCTTACGTTGCAGTGCAGGACGGGCTGGTGATCAATCTTCACTTCCTTCTTGGCACAGAAGACCACCTGGACATTCGTGGGCTTATCCGCTGTGGTGAGAGAGCCCTTCTTGGGTTGGACCAAGAGCATGGAATTCAAGTTGGTCATGGATCTCTCTAGTGAGTCCACAGAAAAGCTGGTGGACAGGAATGCAAAGTCCACGTAAGTCATTATGCAGGGAGCCCAGGACACGAGAGAGGAGACTCTGGTGTTAGGTGTCCACCCCGCCTCTAGCTCTGGTCAAACACTATACAGAATGGTGGCCGTGCGTGCGCTCTGACCATTCCACCTTAACCGGCATTGCCTGGGGCAGGGACTGCTGGAGCTTGAGGCAAAGAGCTAGCACTGGGCTGCTCTGTGCTGGAGCTGTATCATGCAGGAGATCTCGGTCCAACAGGACACGTGACGGGAGATAAAGATCCGCTAAATGAACTCGTGTTTCTCTCCAAAGTCTGAGAGCAGTAGACAGAGGGAGAGTAGTGACACAGAGCTTGCCGCTCCAGGGAGAGAGAGGAAGGGCAGAAGGTTCTGGGATGGGAGGCCAGGGCACAACGGGGTGAGGGGAGAAGTCACAGTGTGACACGGAGGCAGGAGAAAGTCAGAGGGCCTGGAGCAGGAGCGGGAGCACCCGCTGAGGTGGGCCAGCTGGGGCTGCTCCGGGGATCCAGGCCACAGGACCGCTGGCCACCCAGCTTGTGCACGGCCCCTGCGTATCCTCACGTTCCTGCACATCCTTCCAAGGAACCCTGGTCACTGCCTCTGATCTGAGCGTCAAAGCTAAGGCCCAAGTTGTCAACCCAAACAGAGCTAAAAACTGAGACGTTTCCATCAACCACTCCTCTACAGGCACAGAGGCTTGTCTCAGTCGCGCTGGGCATTCAACTTTTTACTGATTAACAATGACACACACACTCTTCTGACTAAACACAGGGTGGAGGTGGGGGCTCGCTAATCCCAGCACTCCTTCAGCTTAAGTAAAACTGTTGCGAAGTCTCTCCTCACACTGTTGGGAGAAGTCCCTTCACCAACTGGGAGTTCTAGGGCAGGACGCCCTTTCATAGAAAAGTGACCAGGCATTAACTGCTGGCACTTCCACCAAGGACAGTATGACCTTGTCTGAGTGACCGTCCCTCCCCATCTGTTACCCAAGCCACCTTCTCTTTGGGAACCTCCTTTGTTAGTTTTTAATCTTAAGAGATGTGCACAAGACAGAACGCTGTCCCGTCAGGCACTAGTGAACTCTCTATGTAATACAATGGCTCTTAGAATGTTTTGTTGTCGTCACTGTTAGATGCCATCGAGTGGCCTGCACAATAGCTCTGAAGCCTGAGTCGTAATCCAGTCTCATTAATTCCTACACACCTACCCCCATCACCCTAGTCACTGTATCCATCCATCCATCTCATCTGGGGTCATAATGTCCTTATTCAAGGACCTGTCCCTCCTTGCAACATGCCCAAAGTACATGAGACGGAGCTTGAAAATCTGTGCCTCTGAGGAGAAACTTAGTTTCACACTCTCCAAGACAGACCTGTTTGTTCTCTTGGCGGCCCAAGTTGTTTTGTTTTTTTAAAAGAAAGAAATACTGGCGAACCCTTCCTTCATATGAAATCTTATCTAGAAGATCAACTCATAAAACAGGTAAGAGCCAGGGGCAGGGCAGGAAAGCCTGAAGCTAGATCTCCAGTCTCTCCAGCCGCTTCCCAGTGGGTCCAGCTTCCTCCAGGGAGCCCTCCAGCATTGCTAGATTTGAGAGCAGTGTGCAAACCTGCTGTCTTGTCGTCAGGTGCTGGCCAGCTGCCTCCGACTCACAGTGCGCCTATGAACAACAGGTCTGACCTTGGCCCTCTCACCCCTTCCTCATAAGCTGTGACTCTTAGATGCTGGCTTTCCTTCCCTTTGAAGCCAAGGACAGTGAGAAAAGCCAGGGTTCCCAAAGTGTCCTTGACTGCTTTTGAAACTCTCTGAGGCAGTCTCTCCTGTGAGTCCCAAGTCTGAAGAGATCCACACTACCTGAATATGATCTCATATTTCCCCCGGTTCTTCAGTTGCAGGGGCTGTCTGATTTCCTCCATGACCCGCACAACCCCGAAATCGAGGCCTCCTTCAGTCCCTGCAGAGGGGTGAGTGGGTGGGGTAGAAATGTTACCCCCTCTTAATGACGTCCACATGCAAAATCCGCAGTGACAAGTCAAAAGACTTCATCTTCTGAAAACTCTGTGGCTAGGAAAAGCTCTCGTAAGTGGCTGAGTTTCTGATAATCACCCAGGCTCTCTGCAGTCACGACTCTGAGAAGAGCTCAGCGCGTTCGTGCCGACGGCCAGCCACGCTCCCTGCAGATGGAGCGGTGGCCGTGTGCAGACGTTGCTGACATCACTCCCGGGCTTGCGCTGCCCTCTGCGGAACTTGGAACTCCACCCGCCACCCCATACCATCACACTGAGAACTTGTAATGGGTGAAAACGGCCCTTTCCCTGCCAGGGGTCGACAGACCTCGGGGGAAGCTGATGTCCAGGGAGATGTCGTAGGATTCTGCGAGGATCACGATGTTCTCCATCTGGACGATGCCAACGAGGTTTTCTGCATCTAAAACCTGGCGCAGTGACAAAGGGTCTCCAGTCAACGCGAGACTCACGGCTCCAGCTGCAGGCACAGTCCCCTCTGGGTTCTCCTCTGATGGCGATCCTGTTCCCTGTCCCTAGAACACCTGAACTGCAGACAGTGGGCAGGACACTGAAATGTCAACTCGGGATCGACTGAGGGGCGATAAAGCGGCCTGTTTGTACTGGAAAGAGCTGCGGGGGCCTGAGCACGGCCTTCCTGCTGGGGACAGCCAGCCTCTGTGCCAAAGCTTGGGGCACACAATTCTCAGTGACACTCATTCATTCAGCAGATGCCTTCTCCTCACTCGGTGACAGGGCGGGACACTGGACATGATGGCAGAGTGGGCTGTGTGGCAGCCCCCACCCTAAGCTTTGTGGACGTTCTAATGTCCAGGACCTGTGAGTGCGACCTTGTTAGGAAGAATGGTCTCCTCAGACATAATTGAAGACTCAAGCCAAGACTGTCCTGAGTGTCCAGGTGGAGACTAAATCCCGTGACAGAAAGCAGAGTCTGGAGATGGTGGCGGAAGGCAGAGACCAGACTGAGTGATCGAGCTACACACCAAGGGGTGTCTGCGGCCCCCAGAAGCTGGAAGAAGCAAAGGAGGACTCCTTCCCGGGAGCTTGAGAGGGTGTGGCCCTCCTGACACCTTGACTTTGGACTTCTGACCCCAGAACGATGAGATGATACATTTGTGCTGTTTGAAGTCACCCAGTTGGTGAAGTGGCCTTAGAGCAGCCACAGGGAATGAACCCAGATGGTGAAGAAGTCAGGTGAAACACTGTCTTCCCGGGGTTCACTACGTAAAGAGGCAGGCCAGTGTCGGAAAGGGCCAGATGCTCTGAAGAATGGCCGACAGGGAGAGTGAGGACAGCTGGCAGAGGACCCGAGATGAGGGGGTGAGGGAAGCCCTGGTGGAAGCAGTGATGTTTAGGGACCTCTGAGGCAGAAGCCAGCTCCCCACTGGGCCCAGGGACAGCACTGCTGGCAGGGATGTGGTATGTGTGGCAAGTCGAGGGGCTGAAGGAGAGAAGAGCAGTGTGACGGGTGGAGGGAGCCGTGGGTATAGCGGCAGCTGAGACCCTGGGCTTTATTCGTTTGCAATGGGAGGCCGGCAGAGTGCTTCATGGAGGAAACTCAACTGATTTGACATTTTAAAGATCCTTCAGGACAATGTGAGGGACAGGCAGAGACCGGGAAAGCAATTTGGAGGCCTCGCACAGGTTCAGAGAAGAGAGGCTGCTGGGGGCCTGAGCCAGGGCCATGGCTGTGTTGATGGAGAAGTGGATGGAAGGAGGCAGGTTGTAGAGGCAGAGCTGACAGCTGACGGGCTGTTGGAGGCGAGGCAATAAGGAAAACGGAGCTTCAAGGATGACTACCTGGTGTCTCTTGGGAGCAACTGGGTGAAAAGTGATTATTTCCTGAATGACTGGGCCTCTGGGCATGAAATCAGGCCTGGCAGCACCCCTCACTGATCCACTCATCTATCTACCCATTCATTCTACATCTGCCGAGTGTCTCTGTTCTCGGCCCTGGGCAATCGCACACCGCTGTCCTACCAATTCCACACGCAGCGACCCTCCGGGACAGAGGGACACTGCCCCCGGGAGTTTCCAAGGCTGTCAATCATCCGGGCAGCTGACTCACCCTTCTCCTACAGAGCGGGTGCTGGGTTCAAACTGCCGACCTGGTTAGCAGCCAAGCATGTTAACCAGTCTATCTCCAGGGCTCTTAACTGGGACGCGAACAAGACTGACATGGCCCCTGCCTCTGAGGAGCTGACAGTCTTATGCAGAGCAAGATAGTGTGGGCTGGTGGCTGTTAAACAGGGTGCAGATGGAAGTGCTGGCTCAAGGAGAGACAGAGAGGAAAGTGTGTGTGTGTGTGTGTGTGTGTGTGTCCTCGCGTGTGTCAGGGAACCCCACCATGCACGCATTTCAGTGACCACATCCAGGATGCGCGGAGACTTACCTCCAGCCGAATGGCTTTCTTGATGGTGATGGGCTTGGAAGGCTGGAAGTGGACCTGCAGGTTGTACTCAGACCTGGGCAGGATGGTCCCCTGGGTCTTCGGTACCGAGAAGTCGTCACCCAGGTGGTCCACGTTGGACACGCGCCAGGACACAGGCAGCAGGGAGACGTTGCGGAGGTGGATGGCCTTGGTTTCTTTCCTGCAGAGACCCAGAGAAGGGCTGCCCGTCAGTCCTCACTGAACGGAAACCGAAAGAAAGTCAAGCCTGTCCTTCTTGTCTGTGTGTCTGTGTTAGCGCTTCATTTCTTCTAGGTCTTCGAGCTTATGGGGCTGGGCTAACTTGTGTGACTTCACTTTCCCCCCTCAGACAAGCTGGCCTGCATTGGCCCAAATGCAACGACTTAATTGTTAAACTGGAGGAGAGTTGTACGAATTCCTTTATGCCCTTTCTCCCATTCATCAACTGTCTGTATTTTTGCTCTCTCGGCTTTGCATTCATATTCACATTCCCTCTCTCATACACAGCCCTGAAACCCTTCCCTCAGCCACTGCAAAGTAAACTTTGCTCCTTGAAGTGTTTCAGTGCATGTTATCTAAGAAGAAGAACATTCATTAAATCCAGAAAATTCAACGTTGATGTGATGCTGTTCTTCCCAATCACAAATACTTTAATACATTAGTATGTGAGTCCACTTAAGATTGCTCCACATTTTACAGAGGCTTATTTTACTTCCCCACTCCCCTCCTCACCCCCAAAGCTCAGAAAGACATATTGATGGTGCCAAAGTCACAGGTTTCATTGCAACACTTGGACCAATCCTCAGACCAGCCGCCCGACACTCGCAGTTGCTATGGGAACATCTGGGGCAGGTCGGGAAACTCTTCCGTTATGTCAGGTAGCTCACTAATCAGTCTGTATCAGGCCACAGGGCCTGCTCGTGAGGAGCAAGGGAGTCGAGCTCCACGTCGTAAGGAAATTCTCTCCCGAGGACGCAGCAGGCAGCCTTCTCTAGAATCATAACACGCCCATGAATGTGAAATCCTTGTCGGGTCTAATCATCTCTGCAGGTCTGTTAATTTCTAGAGCAAAGATTTTTAACTTTTTAGGGCAGTCGGTGACTTTGAGAACCATGAAGACTTGCTCTTTGGAGGAAAAGGTAGGGGAATCTTTGACTCTGCTCAGATCCACCCACTGAGACCAGGCTGTGAATGAAATAGAGTTACTAAGAGCTGTTGGGGAGGAGCTGTGGTGAAGACTTTAAGTTGCTAATCAAGAGGTCTATGGTTTAAATCCCTCCGCTGCTCTGGGGGAGACAGATTCTTCTCAATCGGCATTGGCGCGATGGTAGTGGTTTCGCTGGTTTGAACAATCCCAGCTTACATGGGCTGAGAAGTTTCACAAGAGGCAGACCTGCCAGTGTGGAAAGGGAGAACGTCTTCAGTGAACCAGGCTTAAATGGTCACCTTAGGACTAAATGGCCTCTAGGTCCCTGTCTAGGTCTGCCTTCCGTGAATCATCTAGAGCACTGACCTGCCCAGTAAGAGCCGCTCAAAATGCAACTGCTTCTGGTCCAGCTCCAGCTCAGGGCGGACCCCCAGGCAGCTCAACTTGAAGATGGCTGGCTTGGGGTTCTCCTTGATGCAGCAGACGACGCTGTCTTCAAACACGCCCACCGCAGTTGGGTAGGCCCACAAGGTCAGCAGCTAACGGAAGAGGCCACAGAAAGCAGAGACTTACATCGAGAGGGCTGAGACTTCCCAGCAGGCCTCGACCTCGCCTCTGTGTCAGTGTACCTGCTTCTCGTTGGGTTTCAGAAACATGACGGTGGGCTCCAAGAAGTAAGTGTTCGCTCTGACGTCATTCTGGAAACAAAAGTGCACTTCCACAAACATGGGAGAGTTGTTGAGGATTGTCAGCGTCTCCGTGTTCCCTGGGAAGAGGGATGACTTGTACCTGGAAGGGAGTCGAAGTGGAGACGTGGTTACGAGGACTGAGGAAGGACACGGGTGGAAGGGAGACTGCCGAGGGCACGGCAGTTCAAGGGGACAGTGTGGCTACACCAATGCAGTGGCAGAAGGGTGACCAGGGCCGCGGCGTTGTGTGGACTTGACTCTGATCGCACCACAGGCCTCACACACCGTGGTCTGGCCTCCCTTTCCCCAGCCTCAGTGAGACGTTCTTTCTGTTTCTCATCCTGTTCTTTCTCTTCTCCAGTAAATAGTTACTGAACAGTTGAGGGGGTGAGTCAATGAATGAACAAATGCACTTTCTCAGGGCTCCCAGTGGCGGGCTGCACCCCAACTGGTCTGTGTTTTGCACTCTATGAAGAATGCAGGCAGGGAAGCCTGGAGGGGCAGATGTTAAACACGCATGACAAAGCAGGTATGCACCCTTCCGCCAAGTCTCCCCCTTCCACCCAGACATTCACCTCTCCTGGTACAAGGCAGTACAGCTTAGCGGATGGGGGTCCTGGGGTCGAACAAACCCGGTGTGACTCAGCACGGTCAATACATGTTCATACTGTTATCATTCTTACAGACTTGGGACTAGCTGATGATGTTATTTGCTGTCAAGTCAAAACTACCTCCTAGTTGGCCCTCCCGAGGGGTTTCAGAGATGGTTAATTGCATGGGGGGAGACTGCTCACCTTTCTCCCCCAGAGCAGTGAACAGCCTGGACCCACGTATGACTCAGGAGCCCAAATGAGGGCCTTACATCCACCTTGATAAAACACAGCACTTACTTGTCTCTTGATTTTCCACAAAGCAGTGGCCCGAAGTAAAATCTGTCCATGCTTGTAACATATTTCTTAAAGACGATCTCATGTGACTTCATGTCGTCCTTGCGCTGCGGGAACACCACCCTAAACGCCAGCAGAGAGGTTCCTTGTTAGGGTGAGGCTGACAGTGCATGTTTGATGCCTTCCTGAAGCCAACACTTCCTGGTCAGCTAAGGGGCCGAGCAGGTGTCTGGAGACCAAGTGACTCTTAGTTTGAGGGTCAGGTTGAGCTTTTACTCCCCCCGATGCGTGAAGCCAGGAGCTGCCATCATTTTAGACTTCAGCAGCTGGCAGGGAGGGCCAAGGGGGCGGCACTGCATTTCCTGTGCTACTGCTTCCAGCTAGAAAAATCCTTATTGTTGTTATGTAGCATTAAGCTGGAACCAACCTGTAACTTCCAGAACTATGGGATAATACCTGTTTCTAAAAACCTCTCTTTTGTTATTGTAGCTCTAGGAAATAAAAATATCTATTAACATATTATTATTATTATCA
The DNA here is from genome assembly GCF_000299155.1 of Elephantulus edwardii. Lineage (NCBI taxonomy): Eukaryota > Metazoa > Chordata > Mammalia > Macroscelidea > Macroscelididae > Elephantulus > Elephantulus edwardii. Next base: position 1,138,922 of record NW_006399751.1, read on the forward strand.
CCATTTTCTTCACATTAATTTGGGAATGTCACAAGGTACTTACTCTGTCATTTCTGCAACTCTTAGTCTACATCCCAGGTCCCGAAGTCCAATACAAGAGGGTCTGTTGCTGTTCTAGTTCCATGTTATTATTAGAGCCATCTTATTCAAAGTATTATGGGGGGGAATAAAAATGTACCTTGGTCACCATTTCTTTGACAATCCTATACATGCTTACTTTGGGTCTTGGCAGATGTATGGATAAGTGCAGGTGCCTTTGCAGCAAAGCTGGTACTGCTGCCGACTTCCAAGGATCTCAAAGTTGAAAATCTGCTCAAAGTCCCCGAGATCACATGAGGAGAAGTGCACTCGCAGAGCCACCTCGCCATTGGCTGGCACGATCCAGCGGAAATGATTCAGCCTGCCAAGGACCAAGGAGCCTTTTACAACGAGAACGTGTCCTTGTGGCCCAGAAAGACCCAAGAGTTGGCTGGAAGAAGCCCTGTCCTGTTGAGTTAGGTGTGGGCAGGTCACGGTGACACTCTGGCAGGTCAGCCTAATCCTCTTTGGCGCTGTGACACCCAGGACCTCAGCTTTGGGGGCGCAGCGCCCACCCCCACCTTGCCTTCCTGGAGGCCCACCTGATGAACTTCTCCTGGGAGTGCTGCCCAGTCAAGCTGTTCTGGTCGACCTCTGACAGAGGTGCAACGTTCCCCGAAGCTGCTCCGGAAAGGCTCTTCTTGTTAACGGCTCTGCGCTTGTCTTTCTGAGAGTCCCGGGACTGCTCTGATTTCTCTTTCTGTTTCTGTTTGTTGGCTTTAGATGAGGTGGTCTGCTCCTCCTGGGACTGAACGAAAAATGAACACGTGGTAACAAATGCACAAGAACAAAAGACCTGGGGGCTCTTCCCATCTATATGTGGGTCCAGGGTGACACCCCCTACCCTGCTCTCCCCAGTGCCCTGTGCCCCAAGGAAGAGGTCGACCAGAGCTGGTAAAGCAGGGCATCATGTTTTCACAGCACTGCTAAGCCCCTTGCCCGCTGCTGTCTGCCTTCCAATTCCTGATTTATTCTAGTGAGTTTTTATTTATATATATGTTCTTTATATCCACACACACATTTTCCCCAGTTTTTTAATTATTTTAAGCAATCTGTCATAATGAATAAATTCTAATTTATTAATATTTTTTAACCCTTTTTAAAAAAATTGTGGTTTTAGTGAAAATTTATAGGTACCTTGGGTTTCCATCCATCCATCCATTCATTCATATACATTTTCCTCCCTTCCCATCCCCGCCTCTCTCCCCTAATTCACTTTGCAACACGTCTTGTTCCAGATTAGAACTGTCATACACACAGTGCCTAATTATCCATTCTTTCAGACAGTCTTTCTCATCACCTATTCCAGTGCCGTGTCTACTATCTATCAATTGTCTTCCAATTCCCCTTCTCTGTGTGTCCATCCTATTTTTATAACAGTGGTCCTATGCAGTGTCTGTCCTCTTGTGACTGAGATATTTCACTCAGCATAATGTCTTCCAGACTCATCCATGTTGTGTAGTGTTTTACAATGCTGTGTAATATTCCACTATGTGAGCGTACCACAAATTTTCTATCCATTTGTTTGCTGATGGGTACTTGGGTTGCTTCCACCTCTTCACTATTGTGAATAATACTGCAACAAACACGTGTGTGTATACAATCAGTTTGTATCACAGCTCTGGTTTCTTTACGTTATACCCACAACAGTAGGAGAGCTGGGTCAAATGGTATGTCTATTTCCAACGTTTTGAGGAAGTGTCAGACTGCCTTCCTTAATGGTTATACCACACTTTATTATTTTCTGACTTTTCATTTATTTATAAGGTTTAAATTCTTCTTCCTTATTTGGTAGGGGGAGCTCTGGTGGCCTGCTCTGCAGGGTGTGTCCCTCCCTCGGTGCGGGGCGTTAAGAGTCAGCAGCGACTTGAGGGAAGTGAGTTTGTGGTTGTTTTAATGTCGACTTTTTATTTTGGATTTGGCGAGAAAGAACTTCAACCAGACAGACTGACACAGTAACTGTCCCAATGGGCTCGAGTATGTCAGAGGTCACGAGGATGGAACAGGACAGGAGAGGGGTCAGATCTGTTGTTCACAGGGCTGTTACAGGTCGTACCCAACACAACAGCACCTAACAACAGCATAAATGTTGAAGACATAGTCCAACAAACATTAGGTTCAATAGTTCTTCTTGGTTAGCCCTATTTGGATTATTCTTTTTTTTTTCTTCTGAAACTTTAGAAGTACGTTGCAGACATGATGACACTCTATCCCTAAATACGTTAGTCTGCATAGCTTCTGAGGATAGTTTTCTACACCACTGCAAGACCACGGTCCCAACTAAGAGAAGCAAATGGAATTCGATACCAATTGGCCCAGCACAGTCTATACGAAAAATGTCCCATGTGTCTTGGGTATGATTTTACTATCCATCCTCCCCCCAGTAAATACTGATGTTTTCTTTATTGGTTTTGTGATGTTTCCTTTGTCCCTTGTCAACTGGGAACCTCTCTCCCCACCACACTGACTTATTAGAGAGATCAGCTCCTCTCTCCTGCGGGGCAGTCCACACTCCGAGCTGTTCTGGCTATTCTCACGGTGCCTTTGAACTTACTCCTTTCCTCCCTGTAGACTAAATATTAAAGCCGGAACAGATTCACAGGTGATCTTTGTACTTTCTACTCCATCAGAGCAGCAGACAAATCAAGTCGGGATGACCCGCTCTCACAGATAAAAGTCAAGTCCACGTGGCAGGGTGCCCTCGAGACCCCTCTAATGTGGAGCAGGCCTCGCTCTGTAGTCAGCACACCATGCGCGTACGGAGCTCTGCTTCTGCGCACGCGTCCTGTTCGCCATCTCTCCTCCACCGTTTACGAGTCGCTGGGGGCTCCTAATCGGTTAATCCACTGTGCGTAACAATCCGGCCCTATTCTAATTCTTCAGTCTCAGTGGCCGTTCTTTCAGATGGTGACAGTTCCCTTGTCAGCCACTGTAAACTTCAGTTTCTCCTAAAGAACTCCCTTCTTCTCAATGGCCAAGCTCTAATGCCAAACTGCAGGAAAGGAGGGCCTCTGACTGACGGTGCTGGAGAAGAGTTCTGAACACTCTCTGGGCTTCCAGAGGAGCAAACACATCTGTCTTGGAGGAAGAGCAACCAGTGTGTTCTTTAGAGACAGGGAGGGGGAAACTTCATCTCACATATTTGGGTATGTCGTCAGGAGATGCTAGTCCTTGGGAAGAGGCATTACGCCAGGAAAGATGGTCGGTGAAAGGAGGGAGGCTCCGGACGAGGTGGACAGACCAGGGGACTGTAACAAAGGGCTCGAACCTGTCAGAGACTGTGAGGATGGCACGGGGCTGGGAAAGGTTATCTGTTGGTCACAGGGTTGCTGTGACCCGCACCAGCACGATGACATCTAACAGCAGCAACATCCTAGTGAGGGGGGAGCCCTGGTAGTGCAGTCGCTTAAGCACTGGGCTGCTAACCAGAGGATGGTGGCTTGAATCTACTGGCTGCTTGGGGGTGGGGTGGGGGGGTGGATTAGAGTTTCCTCTTGGAAAGATTTAAAACCCGGGGAATCCAACGGAAGGTCACCACGCACTGGAATCACCTCGGCAGCAGTGGGGTTTGGGGTTTATCCTAAGAAATTAGAAAGTCTCTCTGTCACTTTTTTACACACATGCTTCCTGCATATTCTTGCAGTCAAATATACTTTTGCTTGTCACTTTTTTCTATTAAGTTTATCTATAATTCTATCTTTTTAAACATTTCTTTTTCTTTTAAAGTATTTTCATTCAGGAGTCACTTGTGTGCATTATGTAAAGAAAGACAGTAGACAGGACCTGACGGAAATGCCCCATCTTCTCACGGCAGTACCCTGAGCGTGCGCTCCTCTCCAGGGCGCCTTGTGCTCTCTCCACTCGCTCTCGGTAGCTTTGCGCCCTGTTGGAAGGATGCCTACGCCTTGAAACACATTCTTAGTGGCTTTTCAAAACCCCCATGGGGTTGCAAAAGGTTGAGTGATGACAATTTTTTTAAGTCTCTCTTGGAGGGAATAAGACAAGTCCCATCCTGGGGAGATACAGATCGGGGTGCTCCTGCCAGTTCCTCAGGCTGGACCCCCTTGTCTAGAGAAGTCTGGGGAAAAACTTACTTCTTTGAGCATGAAAAAAAAAATCAAACCTACTGCCTACGAGCTTGCAAGCAGGAGTGGCATCCACTTCCATAATAGCTTGTCTCTGGAAACCTTATGAACTGGGAGAAAGGTCGAAAGTTGAGAGAGAGAGAGCAAGAGAGCGAGCGCACACGCATGCAGTTGGCCTAGCGGACAGAAAGTCATGCTCCAAAGCCAAAGCCCTCAGGCCTGCCTTTGTTTTTGGTAAAACATTGAGCAGTTTGTAAAGAGCATCAAGGACATGGAGAAGAATAACAAAACAATCTTTTCTAATGCACAAAGGGAACTGAAAAAAGAACTAGATGCACTGCAAAAGAAAATGTTAATAGACGCTCATAAGCAAGAGGTGGCAAATGTTCGCAAGTCTATTGAGTCCCTGTTAGCTTGATGATTCTTTGAAGGAAGAACATGTCTCTAAGGAACATGACACAGTTCTAACATGAGCTGCATTAAAATACATTTGCTATTAAACATCCTAGTTTAAATTAAAAAAAAAACCATTCTTTCTAGGTCGTGCAACCCTGGTCTGTCCACTTGCTGTACAGAGGTAACTCATGGTTGCTGTGAAGCCAAACACTGCACCTCCCTGCTCCCTGCCATCCTCTGGGCCAGGCCAGGAGCTCACGACCTCGCCTGCTTGTCCACGTGTTACCTTTGCATTGACTGAGGGTGAGGACAGCTCTGTTTCGGCCTCTGTCTCTTTCTTATCCTCCAATGAGGAGAGCTCGTCTGATTGTGGACACACAAAGACGAAGCACTTCAGGATGTCTGCTGGGGCCAGAGGCAGGCGCTTCACAGGGTAGGGGATGACCGAGAACAAGGTGGGAGGCGGGATGGGTGGTCCAGAGGACCCCAGGCCCAAGATGTCCAGGATCTAAAAGAAAAGGGCATTGTTAATTTCTTGACAGATGAACCTCAAACAACTCATGTGTGTGAACACTGCTCAGACCTCCGCCAGGCCCTCCCCGCAGCATTCCTGAGAGCTATGCCCAGGGCCTGACAGCTCTGCTCCCTCCAGACTCCAGCCGGCCTTCTCACAACTGTTCAACTGCCATACTTTGCAACTGGACTGTAAACCCCATTAAGACAAAACACAGGGCAACAGCACTCAATACACCTGCACTGGATGTAAAGAGACCAGCTCTCAAGATCCTGGTGTGTGCAGTAGAGAGCTGTCCCACCCACTTTCAGTGTCTATGTTAACTTTCCATTTTGCTTTAAGCCTGTTGTCCCTCTAAAGGTGAAAGAAAGTTCAGACTGGAACAGCAGAGACAGAAACGACAGTTCTGGGGTGAGGTCAGAGGTGAGAAGCCAGAGTGAATCGTGACGAGGCAGGGGTGTTACTCCTGTTCTTGCAGGTCATTCATTTCACTATGGCACATAAAGGACAATGTCTTTCCTGCACGGCCCAAAGATCTACCAGCAACTTCTTCCCAGCATGTAAAGACCACCTTCATCTCAATCCAGCGTATGATCCCTGGATTTAACTGCTACCATCACAACAGGAAATGTCATAGCCCACCGAGCAGGCAGCTAGCTTCAGACACAGAGAGAGCCATGCTGAGGTCAGGCCGCTAAAGGCATTTCTGGACTAACCTCGTGGCTGGAGCTAAGTCTTCAGGATTTAGAATGTCAGTGAGGAAGGAGGTGAACAATGTGTCCCAATTACTAGATGCCCAAAGCCAGAGGAAGGCTCTAACTTACTGCTTAGAGTGTGGAAAGCAGAAAACAAGTCAAAAGGATGCCCTTGGCTCTAAGTGAGAGGACGTTCTTGGCTACAAAAGCATAAACTAAGTGGAGTTGATGCTGTGTTTACGGTAGCACTACGACCCAGTCATGCCCAGCTCTGTCCTTTTTTGGCAATCACCCTGGTCCTTCCCTCGGTGCTCACTCATCATGTATCCTACTCTTTCAGGCTCTATTTCCTACCTCCTAATCCTGCACCTAGTTTCTGGTGAACTAAAGCAAGAACCAGAAGACTGCAGACGGAATCTGACTGGGTTTCCTAAATACAGTTTTATTGGAACATAGCCAGGACCATCTGTTTACATATTGCTGATTGTTTTTATTGCCTAGAAAGGCAGTGTTGCTACAATAAAAGCTGCATCATTTGTAACTTAAAGTATTCTTGTTTGGTACCAATGCTCCTCCCTAAAACAGGACCCAATACAGGTGGCTTCTCCTGAGGTCAGTGGGATAACGGACATCTGTGGAACTTTCTATGGCTTTCCATCAGACAGAAAAAAGTCCTTTAGGTTATTGTCTTGCATCTCTGGGGTCACTGTAGATGAATGGAATTCAGGGGAAGGTGGAGAGAAACACCTCTACACTGACACACACTCTACATGACAACTATTCATGCCTGTACCTGGTCTCTTTTGGGAAGTCTGTCGTTCTCCAGGGCCTGCTTCCAGTTCAAACCTTCCAGGTCAGGAGTCTGGATGGTGATGAAGGGCACGCCCAGGTCCTTCTTGCCCTCATGGTCTTCCTCCACGTCCCCCTCGCCCCAGTCGCTGCGCTCCTCCATGGCCCGGAGCTTCTCCAGTCGCTCCCTCTCGGCCTTCTCCCGCTCCAGACGTTCCCTCTCGGCTCGTTCCTTCTCCAGGCGCTCCCTCTCTCGGTCCTTGCGGCCTCTGCGCCCGCTTGATGGGACCTGGCGCTGGTCGTCCTGCTCGTGGGGCGTCTCCTCGGCCCCCAGGTGAGGCTGCTGAACACCTTGCTTGCGGTCCCAGAAGATAAGGATGCTTTGGATTTCCTTTAAGTTCAGCTCATAGTTCTTGAACCCTTGAGCCAGCTGTCTGTCTGAGTCCTTCATGACATAGTCCTTTTCACTTTCTTCCTCTTGGACCAGAGGAATCCCAGTGTAACTGTAATCAGCAGCCTGGGGCTTTCTCTTCTTTAGGTCTTCCTTCTCCGACAGTCCCTGCTCTTTGAGAGACACTTTCATGTCAACGGCCTCCGGCTTTGCGTCTGTTTTGGAAAAAGTTAGAACCTAGAGGACAAAACCATACGATAGTCTTTTAAGGGCGAGGAAATGGCAACAGGGGAAGGCATGAGGATGCTGTGCTTCATAAGGACGCCTCACAGGGGGCCTCTTGTGAACACTAGGGTTGTACCCAAGCATCATCTCCGGAGCCACTACCAAAATATCCATTCTCTGGTCCTTCTACCATCAAGCTGGCTGGCACCTGGCATCAAGCATTCTCACACAGCTGTCTAGGTGCTTTGATATGGGGGTGACATGGGGTGATTGCTCAAAACAGTTCTCCTAGCCGTTGGCTTTGACTTTCACCACATGACTGTGTGGGAACTTGAAATGGGAAGTGTATAAACGAACCATGGTATTGGTCATGTTCACCATCCCACCCCGTTCAATTGTGCGGGTTTAGCCGCAAAGATGGAAATCTCACTACCAGCGAGGAAAAAGAAGCCGAGGGTGCAGTGTGCATCCTGTGGGGCCAGAGATTCCTGTCAGACCGGGTTCCACATGAGACTGGTAGCAGCCTCCAGAGAGAATAAGAGACTGGTATGAGACAGAGCTGACATGGGACGGCTTTGCTACCACTTGCCGGAGGACTGAAGGAAGACGCTGTAACTGGCAGCACTCAGGGCACTAGGTAACACTGACCTAGGCCATGAGCCTGAAGGGCAAAGGGACAGCGAGCTGCTTGAGAAGCTGCCTTGACTGAGGAATTGTATCTTGCTGTCAACTTGAACTGTAACCTGTTAGTTTTCCTAATAAACCCCTTAACAGTGAGGGTGGATCTTTGAGATCTGTGCAGTCATTGCAACGGATTTTGGACCCTACAGGAAAGCAGTTTGTTTGGGGTTGGAATTAGCAGTAGGTGTGAGTGGCCCTGGCTGACCTCATGGGCACTGGTTTTGGTCTGTGGATGTTCCTGATGGAGAATGTTCCCCTCTGTGAAGTTAACAGGGCTCAGAAGCAGCTGACCCCGTGCTGTTCTTACTCTAGGTACAGATACGCAGTCCTGGTCAACAGCCTCCCTCCGGCAGTTGTCTGGTCAACATGACTCTGGCACTGGCCATAGAGGACTGTGGTCTTTTCACAGCTGCACTGACCCAGGTGAGGCCTTTGCTCTCTGCCTCACCTGATGAGTAGGGGGAGAACTAGGAATCTCATAGGACTAAACAGAGGACAGACAGACAGGACGGCAGAGGACAGACAGACACGACAGCAGAGGACAGACAGACAAGATGGCAGAGGACAGACAGACAGGATGGCTGAGGACAGACACAACGGCAGAGGAAAGACAGGACGGCAGAGGACAGACAGGACGGCAGAGGACAGACACGACGGCAGAGGACAGACACGACGGCAGAGGACAGACAGACAGGATGGCAGAGGACAGACAGGACAGCAGAGGACAGACAGGATGGCAGAGGACAGACACGATGGCAGAAGATAGACAGACAGGACGGCAGAGGACAGACAGGATGGCAGAGGAAAGACACGATGGCAGAAGATAGACAGGACGGCAGAGGACAGACAGACAGGACGGCAGAGGACAGACAGGATGGCAGAGGATAGACAGATAGGATGGCAGAGGATAGACAGACAAGGCAGTAGAGGACAGACAAACAGGACCAGGACGGCAAAGAACAAACAGGGCAAAGTTCAGATCTGTTGTTCACTTACTACGAGTTGTGGTCAACTGAATGGCACCTAACAAACAACCATGAGCTACTTTAATGTTAATGAGTTTGAAAGAGATTGACTTTTTTAAGAGAATAATATGAATAAATAATCAGACTAAGAAGTAAATGAAATTCAAAGACTTTAATCTTTAAAGAAATTGATTCTATAATTTAAGGCATATACCTAAGACAATATCAAACCTATCAATTTTATAGTCTACAAAGACTTTAAAGATTAGATAATGTACTTGATGCAAAATCGTCTGTAGCAGGAAAAAGAGGAAAAGCTCTCCAACTTATCTGATAAAGCTCATGTACCACCGATATGAAAACAAATGAAGGACAGTATAAGAAAAGAAAATTACAAACCAATTTCATTTGTCAGCATGGTGACAAAAGCCTTAAGCAATATATTAAAAAACTGAAACAAGGGGAGCTCTGGTGGCCTACTGGCAAGGAGCTGCAACTACAATCCCAGAGGCGCACGGATCAAATCCACCAGATGCTCTGCCGGGGAAGGAGGGACAATCTCCTCCTGTACCAGTCAGAGCTGATTTGACGGTACACTCACACAAAAATAATAAAATAAAATAAAATAAACCCTGAAACAAGCCATACCCTTAAAACAGACTAAATTATGACCTAGGAGGATTAACACTTGGAGGATGAAGATGGTTAAATAATAGAAAATCCATGGATATGACATGGCTTTATGTGTGGTCAGATTAGAAAAGAAAACCAAACACGATCACAGCTCTGGATGCTGAGAAACTATTTGATATAACACAACATCCCGAAGTAGGAAAGTGGAACACAGTACAGTATCTCCAAAATCCATCCGTACGAAGGCCTTGAGAAGCCACAAAGGCAGTGGAACTGTCTACGCCTTTGGTTGGGAGAGGAACAAACCACAGAGCAGTGGGCCCAGAATTTGGGGCTGAGAAGATATTCCGGAAGACTCATGGGCTGGGGTTCAAAAATTGGCCTTGAGTTCTGCCACATTAAAGTTGAGTTTGGTAACTCTCCAGCGACTTAGGCCAGGACTCCAAAAGGCCGTATTCTAGGAAGAAGGGTGGGGTAGAAATGGACTAAGCCCCCCGTACTAACGTTCAGCTTCAGTGATACCCCCCACCCCCCGATCCCTGATTAAATGAAGCCTGACTCAAATGATAATTCTCTCTGGAGGGAGCTAACAGTACCGAGACCTCGAAATGCACTTGAATTATGCTCCTGGTGAAGAACGCAGGGCAGACTGTGAGCAGAACAAACAAGCCTTTCTCAGCAGGAGTGCAGCCAGAATGCCCCTTAGCAGCAAAGTGGCGAGAGAGACATCACGTCATGTCACGTCACATACTCGGAATATGTTGTCAGGAGGCACCAGCCCCAGGGGCGGGAGCAGCGGCAGTGAGGACGGGGCAGTGCTCTGCTCTCACATCTGTGAAGGTGCTACGGGCTGGACTCAGCTTGATGACAATGAAGACCTAGGATGACAGCCCTGTCCAGAAAGGGGCCAGAGGAGTGGCTGAGAAAGAGAACAGCACAGGAGACAGAGCGCGCTCAGGATGCAGAGAGAAAGAACACCGAGGAGGGGCCAGTCCTCAGGCACAACACCTGCAGAAGGAAAGCCGGCAAGTCGGGGGGAACCGCGCATGCGGGATCTGGGAATGGACACGCTGGACTTTGGGTGTGAGGGGTGGTGGAGTCAGAAGCAGGTTAGAGGAGGCTGAGGCACGGCTGGCAGGTGAGCGGAGACAGCTCCTCAAAGGAGAGAGGAGAAATAGGGTGGTCATCACAGGTGCCAGGGCTGACTGAGGAGTCCTGAAAAGGAGGTGTGTGTTCACACTGGGGCGTGAGAACATCCCGGAGGAAGGAAGCCTCAGATGATCCAAGAGACAGACCTGCAGAGGAGGCAGGAGGCCCTCTGAGCTGTGTTCTTGCCAGTTTTTCCTTTTCACTTCAGTCTCCCTCTGGAACTTTCATGCACTTTCTGAGAATACCTGATCTTAGCACATTTTCCTGAACTAAAGATTTTTCCAGACCAGGTACCTTCATTCCAAGAGGAGTCTCAAGGAGTTGTCCTGGGAAAAGACGGTCTGTGCCTTGTGTTAAGTTCACATGGTATATGCACATGGGCACGGCCCCGATGCAGCCTTCCCCCAGATCAACCAAGTACACGCCACGCCACACCGGAAAGGGACCTGCCTGGGTCCTGAAGGGGAAGCTGCGGAGGGTGCCGAAGTCATACCAACTGCAGCTGAGAGCAAAACAAGGGAAACCCACAAAGATGGGCTTCAAACCTCCAAAGAGGAAGCTGGTGGGCATAATTCAGGGCTAACTGGGCTTCCTTTTGATGGGGACAAGCATACTGACCTGGAAGGGTAGCTGGGATGCTTAGCGTCTAGCTTATGATGAGGGTCCATACGCCTTTCCTCCCACCCTCTGCTCCTCCACAAAACCCAAACACTGGAGTGGATTTTCTGGACCCACAGACCCCTGCTGCTGGCCCTGGGCGGGTGGGCCTCAGGCGGCTGTACCTGGCGGCTCACAGTCTGAGCTTTCTTCAGGTGGTTTTCCTCCTTCGGTGGGGCCGCCTTGGGCTTCCTAATCCGGCGCTTCAGCTCCTCCTCTTCCCGCTGCCGCTCGAGCTCCTGCTGCAGCTTCTTTTCCTGCATCTCTCGTGCCAGCCTCTCCTGCTCCCTTCAGTGAACCGAACAAGAGAAAGAGCGTTCAGAGACCCTCCGGCCTGGGAAACCGAGGGGCACTGGCACGGTGGTCTTAGACATAAAAAGCAAGCAGGAGAGAATTAACGAGGACAGATGAGATGGACAGAAATAAAGGACTTTCCCCTAAAAGACCCCCACTGCCATCTAGTCGATTCTGACTCACAGTGACCCCTAAGGACAGACTGGAATTGCCCCATTGGGTTTCCAAGGCTGTGGTATTTGTGGAAGTAGGGTACCCCAGTTTTCTCCCATAGAGTAGCTGGTGGACTTGAACCGCTTATCTTTGAGTTAGAAGCTAAAGGAGCATTTAAGGAGTAAGGAAATGATGGAAGGGTGGGAAGAAGGAAGGAGACATACTATGGCCGACATCTATTTCTGAAGAGTTAGGTATCCAACAATACTTGGATTAAAGCATTTTAACCCAATAAATCTCACTAGGAGAGCTTTGCCCCTGACCTGCGCTCCTGCCCCAGCCACCTTTCAGGAGAGGGGAGGCCAAGGCTGACCATCTGACCATACGCTTGGTGCTGGTGAGCTTTCTGGAACCCAGACGCCCCTTACTGGGCTTCTCAGGAGAATGAAATGACTGGTATACTTGAACTGCTGGCCTTTCACTTATCAGTCAGATGAGCTATGCTTTACGCCACTAGTGCACAACTTTAAAAGACTGCTCTGGAATCAGGACAGAGGAGGCCCAGCCTGCTCTCCCGTCACACGTGACGTCCAGGTGACAGGACTCAGCACCTTCACCAGCCCCTGCTGTGGCCACGTGGAGCCACGGCGCCGGTCCCAGGGCCTGCTCTCCCCCCTCACTTTCTCCCTGCCTGCTGGGGTCCAGCCAGCTCCGTCCTTGCTGTGCACAGCACCGCGTGCCCAGTACACACGAGCAAGGAGGGGCAGCCTGTCCGTGTATGCAACCACTCCCAGGGAACCCTGCTGGTCCTCGGTTGCTGTGGCTCCCCCCCCCGGAAGCCCACTGGCCACACCATTGCTTTGGCAGAGAGACTGCAGATACATCATTGCTTAGTTCAGAGGTTCAAATGTGGACTTTCTAAGTTACAGTGAGGTGGCTGCCTGAAGGTAAAGGCCTTGAGAAGAAATATGAACGTTCCCCTTTTCTCAGCACTTCATGGCCGGGCTGGGCCTGGGGAACCAGGAGACTGTGCTAACAGCAGGCTGGGAAGTGGACAGGAGGCAGGGAGATGGGGTATCCCTTTTGGGGTCAGTGTGAGGAAGCAGAAGGTGGAGAAGAGAGGAGTATCTGCACTCTGCCCACCTCTTCCTTCCCAAGTGGCCGAAACCTTGGAGACAGGAGGAAGCAAGGACAGAGGAGGCAGCTGAGAGCACGAGCCTGTGGGCCTATCCCGGGTCACAGGTGAATGGCCCTGGCTGAGGACAGACTGGGAGAGGCAGGACCCCAGGGACTGGAAGTCGCACCAGAAGTCAGGATGGGGCTGGGGCAGAAGACAGGCTGAGCTCCAGGAACAGTGGCTGTACTCCTGCCTGGGCTGCCAGCTGTGGATAGGGAGCAGTGAGGGAGAGAGGACCGTGGCCAGGGGCTACTCTCTCCACAGCCATTACTGCGGGACATGAGCTTTGTCCTGGTCCCGAAAGCCTCGAGAAAGGGAACAAGCCCTGAGCTGCTGCGAGAAGCCCTGAGCAGGTGTGAGAAGCAGCTGCAATGACAAAGCCAGGGCCCTGGATGGAAACGATACCCCGCTATCTGCTGGCCTCCTTCATCTCCAGGCAGACGGCCCAGAGCTGGGAGTGCCCACCCCAGCGCTGGTCTCCAGGGAGTACACTGCCCTACATGAGTTCCTCAGGGTCAGTGGGACCCCGCTCGGTCAGACCCCAGGTTCAGACCTCTTCTTCCTCTCCCGGAGGGTCCGCTGAACCTCCCTGTCGAAGGCGACCTTCTCCTCCTCGGTCAGGGCATCGTACTCCTCCTCGTCCATGTTCTGCAGGCGTTCCTTGTCTTTCAGCACAGCCTCCCTGCGCTTGTACTCTGAGGGGGGACAGAGGGAGTGTGGGAAGACGTCACAGCCAGCTCGGGCTGGGGGCCCCTCTGACTGAGCTTTTTTCCTGGCCAGGCAGAGTGAGGGCAGCCCTCAACTGGTATCCAGTTCCTGCAGAATTTCTCACCTATGGGCTTAGACACTGCAGGCTTAGACAAAACCCATGAGAAAGGACGGGACTCATGCTATGTTCTCCTGGGGCTGGTGACGTGATGAGGGGCGCAGTGTGACGGTGATGACAGGAATGTCGGCCTTGGCCTACAGAAGGGCGGGGTTCATCCCTCCCAAGGAACCCTCCTAGCAAGGCCCTTAGGTCATGGCTTCCTCACGGTTCACAGACAAGTGTGACTGTGGTCACCTCACAGGGAACTGGCGAGGCACCAGCAGGACAGTGGACGCGAACAGTTCACCTAAGCCCACAGAAACCCGGGGGAGCCCACCAAGGCAGGAGCGGGGTCTTGCCTTCTTGCTCCTTCTTGGTCTTCTCCTGGGCCTTCATGGCTGCGTAGTCCTGGGCCATGTTGATGACGTAGATGTGCTCCCGATTGCCAATGGCCTTCAGCAGGCAGAGGAGGGCGGAAGGCCCGTTCCGAGCGAAGAGCGTCTCGAGGCCATCGAATATCACCCCCCGGAAGCAGTCATTCAGCTGAAACCAGAGCCGGTGCGTCAGCCCGTTCTCTACAGGGGAGCCCCTCTCGTTGGTGCTGCAGTGAGCTCTGCAACCCCCCATGAAGACACCATTCACGTTCTCTACAGGGGAGCCCCTCTCGTTGGTGCTGCAGTGAGCTCTGCAACCCCCCCATGAAGGGTCCCCGTGAAGACACCATTCACGTTCTCTACGGGGGAGCCCCTCTCGTTGGTGCTGCAGTGGGCTCTGCAGCCCCCCCCCGTGAAGGGTCCCCGTGAAGACACCATTCACGTTCTCTACGGGGGAGCCCCTCTCGTTGGTGCTGCAGTCGGCTCTGCAGCTCCCTCCGTGAAGGGTCCCCGTGAAGACACCGTTCAACTGCCCTCTGCCAGCCGCAGGCACAGGGAGTGAAGGCGAAAAGCAAAGGTGTCCCCAGCGCGATGGGCCGTTTGTATTTGTCTTGGTGGCTTTGTAGACTATGAACATATAGAAACATGGGCTACTGAAGAATAACCTTCGTGGAACTGCAGTGCTGCTGAACACGGGGCCCACTGTCCTGTCACCACTGGGTCAGAAACCTCATGCTCCCAGTTATGGACGGGAGAGGGAGCTCAGGTCAGAATGTAAACTGACGACAACATGAAACAAACTGTTGAGTTCTGCGGACAATTGCTTTGTCCAGACTTTGTCACTGAAGGAAGCCATACAAGCTTCCTTACTGCATCCGAGGCCAGCACTGAGAAGTGCAGCTCCCAGGGCCGGCTGTGGGCTCAAGCGACTGTTGCACAGCCTTTAATCTGACTGCATGCAACACGCACACACTTTCCAGAGCTCCTCACTCAGGAGAAAGACATTTCCTCTCCTCTGCAAATGTAGTCAAAGCCATTCACACCTGGTGTGCGCACCACTTCTGCTAACTCCATTCCTTCTCTTCTGTGAGACTGACCTTTCCTTTCGTTGTATTTAAATGTACGGTCCAGATGGGGCCCAAACAAAAACCACTCTAGAATCTGGGACCAAGTCAGCTTTCTGCAAATTGTGAGCAACAGTCAGTGGTACCTTCCAAATCCTGCTGAGTGATTTATCGACAAGTGAGCAGCACAGCGTGTGTTTTAAAATGGAAAAAAACTCCAAAACCCAGTCTGACTGCATTTGCAACTGCAAAAGCAATGTCACTGTAATATTTCTCAGAAATCTGTAAAGAAGATTAAAAATCTGTAATCTGACTACCCACAGACTTACCACAATTATGGTGTACGTTAAGAGGTTCCACGATGTGAGTGGAACACGTTTATATTTTATAGAAACCCAGTTGTGCTTTACACACCATTCCTAATCTGCTTTTCCCACTTAACAATACACTGTGAATATTTTTTTCTTCAACAGTTCATAGAGGTCAAAGCTACGTTTTCAAATGGTGCCACAATATAGAATCTGACACACCACTGCACGGCCGCACCACGGCTCTTTTTTCAATGTCCAACCTCTGCTCCCAGGTCCTCTGAGATGACTGATTCTAAGTGCAGCCTGGGTCAGAATGAGTGCAATTCAAGAGGTGTTAGAAGGGCAAGTACGTGAATGACAGTGGGAGTGGGAAATAACCATCTTCTCTCTCCTGGGAGCCAGGAACCTTGAGTGGGCTGAGCTCCCCGAGGGACGGAGCCTGGGCGGTGGAGGGGACACACCTGTATTCGCTCAGCCAGGATCTGCGTGAGCAGTTCCTCAGGCAGCACGCAGCTCACCAGCCCCGTCTCCCCTCCGATGCTGCTGCTTACGCTGAGCCTGCGCTGGGCGGGCCCCAGAGGGAGAGGGCTGGAGGAGACCTGTGGAGAGGGAAGAGGACCAGGGGTCACAACCCGCTTGGCATCTCAGTAAACCCTAAACCGATGAGCCACGTGACCTCTGGAAATCATATAGCTGCCCTGGCCTCATCATTTCTACCTTCTAGAAAGAGCTGCTGTAAGCATAAAAGGGGAATTTGGTGGAAAATTTTACACACACACACACACACACACACACACACACACACACATCATTACTGTTCTATATCACTGAGTCAGAACCGACTCACAGGGTTCAGATTTGTTGTTTACAGGGTTGCCGGATACTCAACTTGACATCACCTAACAGCAACTTTTTTTACTTACACACACACACACACACACACACACACGCACGCGGCAGATCTCAGATTATTTTGAACTTCATTTCATTGTGCTTTACAGGGTCTGTAGATCAGGCTTGGCGGATTTAGAGGGATGCATGACCCTTCAATTTCTATGTGAAAAAGATCATCAGAGAGGCTGGGCTCTAAGAGGAGGAATGTGGCATCAGGATTGGAGGAAGACTCAGCAACAACCTACATTATGAAAATGACATAGCCTTGCTTGGTGAAACTGAGGTGGGCCTGAAGCAGTTGCTGCGGAAGGTTGAGGACTGCAGCCTTTAAAACAGATTGAAGCTCAGCATCAAGAAAACAAAGATTATCATTACTGGGCCACTAGCAGCATCATGATAGATGGTGAAGAGATTGTTAATAGCTTCAGCTTGCTTGGCTCTATGATCAACACTCGTGGTACAAGCAGCCAGGAAATCAAAAGACAAATTTCATTGAAAAAAAAAATTTCATTGAAAAATTCTGTCAGGGACCTCTCCAAAGTACTGAAGAGCAACAATGTCAGTCTGAAGACTAAGGTGCACCTGATCCAGGCTATGGCTTTTCCAATTACTTTCTGTGCATCAGAAAGCTGGACAATGACTAACGATGATAGGAGAAGAATTGTAGCCTTTGATCTGTGGTGCTAGAGAAGAGTACTGAATACAATATGGACTGCTAGGAGAATAAATAGGTTCACCTTGGAGAGAGTGAAACCAGGCTGCTCTTTGGAGGCAAGACTTCTGAACCTTCATCTAACATACTTTGGGCATGCTGCAAGGAGAGACCAGTCCTTGGAGAGGAATGTCATGCTTGGGAGGGTGGAGGGCCAGCACAAGAGAGGAAAACCCTGGATGAGATGGACTGCTTTAGTGACTGGGGTAATGGGGCAATGAGAGACAATGAGGTTGGCTCAGGATAGAGCAGGGTTCACAGTTGTTATATATAGGGTCGCAATGATATGCAAGCAACTTGACAGCGCTTAACAACAACATACAGGAGGCAAGCGGGAAGAGAGTGAGATTTGAGTCAGGGCCAGAATACACAGGGCCTTGGAGGCCATGGTGAAGAATTTAGACAGTATTCCAAGGCTTATAGCAAGTCGCTGGTGGATTTTAGGCAGACAAATGATGTAATTTGATCTTCAAAAGCCCCTTCTCCCTGCCACATGAGGCAACATGAGCAGAAGCAGGAAGACTAGTTAGGAAGAGATTTCTCTGGTTAAGGCAATGGCAGTGGTGGCAGGATGAGGTTGGTGGTGGAAGCGGAGAAGTGGGTGATCCAGGGTGACTGTAAGTGGAGTCAATAAGATATGGGAGAGGACAAGAGGAAGAGGAGGGCATCAGGGTGACTCCCAGCGCCACTTGAGCAATGAAGAGAATGGTGAGGCTGCTTCCCAAGACAAGGGCAGGATTTTCCATTGTCTGTTGTTGGCTTCTGGGGGAAAAGAGGAGCTACTCTTTGAACCTACAAAATGTTGATATGCCTCTAAACTAGCAGGTTAGGAGGGCCTTGCAGGCCTGCAGGAAAGCAGGGTACCTCAGGTCTGCAGGGTGCTCCCTGGGCTGCAGGAGGACAGGGTCAAGGAGGGCACCACAGGCCTGCAGGGTGCTCCCTCGGCCGCAGGAGGACAGGGTCAAGGAGGGCACCACAGGCCTGCAGGGTACTCCCTGGGCCGCAGGAGGACAGGGTCAAGGAGGGCACCACAGGCCTGCAGGGTACTCCCTGGGCCGCAGGAGGACAGGGTGAAGGAGGGCACCACAGGCCTGCAGGG
>NW_006399751.1:1157165-1180287 GCF_000299155.1 Elephantulus edwardii
AAGGAGGGCACCACAGGCCTGCAGGGTGCTCCCTCGGCCGCAGGAGTGTGGGGCCAAGGCCGAGTCCCCCACTCCCAGAGGCCCTGGTCGAACCTGGGGTGTATCAGATGTGTGCAGATGGTGCTGCTTCTGGGACCCGGAGCCGTGACTCTCCGCCTTGCTTTTGGAGATTATCACACTCCCTCGAAACGCCTTGGCGGACTTCATTTCTGGAGTTGGCAGAGTGGAATCTGAAGTGAGCTTGCCCAAGGTCTCGTTGCTTAGGCGCACCTGGCCCGTGATCGCAGTCTCCTGGCCTAGGGCAGAGGGGGTTTGTTAAAGGAGCCTTCAGAAATGACAGCGGTAAGGTATGCTGACACTGAAGGTGGTTCTACCAGGGAACACAAAGCCCTCTCCCTCAGCACTGGTCAGACCTCGACAGGACACCGTCCCCTGAGGATTAGATGGGAAGCCTGGGCCGTTTGGCACCAGATCCTTCCAGCAGATCCCAGAGTGGTGTATGTCCCCTTGATCTTCTGCTTCAGAGAACAGGGATTTCTGGAAGTGCTGGCACACGACAGCCCACTTTGGACATGTTACACCTGGTGCTTGTGACCTTGGCAGTGGCAGAGGCCCTCACTCTAGGTCAGAATGGTGAACCTGATGGCAACACAGCTTTAAGAATAACTTTTCCTTTCCTTCTTGCTCTCCTTCCAGCTGCACATCCACCCGAGCCTTCCTCCCAGTGCTCTTCCCAACTGTACGGCAACCCCTGAGCTCTCCTTCCAGCTAGACGGCCACCCCTGAGAGTTCCTTCTGGCTACACAGCCACCCCTGAGCCCTATTCCCAGCTACACGGCCACTCCTGAGCTCTCCTCCCAGCTAGACGGCCACCCCTGAGCCTTCCTCCCAGCTACAAGGCTACAGAAGGACAACCGATGCCTTTGAGTTGTGATGCTAGAGAATAATTTTGAACATACCACAGACTGCCAAGAGAACGAAAAGATCTGCCACGGAGAGGATGAAAGCAAGCTGCGCCTTGGAGGCAAGGCTTTTGAGACTCTACCTCACACACTTTGGTCATGCACCGGGAGGGGTTAGTCTTTGGAGAAGGATACCATGCTTGGCATGGTGGAGGAACAGCACAGGAGAGGACGACTCCAGATGAGAAGGACTGACACGGTAACTGTGTCTGAGATAATAAGATTGACTCAGGATCAAGCTGGGTTCAGAGCTATTGTGCACAGGGTCACTGTGAGTTGTAGTCGACTCGACGGCACATAAGAACAACTGAGCTGGAACCACGTCACATAAAAAACTTCCACTGGGGCTGGAGGAGGACAGCTCAGTGGGGAGAACAGAAGGGTGTCAGCAGCGGGGTGCTGGCCCTGTAGCACAGGAAGTTTGTGAAATGGGCTTGCTCTTACCAGAGTCCTCTCCTTCTTTCATGGACTGCTCGATGGCGGCCCGGATGCAGAGCTCTCGTGCTCGGATGCCCGGGATGCTGCTCCCATCGCAGATGGCTTCGAGGACCACGGAGTCGATGTTCAAACAGGCAGCACTGTAGTACTTGGCCATGCTGATGGCGGCAGCAGTCTTTCCTATGGAAAATCACGACATTATGGTTCTCGTTTGCTCAATGAGAGCTATAGACAGGAGCTTCTGGAACAGAGGTTCCTGTAAGGTGATTTCCCCAACTGCTCTGCCTGCAGCCTCTTACATGTGGCTTGAGGAGGTGCCAGAGATGAAGAAGATCAGATGTAGGAGTCAGGACCCCAGACCCAGGTCCTAATCCTACCACAGGTGTGGGCTGTGCTGTGGCAACCCACATCTCCGCTAGGTTTTCTTTTCAGATTGAAAAGTCAATTATATCAGATGAAATTTAAAACACATTGTTGCTCTAACTCCAATTCTAAGGTGAATACTTTGGTATAGAATTAACTGTGTTGATGTCTCTCCTTTATATTTCAATATATATGCTCAGTACAAAGACAACAGGAAATGCAAAATGAGAGACAAGAGAAAAAGAAAAACAAAAATCACAGTCCGTTCTCCAGACACATTGCAGCTAGCATATGGTTGTTGAGTCTGTGTATACAATTATTTTATTTCTACTTTTTCTTTAAAAAAAAATAAATAGGTTACATGGTAGGATAAATAATGGCTTCTTCTACCCAAAAAGGTCCACATTCCGATCCCCAGAACCTGTCAATGGTATCTCACCTGACAAAAGGGACTTTATATATATGATTAAAGGAATGATCTTGAGATGAGGTTATCATGGACTACAAGGTGGGTCCAACATAAGTACAAGGTCCTTGTAAGAGGGATGTAGGAGGAGCCGAGTCAGAAAAGGTGATACGATATTAACAGCAGAGAGACAGAGAGATAGGAAGATGCTAGCTAAGGAATAGGCAGCCTCGGGGTTAAACCTTTGGCTGTTAACTGAAAGGCTGATGGTTCAAACCCATCTAGCATCTTTGTGGAAAAAAGATTTGGCAATCGGTTTCCATAAAGATTACAGCTAGAAGATCTTACGGGGCTGTTCCATTCTGTCTTAGGAGGCCACCCACTAGGAGTTGAAATAGACTTGACAGCACTTAGCTGTGACAATTAGTGCTAGAAAGGACGAAAAAAAGATTTTTCCCAGGGTCTTCAGAAGAAACTGCGGTCTGTCAACTCATTTCAGAATTCTAACTTCCAAAAATGTAAGAGATTAACTTCATGCTGTACATCAGGGTTGTATCCTCTCCTCATTTCTATCCTGTACACATGCTGAACAAACAGGCCAGGAAGCTGGGCTCTCTGAAGGAGACTGGGATCAGGATTGGAGGAAGACTCATCAACAACCTGTGCTATGCAGATGACACAACCTTGCTTGAAGAAAGTGAAGCGGGCTTGCAGTACTCACCGAATAAGATCAAAGACTACAGCCTTCAGTATGGATTATACATCAACATCAATAATATGAGAATTCTCACTACTGGACCATCTTGATAAATGGAAGAAAGACTGAAGTCATCAAGGTTTGCATTTCACAATTAATAGCCATGACAGAAGCAGTCAAGAAATCAAAAGATGTGACGTACTGGGAAAAAATGTGCTCTCAAGGACTTCTTTAAAATGTCCAAGAACAAAGATGTCAGCTTAAAGACTGAAGTGTCCCTGATCCAAGCCATAGTATTTTCAACGGATTGATATCCACGTAGCAGCTGGACAATGACTAAGGAAGAACAGGTGGTTTTGAATTGCTGACAAACAACACTGAACGGGCTGCCAAGAGAGCACACACATCTGTCCTGGAAAAGGTGCAGCCAGAGGGCTCCTCGGAGGAGACTGTCTCACAAAACACAGGCACGTGACCAGGAGGGGCTGAGGCCAGTCCTTGGAAAGAGCATCAGTTTGGAAAAACAGGCCAGTGAAGGAGAGAAAGACTCTCAAAGAGCTGGCTTGATACAGTGACTGAACCAACAGGCTTCAGCCCAGCATAGATTATGAGGACAGTGTGGGGTCAGGCAGCATTTTACTCTGTCATGCATACGAGTGTCTTTAATGACACCTAACAACCACCTCAGCGAGATGGACAGACACATTAACAGTGGGCATGGGCATATCAGAGGATGGTACAGGATAAGACAAGGTTCAGATCTGTCATTCAAAAGAATTTAAAGGAGTCAGAGTCTATGGCACTAGACAATAATAACAGGAACAATGACAAGCCATTATTGTTGGGTGATCTGTTACAGTATTGACAGAAACTCCTATATAAATCATCAATATGGCATTTTACCTCACTTAGGACAATGAATCACGGACATCTTTCTGTGCACTCAACAGACTTCTGTGACACTGATACAATTCACTACCAGCATGTACTATGGTGTCAACTGGACTGGGGGGTGGGGCACGATTCTCAGTGGACTGGATGTTATGCACTGATTTAATCCTCACCTCCGAGGTTATCTAAGGTGATGTGTCAATCACTTGTAAGGGGATTAGGGTGGGATCCAATACCCTTACTCAGTGACAGCGCTTTATCTGACTTGAAGGAATATCCCTTGGGTGTGGTGTGTATCACCATTTATCTTACAAGAGATAAAAGGAGATAGATGTGAGCAGAGGGAATCATCATCAAGAAACAAGAGCCAGAAGCAGAGCATCTCCCTTGGATGCAGGGGAAGATCTCCAAAGAAGCCTCGCCTGTAAGGAGAGAGGGAATGTCCCCCAGAGAGGGCAGACAAAGAAAGCTTTCCCCTAGAGCTGGGGCCCTGAACTCCGATTTCCATCCTCCTAACATGCAAGAGAGTAAATTTCTGCTTGTTAAAACCACATGTTCACGGGATGTCTGTGACAGCAGCACTAGACCATAAGGCATACAGCTTGGTTGACCAGTTCACCGCAATGAACATTTCAACTGCTCTTGATTTTGCCAGTATGGGGAGCTGTGCTTCAGTGAACATTTCCGCAGTCGCTTTCAATCTGCATCATTAATTATTTTCCTAAGGTCAGATCTGAGATGTAACACTGCCAGGTCAAAGATTTTGCACATACTTCCTCTCTATTTTTAAATACTTTAAAGTCTTGGATTTTTCTCTAATATTTTAATGTTTTTAAATTATTAAAGCAATACAAATTAAAAAAAAATCAGAGGCATAAGTTAAAAATCAGGTCCTCCCTCTACCCTGTGTCTCTGGGGTCAGCAATTTAATAGTATGAACATGATCTGTGGGCACAGAACAGTAAACTAGAACTGGTTTATTGCCTCCAATATCACATCGGCGAGCTCTACCATAAAGCCCAAAGGAGTGAAATCACCTATTCTTGCAATCTGATTTTTATTCAAACCATCAAACTGTTCTCTGTGAACATTCTCTGAAAACTGTCTTTGTTGCAGCCCACATGTCTCGGCTGACTGTGCAATTTGAGTCTTTCATCTCCAGACGAAGGTGGTTGAACCCTATGTGAGAACAAAGCTTCGTGTCTCCTTTCAGGTTCATTTTCAAGGTTAGCTCACTGGCTGTCTTCAATCTTTGCCGATCCCTCATGGTTCTGCCCAGAACACCTCACAGTGCAATGAGGGATGATCATGACAACAAAAGAAATGCTCTGTAAGTGTCTTCTGCAGGATGGACAATGATTTGGTCAGGAAAAGGCTTAGTCCTTTATGGGAATAAACTAAAACTAAGACATTTGGTGAAGATTATTTAAATATTACTGGAGCACACAAAGAACTATCAGAAATTCAAGCTGGATTCAGAAGAGGCCATGGAACTAGGAATCTCATTGCTGATGTCATATAGTTCTTGGCTGAAAGTTGAGAATATCATAAATTGGGTTTTATTGACAATGCAAAGGTACTGAACTATGTGGAGGCTTAAAATCAGAAAAGATGTGCATCGGGGTTACATCCCTTCACCGATCTGATTTAATCTGTACATTAAGCAAATAATCCAAGAAGATTGACTAAAAACAGAAAAATGCGGCATCGTGATTGCAGAAAGACTCCTTAACAGCAAATGTTAGACAGATGACACAACCTTTTATGCTTAAAGTGAAAAGAACTTGCAGTATTCACTGCAGATCAAAGACTATATGTAAACTTCAGCAGAGATTATCTATATAATTATCTATATACACCTCACTAACAAGAAAATGAAAATCCTTGCAAGGAAACCAAGAAACATCATCATGATAAATGGAGAAAAGACTGAAGTTACCAAAGATTTCATTTTACTCGGATCCACAATCAATACTAGCAGCAGTCAAAAAGTCAAACAACATACTGCATTGGACAAATCTGCAGTCAAGGACCTCTTTGAAATACGAAGAAGCAAGGAACCTGCAGTCAAGGAAGAAAGAGCAAGGATGTTACTTTAAAGCAAGGATGTTAGTTTAAAGCTTAAGATGTGCCTGAACCAAGCCATGATATTTTCAATCACTACAATGTGCACGGAAAGATTGGACAATGATTAAGGAAGAGCAACCGAGAACCCCTGTCTCTGAGTAGTGGTGTTAGTCAGCAAATGGTGAGCGCACCACGGACAGCCAAAAGGGGACACACACCTGTCTTGGGAGACATGTGTCCAGAACGCTCCTTAAAGGCAATGATGAAATATAGATAAAATTTGGGCAGACTGGGTGGGATCAGTCCTTGGAGAAGGACCTCATGCTTGGGAAAGTGAAAAGTCAGTGAAAGAGCGGCAGACTCTCTGTGGCATGGACTTCATCAATGGAGTTATGCCGAGCAGAGACTGTGGGGATAGGACAGGATTGGCCTGGGTTTTGTTGTACTGTTTAGTCCCTTGGGTGTAACCCACTTCCCGCATAAGAAGTTTCTCCCATCTCCCCAACCCACAGAGTTGATGCTACCATCTTGGAAGTCAAGGATTTTTACAGGAGACACGGCACCAGGTCCTCACCTCCGCACGGGGTTGGTCACTACCTGAGAAAGGCGTCCCATGGACGATGATGGCGATGCCCTTCCGGTTCCTGGCCAAGTGGCTTTCTGTAGAAGTCTCAATGCCCAGGTGGCGGGCGATGGCCTTGCTCACTGGGTTGTTCTCTATTTCTCCAACCTCCTCGCCTGAGTGGCTGTCAATGCTCTGGACGGTGTCCGCTGCAAATGACATATATTCCTGTGTGTGTGCATGCCTGTATGTGCGCACACCCAGAACTTATCATGCTGCTGTAAAACGAGGAACGGGGAGTGATGGGAGTTGTTGCAGGGGGCCTTGCTCCCACCTGTAGTGGAGGACAGTGCCCTTTTGGTCAAGAAGTTGTCCACAGCCACGAGAACAAGGGCAGGGCTGCGGATGGCTGTCACTCAGGGGCAGGCCAGTAGGGCCAAAATGGATTGATCACAGGCCTGGGATTCTCTGTTTCAATCTCAGTTTTGCCATTATACACTCTTGCCATGATGTACTCACTTCCATGACGAACAACAACAAAACTCTTTAAAGAGCTCATTAGTCTCACTGATGCTTCCTATTCCCTAAAAGGGGGAACAATGGGCTATATTCTGATTTATAATTGCTACTAAATGAACCCGGTTTTGCTGAATCTGAGTTAGCAAACGCGCACTTAATGTCTTGTGTAACTTGGGAAAATGAATGCCATGAAGCAGCCCACAATTCTGGGAGGCCCAGCTGGATGTCCTGAGTTGTCACCTGATTTCCTTCTTATCACAAACATTTTCTAGTGTTATATTAAGCACATCTGTAATTTTGTCGACCCAGCATCCTTTCAAGGAGCCTGGTGGTGCAGTGGGTTAAGGCACGTGGCTGCTTCCCCAAGTTATCAGTGGCTGGACTGTCATCCACTCTGAGCGACAAAGAGAAGGCAACCCCCTAGGCAGTCCTACTGTGTCCTGCGGGGGGGCCCCACTGTGTCCTGTGGGCGGAGGGGGAGAAGCCCTGTGTCCTGCAGGCCCCCCACTGTGTCCTGTGTCTGCCCCACTGAGTCCTGTGGGGGGCCCATTGTGTCCTGCAGGGCCCCCCACTGTGTCTTGGGGGGGATGTGTGTGTCATGGGTAGGAACTGACTCAGTGGCAATGGATTGGTCCCCATCCTATCAACGTCCCTACTCCATGAGGAGTCTGCCTGCCCATATAATCTAACTGGAGGGACAGTAGGAAAAAATGCATCCTTGAAAGAATTCTCTGTCCACCTCCCAAATAAAAAAAAAAAAATGAAGCCCACTGTCATCAGGCTGATTCTCACTCCCAGAGAGCTTACAGGATAGGGCGCGTGTGCCCCATATGGTTCCCAAAGCCATCAATCTGGGCAGAAGCAGAATGCCGTGTCTTTCTCCTCTGGAGTGGCTGGTGGTTTTGAACTACTGACCTTTGGTTAGCAGCTGAGTGTTTTAATTACCACACAACCAGAGCTCCTTGAATATCCACCCCTACCCCCACGAGTCTCCTAGAATTTGAGCATAACCAGAAAACACGCTCAAAATTGCTCCATTTTAGCAACAATGAAGTATTGCCTTAACCTCACAACAATAGCAAAATCCAGCAGAAGCAGAACAGCACGCAGCAAACACTGGCGAGCATATGGAGAGACTGGGACTCTCACTCACTGCTGCTGGGAATTTAAGACGGTACAACTCGTATGAAGGGTAACCTGGCACTTCCTCAAAAAGTTGGAAATAGAAACACCATTTGACCCAGCTAGTCCATTATTGGTGATATATCCCAAAGAAATCAGAGCTGCAACACCATGCTGAGTGAAACATCTTAGTCCCAAAGGGACAAATATGGCAGAAGCCCACTACTGTAATAACAGGCTCAAGCAGGGATGTAGGGGAGAGTAGGAAAAGAATGGACAGAAAATGAACCCTGCACTGGAATGAGAGCAAGGAAGGGACATCTGAAAGGAAAGGATGATTAGGAACCATGTGTGTGACAACTAGTAGCTTGAACCGGACAAGCATTACAAAGGGAATGGAGGAGGGAGAGGCAGGAAAGTGTACACACACGCATGAATGAAACCACGCTCTTCGGGAACCTTCACTGAAATAATAAAAAACCACCACACTTGAAAACAAGATTCACGCCTTCAAGTCAGTAGTGTTACTGTTGTTAGGTGTTAGTGTGAGTTGGCTCCAACTCACAGGAACCCAGAGCACATCTGAGTGAAATGCTGCCCAATTGTCATTTTAAGCACATCTATCATTTTGCCAAAGAACTGTGACTAGAAGACGATACCTCATGCTAAGCTCGTCAGTCTATGTGCCTGTGTGCTGTGTCAGGTCTGGGTGGGGCGGAGCTGGAAGCCAGTGCTGCATTTTATGGAGAAAAGGGCACTGAGCTGTCCTCCCACTTCTGTTTGGGAAGAGCGGGCACCGAAACCACGAGGGAGAACGCGTGATTACTCTGAAACATGATTTTCTCCAGGCTCTCGTCGTCCTCGTCCTCGTCAGTGAAGCCTTTGGCCTCGGCCCCCGCGATGTGCCGCTCCTCCAGGATGGACGTGGCGGACAACCCTCTGCTGAGCGAGGTCCTCTTGGTGCTGGCCGAGGTTCCCTGGTCTGAGGAGGGCCCTTCTTCCTCCTCTGCCAGGCAGTGGCCGATGAAAACACAGAGTGCAGGTGGGGGCAGACAAATGAAATGTGGGAAGAAAGGACACAGGACAGGCTGGTTAGCAGACCAGCCTAGACTCTCCACTGCGAACAAACACCCACAGCAGTCGGCTCTCTGTAGGAAACCTCTGCCCAGAAAAATCTCTGTATTTTGATCATTGTTATTATTTTTTTTTAATACCAGAAGTACACTGCTCCAGAAAATTTGGGAACTCTGAAGAATGAAAAAGATACTCTGATCTCTTGGCAATTTTAGAAAACTAAACATTGGATCCTCTTGGACATGTCAACCTGTAGCTGACTGGCCCCTGAATTTCTCAGAGACATTTCCATGTGGCATCGTTAAGCGTATCTACCCCCTTTGTCTGCCCAACATCTCTCGCCGCCTATAGTCTATAAGGAATCGTGGTGGTAGCTGGCTGGGCTTATACAAGGTGAATCCCCCCCCACCCAAGACACAGTGAGCTGTAGGCAGCTGGCAGATCTGGGCCAAGGCACTCTCTGCATCTGCGAGCTGGAGCCTGTAACTCTGCTGGGAGGGCTCCCCATGACTCGGGGTAGCCGGCCCACTCTGGTTATGGGCTGGGAAGCAGGAAGGGTGTTTTGCAGTGTGAGAGCAGGGGCCACTCTTCCTAGAAGTAACAGATTGTCAGGTCTTTTCCTCCCATAGAGCAGCTGGTGGATTTGAACCACTGGCCCTTCAGTTAGTGGCTGAGCATTTTAACGAACATTGTGATTTTTTAAATGTATATATATTCTACACTGAACTCTTGAGCCAGCAGAATATGCCCCAGTCTTTGTGTGCATGGAGTGAGGACAACGGACCTGCTTTGTAAAGGTGGAAAAGAAAAGTACACAGTAAGCCATCCACCACCCGGCTGATACGTCGTGGGAGCTCAGGAACTGGGTGGTCTTCCGGCAGGAGGGACCCAAAGGTGCCAGGGCGGAGGCTGGGGCCCAGGGTCCTGTCGCTGAGTTCTTACCATTCTCCTGAGTGAGGCTCTCCATGTACTTGGCCTTCATCTGCTCCTCTTTGGAACGCTTCATCTCCTTAAAGTACTCGTACACCTCGAGGGGGAGCTTCTCCCCCGGGACCCGGGGAGGCAGCAGCAGGGTGTTGAAGGAGTCGTAGCCCTTGAGCATCCGTAAGATCTGCCAGGGGGAGAACGGGCTGCTGGGAGGTCTCCGTGGAAGGTGTCTCCCCAAAGCCCCACGCTGCTGTGCTGGGTGGAGTTTTCTCCCGGGGTCTGCCCATGCACTGTGACAGGTACTCAAAACAAGCACAGCGAATGGCAGTAGAGTGATAGCAAGACACTCATAAAGTGCCACTGCTGGCCATATGGAAAGGTTTTCTTAGAAGTAAAAAAATGCAAGGTAAAACAGTGCAAGCGGAAAACTTGGCAGAGACAGAAAATGCAACTTATTTTCCCATTAAAACATGGAACAGAAAAGTGCTAAGACTGCACTTTGTCACCGGTGGAAAACTTGTGAGACCTGGAAAAACCAAGTCAGTCCTATCGAGTTCCAGCTCTTACAGGTTTCACTGAATGAAGCACAGTGTAAATGTGTGCGCTCGCGTGGGTGTGTGCGTGTGTGCGAGAGGGTTGCCATACTAAATCTGAATTTCTGCCAAGTTAAATCTGAGTTTCAGATAAACAGTGATTTCCTCCCTCCCCGATAAATATATCCCATTGAACTGATTCCAATTCATAGTGACCCTATCCCTCCTCTTTGAACAGAGAAAGATTTGACAAAGAGCGAGCCAGTTTTTGGAGCTGTATGAGACCTTGCCTGCCCTCCTCACAGACTGTCTGTCCATCTTCTGGCAAGGAGGTGGGGGAATAGGTAGTCTTCTATAGCACAGACAGTGGCACAGGTTGTGCGGCCTCTCTGAAAGACCCCAAATGATTCAGGGTGAACCAGTCTCTGGAGAAGGACATCAGGGCGGTAAAGCGGAGGGTCAGAGAAGCAGAGGAAGCGCCTCGGTGAGACGGTGACTCGAGGGCTGTAATAACGGGCTCAAACCCAGCAGAGACGATGAGGACGGCACAGGACCGGGCAGGGTTCTGTCCTGTTGTATGTGACGTCATCATGAGACAGAGCCAACTCAATGGCACCTCTCAACAACGTCGTGAAAATGGACAAAATCTGACTCTGGGAATTTACGTGTATGCAAAATTGTGAGCGTAAAAATCACTGTCCTGTAGGAAGAGACCTTTTTTAAAAAACCAACAGTAATAAGTAACTACCAGAAGTAGTTTAATTTGCTTAGTCAATCTGGAAGTCAGAGAGTCAGCAAAAGTCACATGCTAATAAAACACTTCCATAGGTAAAAGTCAACCAATTTCTAAACACTCCAGCTTCTCAACCCCATAAAAAAGGGCAAGTAATTAATTGTATTAATGCAGAATGTTGACAAATGGTATTATCATTTCAAGGGAAGAAGAAAGAACACTTGACAAAATCCAGCACTCATTTAGGAAAAAACTTTTAGCAAACGGAAAACAGAGTTTAGAGGAATTTCTTTAATTTGCTGGAAATACCTACAAAAATCCACAGTAACTATCATATTTAATGGTGAAATGTTGCCTGTTTCTCTCTGAGGCCAAGAAAGAGATAAGAACGTCTGCTATTGCTTTGTTTTATTGTTGTTGTTGATTGCTGCACAACTCATAGCAACCCTATGAACACGAGACCTGAAGCCTTTCAATAACTATTGTAGTTTCTCAAAGTTTATCGAGCTTCCAGAGGCGTGTTGTGTAGGAAGTGGGTGGAGTCCTCGCCGGTACAATAAGACATGATTAAATACAAGGTGTAAAGGCTGGGAATGAGAAAAGAATGCCATTCTATGACAACATAACTGTGTAAATGAAAAAATTAAAAAATAATCTGAAGCCAATTCTTTAGAATGAATAACAGGACTTAGTAAAGGGCAAGGGGTGGGAAAGACCAAATTCCACGCAGAGGAGAACATGCCTTACGGAACGGCAGGGCCGAGCAAACACAGACACTTTGCGCTGCTACTCACCTTCTCTTCCATGAGATACTGCTGGTCCAATTCTAAGCAGTAAAACTCAATGGGGAAGTTGCAGGGATTCTTCACCACCACTTCAGCCTCGTCTCCGGGTGCGTAGGGCAGCAGGGGCCCCAGCTCCACAAGGGAAGGACTAAATTCCAGGTGGGGCATCAGCCCCTGGCCCTGCACCAGCAGCGCGAGCCTCTGATCACTCTGGGCAATCTGGAACATCAGAGTCTGGCTGTAGAATTTCTGGAAAACATGAGAGCAAACAACATGACAAGTGTCTGATTTTTCTGTGACAACAGTATGGAAGACACGAAAGACCAAGGGCCTGGCAGGGAGGGGTTGCCCAGAAAGCCACACTCCACCGGTGCCTCTCAGGAGTGAGTGTGTTACTACCCCAGGCCTCTCACTCCTGCTGTTGCCAGCACCCTCCAGTTGACTATAGACTTCCAGAGCTTGCATATGACAGAGGAGACCTGCCCATTGGGTTTCTAGGTTACCATTCCGACAGGAGCAGGCCGCCTGGGGTGCCTGTGGCAGCCCTGCTGAATGGGTCTAAGCTGCCAGCTTCCTGTCCCCAGGACTGGGGACTGCCTGCCGTGGACAGTCCCAGAGGGACTGAGTCCCAGTGCACACTCTTTGGTGGTTGGTATGTTACCGCTTTTCACTTCCCTACCAGTGGGGGTGCCGTGCACGCAAGCCCTTCCCTCCAAGCCGGCTCTGCTTCTGCTTCTGGAGGAACCCAGATGAACTTATTTCCACCATCAGAGAATACAGTTATGAAGGAGGTCTGGGTCTCATCAGCTGGGTATTCAGGACACTACTGGAACACTAGTTGTTAGTGATGTTACACTTGGTTTTCATAAAATGGCAAAGAAATTTACTTTATAGGCAGTGATTTCTAGTGTCGTTTCAATGGGGAATTTACTAGAAATATAGATTCACTGGCCCCATCTCTCTAGGGACAGGGTGATGCTTGGGAGTCTGCGTTTAAGTACAGCTGGAGTTACTACTTGAGTTTGGGGACTGAGATTAGCATTTTAAGTACTTGTAGTGGCAAGAGGCTGCGTCACGATCCTGAAGGCAGCGGTTCGAATCCACCAGCTGCTCCACGGGAGAAGGAAGGGCAGTCTCCTCCGTGTGATTAACTGCCTCTGAAAACCCGCTGGAGGGTCAGCTCTGGGTCTGTTAGGACTCGATGGTACACCAGCACCACAATGCTATCTTAGCTCAAGGGGGAAAAGCCATATAAAAAATGTGTATGGACATAAACAGACACGTATATTGCCACAAACAGAACAGATTATTAGCTAAGAGTATTTTTGGTATAGTTGTGAATTTATCATCTATATTTGATTTTTTTCAGGAGACCTTTCTTTTTTTCCCCCCCCTATAATTATATTTTATTAATTTTCATAAACATTTACAGAGATTTTGGAGGAGACCTTTCTAGAGCACTTCACCTAGCACTTTTTCTAGCAGAGTATTCTGAGCACATACATATGTTGGCAATTTCTCTTGGCAGCTGCTGCTGAAGTTTTCTACGAGACCTGGGTGGTTTCAGGGCTTAAGGACTTCTTGCAAGTTCCTAGTCTAACTGGTGGAAACATTTTATTTCCTTTGACTAAATCCAGCTCTGTATCTAAGGAACTCTGCCTGAACAAATCTATTTTACCATAGTTATTGCTATTTCCTTGCCATTGTATAGCTCATTCAGTAATTGGCGGGGTGGGGGGAATCTGAAATCTTGAGTAAACTAACTCAGGCTGAAGACTTTCTAAGAGCAACAAACATGTTACTAACTCTCTTTTCTCTGAAAAGGGTTGGAGGAGGTTTTGAAAGAGACAGGAACCTGAACTTGACTTTTGAATCAAATATAAAGGCATCTTGGATTCCAGATTCATCTTGGAGAAGATTAAACCAGGCTGCTCCTTGGAGGCAAGGATTCTGGGGCTTCGTCTGACATACTTTGGACATGTTGCCAGGAGCGACGGGTCCTTGGAGAGGGACATCATGCTTGGGAGGGTGGAGGGACAGCGCAGGAGGGGAAGGCCCTCTATGAGGTGGATTGATTCAGTGACTGGGGTAATCGGGATGGGTGTGTCAGAGGCAGTGCGGTTGGCGCAGGACAGAGCAGAGTTTAGGGCTGTTGTGCATAGGGTCGCTATGAGTCGAAAACGACTTGACGGCACATAACAACAACAACTTGAGGTTTGGGGAGTCTCTAAAATTTGCACAAAGACATGTAACATGGAAGGGCAGAGGCAGGGGATACTTATGCTCTTAACCACTACGCCACACAGCTTTGACAGGAGCAGAAGTCCCTAAGGTGTCATACTCAGGGGAATAAGGCACAGGTGACTAAAATCTTCTCCAAAGACTGTGCGTGGACTGGGAGGGAAGCGCAAAGAGATACAGGGACTCGGAGTGAAACCACATTTCTTCAAAGCTCACCTCTTCTGTTGGCATGAACTTCACCTGCACGTTGGACCTCTCCCCAGGATCCAAGATTCCAGAAGTAGGCTGAATCTCAAAGATCCGTGTCTGTGGCTTTAACTTGGCACGTGATTTCCGTATTAAGTACTTTGGCATGTGCTTCTCCAGCTGGCATAGATATTAGACAGTTATATCATTCTTTATGGAAAATGGACGCATCCTACCCTTTACACATTCAAATTACATTTACTGAGTACTTCTCAGGTGCCAAGGCTTATGGTTACTAGCCGTACAAAATGAACAAGACATTCAACTAGAAAGCATGGTCTAGTAAAGCCTGAATGCGGGGCTGATGGTCTGTTAGTCAGGAGGCAACGGGGGTCATGAAGATGTTGAGCGCGAGAGTGAAATGATGAGGATGAAAGCTGAGAATTACCATCTGGGCAAAATGCCAATGGAGACGAGAGGGCCGCTGGGCTACAGATTATTTTTACCTTGTCAACAGGCTTCTGCCTGTGGACAAACCATTCACAGGCAACTTGGAGATGATTAAAAAGCTGAATGGTTTCCACGAGGCACTGTCCACACTGAATCGTGGCAAACTCCACCTTCCCGTGAGACAGCATCATACTTGGAATGGTGACCTTGGCTTTGAGACAGATGTGAATGGTTGGTCCTCCAACCACCTAGAGCAAGTAGAGAATTACATGTGAGACCACACGGCTGGAGTTAAGGGGAAGGAGGAGGGTGAACGGTGATGATGACAGAAGTATCTCATCTTGTGGGGACCTGCACGCAGGACTGGAGGTCAGGGCACAGCGCATCTTACCTTGATGGGCAGTATTACTTCTTTGTCTCCAACCAGAAGATTGGCGGCCTGTGGGTCGAACCGCACCTCAAAGGTTTCTGTTTCACAGTAAGGCAGGTTCTTCACACGATCTAGCTCCGTACTGAAGCCTGGGCCAAGACAATCAGACAGACACAATTTCTTTGTGGGAAAGAGAAATAGCAAACAACAGGTGACGCAATTGAGCTCTCTCAGGGGCAAGACCACTAGTGAAAGCCTCTCCCACAGTCTAAGAGTTCCCTTCCTGGATCCCACAAGCAGCATGGTCACTAATGCAGGAGGATAACACTGATAGATACCTTGCTGGAAATGACAAAACGCAACACGTAAGGGTCTCTCCAGCTGGCTTACCTGTGTCGTGAAGGATGCGCTTTTCAGCTTGAAAGGACACTGGAAAGTGACCAGTGTTGGTGATCTTGATGATGTGGGTTCGGACATCACCAAGAATAATGTAGCCGAAGTCTAAGATATACTCCGGCAGCGGGATCCTGTAACGGTTGGAAGCTCTCCTTAACGGGCACCTTCAGACTCAGACAGCTTCTTCCCCCAAAGTGAGCAAGTGTGAGGTTCCCCTGGATCTTCTGTGTAGCATTTTATTCGCTACAGAGGACAACCACCAGCGGCCACCAGAATGGTAAGTCACACCACTGGTTCAGCCACTGTCTTGAGACACATCAGCGTGGACCCTACTTATTGAACTAAACTAAGGCCCGTCCATTAGACAAAGCTGGAATCTTCTGACTTGAGGAGGCAGAACCTACCTGGTTGGCCTGGTGCTGGGGGGTGGCAGATAAAGGATGGTAGTGGGTTTCACTCCTTCAGAATCAAGCATTGTTTCCAGGGGAACAACCTTCAGAGCCACGCAGGCGTCTGCTCAGTGGGGCACGGGGGGTGGGGCACTTACTTGGCCAGTTTGTGGCGGTTCCGATGGGTGAGGCAAGTGTCGTCTGTGGGGTCGGAAGTAACGGTTTTCTGATGTTCTAGGGCATATTCCTGGATGATAAGTCTTTCAACTTCCATCTGGAGCTGAGCACTAAACTGGAGCAAGACGCAAGAGCCGGTCAGCACACCTTCAGGGACCGATGGCTCCACCGCGACGGTTCCGCCTCTCACTTATTCACCGCTGCTGGTGACACCGATCCACAGCAACCCTCCTGGGCAGGGGCGAACTGCCCTGCGGGGCTTTGGAGGCTATAAATCCTAACAGTGTCATTGTTTCCTACAGAGCAGCTGGTGAGTGGGAACTGCTGGCCCACTATGCTGCCTGATCCATTAGGTCACTAACACCCCTAAATGAGGAGACGGATAGTTTTTAGAGGATAAAAGTAACCCCCAAAAACCTCAGCTTTCACATTGGTTGTGGTATCCAACAAATCGTATTATGATATCTGGGATGTGAATACCCCAAACCCAGGACAGAGAGTACTACTCAGGAAGGAAATGGATGAATTCTGGATATATGCAACAACTGGCATTTATCCTAAGGACATTATACGGAGCAGAAAAAAAAATCAATCTCAAAGGGTTATATATAAGATGATTCTGTTTACAGAACATTATTTTTTTTACTATTAAATAGTAATTATTTTGCTTTGTTTTTATATATTTTTAATTCATTGTTGCATGTTTTCTTCCTTCCCACCTCCTCTCCCCCTCCTTCAGCCCACTTCACAATGCACCCCTTATTCCAGATTACTGTCATACATCTAATTGCTAACCATATATTCCTTTCAGACAGTTCTTCCCCTCATTTGTTCTAATGCTGTGTTCATTATTTATCCACTTTTTTCCCCATTCTCTCCTCAACCAATCCTTTTCTGCCCTATTTTACAGCAGTGGTGTTACACAGTATTTGTCCTTTTGTGACTGAGCTATTTCACTCAGCATAACATCCTGCAGACTCCCCAGTATTGTGTAATGTTTTACGAGTTCATTGTTTTTCAATGTTGTGTAATATTTCATTGTGTGAATGTCACAGTTTTTCTATTTATCCGTTTGTTGATGGGCACTTGAGTTACTTCCATCTCTTTGCTATTGTGAACAATGCAGTAATAAGCATGGGTGTGCCTATATCAGCTCTGGTTTCTTTAGGTTATATTCCCAGTACTGGAACTGCCGGGTCAAATGGTATTTCTATTTCCAACTTTTTGAGAAAGTTCCAGATCACCTTCCATAGTGGCTTACCTTTTCATATTCCCAGCAGCAGTGAATATTGAATATTCTTGAGATAACAAAATATGGAGGATATAGAGGTGCTTCCCATGGGCAAGATATGGGGACAAGAGAGGTGAAAGATGAGGCTGCACCTTGCAAAAAACCAGGCTTTTGACAATCAGATCTTTGCAGGTGACTTTTAGGGTTCCCAGAGTTCTGTACACAATTGTAGTCTTCTTTTTAATTTTTGAGCCTTTTCTAAAACCAAACTTCTTTCTTAGGATACCATTCCGATACACATTTATATTTTAAAACAAGAGCACAAGAAAAGAACAGCCTTATCTAATGGTCAGGCATAGGAATAGGAGAAGAATTTCCGGTGATGGTCAGGGAGGTCACTTGGAGCCCTGGTGGCAGAGTTCATAGCTCGTGGAGGGCATGTCTTCAGTGGAGATAGATGGGCAGGCTCCTGTTAAGACTTCCAGCTTGGGAGACCCCATGACAAGCCATTACGAGTCAGGTCTGACTCGGTGGCAGTGACTGAGCCTTCACCTCACTCCCCAGGGGCAGCCTCTGTGTGTACGCTGGGCTACTTTCTCCCTTGAGACCACCTCTCTGGCAGCACACGTTCCTCCTTTGTCCAGAACTGGATGCCCTTCTTTGCCCATTGGCTATTTAATGGTGCTCCAAAGGACTCCCTTCCCAGTGTGCGCCCCCTCCCGATTCCTCCACTGGGGAACTTTCCGCCTCCTGGGATGACAGTGACTACCAACGCCTCTCCTCCAGGCTAGTCCTCGCTCTAGGTCCACAGCGACTATTCCAAGTCCCTCTCGGCTGCCTCCACTCAGATGATGCGGAGACATCACAAGCTGAGTGACAGACAGACAGTCGGAGCTTCTCTCCCCTTTGCCTCTGAACTTGCTTCTCATCCCGAGTTCCCCTTCTCTGTGCCTCCTCCTCATCTTGCCACTCAAGTAAGACACAGGGTGGGGGTCACTGCCCTCTCACCCCCACATTCCACCAATCGCTAACCCTTGACCTTTCCACCTCAGACACATTTTAAAAATCTGGCCACTTCTCTATACCTCCTGCTCCCAGGTACTATCTGTGTTCAAACTACCATCACCTCTTACCTAGAATTACTACTGCAGTTTAAAAAACCCCTCATCTCCATAAATCTAACCCCCAAGTGCCTTCTTTCTCCAAGTTCTACCACAGGCATCCATCCACAGGGATCTTTCAAAAACACAAATCCAGACATGTCCCAGCTTGAAGCACTTTTAGTTTTTTGTTGAATTCAAGATAAAGTCCAGAATCTTAATAGGTTCATGAGACCACTGCCTAACTCCCAGACCCATCTCTGCCCCTCCGGGCCTCTGTGCTCTAGGCTTCAGCTATGCTCGCCTCTTTTCTGTTCCTCAGTCAGTTTCCTTCTCGCCCAGGGGCCTTTGCACATACCGTCCTTGTAAACACACAGTCTGTGTGGGGTGAAGTCAGTTTTACCTCAGCAAGGTCATATTCAGATGTTTCCTCCGTTATTGTCTCGAAGTGCTCATTAGGCTCATATCTGTCATACTCTAGGTTCTTTTTTGCTTGATTCAAGAAGTTTTCATATTTTTCATTTCCTGTGGGTATTGGAAGAAGAGAATAAAAGTCAATGGGAAACATATGAATCGAGAATAGGTCCAAAGAAATGACTCTTGAAGAATTAAATGGTGTCCAGCTATCACCACTGACGGTCCCAACAGGAGTCTTAACCAATGGTCCTGGATAGAATGAGAGGAAAATGCAGATCGGAGCTCAAATTCTTAAGAAGAGCCCAACAAACTGGTATAGCAGATACCAGAGGTCTTGCAACTGCCTTGAGAGACTATTTAAAGCTAGCACCACATCTATCCTAAGATCACCTTTCAACAAAAGGGGAGAGTGACACATAAAAGAAAGGGTGTTACCTATAAAATTGATGCTCTATTGAGAAGACAGCTCTATGAGACCAAAGGGCGGACAATGACTCAAAAGCAAAAGTGAGAAGATAAGAGGGTAGGGAATTCTGAGGACTGGAAACGGAGCAAAGAGAACACAAGTGAAGAGCAGGCTGACACCCTGAGCTAAAGAATGTCACTGAACAATCTGTGTAGGGACTGCCAAATACAAGCCTAACCTGCTGTGAAAACATTTCACCAATAACTCAATAGGATCTTATTTACAAAGCAAAACACCGACTCTCAGCCTCAAGGCAAAGGGAAGCCAACTTTTCTTTCGTCTGTTGTGCTTTCTTGGTTTCTGAGGGTGAGATGCGTGAGCTGAATCATCTCCAAGATCTCATCATGTTTCAGTAGCTTGTGTCCTGGTGACCTACCACCTCATTACTGAGACCGTGGTGGGAACAACATCCCAAGTCCCTTGGGAGGATGACCAACTCTACCAACCGACATGGATTTTAGTGCTGAAGGCTTGTGTCCTCGGGACCTCATCAGGGGCAGGCAAAGCAGGCTCGCTGGCCATCAAAATGCAAAGAGCACACATGTCACACAAAAAATACAGGGTCAAGTTCCTCCAAGACAGACTAAATAAGCCATAATCCTTGAGATTGGGGAAGGCAGGCAATCGGTGGAGAGATTTCAGACACCCAACTTCATCACTAAACCACAGCCAAGTGAAAGGGTTCCAGGGCCCAGGGAGGTAAACTGACAAGTGGGCTGCAGTGAACAGAAGGGCCAAGTAACACAATTCCAGTTTACGTCATGCTAAAGCTGCGTACTGGCCAGGCAAGTGATCTCGCGCACTCACAAGGCCAGCGAGTGCCCAGTTCAACTGGGCGGCAAAGGTGCTTCTATATGTGGGGCTGCGGTCATCCCAGCCAGCGGGGACTTGAGGCTCTACAGTGAAAGATTTAGCTCTCTGGCTTATACACTCATCTGTCAGGGAGAAGACAGGTGAATAAGCGGCTTTAAGGAGTAGGGTAGGAAAAAAGGCAAGAAGTGAGGTGGGAGGAAAGACGGAGGTGTGAGCACTGAGCCTGAAGTGTGTGAGGGAACCCTGGCTCCAAGGAGCTTGAGAGGCCTTGTGAAGAAGAGGGAGAAACTGCTCTTGACTCGTTGTCGGGAAGGGCCTCTATTTCAGAACGAGCGACTCCAAGAGACTCGATGGCCAAAGAGCTGCTCAGCTGAGTGTCAGGACCTGCCAGGGCAGGTGTTACGTTCCTACCGAGCCCAGAGACGACCAGCAAGGTCTTGACTGAGTTTTGTCTGCAGACAACAAAGAAAAGTCTAACTTCGCTTCTACACTATTGAATCCCACAGCCAAGCAACAGTGAGGCAGGAAACGCACGAGCACCCCTAGCCAGCCAGCGGCTGCTGAGAGGGCTCCAGGATCGTCAGAACACAAGTGTGCCCCACGTGCTTTCCAAGGATGGGCAGGCTGTGAGAAGGCCACTCGGCCTTTCTTCCAGGGCACTTCTGGGTGGACTTGATGTCCAAGCCCTGATTCGCAGCCAAGTCCTTAAGCACTTGCATCTCTCCAGGACTCCAAACCAGGGAGCCAGAAGCTGTGACTGTTTTTCCAAACCCAGCCTGTAGTTCGAGAACTCTATGTAAGCCGCTCCTGGCCTTCTCGGCAGACATCTGCGAGCATGCTTTTGGGAAAAGACAACTCACAAAGAGGCTGCAATGGGACGAACTTGCAGCGGAGGGAAAGGCCTCTGGAAGGGAGATTTCCTGCTCCCTTTATTCACAGACTGCTGGCTTTCAATGACTGGCCTGCAGTCGTAACTGGGGCCAGCCATGAGCAGATTTTGTCTCTGTGGACTTAGGTCACCACCTGAAAGGAAATTCATTTTCAAACCACAGAAAGGCACCAGGAGAAGTTGACAAATCAAGTGAGAGGCCATCAGCTTTCCAATAAACCCCTACAAAGGATCTGTTGCCCTCAGTGGAGAAAGACTGATCCCACGTGCATCCGGAGTACCTTTGAGGTTCCTGGGGAGATCGAGGCAGATTCGGGGAAAGATTCCCTCTCCAGTCAGCGTGATATCGTCTGGGTCCAAGTGGGCGACCTGAATCTGGAACTGCCTGTGGAAGACCCCAGGTACTCCAGGGAGGTAGTAAACCTTCAGCAACTGCTCCTCGTGGGATGAGATGAAACCCTATGTTGTGAGACCAGAGAGGAGGTTAAAATGGACCCTGTATTTAAAGTGGACTTCTGCTCTTGGGGGGACTAGAGAGCACGTGTGGCCAGTGTGCTGGTCACTTTCCACTCACACTCCTCCCCAGTACCCAGTGCCAGGAAGTTCTAAGCACACAACAATCAACCAAGAGATGAATGGGCAGCACATACACACAGAGGATGGGCAGCATTTCATAACAGAGGATACGGACGGCAAATGCGAGCAGCAGAAGCTGCTTCCTGTCATTAATATTCTCATCGCTGAACAGTCAGGCCCGGCTCACAGCTGCCTGAGCACTGCGTTTCCAAGGCTGTAAGTTGCACAGGGGGAGAGCGGGCCTCCTTCTCACTTGGGGTCCCTAGTGGATTCGAGCCACGGAGACCCTGCCTTTAGCTTGGCAGCTCACCCCTCTATAGATCTGTCACCAGATCTTTTTATAAGAGTTAAAGGAGGGGTCAACATGCAAGTGAGCAATGTTTTATGGTCCCCAGGACAGATCTCTACACCTCCTTCTCCTTCCCCCTCGCCCCTGAACAGTAATTCACAAGACTGTTCTCTTCCACAGAGAAGTCCTTTCAGCATTCGGTGTTCCTGGGAGCGGTGGTGATCTCAAGTACCTATCAATGTGTTTCCCAACAAAAGCAGTTCTCTTGTATTCAGGTAGGGGATTTCCCTCTATTTCGTTAGATGTTTGCAAATTAACATATACTATTAGGCTTTATAAACTTCTGTTTTCACCAGAAGAATTTGACTTCATAATAGAAAATCTGGGAAATAGACATCCACGTTAGAAAGAAATCAGGAAGGAACATAGCCAGTGTAGTTAAACGTGGAGATTTCAACGCGGTGGACTCAGGCAAATGAATGCACACCTGTAATTAAATGTGTCAAATAGGAAAATGTATAAAACATGAGATTATTATTTTTTTTTTACCATAAAGGCACACTTTGGTTTATTGAGTGTCACTTTACTGAGCTTCAAAGATACATTTTTTTTTGGGTTTTTTAACAAGTGGAAGTTCGTGGCGACTCTATGTTCAGCACAGTTACTCTGATAGTTTTTCCAATAGCAGGTGCTCAATTTGTTGTCTGTGTCACACTGTCGTTAGTCTCATAATATTGCAAACGTTTTCCCAATGCTATTACATGCCTAGTAAGTGACAGTGTGGTTATACACGTTCCTTGTAGATGTGTTGGAAACTGCAACAGCAACAAAGAGTCCGACTTGCCTTACTTAATACAGTATTTGCTTCCTTACGGTGTAGAGCAGATTATCCGAGAGGTTGGGCTCTATGAGGAGAACTGTGGCATCAGGATTGGTGGAAGGTCTATTAACAATCTCCGTTATGCAGATGATACAACCCTGCTTGCTGAAACTGAGGAGGACCTCATGCACTTGCTGCGAAGGGTCAAGGACTGCAGCCTTCAGTATGGACTG
>NW_006399751.1:1180812-1203870 GCF_000299155.1 Elephantulus edwardii
GGAGGGTGGAGGGACAGCGCAGGAGGGGAAGACCCTCTATGAGATGGATTGATTCGGTGACTGGGGTAATCGGGATGGGTGTATCAGAGGCGGTGCGGTTGGCGCAGGATAGAGCAGGGTTTAGGGCTGTTGTGCATAGGGGCGCTATGAGTCGCAAACGACCCGACGGCACATAACAACAACAACAACAACAACAACAACAACAACGGTGTTTGGAAACCAAACCAGCAGCATGTATGTGCCTGTGTGTGCAGAAAACAAGGGACAGAGAAGGGACAGCAATCTTTGCATCATGCTCAGGCTTCGAAGGACTAAACAGAAAAAATACACAAGACTTCATGAATGTACTTACTCAGATTAACTTAATTTAGGTTCATAAATTACATCCTACTGACAAGAAAACATTCTTTTTCAAGCACTCCCTGATAATAAAATAATTTTAAAATAAATGAAATGAAAATAAATGTTAAATAAGAAAATAATTTTAAACCATTAAAATATCCTATTAATAAACTCACCAGGTAGGAATTTTGGGGCCAAATATTTGACTATAATTAAGAAATCTCAACATTATTAATAAAGTTTAGATAAGAAAAAAGTTATCTGGAAATGAAAAAGTAAAATGTACATATCTTTAAGAACTTTTATGTTAAATAAGAAATAAAACAAAAACTCTAGGTATTTCAGAAAATAATGACAATTGAAAGAATAAATACTACAATGTATAAAGTATGAAAGTTGACATCTACTTTTTTAAAACATGATGTTTAGTTTCTTAAATATGGGTTAAAAAGGTACAATGCACAATCAAATGTATAGTCATGTACTTCTGTCAAAATTCATTTAAAGAGTAAATGGAAACTTGGAAAATTAGGGAAACAAAGTACAAATAATCTATTCTAATCTTGAACGAAAATGATCTGTTATTTGCTGGAATAGAATGGAAGTGTCATTAATACATGGGCTAGGTCTGTCTGGGTCATTATTTACCTAAAAGTAAACATAGAAGAGGGAGTATGGGTGGTCTAGTGGGTAAGGTTTAAAATCAGATAAGGTGGTGTCGGGGCTGTATCCTTTCTTCAGACCTATTCAATCTGAATGCTGAGCAAATCTAGAAACTGGACTCTGTGAAGAGGACTGTGGCATCAGGATCAGAGGAAGACTCTTTAGCAACCTGTTATGCAGATGACACAACCTTGCTTTTAACAAGTGGAAAGCTTCTGAAATACTTGCTGCAGATCTAAGACTACAGCCTTCAATCATATCTCCACATTAAGAAACAGCCTTTCTACTGGGCCAATAGGTAACCTCATGCTAGCTATAAAGCAGTCTGTCCTGGAGAAAGTGCATGCAGGTAAACTGGATGGTAAACTCTGACTCACATGCTTTTGTTCTCTGTTGTGGTATGTTGTCAGGAGGGGTCGGCACATATCATGCTGGGAAAGGTGTAGGGTCACTGAAGAGAGGAAGACCTTCAATGAGATGGACTGACACAGTGATGTAAAAATGGACATATTTATCAGAGGTAAATGGATATATTTATAGATCAGAGATAATGGATATACTTATCAGAGATGACAAGGATGGCACAGGAGAGGCCAAGGTTTGGATCTGTTGTTCATGGCGTCACTGTGAGTCGTATTTGACTCAATGGCACCTAAAAGGAACGCAGGAACAGGAGAGGGGCTGCCAACCCAAAGGCAGGCAGTTTGAATCTACTAGCCCGTGCGTGAAAACACACTGGAAGGCCAGCTGCGTGTCAGTTCCAACCCAACAACAATGAATGAATGAATGAGGGACATGCAGAAGGACAGCAGAACCAAGCTCACTGTCACAGAGCCAGTCCTTTATCAGGTTTCTAAAACGAGAAATCTTCACGGGACCAGCCTGCCTCATCATCCCCCCAGAGAGCAGTTAGTGGGTTCAAACTGGCAACCTTTCAGTGAGCAACCCAGCACCTAACCTACCATGTCGCTAGG
This sequence comes from Elephantulus edwardii, assembly GCF_000299155.1. NCBI lineage: Eukaryota > Metazoa > Chordata > Mammalia > Macroscelidea > Macroscelididae > Elephantulus > Elephantulus edwardii. Next base: position 1,182,792 of record NW_006399751.1, read on the forward strand.
ACTGGCTTCAATGCAAAAAGAATAAAAGCAAACTGGAAAAAGAACAAAAAGGGAGCTTGGCCTAATAGGCATCCAGATGTACTTTACAGGTGAGGCAATTAAGATAGTAAGTTATTAATGTAAGGACAAAATCAGAGCAATGAAACAGAACGCGGAGACTAGACATAAGCCCAGACACATGGGACAGTTTAAGGAAAGAATGGACTCTATTATCCAGAATGGTAACAACTCTTATCTTTGGACTGTAAGATTATAAAGAACTACACTTTATCCCTTTAAAAAAATTTCCATTTCCCCCTGCCCCCTGCAGTGACTATGTGTTATTTTCACGAGAAAAATTCAGCCAAATGTTCTTTAAAAGCTGATAAATGGTCATAATCAGAACAAAGAACCACTTCCTCCAAGGACTCCTAAAACCAATTTGGCTCATTGTAGCCAATGAAATTTTTACACCTGCTAATGGAAAACTGCTTTTATCTGGTGTGGATCTGAGGAGGAAGCCTTCCACCCTAAGGATTACAGGAGAAGTGTGAAGATGTAAGCAGGAATAAGCTATTCTTATAGTCATGAGAAAACCCAAACCACTAGAACACAAACCCCAAACACAAATGCCATGAGTGCACAGGCTCACGTCTGTCTGCTGACTGCTGGTCCCTGGTAGCTGGAACCGGCGCATGCAGGAACTCTCCAAATGCTTGTTGCATAAATGAGTGAAGTGACCTGGATTGACCTACGTGTTTGCTTCTGCATGTTCTTTCTTCATTTTAATGAAAACCAAAACGTCACACCTGTCTTCCAGGAAGTGCATACTTCCTATAATCTCCCACAAAAGGGGCGTGGTTTGTAGGCTTGAATTTGGGGTCCTCTCACCATTTCCCATTAAGTAGTCTTTGGGCACACTGCCGGGAGAACACAGTCCTTGGAGAAGGACATGATGCTTGGAAGGGTGGAGGGACAGCCCACGAGAGGAATACCCTGGATGAGATGGACTGACGCACTGACTATGGCAACGAGGGCAGGTGTGTCAGAAACAGGGAGACTGGCTCTGGACGGGGCAGGGGTCAGAGCTATTGTTCATAGGGTCGCTATGAGTTGTAGTTGACTCGTTGGCACCTGACACCAACACCACCATTCCCACAAGACCCCCAGGAGTGGGTGGGCTACTTACTGAGAGGGGCAGGATGAGCGGCACTCCAGGGAGAAGGGTGTCTGGGCAAGACAGGTGCTCATTCAGAACCTTGAACTCGAAGCCGACCCTCCCAATGTTCTTCAATGTGATTGCACTTTCAGTGACGTCATCAAACAGCTGAGGAAGAGAAGGGTGGGAGGAGGAGGGGATGATGGTGAAGAGGAGGAGGAGGAGGAGGGGTGGGGGTGACTCCTACATATCTTCAAGTTTTGGAAGCTGCTTCTGCCCCAACAAAGATGAGTGGGTGAACCCCCTCTCAGACCTGTCACTTGCTCTAGAGACCCCAGCTGCCCCCCTTTTCCGTGCCTCTTAGGTCACAAGGAAGCACCAGCTGCTGGAAGTATGACTCTGGCTCTCACTCTTTTAATAACTAATGTATTTAGGAACAGCCATGGCTTAACCCCCAACCACTCTGAACGTCCAATCTCTCCACCGTGAGGCACTCACGGTAGAGGATCTTAAGGTAATCTCTCTGCAGCATGAAGCTTTGCTGTCTGGATTCTTTTTTTTTCTGTCTGAATTCTTTAAGACAAGATTCACATCGAGAATGTTCTGAAGTGAAATTGTAAAAGTGTCCTTTCATCAGGAGCATCAGCCAGATGTATTTGCTGCTGGGACCGCGCAACATAATTCAGCAGCAGTAGGTCCAGCACACTGAGGCCGTGTCCAGGGTTCCTAGGCCACGTCACGACAAGGACAATGAGGCGTCACTGCTGCTGGGTTGGGAATGACTCAAAATGACCCTCTATGGGATTTCTGAGGCTGTAAACTGCATGGAAGGAGATTGTCCGTCTTTCTCCCAAGGAGGCCCTAGTGGACTGTAACCACCAGAGAGATGTGGCCTTTGGGTCAGCCATGCATCTCTGTATCGACAAGGCCGCCAGAGCTCCACTGTCAAGGACCAGCTGCTTGAAAGCAGACTCTCTGAGCTGAGTGGATGTCATCTGCCCAGAGAATCCTGGACGGAGGAGGGGAGGAGAATTCTGTCAGTCTACAGAACGGAGAAGACCACAACACGTGCTGAGTGAGTGAGGTTTTAGGTACAATCTTCAAGCCTATAAAAAGGCAAGGCTGTGCATAATTCAATCTTCAACCTATAAATAGGCAGGGCCATGCATAATTCAGTAATCATACACGCAGTAGCAGTACAATGGGCCCAGTCCTCTATTAACGTTATGAAGGAGGTATGGCCCATGCCTATTAAAAATAAAATAAAATTCTAAAATCTAATTGGAAAGAGAAGATGCACAGATATACAGACTAACTTCTAATTACCACCAAGCAACAGTAGAAAGTATGTATTATGCTGAAGAATGTAAAGCAAGAGCAGGATAAGGGTGGGATAGGGCTGCCTTTGGTCTTAAGGCCTGCCTGGGTGTGAGGGTGGGAGCGGAGGATGGGAGGGATTGCAGGGGAGCAGATGTGGAGGCTGGAAGGAGTGGGATGTAGAAGGGGTATCGGGTTACTGGGACTGGCTATCACTGAATGGGGTACACCGGGAGAAGCAGAAGCGGGAGAAGTCTGGTGTGGGTATGAGTTAGCAGAGGGCTGGAATCACCACACCCGGGAGCTCTCACGAACTGCATGGCAAGGAAGACAGCTGCTGAGCGACGGTGACGCCGGCGAGGAGCTGAGGAGGCAGTTAACCACAGGCGGCTGGTGAGTCAGGCCGGCCACGCCATCCCCACCGTGCGGACCAGGCCACTCCATCACTTGATATGAAAGCCACGTTAGGATGGCAGCTCTCCTGCTTATAAAACAACACTCTTTCTCAGGGCTGTGCTGTTTCACCTGGTGCTGCTGTGGCTAATTGGTTGGGGGATCGATGGGATGAAAATGCAATTTTGGGAAAACCAATCTGTCAGTGATGTTCAAACAGGTTAGTAGTAGAAGCAAAAAAAAATTTTATATATATATATACTGAAACCTCTCAAAAGCTGGTCCCTGGATCTACTGCTATTACCTGGGAGTCATCAGAAATTCAAACTCTCAGCCCTCCCCCCCATCTCCTTTTACCAAGTCAGAAACTGCATTTTAATAAAATGTCCAGGTGATTTATATGCACATGGCTAAGAGAACTCTGGTGGCCTGGTGGATAAGGACTTGTGCTGCCAACCTAAAGGCAAGCTGTTCGAATCCACCTGTTCCTCAATGGGAGTAAGAAGTGTGATCTCCTCCCATGCAATTTACAGCCTCTGACAACCTGCTAGAGGGTCAGCTATGAGTCAGTTCTGACTCGATGGCACGAAACAAGCCATGATCATCTAGGTCTAGCTTGACGAGCCTTGGCGTGTGAGGACAGGAGTGGGAGACGGAAGGATAAAGTGACCCTGAGAGACTTGGCGGGTGAGTCGGCAAACGTTGAGCACTATGAGGACGTGGAGGGGAGAGGGCGACAGTGCCGTGGAAAAGGATTTGGAGACTGTAAACCCACAGGCTGGGAAGACAGCAGTACGCGCGGCACGAACGAAGAGTTTAGAAAGGAATTTTGGATTGAGAGGAAGGTGGAAATTTCAGGGTCTTAACAAGTTGTTTCAGGAGACAGTGGAAGAACAAGTACCTGGCATAAAGAGGAGACCAGAGGTGGGAGGCAGGTTAGGGTACAAAGGACAGTGGTAACGGTGCAGGAAGATGACTGGTGACTTCTCCAGGGCATCCAGGAGAGACGAAAGGCCACGGACGATGGCTGATGCTTACAGTTAAGTCTGGGAGAGCTTTGACCCGATGGTTTGCAATACCTGCAGTCCATAGTTGATTTCCTTGGTGTCAAAAGAATAGACGACCAGGGACGCCTCTCCTTTCAGGCTTATCTCATAGGTTGGGCCTCCTTCCACTTCACACAGAGCTTTTGTGCGTGCCATGATGTCACAGTGTCCATAGAAAGTGAAGGAGATCTGGTGGCTGCTGTGTGGAAGCACCACTCCATAGAGGGGCAGAATGTCAAACACCTGCAGGAGAAGAGGTGCCAAACGAGAGCCATCAAAGTTCAACCCACGTCAGTATCAAGGGCTTCAGAGTCACGTCAACTCACAGCTAAAGCCCTGACTTTAATTTATGATTCACAGAAGGCAACTAGCCCACCTGCCTAAAGACAGAGGCGTGTATTTCCTGCTTTGAAAAGTTGTAATGGTGCCAGGACAGACTGAACTTTGTAACATAGGGTAGATGCTCAATAAGGAAAGGATTCATGAGGTGTTCACTTACCTCTTCTATCCCCAGGTTGAGCAATTCGTCGTTTTCAAAGATCCACAGGGATTCATGAAACTCTACCTGGCTCTGGTTGGGGCAGATCCTGCCTGTTTCAGTTGGATTCGTTCTTAATGCCTAGAAAGGAAAGATGTGCTGAGAAGCCAGGAAGCATTATAACATGAGTCCTCAAGGTGGTTCTGTCTATCACTCCATGGATGTGTTTCATGGTGACAGAAGAATGGTCGATGCCTGTGAGTTGTGGTGCTGGAGAAGAGTATTGAACAGAACATGGACTGACAAGAGAACAAAAAGGTCTGTCTCGAAGAGGGTGAAATAAACTTTCTCCCTGGAGGCTAGGATTTTGAAGCTTCACCCACATACTCTGGGCATGTGGCCTAGAGGGCCCAGTCCTTGGAGAAGGACATCATGCTTGGAAAGGTGGAGGGACAGCACAGGAGGGGAAGATCCAGGGTGAGATGGATTGATACAGTAACTGGGGTAATGGGAGTAGGTGTGTCTGAGTCAGTGAGACTGGCTCAGGACAAGACAGGCTTCAGAGCTATCATATGTAGGGTTACTATGAGCTACAGGCAACTGGATGGCACATACCACCACCACCACGGTACGTAGTCAGAGAGAGAGCTGTTTTCTCCCTAAGGAAACAAATGGACAAGAACCCAGAGAGGAGAGAGGCACGTCCAAGAATGTTTACTGCCTGGTTATTTATAATGGCAAAATTTTGGAGGCAAATCAAATGTCCTTCAAAGTAGGAGTCACTAAACACTATGTGTGAAACCTCTCTCCACAGAGGTTGATGCAGTATATATTCAGGAACTGGAAATGATAGCTGTAAGGGATCACTGAGTGACAAAGCAGTTTCCAATTAGGTAAAATAAGACTTGTCTTGATGGAAGTCTACTCGGAGGGATGGGCAATCCCCTCCTGCAAAGACTGACAGCCCTGGCAACGCAGTGTAAGGTCATCATTGGTCGGTGCAATTCTACGCAGTAGACTAGTGCTGGGTTTTGTTATGTCTGAAGGCTGAACGTGTGCAGAGATTTGCATATGCAAACAGACATCTGAGAGACTGTTGGCTAAAGTTCCAGCTGCTCCTTTCTCTTTGATGGCTTTTTCAGGCATGGTATCTTTTTTGCAGGGACCAGCCCCTCTTGATAACATGCTTAAAGTACGTGTGACAATGTCTCACCATCCTTGCCTCAAAGGTAGATGATGGCTACAGTTTTTTCCAAGAAGAAATGTCTGTTTGCTCTGCTGGTAGTCTGTGTTGTTGTTGCTGTTAGGTGCCACCAAGTGGAATATGATTCCTAGTGACCCTATAACAGATCTGATCCCTGTCCTGTCCTCACAATCTCTGACACACTTGAGCCCGTTGCTGCAGTCACTGTGTCAATCCATTTCATGAAGGGTCTTCCTCTCCTTTGCTGTCCTTCCACCTTCCCAAGCATGATGTCCCTCTCCAAGGAACAGCCTCTTCTAGCAATGCCCAAAGTATGTGAGAGGCCAAAGCTTTGTCGTCTTTGCTTCCAAGGGGTACTCTGGCCGCACTTTCTCTAAGACATACCTGTTTGTTCTTTTGGCAGTTCATGGGATATTCAGTACTCTTCTCTAGCACCACAGCTCGCAGGCATCAATTCTTTTTTGGTCACCCTTATTCACTGTTCAGCTCTCGGATGCATGGAATGTGACAACGGCCTGAAACAGGCGCACTTTAGTCCTCAAATATTATCACTTCTTAATAAGCTGGCATGGTCCCTGACTTCAGACTTTCCCAATGCAATACATCTCTTCATCTCCTGACTGTTAATAACAAGTGTGCTGATTGTGGATACAAGTAAGATAAAGTCGTCGACAGTTTCAATTTGTTTGTCCATCTACCCTGATGTTCCATAGTACATTTAATATTCTTTATAAGCACAATTCAAAGACATCAATTCTCTGGTATTTCTTATTCACTGTCCTACTTTCACATAAGTATGAAGTTTCTGAAAATATCATCGATTTGGCTCAGGCCCACCTCACTCAGTCTTTAAAGTCACACTGTGCTCTTTAGCACTTTAAAGAGGTCTTTAGATGCATATTTTTCCAATATAATACATCTTTTGATTTCTTGACTCTTTCTTCCAAGTGACTATAGATCCAATAAAAATCAAATTATTAATAATTTTTATCTTTATTTATCAGGTTCCCTTTAGGTCCAGTTGTGAGGATTTTCTTTTTCTGATGTGTCATGCATACTGAATACTAGTCACCAAACAGGTATATGGTGATAGGATACAAGCCTGATTCACCCTCTTCTGATTTTAAACCGAACCAGATCCCCTTGATCTGTTCAAGCAATGGCTTCTTGGTACTTGTTCAGGTTCCATGGGCGCACAATGAAGTGTCCTGGGATTCCCAGTCTTCCCTGTGCTATCCATAATTTATTATGGTCCACATAGCTGAATGCGTTTGCATGGTTAATAAGACTTCAGTAAACCTATCTCTTGATGTCTGCTTTCAGCCAGGATCCGTCTGACATCAGCCAAGATATCCCCAGTTTCAAGGCCTCTTCTGAATCTAGCTTGCATTTTGGGCATTTCTCTGTGGATGTTCTTTCTTCAGCTGTTTTTAAATTATCTTCAGTCAGATTTTATTTGTTAGGAGGGGATATCCCCGGCAAAGAGGCATCGTGCTTGGAAAGGTGGAGGATCATCGAAAGGGGGAAAGACCCTCAAAGCGATGGACTGACAGTGACCACAGCACTGGGCTCAAGTGTGTTGGGGATGACGAGGTGGTGCAGGACGGGACAGGGTGCAGATCTGCTGTCCACAGGATTGCTGTGAGTCGCACTCGACCACCTCTAACAACAGCGGGAAATGAATCAGGTGACACAGCCTCATCCCAGCCTAGTCCTGGCCCTGCCTTTGCCCCTTGGACCACTGTTTTACCAGAAGGACTGTGGGCTGCTGACCTACCCCAGGGAAGGAGCTCTGTAGCTCTGGAGCCATCATGGTGGCAGCGGGCGGCTGAGCTCTTGTGTGTTCTCCTTCATAGTTCCCTTCGTCTTCATCCTCCAGGACAGTTCTGGGGGTTTAACAAAAGCCAGAGAATCATTCAATTAGCAACCACCGTGACAGCCTCTGGCCTTGCCCTCTCCACTCTAGTGCTCCCCGAGGAACAAATGGAGCTCTCAGTCAGGAAGGCCAGCTGGTCAAGGTTGTATCATCCCTGGCCCCCACAATGTGCGACCGTGTTGGTGGGCCCTGCCTGGGTTCCAGGCCGTCTTCCCAGTTCGTGCAGCCCATGTGTGACTTAAAGGAAGTCCCGAGCAGCTCGAGCGACTCTCCAGTCACTGTGCCTGTGTCCTAAGTGCCGGTGATAAGCACCTTCATCTCCTGGAGCATTTTATCAGGATGACAGAATGTTTAGAAAATTCTCGTCCCTTTCTGCTTTGCTCTTCTAGGCCTGGCCCCAGATGCAGATCTTGGCAGATGGAGCCACGGAGGCGAGAGGAAGGGCCCTGGCCCCCAGGACTTGGGAAGCTCTGACCTCCAGTGAGGAGAGGCCACGTTCTTGTCTGGGTATCCCAGATGCCCAGCCCAGATGCCTGGTCAGTGAATGGCTGAATAAACAAATCAGGGCTGAGTACCGAGAATGTGAGGCGTGTGGAGACAAGCTATTAAAACAGAGCCAACCAACCCAAAGCCCCGCGCTGGCCGTGCGTCTGCACTTACTTAATTAAATCCTGTAAGACAATATCGGAGGACGCCAGAGGCGCGAGGGCCGACGGTGGACTTGTGGGTGTGAAGGTAGCTGGGCCAGACTCCGCCTGGGACAGGGCGGCGCTGTACAACTTCCTCGGCCAGGTCAGAAACCTGCGAAGGTGCACAGGACACAGGCACACATCAGCTTTGGCCAGAAGTTGTCTGGGAGGCTCCCCACTGGGCCCGTGTCCACACAGGTCAACAAGGACCACCTGCGTCTTCCCTTGCATGAACCCTCCTCACCCCAGTCTTCAAACCTTAGCCGGGCATACATTTCCTCCTAGGAAGCTTCCTAACCACCCCCTGCCAGCCGGAGCCTGGTGTCTCTCCTCAAACACAGTCCACAGGGGCTCCCCTCACCAGCTCTATAGACGGTGAGCTCCCTGACACCTGGTATTGTGGTCCTGCAGTGACACTCACACATGCTTAGGAGTTCTGTGTCACTAAAACATCTTCATCATAATGTTGTTGGTGTTTGTGCCATTGTGTTGGAGCCAACACATAGCCGACCTTTCAATGAGTGGTTAGAGGCAGTAAGCCACACAGGAGGAGACTGCCCATCTTTCTCTTATGGAACAGCGCGTGGATTTGAACTGCCCACCTTTAGGTGTAAACTCTCATCCAGCCACCAGAACTCCATAACTATTGCTGTTGTTTGCTCTTGAGTCAGAACCACCTGTAGCTGACACCTGGTGGGTTTTCAGAGGCAGTAAATCACACGAGAGGAGACTGCCCATGCATTTCCTTCATAGCAGCTGATGGATTCGAACCATGTGACTTTGGATTACAACACAGCGTCTTACCCCTAGGCCACAATAGTGTAGTAATAATAATAAGGATGATGACGTTTTGATGCGCACTGAAAAGTAGCACCCATCTGTTATCATGAGCCCCGCACATACCTCAGATTTCAGTATACTAGGACTTACAGGGGTTGCTTCCCACCATAGTAAGCAGTTGCAACCCAGCAGCTACCTGCAGACATGCAACCCTTACGTGCATTTTATCCTTGGACGCTCGGTGGAAACAGCAGGTGTCACATCAAGTTCCATCACTGTCCCAGCCTCTACTGGACGAACTCTCCCCTCCTGCAGACATTCCACAGCATTTCACCTGACCTCCTTTTAGGACCCTGTTCTCTCCCCACCATGGACCAGGGTGCCATTCCTCAAGCGTCCGGCATTCTATCACCGTCTTCAGGATATTGTCGTTTGGGGCCATTGAGTCCACTAGGTATCACAGAGACCCTATGAAGAGCTGAGCTGACCCCCACCCTCTCCCGTACCAGCCTCATCACCGCTGACACACCGGAGCCCTCTGTTAAGGCCCCCGTGTCGCCCCATATTGTTGGGGATCTTCCTCTCCTTTCTGACCCTCCATCTTTCTAAGCCTCACCTACGTTCATTTCCAAAGTAGGAAAGACAACGTTTCTCCATGTGAGCCAAGAAACCAGGGAGGCAGAAGATGCTTGTATGAAGCACACACTCTGATGAGTTTGAGGAAATGTATATATATATATATATGTATATATAAGAAATTGCTACCACAATGAAGACACAAAATACTTCCATCACCCTAAAGACTTCCCTTAGGCCTTTTCCTCACTAATTCCCCCATTTCCCACCAGCTCCATGGAAAAGTCATCTGCATTATAGGACCAAAGACTAAATGAGCCTACAGTTCCACATAAACAAACCAAGGTTACATTTATTTGGGGCCTTTCGTCTTTTGCTCTGGATGATGTGAAGATGCAGCCAGGCTGGTGATGCCTTCACAGTGTGTTCTTCAACACTGAGCACCACCCTCTGGCACGTTCACCTAACTGCCTGGTGATGCCACCGTGCTCTTGCCAGCTTTTCAGATTATAGATGGAGTTGCTATGAGCATTTGATACAAGTCTTTGGACATGTTTTCATTTCTCTTGGGTAAAGTCCTAGAAGCAGAATTGCTGGGTTATCTAGTGTTAAAAGAAATCGAGGGGGCTCTGGTGGCCTAGTGGTAAGAAGCTGCACTGCAATCCCAGAGGTGCGCGCTTCAAATTCACCAAATGCTCCGCTGGAGAAGGAGGGACAATCTCCTCCTGTGCCACTCAGCTCTGATTTGATGGTACATGCTCAAAAAATAATAATAATAAAAAAAATAATCAGCAGTTTCCCCAAGTGACTGTACCATCTTACATGTCCATCCACAGTGTGGGTGCGTTCTGGTTGGTCCACACCCTCACTTACACCTGGTGGTTGTCGTTATGTGCAGTTGAGTTGGAAGTGACTCCTAATTAACCCTCCAGTGGGGTTTTCAGAGGCTGTAAACTGCACGAAAAAAGACTGCTCATCTTTCTCCCACAGAGCAGCTGGTGGATTGGAATCAGGTGACTCTGAGTGGGCAGTTCAAGTCCTTACCCACCAGGCCACCAGAGAGTCTTCTGTACATTGTATACGGTTTCATTTCACTCGAGTGAGTGTGTAGTGACACACTGCAGTGTTTCTTTTTATTGTTAGGCAGTGCCAAGTGGATTCCAGCTCACAGTGACACTATATACAACAGATCATTGATTAATAGGTTTCTATTTAAGGCAGGAGTGGCATCTACTTCCTAAACAACATGCCTCTGGAAACTCTATGAACTTTGAGAAAAGACGATATTAGAGAAAGGCTTCAGGTCTTTTGTTCATAAGGTCGCTATGAGTTGTGCTCAACTCGATGGCAATCAACAACAACAATAACATTTAATGAAACAAAAGACTGCTCTAACAGCTTATTGATAAGGAACTGTGCTACCAATGCCAAGGTACACAATTCAAATCTACCAGCTGCTCCATGGGAGAGAGCTGAACAATCTTCTCTCATGCAATTTCCTGCCTCTGAAAATCCACTGTAGGCTCAGCTATGGGTCAGTTCCAACTCGATGGTCCACCACCACCACCACCATCACCCCCCCATCACCATCAGCCCCCATCACCATCACCCCCCCACTACCACCCTCCCACCATCACCACCCCATCTCCACCATCACCATCCCCTCCACTATCACCACCACCATCACCACCCTCCACCATTACCCCCTACCATCACCACCACCATCACCACCCCCCACCATTACCCCCTACCATCACCCCCCACCATCACCACCCCCCACCATCACCACCATTACCACCAACCCCCCACCATCGCCTTCGCCATCGCCACCACCATCACCACCACCCCACCACCACCCCCACCATCTCCCCCTACCATCACCACCAACACCACCACTACCACCACCACCACCACCATCACCCCCCCATCACCACCACCACCACCACAACTTAAGGAAAGCTCTCTATCATTAATAGAAGTGAAAAATCCGTTGTTACTGCGGTAGTTAGGGCCTGCTGAGTACAGCTCTTGGCAACCCCGTGAACAACAGACCTGAGCCCCGTCTTACCCTGTGCCGCTGTCATCATCTCTGACACATGTAAGCCCACTGCGTCAGTCACTGCGTCAGTCTATCTCACGGAAGGTCTTACTCTCTTTTGCTGTTCCTCACTGTTCCTAGCATGATGTCCCTCTCCAAGGAATAACCTCTTCTTCGCCCAAAGTATGTGTAATGACTCTTCACAATCTTTGCTCACAAGAAGCACTCTGGTTGCACTTTTCTCAAGACATATCTGTTCTCTTGGCAGTCCATGGGATGTTCAGTACTCTTCTACAACACCACAATACAAAGGCATCACTTCTTCTTCTGTCATCCTTATTCACTGTCCAGCTCTCAGACGTGTAGCAAATGATTGAAAAGACAATGACCTGGATCAGGAGCACCATAGTCTTCAAACTGACATCACGGCTCTTCAATATTCTGGAGAGATCTCTGACGGCGGATTTGCCCAGTAAAATACATCTCCTGATCTCCTGACTACTGGTACCAAGGATGTTGATTATTGAGCTCAACACGGTGAAATCCTTGACAACTTCCACCCTTTCTCCATTTATCAGGATGTTGCCTACCGGCTCAGTGGGGAGGACCTTTGTTTTCTTGATGTTGAGATGCAATTCCTACTAAAGGCTGTAGGCCTTGATCTTCTCCAGCAACTGTTTTCAAGTCCTCGTTACCAACAAGCAAGGTTGTGTCATCTGCATAACGCAGGTTGTTGATGAGGCCTGGAGCAGAGGCCTGCGGCAACTACGAAGACAGCCAGAATCCCTGCATGGGCATCCAGCCGGGGGTGGGGGAAATCACTATTATATACTAAATCTAAGAAAATAATTTATAGAACAAGAAAAACACATTATTTTCTCACCAGGAGAGGATTTAGAGTGGACTACCTCTTATTCTTTTTAAGACGAAAAATCAGTTTACTTTTCCCTTGGCCAAATACCAGTGTAGACACCGGTATTTGGTAATTGGTAAATACTGGCCAAGGTTTGGTAACTTGGTAAATACTGGCCAATCTTATTACCCTAGGTAACAAGAACTGTGAGTTCTCAGAGGACAGCAATCTGGAAACTCTGTGGCCCCCACACAACATAGGACCTTATCCACTGGTGATGTGAGCTCAGTAAATGTTTAAAAGAATCAGTAGGTGGACAGTTGGTTGAACAGCACGGAGGGTATCTTGGCTTCTCTGCACCTCACCTCTAGCCTCACCCCAACCTGGGATGTCTTCAGAGAAATGTAAAAAGCTCTTTTCCTCTTTTTCCACAGCTTCCATCTGGCTTGTTCCACACCAGATGGCTCTAGATGACTCTACTACAGACTCAAGCACACCACTCCGGGCAGGGGATCTATGTTGAGCTGCGGGCTGGACAATCTCCTGGGAAGTGTGTGAGAAGACAGATTCCTTTGTCTTGCCCCTGGAGAAATTCTGACTCATCAGAGTCACAGGAGTCTGATCTGTTGACAGGTGATTCTGACGTACAGAGAAATTTAGGACCAGTTAGGGGTCAGATTGTTGTACAAGGAACACTGAATATCCCATGACCGTCAAATCTGTCCTGGAGGAAATGCAGTCATCCAAGGAGCCCCTCAGAGGCAATGGGGGGTGGTACTTTGTCCCATCTACTCTGGACATGCTGTGAGGAGCCAGTCCTTAGAAAAAGACATACTTCCACGAAAGGCAGAGGGTCAGTCAGAGGGAGGAAGACTCTCGGTCAGACGGACTGATAGAATGACTGTAACAATGGGGTGAAGCATGGTGGAGACCCTGTGGATGGCTCAGAAGGGGGCAAGTTTCTAATGGGCTGCTCCCAGGGTCGCCACGAGTTACTGTCACCGTGGTGTTCCTACTAATGATATAAACAACATAGACAGGAGTCTTACCCAATCTGTATGCAGAGCAAATGAGGAAAAAAAGATGATATAAGAAGATAGAGGGAAGATTCATGAACAATCTGTGATATGCAAATGATACAACTTTGTGTGTGAAGAAAACGTGAAACTCTTACTGATGAATATCACAGAATCTTTAGCGTAGATTATACTAGAAGTCTTCACAGCTGAACCTATAGTTAGCATCACGTAAGCAGAGAAAGGAGTGAGGCTGTCAAAGATTTAATTTTATTTGGTTCCACGATCAATATTCATGAATGTAGCAGTCAAGAAACTCAATGCCATACTGCATTGGGCAAGTCTATTGCCATGGGTTGTTTTAAAGTATCAAAGAGCAAAGATGTTACTTTGAGGATTATGGTGCACGTGACCCAACCCATGGAGTTTTCTGTTGCCTCACAATCTGCATTATGCAGATGACACAACCCTGCTTGCTGAAACTGAGGAGGACCTGAAGTGCTTGCTGCAGAAGGTCAACAACTGCAGCCTTCAATAAGGATTTGGGTTCAATATCAATAAAACAAAGATTCTCACCACTGGGCCAATTGCCAGCATCATGATAGATAGTGGAGAGACTGAGATTGAGATTGTTCACAGCTTTAGTTTGCTTGGCTCACACTCAACACTCTTAGCACCAGAAACCAGGAAATTAAAAGATGCATTGCGATGGGAAAGACTGCTAGTACAGACCTCTCCAAGGTACTGAAGAGCAATGATGTCACTCTGGAGACTAAGGTGCTCCTGATACAGGCCAAGGTCTTTGCAATCACTTGTATGCATCAGAGAGCTAGACAATGACTAGGAATGACAGAAGGGGAACTGATGCCTTTGAGCTTTGGTGTTGGAGAGGAGTATTGAATATACCATGGACTGCTAAGAGAACAAACAGTTTCATCCTAGAGAGGCTGCTCATTGGAGGCAAGGATTTTGAAGTTTCATCTGGCATACTTTAGACACGTTGCAAGGAGGGATCAGTCCTTGGAGAGGGACACCGTACTTGGGAGGGTAGAGGGACGGCGCAGAAGAGGAAGACTCTGGATGAGATGAATTGATTCAGTCACTGGGGCAATGGGGGTAGGTGTGTGGGAGACATTAAGACTGGCACAGGATAGAGCAGAGTTTAGGGCTGTTGCACCTTGGGTTGCTATGAGCTGACGGCACATAACAATAACAGCAACAAGATAAGCATGTGAAAGTTGGACTTTTTGAGATTTAAGAATCATTGTCTTTGAACTACGGGGGCTAGTGAAGCGTAGTGAACGCACTGTCAGAAGAATGAACAGCTTTTGGAGGGGGAGAAGTACAGCGAGAACATCTTATAGAAGGAAGGATGGTGAGACTTCAAACATGTTACTGGAAGGCGCCAGGCCCTGGAGAAGGGCATCATGAGTGCTACAGCACAAGGTCAGATGAAGACCTTTAAAGAGATGGACTGTCCCTTCAACGAGATGGACTGTCATAGTGGCTCCACCAACGGGCTCTAGGGCAGTGGAGAGAGTGTGAAGGTGACACAGGACCAGAGCGCTTCATGCTGTCAGACAGAACCGATCAAAACAGCAGGAAGAAATAGGTAAAACGTGGGGAGGCCTCCCAAAGGGTCTGGTGCCACCGCCCACCAGCTGCTCCCTGGAGAAGCTGTGACCGTTGCTTTCTGTTAGACTCACTGACTTGGAAACCCTCCGCGGGCAGTCCTGCCCTGCCCAGCAGTGCTGCTACAAGTCAGAATGGATCCACAGTGGTGGGTTTGGTCTTCGTGTTTTCGGTTTTGACGGGTAGTGATGGCTTTGGATTGGAGCTGATAATTACCATGGGTTATTGCTACAGTCTTACTGGCAAAGGGCTGTGAAAGGCAGCAGAGAGAAAATTCCGAGTATTTATTAAAACACCCCAGGTCAGTGGAGGCGCCTGGGGAGACTGTCAGATCACTATGCGACACATCATCTAAGATGTGCACCGCCCTGGGATGCTGCGCCTGATGAAGAAGGAAAAATCCAGAGGGAAGTGTGAAAGGCCACGTCCAGAGCTGCAGACAGACCTCCCCGGGAGCTGCAGCACCTGAGCTGACCGTGCAGCCTGGCCAGCGGGCGGCATCTCTGGACACACACAGAGGAGCGGACACACAGCTCTCCTGCCACCAGGTGAGCCACAGGGCACAGGGCCTCATCACACTCGGGGCTCTGACTCATCATTCAAATGGAGAACGGCTCCCAACGGGCGAGAGGGCAGCGATGGGGCTTTGTGGATTGCACTTCATTTCACTTCTGGCCACAAACAGTGACTTTCCTGCTTTGCTGACCCAAACTAGATTGGAGGCAGTAATTTCTGAAAATGAGGGGTGCAGCAAACAAGGAAAATTGATACAGCTCCATGTCTAGTCCCGCCTGGGGTGGAATCTTGGAGGAGCCAGAAAAGAAACACTCCTTCAGCTGAGCCAGGCGCGCGGGCGTCTGACACAGGGATCCTCGGCAACACTGGGGGGGGGGGGCCCACGGCAGTTCCCATCTTCAGAGTTTCTTGTCAACTATGGTTGACTTGGGTCAATATACTCTTTAGTGGTGCAGATTAAAAAGAAAATAAAAACAGCAGCCCGGCCTGCTTATTTCCTGTTCATTCACCAAGGGTAGTGCTGTGCCGACGACGTGAGAGCTGAGAGAACACGTTTGTGTTTCAGTTACTGTTCTGTGACGCAGCTCGGATAACGCTGGAGATGAGAGATGTATGATGCACCCTGCAGACGTGTGTACCATGCAGCTGAAGCTTCGGGGGACCCCCCACCCCTCTATGCAGGTGCTCACCAAAAGGTCGACGGTTCGGCCCACAAGCCCTCCACTGGAGACAAGCGTGGCAAACATTTCCACCCTGGAGACGCTCTGGGTGAGACTCATTCGGCCTGTGTTGTCTAATGTACGTCAAAATTAACAGCAGTTGGGGAAATTGTTGGTCTCGAGTCCAGGGTCCTTTTACCAGGACCACCCAGCCTCCCGCTGGTGCAGGCGGTGCTGGCACAGGGCCCACACCTGCACCCGTCTCTGGAGGAGCCGCTGGACTGACAGCAGCTACCTCATCCTATCTGAGCGGCCTGGGAGACCAGCCCCCGCTCCCTGTTAACAGGGCAAACTGCAGCCAGTTCCAAGTTCCCATCTCAATACCTCTTTTTCCGACGCCATTTCTTCCTACTCTCACGCCCTGCTCTAGTTTGTTCCTCTTGTTCCCTTCTAGTTTCTCCTAAATCAACAACCACCACCTCAGGTTGATTCTGCTTCTAGGAAATCCATTGAAGACAGCAACCCACAAGTAAAATTTGAGACGTGGCCTGAAAACTCCAGATTCTGGTTTCTTTTGTGATGGCAGAAGATCCGCAAACATCCCAAGGCCCTGTACTTCACACAGCCATGCTCTGTGTGTCACAGCTGCCACTGTGCCCCGTGGTTCTCATTGCAGGCCCACTCACCTCTCTCTTGCTACTTAGCAGGCGCCTGGAGGCCTCTGAGTACTGGCACCATCCCCACCACATTCATTGCTTTGTATTCTTAAAGTTAGGGCACCATCTCTCTGCTAGAAACACACGGTCTGGTTGGGAAGGTAAGGCATCTAAGAAGCCAGGGATGCAATGATGAAAGAAGCACATCTAGAGCAAATAAGCAGCAGGGGGTAGGGCGCTGCCTTGAGGGACAGGGTGTGGACACTTCTTGACAAGCAAAAGGGCCTGGGAGCTGCCTGGGAGACTCTGCAGCCATTCAGCGTGTGGCAGCTGTCAAGGCCTTCCCTTGGACTCTGGGGGAAGCCTGATTGCCTTCCACAGAACTCCTTTACTGCCTGACTTACTCAGAGGCCATTTCTGTTACGTGCTGGTTGTTACGGCTAGGAGATGCTGTCTCAGTTAAGGGACGGCCCCGCTCGGTACCACTGAGGAGACCTCTTAGTGAACGCATGTGGGACCGTGCTGGGGGTGACTGATGTGTGTTTGGCAGACTTCTAGAAGTCCTTGTGGGTAAACACCGCACCCGGGGATGTCATGACCGTGGAGCCTCATCTTTCATGTTCACTGTCATCTGAAACGTCTCAGTAGGTTGTCACAACAAACGTGCCCATCCTGGAAGCAAACTCTCCCCCCTCTCCCCTCTGGTGACTAAGACAAAGATTCTCACCACTGGGCCAACTGGCAGCATCAGGATGGATGGTGAAGAGATTGAGACTGTTCACAGCTTCAGTTTGCTCGGCTCCACAGTCAACACTCTCGGCACCAGCAGCCAGGAAATTAGAAGACGTATTGCCATAGGAAAGTCTGCTGTTAGGGACCTCTCCAAAGTACTGAAGAGCAATGGTGTCTCTTTGGAGACTAAGGTGCATCTGATACAGGCCATGGTCTTTGTAATCACTTGTTATGGATCAGAGAGTTGGACAATGACTAAGGAGGATAGAAGGAGAATTGATGCCTTTGAGCTGTGGTGCTGGAGAAGAGTATTGAGGGTACCATGGACTGCTAGGAAAACAAATAGATTCATCCTGGAAAGGGTCAAACCGGGCTGCTCTCTGGAGGCAAGGATTCTGAGACTCCGTCTAACATACTCTGGACATGCTGCAAGGAGGGACAGGTCCTTGGAGAGGGACATCATGCTTGGGAGAGTGGAGGGACAACGCAGAAGGGGAAGGCCCCCTATGAGGTGGATTGATTCAGTGATTGGGGTAATCGGGATGGGTGTGTCAGAGACGGTGCGACTGGCTCAAGACAGAGCAGAGTTTAGGGCTGTCGTACATAGGGTCACTATGAGTGGCAAACGACTCGACGGCACATAACAACTGGTGACTAACCCAGCGTCTTTTTGTGGAACAACAGGAGAAACAGCTCTGATCTCTGAAACTCTGAAAGGTCAAAATATCTGGGTTATGCTCCCAGCCACCTACTAGCTGCATCGCTACCAAATGCCAAAGCATCAGGCCCCACTGAACTTCACTTTTATTGTCTACTTCTTCTTCTCCTTTCTTCCTCTGGTCTACAGATCCCAAACTCGTTACAAATGAGACAATCCCTGACTCTTTCTCAAAAGGGAAGAATATAGAATATACTGCTTGAAGCCACATTAAAAATAGAGACACTCCTGAGTCACATTAGGCACAGATACAAAAGCTCCATCACGTTTCCATCTTTATTGTCCCAGCTCGGGCTGTGGGCCTCCCACACTGGGAAGCAAAGGAGAGGTGGAGACAGATGGGGCTGGCTCGGTGCCTCCTTCACCAGCTCGTTCAAACTCTGCTACATGAGGGGGAAGGAAATGGCAGGCACGAGCCCAGTGTGGAAAAACAGCCTGCTGCTCGGAGCCCTCTGACAGGCTGAGGCTCTAGGATGCTTCCAGCGACCAGCTGTCCTGAGGAAGACTTCGGTAAGAGATAAGGATCTGGAACGGAAGCTACATAGATTGTAGGAGGCAAAAGCTGTATTTTTGAAGGTTCTCAGAAGAAGCTGAACTCTGAGCTTCAGAAACAGTGGTGTTCCCAGGGGGCTGCCACCTGGAATCACCTGAGGGGCATTACGGAACGCTGAAGCTGGAGTTTCAGCCCCAGAGATTGACTTATGGGCTTCAGGATATTTAAAAGCTCCATAAGGAAGGCTGACATGTGTCCAAGACTGGAACCACTAACTCAGAAGGCTGTGTCCAGGGCTGGGAACCACTGACCTAGAATGTTGCTATGTGTCCAGGGCTGAGAACTACTGACCTAGAATGTTACTGTGTGTTCAAGGCTGAGAGAACCACTAACCTGGAGAGCAATGTCAAGATGATGGAAAAGAATGATGGTAAAACAAGTACATCAAGCAAGCATTCTCCTAGAGCAACCGCAGCCAGCACTAACTCCTCACCCTTCTCTACCAGGTTCTGTGCTAATCAACTTTCCAGGTCCCTCCTCATTCAGTCTTCCCAATAGTTTGACGAAGTGGGTGCTGTTTCATTTCTAGTCTTCAGGAAACAAAACTGAGGCTCAGAGATCAAGCAGGTGGTTGGTTGAGCTAAGTTAAATCACCCCAATGCTTATGTTCTCAACAACTTTGTTAGGAACTCTACCCAGCTAACAGCGGGGAGCTTCTCCTTGGTTACTTCAGACCAGGCCATGCCAACAACTCTCAAAGCAAGATTTTTCATTTGAAACAGAAATGTTGTTAGGTGTCCATGAGCTGCTCATGACTGACAGCAACCCTCTGAATGACAGGTCTCAGCCTGGCCCTGTCCTGTGCCATCTGCACGCTCTCCTCCAAGCTCAAGTCCATGGCTCCAGTCACGGTTTCAGTCCGTCTCGCTGAGGGTCTTACTCTCTTTCTCTGACTCTCCACCTTTCCCAGAATGGTGTTTTTTTGCAGTTTACAAAAATAAACAGGACCCACAAAATAAGGAACACACAACGTATGTTCCTTAGAATGTATATCTTAGAGTCATGTTGGGGGCGGGCAGAAGACCCATACCACAGTAATTTAGATGAAGAAAAGTAAGACTCTCTTTACCTTGCTTGAAGAGACTTTCAAGGAAGAGCTAACTAATGGAAAAGTGTGACCAAAATCCAACTCTAGGCTCTCTGGAGGGATTTTCTGCAGCAAACAGTCAATTCTACCAAAGTTCCAGAAGATGTCCTCGCTGCTACATGTGCCACAAATGGCTGGCAAGCAGGTACACAGAAATACCTCTTATCATCACCTTCAAAGTTCCTTAGAAATGCTTTTGAGATGGAAGGGGTTTTTAAGTCCATTTCTTTTAATGTTTGACCTTCAGCAGATGTAGCTAGCTTTGGGGAGTTTTAATTAATATGCACCTGTAGATACACCAAACGAACTGCTTTAAGAACCAGATCACTAAATGAACCGAACAGAACTGAGGTTCTGGTATGCTCTGACACTTCTCACTGATCTCCTTAGAAGCCAGCTTAGCAAGCACCAGATATCTAAATGGCCAATGTCTTCTCTAATATTACAGATGTTGAGGAAATGCCTGAAGAAGAACAGCTCTGTAGTTAGGAACCGCCATTCTTATAGGGAGCCCTGGTGGCCTACTGGTAAGAAGCTGTGCTGTAATCCCTAAAGCACATGATTTGAATCCATCAACTGCTCCACGGGGAACGATAGGCAATCTCCTCCCATGCGATTTTACTGCCTCTGAAAACCCAGTGGAAGATCAGCTATGGGTTGACTGCCAGCCATGGTTTGACAGTACACACCAATAAAACAGTCCTTACGTAGTAACATAAAAACCAGGGGAAAAAATGTATAACTTTGAAAAGTGAAATAAAAGAAAACAGTAAGATTATGCCCCAATAAATTTCTCTAGGGCTGCAACATATATAGTATACCAGGACTATGATCTAATGGAACTGCAAACAGCACTAAACTGTGGGGTCCCTCTCATGGAGATAATTTAAGTTGAATTGCTAATATAGAAAAAAAATGAAAGAAGATTACTGACAGAGAGAAAGATAGATGGAGAACTTTCCCTTTGTAAGGGAAAGACATTATTTTCTGTATATTTTAAATCATTTGCAAAGATAATTAAAAATAAGGAAGGCAAGGTTCATCTTTCTCTGGAGTCACATAAGGAATGAGATGATGCGAGTGCTGGCCTGGAGAAAAGTTAGTTCTGATGTGGTCATGGAG
>NW_006399751.1:1204700-1230757 GCF_000299155.1 Elephantulus edwardii
AATCTACAAGGGAGGTGTTGCTGGGTGAGGGCGGGCCTGGGTGAAGGTATGGCTGAGTGAGGGCATGGCTGGGTTATAAGCCATAAGAGAGCTTTAAACCAAATCCAAACCACTGCTATTGAGTCGGGTTTCTGAGCCTGTAAGTCTTAACAGAAACGTCACATTTTTCCAGAGCACCTGGTGGATTCAAACTGTCAACCTCCTGGCTAGCAACTCAACATGCAATCCACTACACCATCAGAGCTCTTCACGGAAACAGAAAGGAAGCACCCGTCCAGGAAGCACTGTTGACCGAATGGATACTAGGGAAGAGTTAGGGCACACAACAAAAGCAATGTAAAACCATGCAGACTAGCAGGTTGGACGGAACCCTGACCATGTTTGGGATGAGCTTTATCATTAGACTTTATACGCTTGCCAATAATTATTCCACCTTCTCTATAACATCTGTTGTTGTTGTTGTTAAGTGCCGTCAAGTCGCAGGCGACTCACAGTGACCCTATGAAGGAGAGTCCTCAACGCTTGGGTGTCTCTCATCCTCTCTCCAGGTTCACAGGGTTTCCGAAGGCAAGCTATTAGGGAAGCGGATGCCACTCCTCCTTCCAAGCTTGTTTTAATTGGGGAGCTCCACCCCACTCTCTGTCCACATCTATAACATCTAGAATGTCAAATTTAATTTTAGCCAATTTGACAGGTTGGCAATAGAATCTAGTTGATTAGCACTTCCAGGATTACTAACATTTGGAACAACTTTATAATCTGTGGTGGTTACGTGCGGTCAAGTTGACTATGACCCATAATGACCCTCTGAACAACGGCTCTGAAGCCTGCTCTATCCTGTGCCATGCTTGCCAACTCTGACATACTTGAGATTACTGTTAGTCACTGTGTCAATCTACCTTGTTGAAAGTATTCCTCTCTTACACTGACCCTCCACCTTTCCAAGTTTGAAGTTATTAGCCCTTAATACTTTTTTGTGTGTGAAATACGTGTTCATATTTACCTTCTCCATTTTCCTAGTGAACTGCGTTTTTTGTTTTTGGGGGTCTTTTTTTCTTTTCTTTTTTCTCTTTCATAGCAGTGCATCCAACTGCTCCATTCTGGGTTAACTCCCTTCTGAGAATTTGCACTCCCACCCCAGATACATATAATCAGAAACTACATTTTAACAATACCACTCCTGATGTACTAAATCAGAATCTCTATTTTAGCAAGATCTCTAGATAAGAATCCCTGTTAATTCTTACCTGGGGATTGTGTTACATGTAGCTTTTGATTCAGTATGTTTCAGATAGAAAGGGAAATCCCAGGGAATCAGCTGTGGGATGAACTGGCTTGCGGCTTCTGCTTTAAAGGCACCGTTTACAGATAATGTATACCAACTATTCATCGGAAAGCAGCATGGCTAACGTCAGCTCCCTGGTGACTAGGTAAATCTAGTGCCAGAAGACAGACAGCAGACTGGGTCCAGTCTATGACTTGGTTTGTCCCTCTAATAAGTCTCAAATTTAATGCAAGTATTAGGAATCTTCCATTTTAGTTTTGTCTTTAAGAAATTCTTTATTACTCAGAAATCATCAAGACATTATCCTGTAGGTTTTTAAATTTAGAAAAAAAAATTGACTTTCACAGTTATGTCTTTGACCCAACTGAGACTATGTTTTGCTGTGGGATGCGTCTAGGGGTTCACCTTCTCTTTTATTTGTATAGACAGCTGACTGTCCCCAGGCTGTTAACCGAAGAGGCTGTCTCTTCTTTGTTCTACAATTCCAACTTCAGATTCCCATACACGTATGAGTCTCTTTCTGGTTTCTAGTCTGCTCTTTTGGTCTATATTTATATTCCTTCTATTTTGTCTTACTGGTGCAAAAATGATGATGCTAAGGCTTGATACTGGCAGAAAGCTCTCCCAGTTTGGAGAGGCTTTGGCTAGTCTCATCCTTTTGCAATTCTATAAAATTTAGAATTAACTGGCTGAGGCGTTAATTGTGATTGCACTGCAAGGAGCAGCAAAGATGGAGAAGACATCATTACCAAACTGAGTCATTAAATCTAATTATCACAATGTTGTCTCCCTACTTATCTAGGTCTTCTTTAATGTCTGCTAATAAAGTAATTTTATACATGAATATTTTGTAGTCTACTTTGAAATTTACTTCCAGGTAGTTTTTTAAATTGCTTCTATTTTTTTCTTTGTCACTGATATACAAAAGTACAAGAGACCTTTATAGCTGAAAATCGTTCATAATCCTCACAAACTCCTTTTCCTAATACTTTGCAGACTATTTTGGAGGCTCTATGTCTGTAATTGTAACACGCAGAACCTTTCATCCACATTATTTATCATTCTCTCTGACTTATAGGCTTCTGCTACCATGACCTTATCAATCTTCAAATGTTTCTCTGCATATTCAACGATCTTTAGTTTTTAAATTAAGTCTTCATGTTCCTTGGACCTTAATTTGTGGAGACAGGCCTTGAAAACATGTCAGCTGGTATTTTAGCTTAAACATTACTAGAAACAGAACTGCTCCTTTGGTTTGCGTTAGGAATTCCTTCTTCGTTTAGACAGCTACTTTCTTCTGATTGTCTTAATTTACTGTCTCTGTCTCAGTATAAATTGTGAAGTACTTCAGTGTTCCTTAACCTTAACTAAGAGTCCAGGGAGCTCTGGTAGCCTAGTGGCTAAGCAGTTGCACTGCCAACTCAAAGGCAGGCAGTTCAAAACCACCAGCTGTTCTGAGAGAAGAAATGGACAACCTCCTCCTAAGCTATTAACAGCCTCTGAAAAACCCACTGGTGAGTCAGCTACGAGCCGGTTCCGACTCTACAGAAGTGGGTTCGAGTTTTAAAGAAAAGTTTCAATCTTGGGTCTTTCTAGAGTCTCAGAATGCTAACATGTAAATGTCATCATTAGCCTGAGAGTGTAATACAAATTTTCCTGACATCTTAATGGCCTTCTCCACACAGTGAAAGGGGCAAGGACTAAGGCAGATGACCACCCACTGACCAGACCATCCACTGACCAGACATCCTGGATATTCTCACTGGACCAAGAAAAATTCCAATTAGCTGGAATTTGCACTCTCGTCTTTACCACGTCCTGGCCCTTATGGAAGTTCTAAAATGGGCAGATGGGCCACAGGGCTGCACTGTGTTGTATGACAGAGATTTTAAAATCTGTGTAACTGAAAAAAAAAAAAAGTATCTCTAAAGTCCTGTTTATGGGAAACAAAATGCTTTCTATTGTGCCTGTCCCACGTAACACCTTCCTACTCACCAAGCCTCTTGCTGAAGGAGCCTAAATTTCCATTTTTTACACTAGTTTCTACTCTATGGGGTTGTCAAACACTTGGCGGAAATTTATCCTAATTTTGTTTTTCTGGTAGCGGGTCCTTTACTCCTTGACCATCAGGTCTGGAATGTTCCTCACCTCACTTATCCATCTACTATCATCTACTTAGTTGCCTGAATGAACAAGTCCAGGGGTCCCCTTGATGCACCGTTCCCCGTAACCACACAGCCAGCCCTATCTTGGCCTCTTCTAACATAGTCCCAGCTGGCTTCACACCACCACATCTGTGATAAGTTACCAGGGTTCTCGTATATTTAGCTCATTTTCAGAATCTTACTTGCTAAATTCTTTCTTCCCATTCATTCTTCATAAACAAGTCCGAGAGCTATTCCAGCCTGCCTGTGGTCAAGCTCCCCATTTTCAGAACACAAACTGAAGGATCGGAACAGAATCTGATTCATACAGAAATCAGCATGTTTTTCTCTGAACATTTAAACACCCAAAATGACTATGTTGACAATGAATCTCCGAAAAACTCTCTGGTCAGCATTGTAGACAAGTTTTTCTAGAGTCTGTGAGAGGGAGTGAGGTTGAGAACACAAAGAACGAACTGGAAAGATACTGTCACACTTTCCATCACGGATTTTGAGGACCATCTCCAGATGGAAGGCCATCCACCTCTTGATGTGCTCAAACGTGGAATCTGATGTCTATGGAGCTGGGGGACAGTGAGAGATGCCCCCCTGAGACCGTTCATATGCCTTCCAGGGAAAGCTGTTGCCTCTTGACCTGGATTAAGTATCCACCCCAGAAGAAGTGTCCACCTGCCTGCCTTCCGCCCGGATTTCTTTACAGCATCCAGGCTGCTGAGCAGAGGAAGCAGAGGAATAAACTGTGGAGTGAATGGTAGCTTCACCCTCCTCCCCGGGCTTTTAATGAGTCTCCTGAGTTCTCATCTAGCTTATCAATAAACTCTTTTTTAAAATCAATAAACTCTTGATGAGCAAATTGTGCTTTCTACTTCTCTTCCTCCTTCTTGTCTTCCTAATCCATCTTTATTTAGTACTTATTCTGGGTGTTTCTCTGGGCCTCCTTTTCCCTTTTCCACAAAATCAGGATAATAACAGTGTTTCCTACAGGTAAGTAAGGGTGCTGGGAAGACGGAATGCTCGACCTCCGTAAACGCCTGGCACACAGTAAAGGCACAGCCATCAGCCGTGTCCTCTGGTGGGCACTTCCAGCCTTGTTTCCACGGGTTGATAAATTCACACGGACAGGGATGGGTCTCATTAATCTTTGTATTCCCCACAGCACCTAGCACAACATGTTGGATTGAGTATTCACAAATGGTTCATTTAAGTGAAAAATGGCTACACAGCACTCTAATGCACAGAAAAGTGGGCTCTGATGTGTCAGCAGAAGCCAGTGTTACGGCAGAGACGGGCCATCAGAGCCAAGCTGGACTCCCGGATGTGGGGGTGGGGGGGCGGGTACCTGTGCGTCTTGATATCAAGGGGATTACTGATAATGACTTTCCAAGGTGGCCATGAATATATGCGATGGCCTTAGAATCGTGTCAGACACATGATCAGCACTCACATATAATTACTGCTGGTGGCCTAGTGGCCTAGTGGCTTCGAAGTTGCACTGCCAACCCAAAGGCAGGTGGTTTGAACCCTCTAGCTGCTTCTTGGGAGAAAGATGATCAATATCCTCCCAGGTGATTTAGAGCCTCTGAAAACCCACTGGAGGGTCAGTTCTGGGTCGACTCTGATTTGACAGTAGAGAGAGTTTGATGTCTGAGTTACTGGTCAACATTACGGATCCTCCTCATTGTTCCTAATGTTGCTGTTATTAGGAGGTGTCCCGCTGACCATGACTCCAAGTGACCCCATGAAGAGCACTTCAGAACACTGTCTTATCTCGTACTAGCCTCAGGATGTCCACCCTGCTCAAGCTGTCGGTGTATCAATGCGGACTAAGAGGCAGGAGGGCCCTCCATGTCTGGAAACAGCCCCGCAAATTCAATGAAGAGAATCACAGCGCAGCTCCTGATAGCACGCCTTTTTCAAACATGTGCAGTCCAGGGCTGGAGCAAACGGGGACATGCTTGACCAGGTGAAGACACGGTGGTCGGAAACTCCCTCTGAGGCGTCCTCAAGAGAGGCCTGGTGATTTGCTTTGGCGAGGTCGCAGCCTTGGACACCACATGGAGCAGCTCTCTGCAGGAGTGGGCCTGCTGCGAGTCGGGCCGACTGGAGGGCAATGAACAGAATCAACAGCGGTGTGATGAAGGTTTGAGTCCACACAACTGACTATGGAAACTTCTTCCTACCGGAGACATTTCCTCTGTGCTCTGGCAAAGTGTTGTGTGAGGTTCCCACATGCTATAACCAAAGGCACTGCAAATCGGTGGCTTAAAAAGAACATAAGCCGACTCACAATTCCGATCCTTACTGTCGATCGATGGGGCCTCACTCCCTCTGAAGATCTTACGGGGAACTTCCTCCGGCTGTTGCTGCTTCTGCCTCTGGTGGCTCCTGGCATTCCCCGGCTCTCCTCTACTCCACTGTCTCTGTGTGCTTCTGTGTCTCTGTGTGTCCTCTCCTCTTCTGAGAAGGACAACAGTCACTGGGCTAGGGCCCACCTTAGTCTAGCATAACTTCCTTTTACTCGGCTACATCTGCAAAGATTCTATTTTCTCTTGAACAAGGCCACATCCTGAACTTGCAGGGGCACATGAATTTTGCAGGGCCAGTATCAAACCTGCTCCTGCTGCTAAAAGAGGCCTGTCTCAAAGGAAAGCTGAGATTCATTCACACTGCTCTGGTGGTCTCTTTCTAAGGCTTCAAAGACAGAGACAGAGTCTTTCATATGAAAGATCAAACGGTGCAGAAGAAGGAAATGTGAAGGTGACTACTACGCTGGCCCTCAGGGCTTCCCGGGGACAGAGCAGCAGGGCTGGGGACGCAGGAAGGCTTTCCTGCAGGATCTTTTACAAAGCAAGCGAGGGCATACTCTCACATGTGGGGGCACAGGGAGGGTGGTCTTGTCTTCTAAATGCCCTTCCAAGAAGCTGACACTGATTTATAATTCAATGTCTATCCTGTTAGCTCAGACTAGCAAGGGGTATACGCTGGGCTTTGGCAGTGACTTAAGTGGGCATCTGTGCTGGGTGCTGCCTGGTTCCCTCTGGGTCCTCATCTGTTCCTTACTTTCGGCCTGACTCGGAGAAAGCACTTAGTTCCCAGGCACTTAGTTCAGGGATATACACACAACGAGGCAAGAGCCAGAGAGTTTTACAAAATGTTTACTATGACTTACTTTTGGGAAAGAGTCTTTTAAGTTCCTCCTCCTGGACTTAAACCTAGACTATGAGGAGCTGGAGCTGCCAAAGCCATCCTGGAACCACGTGTGCAGAACCCAACTGAGAATGGAGCCAACACAGCAGAGGGAAGAGCCTAGAGATGGTGGGGATACAGGAGGGGCAGGGAAGCCTGTCCAAGGTCTGGATCAATCAGTGCCTGGAGTTCACACCTGGACTTTGCCGTTATGTGGGCCAGGAAGTTCTCTGTCTTCTTTTTTAAAAGTTGATTTGAGTACGGTTTCTAACATTAGCAACAAACAGATTCCTTAACAGATCTTTTTAAAATTTATGTGGACCTGCTGAGGGTGACATGAGCAGGAGAACTCTGGACGCTAGTTCAGCAATGTGGTAGGCTGACCAACAGTCCTTTCAAGACGTCTGTATCCTAATCCCCAGAAGCTGTGAGCGCTACTTTATAGGACGAGATACTCTCGAGGTGTGATTCAATTCAAGGTCTTGAGATGCAGACGTTATTGCTAGACTATCTGCGTGGTCCCAGTGACAGACATCACAAGTGTCCTTAGAGGAGACAGGCTGAGGAGAGGAAGGCACTTCTACTACAGAGAGAAAAGGGAGTAAAAAGACCCCGGAGACATGCTGCTCTGAAGATGGCAGAAGGAGCCATGAACTCAGGAGTGCATGGACGCACCGCAATGGATTCTCTCCTGGAGGAAGCACTGGGCATGTGGCCCTACTCACACCTTAGTTTCAGCCTAGTGACATGACTTTGGATTTCTCATGTCCAAAAGTGTAAGAGAATAATTTTATGTTGTTTTGGGTCATCATTTTTTTGACAATTTGGCAACAGGAAACTAATAGAAGTTCTAACTCCTACTGGGTTTCCCAGTACCTTGGTCAAATGTGTTCAGATACAATTAGGGGCAGAGTCAGAGAGGGAGTCAAGGGCCTAAAAAGTGGGTTCATTCTTTACCCAAGGCCAGTGGTGACAACTTACTCTTTTTCTGCACCCTCTTTTGACTTGTTCAGCTGTTGGCTTTCTAAGCCCAGGGCTGTAACACTTGCTCTTGTCTCCAAATTCTTCTACGTGAAAAAGAAGTGTGGAGGCTTCAAGGGCCTGAGCAGTAAGAGGTGGTGGGGTGGGGTGTCGCGGTAGAGATATTTCTGGAAGGGACTAATGTTTGAGACAGCCAGGGACACCTGCAGTCCTCGGGCACTTTCGGGCCTTCCCTGTGTCCTGAAATGACCTCAGTTTGACTTCAGGAGGAAAGATCTCAAAGCTGTCTCTTGGCTGCAGCCTCCGTAATGCATCTTGGTATGAATATTACAGTGAGTTCAGAGCTCAACCTCCTCAGCGAGGAAATGGCCATGAATTTTCTCTCCTGTTATTGTCATTTCTGCTTAACTTTTGATTTTCTGTGACTTGCAATGCAGTGACCAGTAATTCCAGGAGGTCCCTGAGTTATGAACGAGATCCCTTTCTACGTGTGTCCTTAAGTTGAAACTGCAGTTAGTCAGAGGGACATGGAGCTCTTCCTTGGCCGCTGTTTAGCGTTCAATGTCTTTTCAATGATGTAAAGAGAAGAGGTGGCTGTGATGCGTGACTCGTCACCAGAAGGGGTGAGTTCAGTTGTTTTAAAGTAAGGGCCTGTTCATTAGATAACACTAAAGGAACTCTGTGGCACAGTGTGTTGTGTGCTGCTAGCGAAATGGTCAGTGGTTCGAATCCAGTGGCTGCTCTGAGGGGGGAAAAGCCCTCTCCTGTAAAGACTCATAATCTCAGAAACCCTGCAGAGCCAGAAACAACCTGATGGTAGAGGATCCAAGGGCAAGTTCAAGCTGTCCTCAGGCCACCTGGGGACCACCTGCAACAGTGCCTCGAATGTCGTCCTGTTTCTTCACCTGGAACACTGAACTGTGCCTCCTCCATGAAGCCTCTCAGGCTCCTCTGGGCAGCCACACCCCTCGGGGCTTCCTCCCAGCCTGGCATTGGCATGTGCCCACTGTGGGCTACACGTCCATTTCCCCCACTAGACTGATGTCCTTCAGGTCGGGGGCCGTGTCCTGCTCACTGTTATCTCTCTGATGTCTCACATTAGGTCTGGTGTGTAAGAGTCATGTCAAATGTTTCCTGAATGACACTCTGAATGAATGAATAAATGAGTTCTAGCAGAAGTTACTATATTTTGCTTCAGAAATAACCCAATCACATTATTCACTATCAAGAGACAGGAAGACACTAAAGAGGTAGAAGCAGGGAGCAAGGAGAAAAGGTTACATAATACTTAAATCCATGAAAAAGTAAGTGTATCATCTCCCTATTAGCCAAATACACCTGTAAATTCTCATTATTTTCATTATGGAAACAGCCTCTCCACATAAAGGAAAGCTATAAAGCCTTGCTCCCAGAAGGCATAGTCATTTAGCTGTGCTACACCAGACGAACATCACCTAATCTGGTATTCAAAGCTCATTAAGTCAGTTCGGCTGGTTTTTCCATAATTATCGTCAGTGTTTACCATCCACAGAATCTCCTTCCAAATCCAAACAGCCCATGGCATTTAATGAGTGGACTTGGCCTGGGGACTGGCTGGCAGCTTCAGCGCTATGCCAGGTCCTCGTTAGATATCTCCGGAAGACATCCAGAGCGAGGGAGCTGCGTTACTGTGGTAACCGGCCGGGGAGAGGAAAGGGTGGCTGTCATCTACAACACGCAGACGACACACAGGCAGCACCGAGGAAAAACACGCGCTTCAGCTAAGACCGTCCCTTCCACCTTCGGTGCTAGAAATGGAGTCGCTAAGACTCTCCTCAGGGAAGGACATGGCAGCCCAACCGTCCTGACCGTGGAAGAGGCTCTTCAACAAGACGGGAACGTACGCAGGGCCGAGGCAAACAGGTTGCTTACAGTGTGAAAGGGCCACTTCCAAAATAAGATTAGATCCACACTTAGCTTCTATTGAACTTCAATTCCGTTTACAGGAGTGACTCTTCTGAACACAAATACTGTGAATCCACTTTTCTCTCGAGGCACTCACCACTTCCCGCTACGTTTGACCTAAACAGAAGCCAGGTGGCACAGTGCTTTAAATCCTTGGCAGGTAACGGAAGGGCTGATGGCTCAGCCCTGCCAGCTTCTCTGTGGTGGCTGTTTCTGTAAAGATGTGCGGCCCTGGAGGCCCTGTGGGGCAGTTCTGCTCTGCAGGAGCGGGATGCTGGGAGCCAGAGCCGGCCCAACAGCACCGGGCGTTAGTGTATTATCTCCCCTGGCGGGAGTCAGAATGGAAACACTCGCTCAAATACACAGAAGAGAGAACATGAAGACTCATACATGTTCAATGTAGTTCTACTCTGGGTGCTGGGCTGGAAATGCTTATTAAGAAAACGCTACAAAGACCTGGTTTCTCTTTAAGTGACAGAAATGCAACCAGGTTGTTCCTTCGAGGCAAGGACAGTGAAATTCAGTCTCACATATGATAAGCGTGTTGTCAGAAGGGCCCAGTCCTTGGAAAAAGCCATCTTTCTGGGGAAGGTAGAGGGTCAGGGACAGAGGAAGATCCTCACCGGGATGGACTGTTTAACAGTGACTCGAGCAGTAACTCTGACAGTGACTTTAACAATGAGCTATTTCACCTGCTGTGAGGATGGCACAGGACAGGACACGCTTCGTATCTACTGGGTCACTAGGAGTCGTGGTTGATTAGAAGGCACATACCCACAACAGATTTCCAGTGAGTCAGTGACTAGATTCTAAGGTAAAGCAGGCTTACTGTGCTCCTTGGAGGCAGGAATAGTGACATTTCGTCTCACATATTTCAGGCTAGTTGTTGGAGGGGCAGTCCTTGGAAATGCATCTAGCTTGTTCCATCACGTCTGGAGGTATGGGGGACCAGTAAAAGAGAGGGAAAGGAAGAGCCTCAAGAGATGGACTGACAGGTCCTGTAACAATGGGCTCAGGTATGTCAGAGGATAAGGACGGCTCCGGATAGGGCAAGGTTCAGATCCACTGTTCATAAGGTCATACCATGAGCAACACAATGGCACTTAAAACCAACCACCTCCACCCACCACCTACTGACGTCAATTTGCTAGTATGGTGGACCTTAAGGGATTCTGAAGGAGTGAGGCTGACAAACCAAAGGCACATGGTTCGAATCCACCAGCACCTCTGTGGGAGAAGGATGAGAAGTCTCCTCCTGTGCTATTTCCAGTCTCTAAAAACCCACTGAAGGGTCAGCGATGAGTTAGTTCCAACACAACGGCCGACAACTCCTACCTGTTTGGACACCTTGCATGGAGTACTCTTGGTTTCCTCTGCCGATGTTTAGTTGTCAGAATACAGACTATTCATCAGAGACCAGAGACCAGAGACTCGGAATCCAGGGAAGTCGGGACAGAGCCCAGCACAGAGACCAAGAGGAGAGCAGCAGAGCTCTGTGGACGGTACCTTATCTGGTTTTCCTTGTCTTCCACCAGGAAGGACCAGCGGAACTTCACCACCAGGGGGCTGCTGTTGGTGACGGTGACGTAGCGGATTACTTCGGTGTCGTTGAGGATGCAGCCAAAGTCCAGCTCCATGGTCTCGAAGCTCAGGTTGGGGTAGCACACCTCCCCGACCAGGCTCAGGCTGTCCACCTGAGGGTGCTCCACGTACTTGACGGCCAGCAGCTCTTCGGCCACCCAGTTGTTCAGATCGTTGCGGTAGGAGGGGTCAAACTTGACCAGCAGGCTCTTTTCTTCACCAACCTCCAGTCTCAAAGGCTACAAACAAAGAGAGTGGAGAATGACCAACTTCTGTGCAACGCACTTCCAACCCGAGATGTGAACCAGGACAACTGACTTCTTCTTTTCCGATGCATATACATTCCTTTTCAAAAGCATACCTGTATATCCATAAGGGAACTCTGGTAGAACAGTCGCTAAGTAGTTGCTCTGCTAACCTAGAGACAGTTAGAATCAGGCAGTTCGAATCCACCAGTGCCTCCAAAGAAGAAACACCGGCAATGTCCTCCCAAGCAATTTGAGGGTCAGCTATGAGTCACTTCCCACCCTACAGCGGTGAGGTGTGCTTTTGCTTCATGTTTTGAGATATATTCATATGTATATGTACAAACACATGAACACGCACACAGGAGCTCTCTCTGGTAGCTGCCAACTTAAAGGGTCATGGTTCGAATCCATCAGGTGCTCTGTAGAAGAAAGAGGAGCCATCTCCTGTGTGATTTACTGTCTCTGAAAACCTGCTGGAGGGTCAGCTGTGAGCTGGTTCCAATTTGACAGCACATAACAACAACAGCTTAAAAAAATATATATACACAACACCCCCCACATATATAAATTTTATTAGTGTGGAAACCAAAGTAAAGACAACTTTGAGAATTACCGACGGAAGAGATTTTCATAAGCACTGTGGAGTTAAAGCACTGATGACTGTAAACAGAAATGCTTACAAATACGTAACTTATGAAATATTTTTAAGTGAAAGTCTATTAAACTGTGAAATGACCTTTATAAGTGGGAGAAACTTTTGCTGGAGAAATTTTTACAAAAGGCTTTATTAGACCAATTGGAGGAGGATGAGAGGACTGGCAGAGTGGCCCAGAAAGGGAGAGATTAGGTGATTTAATTTCTTCTCTACTGTTTGCAATCCTAGCTCTTAAGCACTGTTATCTATTTTCTGCTGTTTCCCGTTCAATTCAAAATGACCCTCCAGAGCTGAATGGAGTTTGTCTGGGAGATTCGTTCTTTTCTCTCTTTGAGTCAAATCCCTGTGAATCTCTTGACGCTGGTATCCACACTCACACTATCCCAGGGAAAGGCTGGCGAGGAGCTGGCTTTATTTAGACATTTCTCTAAAACAGCATGGACCTTCTGTGGAAAGTGCTCAGAGGGAGAACGCCCAGGAACGGGAAGCTCACACACAGAGGGGTCGGTTTCAGAGGGCGTGCCCACAAGGGATGACCAGGTGCTGACGGCCTTCAATGGCTGCGTGCCACCCACCCTTTCTTACTGCTGCCACCTGCGCTTACTGGTTTGAAGGCCAGGCTCTGGCTCCTTGGCTTCCTGAACGTGGACTCTGGTCAGATATGAGGGCTGCTGGCAAGCACGGCTGAATCAGAATCAACTCACAGGACACCCTCCAGTAGATTTTCGGAGGCTGTAAATCAACTGTGCGGGAGAAGATTGCCCACCTTTCTTCCTCACAGTAGTTGGGGGATTTGAACTTCTTGCCTTCAGGTTGGCAGCATAACTCCTTATCCCTAATCCACTTGACCCACTCAGGGGAGTTCAAAATCCTTTACTCTCATTAGCAGAAAGTTATTGCTTTCCAAATGCTACCTTCAACCCAATGAGCAGGAAGAGAGGGGGTCACTGTCAGAGTGAGCTCAAGTTCTTAAAAAAAGGTGATTTTAAAAAAATACTGCAATTATTCTCTTCCTCTATTGCCCTAAATCTCCCAAGGAGAGCTTGTGCTGACTGCCCCATCACATTACCTTGGAATCAGTGAGCAACAGGGATTTGTCAGTTTCGCACACGAAAAAGGGCCCATTGGTGGAGAGCAGCATGTTCAAGGGCAGCGTGGAGACGTTCTTTATGGCCAACGGCTGATAACTGGGCTCCAGCACAGCACTGGGTTTCTGTGAAAAAGGAAAACGGGGAAGCAAACCAAGCTACGATGAATACAGTAAGTACACAGCACTCTAACCTCTCACTGCACAAGGCAGATTAGCAACTTCATGTCTATGTAAAATGTTATATTCATACATACAACTTTATATATAGAAATAGAAATATAGAAACAGGGAGCAGTGATGGCCCAGTACTGCACTGCAATCCCAAAGGTGCGTGGCTCAAATCCACCAGCTGCTCTGCAGGAGAAGGACAGGCACTCTCCTTCTGTGCAATTGAGGGCCTCTAAAAACCCACCAGAGGATCAGCTATGAGTCAGTTCCGACTTGACAGCACACAGTAACAACATACATAAACAAAAAAGGAACCAAAATCGCCCTGTTTCTGAGTTGCCATTCTGTGTCATCAGGGTATTATTTCCAGAGGAACAAATCTTAACGCCACAGGCGGGAGAGCAGCTGACTACCAACAGGTAATTAAATACCAACAGATGATCCAGTAGAACACCATGGCGTGTTTCAATATATCTTGTTGTTACTGTTATGTGCTGTTGAGTTGCCTGTGCCTCGGAGCAACGCTATGGACAACAGCCCTAAACACTGCTCTGTCCTGCCTCCGACACACCTGCCCCCATTATCCCAGTCACTGAATCGATCCATCTCATTGAGGGTCATCCTCTCCTGCGCTGTCCTTCCACCCTCCCAAGCACAACATCCCTCT
Source organism: Elephantulus edwardii (assembly GCF_000299155.1). Lineage (NCBI taxonomy): Eukaryota > Metazoa > Chordata > Mammalia > Macroscelidea > Macroscelididae > Elephantulus > Elephantulus edwardii. The sequence goes on from NW_006399751.1 coordinate 1,218,671, forward strand.
TCAAAGACTGGTCCCTCTTTGCAAGATGTCCAAAGTATGCCAGGCGAAGCTTCAGAATCCTTGCCTCCAAGGAGCAGCCTGGTTTCACCCTTTCCAGGATGAACCTGTTCGTATTCCTAGCAGTCCATGGTATATTCAATTCTCTTCTCCAACACCACAGCTCAAAGGATCAATTCTCTATCACCCCAAGTCATTGCCCAGCTCTCTGACGCATAGCAAGTGATTGCAAAGACCATGGTCGGTATTAGGCGCACCTTAGTCTTATTCTTCAATACTTTGGAGAGGTCTCTGACAGCAGACTTTCCCAATGCAATACGCCTTTTAATTTCCTGGCTGCTGGTGCCAGGAGTGTTGATTGTGGAGTCAAGCAAACTAAAGCTGGGAACAATCTCAGTATCTTCACCATCCATCATGATACGTGTTAGGTCTATATATCTAGGGTTCTGGTGGCCTAGTGGTAAAGAGCAGCTGGTGAATTCAAACCACATGCCTTTGGGCCAGTGGAGGGTCAGCTTTAAGTCAGTTCTGACTCAATGCTACATAACAACAACTCTATATAGGAGTCTACATCTACGTCAGTCTATACACATGCACATATGCATATAAATGAACTGTGGTGATGGAGTCTGGATGGACTCTTGGCTCTGAGGGAGAAACATGGGCAAGGTCCTTCCAAGAAATGTACAGCTTTGGAAGCATGGTGGAGGGTCAGGTATGAGCTGGTTCTGACTTGTCAATGATAGAGAAAGGTATGTACATACGTACGTGTGTGTGTGTGTGTGTGTGTAGTTTAGAGAACTCATTTGGAATGTATTGATAATCTCTTGAGACATGAACCTACATAAGTCATAAAACACAGATTCGATCTTATTGAAAACCTTATAGAAAAACCCTCCAGAAGCCATGCCTATATACAGAACCTTAAAAGTTTCCACAGTATCATAAAATGAAGTCTAACAAATTAGTGACATGTTCTTATGGAAAAACTCAGATATAATTATAAAGAATAAAACACCTTACTCTTATATAGTATTTTATTGCAAAGCAGAAAATACTCAGATTATGAATATGCTTATCTTTTTATGCTAACAAAACCTTACAACAATTTCCTGTAAAATTTTCAGTTGGGTAACACTGGTTGAGTTGATTCAGAAGCAACTTTTCACCCTGTTAAACTTAACCAGATTTAATTTCTCCACTGGAGAATGCATTAGAAATAGCTTTTGGGCCAGACGTTTCTAGGTAGATCACATTACATCCTCTCTGCCCTCAAGGAGGTGGGGTTAGGGTCAGGGGCTTGAAGAACAGCAGGATGTGTGGGGAAGCCTCAGAATTCCTCGTCTCGCCATTCCTGGTGTCAGAGAGCTGGCTCTTCCAACAGCTCTCTGTAGGTTTCTGTTTCTTTTACCTCGAGGCCTCCTTGCTCTGGTCTGCTTTTTCTCTGTGTTCCTTTTGGATCCTCCAGTTTGCATTGATTGGACTCTGTCTTCAGGTTCTTGTCCAGCACTGTTTTCCTTCCACTGTGGCTCCTGGGTTGCCCAGGTCCTGGGAGCCTCGTACCATTGCTGCACTCTGGTAGACCCCTCTGGGCTCTCCAAATTATTATAGGGGATGGAGCTGGGATGCGTGGTGAGATGGACATGGTGATGGACACACCCCTTGCATCTGCACCCCGAATCCCTCAGTCTGAGGAATGAAGCAGGACTCTGTGCCTTCAGACTGCATCCCGTCCTTCACGAGGCCGGAGAAGTGCTGCCCGGTGGCCTCCCTGATGCTGCTGAGCCACTGCAGGGACTTTTCAAGTGGAGGAGCCACGCTTGGCTGGTTCGGGCACCAGGACGCTCGGAGGCTGGGGATGAGAAGGAGTCGGTGCAGAGAGAGAGAACCCATTCTATTTTAAAATGACCTGCCTCAATCTGGGCTCTCTGTCTCCAAATGTCAACAGACAGAATTTGCTGCTGGAACTTCATGAAGGACAGAAGATGCCGGTCTGCAAATGACCTTTTCAATTCCAAGGAGATGTGGGTTCATCTCTGGGGCTCAGGAAGGGTACAATGGTTCTAAAGCAGATCAGATGTGGAGAAGGTGATCAAAAAGTTCTTCCCACTGGCAGGATGCATGTTATTAGAGTAGAATGTGCTAAAACTCAGACGTGCTGCCTTGAGCCACAAACAAAGAGACAGAACACATAATTGGGGCTGATGCAATTAACTCGGGGTAGCAGACCCGACAGGGCCTGAGCTCAAGCTGAGAAATGCAGCTGCCTCTCATCTGCGTTCCTGAGAGGGGTTCAGTGTGAGTAGAAATGAGCAGGCTAAGGGAGTCCAGGGGGGCGCTCCCACTCTGCCATGTGGGGTCGCTATGGGATGTAACTGACTTGATGGCACACAACAGCAACAGCAAACAGGAGAGATTTCAAACTGCTGATATCTGGGAGGAAAGAGAGATGGGCAAAAGCAAATAAACATGGAGTCATAACTCAATTAATTTTTAAAAAGTCAATAAGCACTGACTGCTGTATTCAAAACATTTTCATGCTTTAGTGATAAATGTAAACAGCAGGCATTTAAGCAAGGATATGATTTTCTTTAAGAACAAGGCATAAGAATTTAAAGATAAAAAGGAGGGGAATTATTCACATATTTTTATGTGTGTTTATGGGCTGAAGTTTTTTTTTTTAAACTACTAAGAAACCAAGCTGTATATTTAATATTTATTATAATGTCTCATACGGAATAGCTACTCAATACATATTCATTGAGTTTTCTCTGAATAACTATATTCAGGGAAAAGATGACACCACCAAATTCAGAGAAAACATTGACAACAAATATATTCCTGACTACATTAAAAAGAGAGAGAGTTTGGCAAAACAGAAATGCAGGTTTCCTAACCACGGGAAGAACTGTCCCAGGACTCCATCACATGGAGTTGGCCACTGTCACTTTAGCATCCTGTATCTGAAACCCGCCACCTGCCTTCCTGTGCCTACCTCCCGCCCTTCCCCATCTATCAAGCCTGCCAGTTCCTAGGAAATATTCCACACGGTAACCATGACGTTTCCCCCACCCCCATAAGTTATAACTTTTACTTCTTTGTCATTATTAAAAGCCTGAATTCTTTTTTTTTTTGTTGTTGTTTTTTAAGCCTGAATTCTAAACAGATTCTTGAACTGGCTCCTCGTAGCACCTGTCTCATCCCCAGAAGCTTTCCCAGAGCGACCACATTCACCATGCAACGCTGTGAGTTTGCCCAATTCAAACTTGGGCTTCTTCAGCATTTTTATTCAGCAAATGCATCTTGGAGAGGATAAATTGACTGGCAAGCCTTTTCTATGTCTTTCCCAATGCTGCCTGGAATCAATTTATTGACCACCTCGTTCAAGTCATTTGTCTGCACCTCTCGAGTCATGATTTCCATCATTTTCTTCCGGATTTGGCGAACCCATTGGTGCAGAGCAGAAGAGGTCTTCTGAATTTAATGGTTGCTTTTTTTTTTTAATGATACAAAACAGACAAAGTAAATAACCATCAGTGGTCTTGACATCAACATGAGCTTCAATCATGGTCTGCCATTCTTTGACCATGGAGCACATTTTCTCTCGAGTAAGATCCATGCATGGAAGTTGGCGAGGCAGTTTTTGCCTTCAACAGCCTCATTAATTAGCCTGGATTTTCCAAACACAACCTCATCATTTTGCATATCATCCAGGCTCACTTCAAAATCACAACCCTTGAGTCCATCAGATGCGACCTTGGTTCCCTGAGTCCCTGTGACTCGTGTCTTCCCGGTATTTCTCATAGTGAACAGAGCTGGTGCCTTTTACATCATATTGATCTTTCTTAGGAAATGGATCAACCACTTTCTTGCCTCCGTTTCTGCCACCTTTTGTAAGGCGCTTGTCCTGGCTGACCGCCATGCTGGTGCTCAGGGAGCCAAAAGGCACCATGACTGTTTTGCTGAATCAATCTGACCTTGTCAGTCCCTCTCTGAAGCCCTGAAAAAGCACCTAGAATAAAGACTAACAGTATGCCACCAAAGCATGTCACACACATTGTGCCAGACCCACTTCATCTACCCGAGGGAGATTTGACGTCCTTTGCATTTGCCAAGCTGTTTCCTAAGCCAAGCCCACAATCCTCTTACTCTCTCTTGTGATCACACTTACTTTTTTCCTTCAAGTCTCAACTGAAGCACTTCTTCAAGGAAGCTAAGGCCACATGTACAAACAATGTACTTGATACTATTTGCCAGCACCTTGTACTTCTCAGAGCACTGACGTAATGTATATTCAAATTTACGACATTCTTTCCAGCTGTGATCTTGACAAGTCTGCTCTTTGACGATGCATGTCTAGTTCAATTTTCAGCATCAGCTCAGTGCCCGCCTCAGACCAGACTCCCCACGTATGTCTGATGTGAATGGTGAATGAGTCGCTTAGGGAAGACCTCTTCCTCAGCGCCTTTACAATCTGTTCCCTCTTCCCTACTTCACTCATGAATTCCTGGCCCTTAATAGCCACGTGAAGAGACAAATCACGAATAAAGTGTGCATATCACATAGTTTAAGTTGAATATTCTCAAGCTTCAGTAGGTGAGTTACATAACAGCTTATGCTGCGTTTCCATTTTCTCAAGTGCACCACGGGAATGGTAGGGGAACCTCCGTCTGGTTGACCTGGGGCTACCACACGGAAGTGCGCCGTCCTCGTGTTTGGGAGGCTCCACGGCTGCACTGTGGTGTCAGATCCCAGGGGAAGGCTGGCTGTGCTGGCTCTGGAGGAAAGCCCTCCTCTCCTTTTCACAGCCTGTGGGTGCCATCTTCTTCCTGTGTGGAGGAACCTCCTAGTGGAGGGCTGTGGGCCCCAAGGATGTACTCCACCCCCAGTTCTTCTTGCCTGCTGGCCCTGAGGGCCCCTTTCTCTGCTTCCCTCTTTTCTCCCTTGTACGGAACGGTTATTGCAGGTTGTACCTCAGAGAACCCTCCCTTAAATCTCGTCAGGACCGGGATGGGATTGAGGGTGTCCTGTCTCATCCTTAATTCTTCTGCAACCGACAGACTTAACAGATGGTGGGGGATTATTATAAAGGCTCTATCTCGAACACTGAGAACCATGGCCCAGTCAAGCTGACACATAGATCTTAGGGATACAGTACAGTCACCTATTGTATACAGTGTTATCACAAAGAATAGTGGGGAAAATGCACACAGTGAACTTGGTACTATGCCTGGCAGTCCCTCATCAATATTCTTACTAATAATTATAATCGATCCTAGCCTTTTCTTTAGCTATTATTTTTACCTGGTTAGTTGAATGGCTGATTCAAAGCTCACGTTGGTTTTGTACATGAGGAATAAAAGAAGCAGAACTTCCATAGACATTTACATTTCAAAAGACCGTAGATTTAGGTTCACATTTTTTAGTTGAATGTGTACGGAAGCTTCAGACACACCGGCTGGGTTATGGATGTAACAGGCTTCCTATTAAGTGAGCTTACACAATCACGATGAAAGCCCTCAGTCTGGGCACCCAGTACCACCCCACTGACCTTCTCCAATCGGTACAGGAGCTGCTTGGTGGAGAGCTGGATAACAGGTGCTATGAACTCACAGGTGACATCCACAGTCAGTACCAGGCTCTTCCTCTTTTGTGACCCGATGATGGCATGGCAAACCAGCTTCTCTCTGGCTATCTGCAAAGAAAATACACCAGCGTACATGGAACAATCCTAACTCAGGAAACGTAATGACCTATGAAGAGCACGCTGATGTTCAACTATCCAGAGCAGACGGATTCTTTGTTCATTTCTTACTGCCCCTGAGGGTATAATTGATACAGCCAGTCAATATATTAATGGTGGGACACCTATTAGGAGCTGTGCTACGAGCAACCCTCTATAACAGTGCTCAACAAGGCAGATAAAGTCCTTCAAGGTGTTTATCATAGTTCAGTGGCAGCATACGGTGTCTCTCAGGAAGCTCTGATGTCATGCATGTATGTTTATATACCTGAAAACTGGGCGGCAGAGGCCACTCCTTTTGGGCCTGAAATGCCCAGATATCTATAAAGCAGAAGAGACCAAAAGGAAAGCTTGTGCTGAAGTTTCAGCTCTGGTTTCGGATGTTAATGAATTTAAACCTCCTTTTAAATTTGCAGAATAACTGGGAAGGACACTTAAGAAAGCTTTCAGGGAGCTCTGGTGGCCTAGTGGCAAGGAACTGCAACTACAATCCCAGAGGCCCACAGTTCAAACCCACCAGATGCTCTGCTGGGAAAGGAGGGACAATCTCCTCCTGTACCAGTCAGATCCGATTTGACGGTACACACACAAAAAAAAAATAATAAAAAAAAAGAAAGCTTTCAGTAGACCTAAAACTAAATACATTCCCCTAGAAACTCAAGATTTAAAAAGATCTGACTGACTCTTGCTAACGGTGTTGTAGCTGCGTTTTTCCACCAGTGTCTCCAGGTGCAGGGCCGCATCCCATTCATCTTTCCACCCCTTGGGGTCAAGCCCCGTGCTCGTGGCCAGCGTTTGTTGGGTGACACATAATACATGATGGCTGAACCTCTGAGTAACAGATACAAAGAGCGTATTATATCCTCCACACTTGGAGATTACGTCTTTCTTTTACACAGGGAATGTATTTTACTGGAAAATGTTCTGTGAAGAAGTAATGCAAATGAAATGAAGTGAAATCCTTTCAGTTTTTATTGTTTACTATTTTATAAGAAAACTGAAGATCACCTCATCATTCGGTGGCATATGCAGAAGCGTATCCAGCATTATTAATTTGGGGTGAAAACTGGGTGCTCCTCGACCAGCTGGCTCATCATTGATGAAAATGGCTTCAACTGGTACGTTGAGGTTGGGTCTCTGGTAACTATAGAAACAAGTGGTAAACTGAACAGAGCTGAACCCCGAGTGCTGCCATGGCAACTCAGCGTTCTGTGCTAGCCTTGAGAAACCGCATCTTTCCTTAGATAAATGCCAAAGGACTCGTCTAAGACATTTCTCCAGCAAAGATTTATTTAGCAGAAAAATAGTTTCTGAAAGTGCTGTCCCCTTACCCTGGGAGTAGCAGAATAGCCTTCGAGCACCACATCAACTGTCTGGCCCGGGCAGAGCTCCATCCTGATGGGGTGCAGCTGAAATGTGGGGGTCTGGGCCTCGCTGGGTCTGTGGGAGTCCCGGCCCTTCCGAGCCTGGCCCTTCTTGCTCAGTTTGGCCTGCGGATAAAAATCATAGTTCATCCAGAAGAGATGCTGCAGCCGACGTCCTTTATTGGCCAACTTGAAGTGGTAAGAATAGGTGTCCAGGCTGGAAAAGAGGGGCGTGTCTTTAGAGGACATTGGGCATGTTATCCACCCTTACAATTAGTTCATCCAAAAAGATTTTCAAAATGGACAATTAATTCTTTTCTTTTTTTTTTTTTACAAAGGTAAGAAGACTAAGTCATGATACTCCTGGGATTAGCCCCGTGATGAGCCAAGGCCAGATACACCCACGGAGTGAACAGACTGAGAGCCAGAGGCTGGGGTTTCACGCCCAGTTGCCCTTCCCAGTAACGGCTGTAGGTCGTGCCCAAGTTGCCCTTCCTAACTAAAGGCTCTAAGTCTCCTAGAGTTGCCCTTTCTAGCTAAAAGCTGTGGGAAAGTTGCCTCGCCCATTCTTGGTCTTTCCTAGCAGATGGAGGAAACTATAGGACACCCAGGTCCAGTTCATGTGTGAAGCTATCCCGTTTTATGGGGGGAAAAAAGTTCTTAAGAGTCAAATGACATCAAAATATAGATCAGGGAGGAGAAATTTCCAGTGGCGTTAAGCAGAGCCCTGACTGAGTGCCACATCGTGTGCTGAGCTCAATCTACGGGCACTGTGAAGGGAACCACGCATGTCCTCTAAGCTTTAAAAGAGATTGTTGTTTTTAGGTGCTATTGAGGCTAATATGACTCATACTCCTACCCTATGAACAAGAGCCCTGAACCCTGTCCTGTCCTGTCCTGTGTCGTCTTCCCCATCTCTGACACACCTGAGCCCATCCTGCAGACGGTCTTCCCTTCTTTCCTGCGTAACGTATGATATCCTGACACCACTCTACCGCAACAACAACAGGCATATTTTAAGTGAAGCAGTGGTGAAGCACTCAGCTTCTAAGGAAAAAGGTGGTGGTCAGACCCGGTCAGCCCCGCTACTGAGCAGAGGCAGCAGCCTGCTTCTGGGGCGGTGTGCAGCCTTGGAAGATGGGAGGGCAGCTCTCTGTCCAGTAGGGTCTCTCCAACTTGGAGTTGACTCAATGCAATGAGTTCAGGGACACTCATGTTACCACACAAATATGGAGAGGGGATTCCAGAGTACTGGAAGCAAAGAGGCTAAATTATATGTGAGCATCTGAGAAGAGTATTGAATGTACCATGGACTGCCAAGAAAGAAACAGATTCATCCTGGAGAGGATTAAACCAAGCAACTCCTTGGAGGCAAGGATTCTGGGGCTTCGTCTGACATACTCTGGGCATGTTGCAAGGAGGGACAGATCCTTGGAGAGGGACATCATGCTTGGGATGGTGGAGGGATGGCGCAAGAGGGGAAAACCCTCTATGAGATGGATTGATTCAGCGACTGGGGTAATCGAGATGGGTGTGTAAGAGGCAGTGTGATTGGCACAGGATAGAGCAGGGTTTAGGGCTGTTGTACATAGGGTCACTATGAGTCGCAAACAACTCGACGGCACATAACAACAACTAAATTTTTCACAGAAGAGACACTGTAAGTTTAACCAAAGATTAAATATCCTTTGACACATCTCTTTCTCTGTGAAGACCACCACACCTCGGAGAAGGTAATTAAACTATACTTATGAAACACTTTTGATAGCTGATGGGCAAAATAAGAGAAGAGTAAGGTCAAGGGGTATCCTAGTGGGTAAAGAGTTGTGCTGCCAACCCAAAGGCAATTCGAATCTACTAGGGGCTTCATAGGAGAAAGAAGAGCAATTTACAGCCTCTGAAAAATCTGCTTAGCTGTGAGTCAGTTCTGGCCTTTGACAACATATACCAACAACAACAAAGTGAAGGAAGGCTCAGCTTGTGCCGTCTACGAGCCATCTGTAAAAAGTGGTCCATGTTACCTCTCACCTGAATTGTGTTCCCAAATTGAGCTCTGGAGCAAAGGGCTTATCCGAGACGATGGTGGAGCCTATCCCTGTGGCCTGGACAGGAATCTGATAGGTGCTGCTATTTTTGATTTCCACAATGACGGTGTCTTTGAATGTCATTGTGTCATCCAGGTTGGCGGTCACTGTCAGCTGGACGGAAGATTCCGGGGGAACCAGGCCTTCACTGGGTTCAACAGCAAAGAGGGATTTTTTATGTGCCTGTAACACAAGATGCCAAGTTAGTAGCAAAGACATTCTTGGCTTTTCATCCTGCGCGTGTCAAAGCCCTCTAGGCTTCAAACGGCCCTGCACGGAAGACTCTGACATCAGAGACAAACATTATTTCCTCCGATCAAAGCAGATGGGTGTTTGCTGGGCCTTCCTGTTTTTCGAAAAGCAATCTGATTCTGTGGAGCAAGCCTCTGATTCTCCTTCTGAATGCTCTGTGAAGAGCCTTTGCGTTTCTTTCCCAAGATGACAGCCCTGTTACATAACAAGCTTATACTAATTACCGGCTCTAATCTCCAAATGCTGAGATTCCCAACAGAAGATACAACATTCACTCTATAATATGGAATGTCTAAACGGAACATTTTTTAAAACTCCCAAGTTTTTATGCTGTTAATAGTAATTGTAATCAGCTTTTACCCATAAGGACAGTGGAAGCCACCTTAGTTTCTACCTTTTAATAATACATATAATGTCACTGGTCAGGAATTAAAAGGATGAAAGACAACAACATTATACTATGGGCGAACCCTGACAACATTAAGCTAAGCAAAGGCAGACAGGAAAAGCGGCATATTGTAGAATTCTTTTTTCCCCCCAAAGTTAGTTATTTTTTTATTTTATTAGTGTGTGTGTGTGTGTGTGTGTGTGTGTACCGTCAAATCAGATCTGACTGGTACAGGAGGAGACTGTTCCTCTTTCTCCAGCAGAGCATCTGGTGGATTTGAACCGTGCACCTCTGAGATTGTAGTACACCTTCTTGCCACTAGGCCACCAGAGCTCGCCACTGTAGAATTCTTTTTATAAGAAGTACAAGAAGTCCACAGAGTTAAAAAGAAAATGAGTAGATGCGAGGTGTTGGGGACGAGAGAAGTAGGACCGAATGCCAGCGGATAAAGGGTTGATATGGTGAAGAGGATATTCTGGAAGAAGGCAGTGATGGCTGGTTGCAGAGCCCTGTGAATATACTGAAAACCATTCACTGAATAGCATACTTTATAGGAGTGAATTTTATGGTATGTGAATTATACCTTGAGAAAGCTATCAAGAATAATTCTTGAAGGGGAAGTCATGGCCAACTAACTTAATCTAATTATTATTCACTTCATAATCTTTAAATGTATTTTTGCATTCTTTGCTTCTTAGCAAATAACACCTATTTATGCTGGCAGAATCCATTTGTAAATGGAAAAAAAGTTCCTTTTTCTAACATTGTGAAGTTCTTTGGGGATATATGATGGGACTGAATTGTAGAGTTGGAAGTGACTCCCACTAACTGGTACCCATGGTTAAGGATTTGCGCTGCCAAGCAAAAGGCAGGTGGTTCAAACACACCAGCTGCTCAGCAGGCACCATCTCCTCTTGTGCAATCATGTGATGTGCAGCCTCTGAAAACCCGCTGCAGGGTCCACCAAGGGCCGGGTCCAACTCGGCACCAACAGCCATTGAAATCCTTACAGCTCATTTCCTTTCCTGCTTCAGGAAGAGAAGAGATTATTCAGAAACTTGTAGGTTAATGGGGATAAACGGTCCAACTCCCACTGGAGAAGTGTTTATTACTCCCTGTGGGTCTTCCTGGGTTCTTCATACTCATCTAAAGTGTGGGGGCCCTCCAAAGGGACAACAGAGATAAACAGGGTGTTAGCAAACACGTGGAAACAATACTGTGTGGCACAGGATGTAGAGGACAGTCCAGTCCAAAATGATCAGTTTAATCTCTGTGCTGTAGTTCTTTGAGTGAAAGAAAAAGGGGAGAAACATAAACACACCTAGAGCTCTGTGAGGGCTCAGGTATAGCGAAGTCTACGATTCCTTCTGCTGACTGGAACAGTGCTACACTGATGATGCATGCTCCCAAACTGTTCACTGAAGCCTGAAAGCAAGAGTTAGAGACTGTAGGCAGGCAGAACCTCACAGGGTGCCAGTGCCGGGGCCAGTGCCTCAGACTGTCCCCCAACTCCAAGTCTGGTCCCCTGCAAACTCAGATGTTGGATCTGGCCATTGAGTCCTAATGCTCACAGTTAATGTTTGACCCAGAATCTTTACTTTTCTAATTTCTAACTCAGGATAAATTCTGTTAGGTAGACCAGAAGATCACTTCCTCACATTCAGAATATACATGGATAATAAGAAATAAATTGAATTTTTAAATAAGACTAAGTAAATGACACAAATAACAACTATAAAGCTTATAAATTATAGATAATAGGGATATAAATGAATAATGAGGAGGAAATTTTAATTTCTGTATTCGTGGAAATTACAGATTTAACTTTTAAGTCAAGTCCTATTATTATTCATGATTTTTTAATGTGAGACATTCTAGGGACACAGAAATAGAAGAGGATTATTAAATATTAAATATCACACTAGATAAACCATGGTCTAGTTTGGGACATATGTATAATTGTCCCTTTAAAGAACGTTGTGGAAAAAAAATGCTGAAATTTACTTCATGGGATTTCCTCCCAAAAAACCCCTTTCTCTCTGATTGTTCTATTCACAATAACCTGGCCCTACCAGGTTCTATGTTGTTGTTAAGTGTTGCCTGGTCAGAAATGACCCACAGTTGACCGTCCAGCAGGTTTTCAGAGGCACTAAATTACATGGGAGAAGACTGCTCATCCTTCCCCTGCAGAGCAGCTGGTGGATTCAGTGTGGCTGCGGGACTGCAGTGCAGCTCCTTACCACCAGGCCACCGGAGTGC